>NC_086447.1:930711521-931311521 GCF_028390025.1 Pseudophryne corroboree
CTCCACGCTGAGGCCTCAACCCCAGGGAGAGAAATGCTTCAGGAGTATTTGAACAGGAACGGTTCACAGATCTGGTTTCGCTCAACAAGCATTTAGTTTTTTTGGGGGGGGCGGGGGGTTTTGGAAAAAAATAAAAATAGATTTCCGCACAGTACAACATGTGTATGATTCACTTGTGTTCAGACCAATCAGCCCCCCCCACCAGCGTTGACCTTATTTGCAGGACAGGGATGTGATTTAGAGATTAGTAGGTGTGGCATGTAGAGCCTGAGCCGTTGACTGAGTGGGCGGGCCCCAGTGCTAGAGGGTGTGGTGATAGGGGGTGTGGCCACACCTCAGCAGATGCAGTCTGCAGTAGATGCATGCTGAGGGGGCCATGTCCGACACCATCTTGGGAACGTACTCCTGGGTCAAAAAGAATATACAGTTCACAGTGTACAGACGCCATGTTTTTGGAGACTTACACGTGCGCAGTAGACTCTGTCACAATTCCAGAGTTCAGTGTTCTGCAGAGAGGAACGGACCTGCACGGAATCTACACACGGGCCCCTTTTTCTATATATGTGCAGTACTTTAGCTGATCAAACAAGAGCCTGAGAGTCGGTGGTAAAGCAATCGCTATAACACTACAGATGGTATTTAGCCCTGCGCAAGTGTGATATCCCGCGACTGAGAGAAACAAATCCATTGGATTCCCGCCACTGCCCGGCTGCTGCAGATGTAATAAACTGCTGCCCCACAATTCACCAGGCTCGTCAAAGGAGATGGGCACGTGCACAGCCTGAGGTGACGGTAACAGAGAGGACGGTTAGTGACAGTTTCAGCTGAGGCAAAGCTAGATAGGGAGAGAGAGAGAGAGATTACCAACCAAGAGCCATTATGTGCACCAACAGGCCTCAATGAGTACCTTCAGTAAAACATCTCCGCCTCACAGTGCTCTTATTGGCTGCCCAGCACACAGAGAGATGTGGGCGTACTGCAAGGCAAGGCGCCTGTGGTTTTGGATTCGGTTTTGACAAAATTGCCCCATGTATTTTGGTTTTGGATCTGTATTTAATTTTTTAAAATATAAAAACAGCTAAAATCGCATCATTTGTGCTTTTGTTTTTTGTTCCTATAGTATTCTCACCTCAATATCATTCATTTCCAGTCATTTTGAGTCAATTTCCAGGCAGTGGGTGACAGGAAGTGGCTGAGGGTGGCAGGGCGAGGCTGAGGGTGTCCGTAAGTGACTGCAGAGGGTGGCAGACTAGAGAAGAGGGTTCAGCGGGAGACAGAGTGTGACAGCGGGAGGCAGTGGGTGACAGGGAGAGACTGGGGTTGTCTGTATGTGACAGCAGGAGGCAGAGGGTGGCAGATCGGAGCAGAGGGTCACAGCAGGAGGCAGAGTGTAACAGCGGGTGGCAGAGTGTGACAGCAGGAGAAGCAGTCAGTGACAGAAGCAGAGGCAGTGGGTGACAGGGAGAGGTGTGGATGGCAGTGAATGACGGCAGAAGGCAGTGTGTGACAGGGAGAGGCAGGGTGACACAGAGAGTCAGGGTGACATGGAGAGGCATGGGTGGCAGTGAGTGACAGCAGAAGACAGTGGGTGACAGGGAGAGGCAGGATGACATGGGGAGACATACAGTAGGTAACAGGTAGAGGCTGAGGGTGTCCATAAGTGACAGCAGGAGGAAGAGGGTGGCAGATAGGAGCAGAGGGTTTCAGCGGGAGGCAGAGTGTGACAGCAGAAGGCAGTGGGTGACAAGGAGAGGCTGATGGTGACATGGAGAGGCTGAGGGTGTCCGTAAGTGACAGTAAGAGGCAGATGGTGGCAGATGGGAGCAGATGGTCACAAAAGGTAGAGTGTGACAGCAGGAGAAGCAGTGGGTGAAAGCAGCAGAGGCAGTGGGTGACAGGGATAGGCAGGGTGACAGCAGGAGGCAGTGGGTGGCAGTGGATGACATGGAGAAGCGTGAGTGGCACTGAGCAACAGCAGGAGGCAGTGGGTGGCAGTGGATAACATGGAGAAGTATGGGTGGTAGTAAGTGACAGCAGGAGGCAGTGGGTGACACGGAGAGGCATGGTGACATGGGTGGTCATTCCGAGTTGTTCGCTCGTTGACGATTTTCGCAACGGAGCGATTAATGCGAAAATGCGCATGCGCATGGTACGCAGTGCGCATGCGCTAAGTATTTTAGCACAAAACTTAGTAGATTTACTTATGGCAAAATGAAGAATTTTCATCGTTGAAGTGATCGGAGTGTGATTGACAGGAAGTGGGTGTTTCTGGGCGGAAACTGACCGTTTTCTGGGAGTGTGCGGAAAAACGCAGGCGTGCCAGGATAAAACGCGGGAGTGTCTGGAGAAACGGGGGAGTGGCTGTCCGAACGCAGGGCTTGTTTGTGACGTCAAACCAGGAACAAAACTGACTGATCTGATCGCAGTGTAGGAGTAAGTCTCGAGCTACTCAGAAACTGCTAAGAATTTTCTATTCGCAATTCTGCTAATCTTTCGTTCGCAATTCTGCTAAGCAAAGATACACTCCAAGAGGGCGGCGGCCTAGCGTGTGCAATGCTGCTAAAATCTGCTAGCGAGCGAACAACTCGGAATCACCCCCACGGAGAGGTGTGAGTGGCAGTGAGTGACAGCAGGAGGCAGTGGGTGACACGGAGAGGTATGGGTGGGAGTAAGTGACAGTAGGAGGCAGTGGGTGACAGGGAGAGGCAGAGTGACATGGAGAGGCAGGATGACATGCAGAGTCATGGGCAGCAGTGAGTGACAGCAGGAGGCAGTGGGTGGCAGTGGATGACATGGAGAAGCGTGAGTGGCACTGAGCAACAGCAGGAGGCAGTGGATGGCATGGAGAGGTATGGGTGGGAGTGACAGCAGGAGGCAGTGGGTGACACGGAGAGGCATGGTGACATGGAGAGGTGTGAGTGGCAGTGAGTGACAGCAGGAGCCAGTAGCTGAAAGAAAAAGACGAGGTGACATGGAAAGGCCGGGTGACATTGAGAAGCATGGGTGACAGCAGACGGGAGTGGGTGACAGGGAGAGGCAGGGTGACATTGAGAAGCATGGGTGACAGCAGACGGGAGTGGGTGACAGGGAGAGGCAGGGTGACATTGAGATGCATTGGTGACAGCAGACGGGAGTGGGTGACAGGGAGAGGCAGGGTGACATTGAGAGGCATGGGTGACAGCAGACGGGAGTGGGTGACAGGGAAAGGCAGGGTGACATTGAGAAGCATGGGTGACAGCAGACGGGAGTGGGTGACAGGGAGAGGCAGGGTGACATTGAGAGGCATGGGTGACAGCAGACAGGAGTGGGTGACAGGGAGAGGCAGGGTGACATTGAGAGGCATGGGTGACAGCAGACGGGAGTGGGTGACAGGGAGAGGCAGGGTGACATTGAGTGAGGCAGGGAGACATGGGAAGGCAGTTAGTGACTGTGGGAGACAGAGAGAGAAATAAAAAGCTGCTTCTCCGCCTTTCCCCCTACGTGGCAGGAAAGTACCCTGGAAGCCGGAGTCCTTCTAACACCTGCACAGTGACGCAACCCCGTACCTCATTTTTGTATCCGAGCCTAGTGGGAAGACCCAGGCCAGGGCTCAGATCTGCTCAGAACCCCTAAATTCAGGTGGGTTCGGTTTCTAGGAAACCAAACCCACTCATAGCTAATTATAGATATCTTTACTATTAGTGTTTCAATGCATTTTTGTTTTGAGATTCAACTGCAAAATCTTTAACTTTATCTTGAATACTCATCTGTAACGGATTTTATTATTGTACCAGATTGCGGAATGAATTTCATTGCTATATTGCATCTGAACTGAGTTACAGCTCTCTGTGCCTGGGGAATACTTGCCTCTCTGCTGGGGTGTGGTATAGTGAATAACAGTTACTGAAAGAAGAATTCTCCACCAAGGTAACTCTTATCTGTACACGCACCACACCATCATCACCCTTACCACTTTGGGGTATCACACAAGAGAAGAGAAGAAAAAAATTGCAATACCAGAGAGGGGGATGGAGGCTGCCAGGACCAATCTCTGAAAAGCTTGGTAAATTGGCCCAGACCACAATCCGTATTGAGAATAGTGTAGAAGGCATTCAGCGTTTATAAACAGCAAGGGTTCAACAAAAACATGAGTAGATCATGTGGAAATGGCCTGGTTTTAGGCTTCATGTATAGACTCCTTAGATAGACCAGATCTGCGTGCTTTTATTCTCAGACTCAAGGCCTGATTCAGACCGGATCGCATGCTGCAGTTTTTTGCAGCCGTGCGATTGGGTCTGAACTGCGCATGCGTGTAACCCGCAGTGTGCAGGCTTGTCGTTGCCCGGCGACGGCTTCTACGAAGAAAGCGATCGCACCGGCGACCGCAAGACGATTGACGGGCAGAAGGCGGACCTGGGCGGATACTCACCGTTTCCTGGTAGTGTCCGGACGAACGCAGGCGCGCCCGGCCATTTCTAGGGAGGGATCCTGGTGTCAGCTCCGAGACGGATCATCGCAGTGGGTGAGTAAGTCCTGAGCTGTGCACAAGCGATCGCTCCCCTGCACAGCCCTAACCCCCTCCCCTGTAGGCGGCGATTACCTGGTCGCAGCAGTGCAAAAAAACGAGTTTTATGGTAAGAACTTACCTTTGTTAAAACTCTTTCTGCGAGGTACACTGGGCTCCACAAGTAATGGACAATGGGGTGTAGAGTAGGATCGGATCAAGATCCTACTCTACACCCCATTGTCCATTCCTTGCCGAATCTCAGGGCTGAAGTCATGGGCTTAATTCCAAGCACTGCCTTATCTGTGTGGAGTTTGTATGTTATCTCTGTATGTGTGGGTTTCCTCCAGGTTTCCCCCCACCCCTCCCCCCCGTGTTAAGCCTGGAGAAGTGATAGGGCAGTGATAAGTGGAAGGTGATTGGTGCAATATCACTGCTTTATCACTTCAGGTTAATACATCTGCCCCACAGCGTGTTACATGACAGATAGGAGCTGATTGGTTGATACTTTATCTCTCTCCATTTTATCACTCTCCACTCTTTGTTAAATCTCCCCGTTATTGTGACTCGTATAGAACAATAACTATTTTTCAAAACTATATTTCGCCACAGGACATAAATACAGTAACCGCTGTAATGATGCGTGTTTGCAAGACACGATCGGGAATGTTCCACTATTGCGGCCGGAAACTCAGATGCTCTTATCGTCGTTCTCTGTTACAGTCTATTTCTCTTCTATTACAATAATAAAAATCAACATTTCTGACCCCGGAATCAGGTAACGGCATGAAAAACAACTATATATAGCCGTGTTTTATGGTGGGTGTGTATGAAAACAAAGAAGTCCGGAGCCAGGCTCCTGCTGGTGTGACATCATCAGACCCATCGTTATTAGATAATGCCCAATTTGGCTATATTAGAGGACGCTACATCACCTGATAAATAGCAAGTAATATCGGCTTTTTTTGACATATATAACCCCTATGTATTATGGTGCTGAATAGTGGCCCTCATTCCGAGTTGTTCGCTCGCAAGGCGATTTTAGCAGAGTTACACACGCTAAGCCGCCGCCTACTGGGAGTGAATCTTAGCTTCTTAAAATTGCGAACGATGTATTCGCAATATTGCGATTACACACCTCGTAGCAGTTTCTGAGTAGCTTCAGACTTACTCGGCATCTGCGATCAGTTCAGTGCTTGTCGTTCCTGGTTTGACGTCACAAACACACCCAGCGTTCGCCCAGACACTCCCCCGTTTCTCCAGCCACTCCCGCGTTTTTTCCGGAAACGGTAGCGTTTTTATCCACACGCCTATAAAACGCAGTGTTTCCGCCCAGTAACACCCATTTCCTGTCAATCACACTACGATCGCCGGAGCGAAGAAAAAGCCGTGAGTAAAAATACTATCTTCATAGCAAAATTACTTGGCGCAGTCGCAGTGCGAACATTGCGCATGCGTACTAAGCAGAAAAACGCTGCGATGCAAAGATTATTTCCGAGCGAACGACTCGGAATGAGGGCCAGTATACCTGAATATCGCAAAAATATATAAATTAACCATAAAAATAGTACAAAAGCTCACAGTGGAGGTGTAGTGGGTGTCACAGGCAATAATGACATCTTTCTACTAGGTTGAAGTACAACTGCAAAGACACTCTTGGAAATATGGCAATATATAGTGAGCAACCACAACTATGTATATATACATCACTTTAAGCGTTGCTCACCTGTCTTGCAGTTTCAGGCTGCCACAGGCTCGTAGTACTCAGGGCCTAATTTAGACCTGTTCGCTCACTAGGTTTTTTTTGCAGTCCTACATTCGCATAGTCGCCGCCCATAGGGGAGTGTATTTTCGCTTTGCAAGTGTGCGAACGCATGTGTAGCAGAGCTGTATAAACAGATTTTGTGCAGTCTCTGCGCAGCCCAGGACTTACTCAGCCGCTGCGATCACTTCAGCCTGTCCGGGACCGGAAATGACATCAGGAACCCTCCCTGCAAACGCTTGGACACGCCTGCGTTTTTCCAACCACTCCCAGAAAACGGTCAGTTGACACCCACAAACGCCCTCTTCCTGTCAATCTCCTTGCAAACTGCCGTGCGAATGGATCCTTCGCACAAACCCATTGCTGAGCGTCGATCTGCTTTGTACCCGTGCGACGCACCTGCGCATTGCGGTGCATAAGCATGCGCAGTTTAGACCGGCGACTATGCGAACGCAGGTCTGCAAAAAAACCCTAGCGAGCGATCAGGTCTGAATTAGCCGCTCAGTCCAGTAACCGGTACGCAGCTTACTGGGGAATAGCAAACAGAGATATAGCAATGGGAGTCCAAAGCAATATACAGTACAGTGGCCACGTGCACAGGAGGGGTGGTCTTCAGTATACCGGCGCCGGAATCCCGACAGCCACAGGAGGTCACTGAGAGCGAGCTGGAGTCAAAAGGAGATGTAGGGGGTCATTCCGAGTTGTTCGCTCGCAAGCTGCTTTTAGCAGCTTTGCACACGCTAAGCCGCCGCCTACTGGGAGTGAATCTTAGCTTATCAAAATTGCGAACGAAAGATTTGCAATATTGCGAAAAGACTTCTCTGTGCAGTTTCTGAGTAGCTCGAGACTTACTCTGCCAGTGCGATCAGTTCAGTGCTTGTCGTTCCTGGTTTGACGTCACAAACACACCCAGCGTTCGCCCAGACACTCCTCCGTTTCTCCAGCCACTCCCGCGTTTTTCCCAGAAACGGCAGCGTTTTTTCCCACACGCCCATAAAACGGCCTATTTCCGCCCAGAAACACCCACTTCCTGTCAATCACATTACGATCACCAGAACGAAGAAAAAACCTCGTAATGCCGTGAGTAAAATACCTAACTGCATAGCAAATTTACTTGGCGCAGTCGCACAGCGGACATTGCGCATGCGCATTAGCGACTAATCGCTCCGTTGCGAGAAAAAAATAACGAGCGAACAACTCGGAATGACCCCCGTAATCCAAAAGCCAGACAGTATTCGGTGCACAGTGACATAGCAAGCAGGCAAGGAGATGGACAAAGCTTGGTAGGAGGTCAGTTCGGTATATGGTAATACGAGTGTAGTATGTACAACAATGAGGAGTAAGCAGGAAAATAGTGAGGCATTAGAGAGGTCGGGGTCGTGCGATCAGTTCAGAACAGACAGGGCAATCACCTAGCACTGACTGCTAGGTGAAGTCTCATTATAAGCACCAATGGGCCGTGGGTTGGTTAATTTGTACCACCTGTGTAGATTCCCATGCCGGGAGCTAGGAATCCACTTTAGCCTGTATGCAATGCTCTGGAACCTCACACAGTAGCACCATGAGGACTTCATCAGGCCCTGGCCTGATCTAAGTAAATGATTACACTGTGCAGTCTCAGTGAGAGACCCTTCAAAGAATCCATTCTGCCGACAATTTTCAAACAAACACTTAATTTTTTAGAAGGTATCAAATGAGTTAAATACAGCAGTAATTAATTGCAAAGTTTTGTCTCAAAAAATAAAAAAAAACCTTCGCAGTAAACATTTTTTATTTTTTTCCAGGCCGCGGCTCTTTGAGCCAACCATTTTTTTGTCATTGAAGGCAGAGAATAGTTCGCTCTGTGATAAGCAGAAAGAGCAGGCAAATTTAGACAGATCGTCCAAAACACAAAATGGCATGTGCCATCTGCCGACGCGTATAAAAACAATGGGTAGTCCAACTCCATTCTGGACTTTGGCATCTAAAATTAACTTTTTTTAGTATCTTAAAAGAAACCTGTCGTTGCCGCGCCTGAGGCAACATTTACAAGTTCACATGACAAAAAGAGGCACTTAGAGCAAACATACATGGCTGAGGCGAAATGTATTCCGCTGGTGTGTCAATTATTTGCTGAGAATGGCGCCTCTCTCCGGAGGGATCTGCAGAGCTGGCACGTCAATGGAGACATGTGTGGTTGTCTTTGCATCTGTGTTTAATTGCAAAGTGATTCCTCATTTAATTGCAAGATTTTCAGTTGTAATTAAAAACTTTTGTTTAATAATTATCATTAACAATGTAATTAACTTTAATTAACATTACAATGACAATCTCACCATAAAACAAAATAAACAATTTGGTGTAAAGCGCTTTACTTCTGTGTTTCCCATAGTTCTGCAGATCCTGGTAATGGACGCATCCTGTGTATGTATATATACTGTATGCCCATAATGTAGATACAGGATACTGCGTCCAGCCATATACACATGGAGGATTTTGGTGCATTAATATGGAGCCTGCTGCAAGCTGCTATGTCTGACTGTAAATGCTATTGTGCTTCTTTAAAGGGAAAGTGAGTAAATGGATCGGATAGCTGTATATTACTGAGCTTCATAATATATATTAAGGAATAAATCCAGTTTATATCTATCCATCCAATACATGCTATCACTCTCCTGCAGCAGGTTGCAATATCAGGAGGGAGGTGCCTAAACAAGCAGAGTATTTAGAGATGAGCGCCTGAAATTTTTCGGGTTTTGTGTTTTGGTTTTGGGTTCGGTTCCGCGGCCGTGTTTTGGGTTCGAACGCGTTTTGGCAAAACCTCACCGAATTTTTTTTGTCGGATTCGGGTGTGTTTTGGATTCGGGTGTTTTTTTCAAAAAACACTAAAAAACAGCTTAAATCATAGAATTTGGGGGTCATTTTGATCCCAAAGTATTATTAACCTCAAAAACCATAATTTACACTCATTTTCAGTCTATTCTGAATACCTCACACCTCACAATATTATTTTTAGTCCTAAAATTTGCACCGAGGTCGCTGTGTGAGTAAGATAAGCGACCCTAGTGGCCGACACAAACACCGGGCCCATCTAGGAGTGGCACTGCAGTGTCACGCAGGATGTCCCTTCCAAAAAACCCTCCCCAAACAGCACATGACGCAAAGAAAAAAAGAGGCGCAATGAGGTAGCTGTGTGAGTAAGATTAGCGACCCTAGTGGCCGACACAAACACCGGGCCCATCTAGGAGTGGCACTGCAGTGTCACGCAGGATGGCCCTTCCAAAAAACCCTCCCCAAACAGCACATGACGCAAAGAAAAAAAGAGGCGCAATGAGGTAGCTGTGTGAGTAAGATTAGCGACCCTAGTGGCCGACACAAACACCGGGCCCATCTAGGAGTGGCACTGCAGTGTCACGCAGGATGTCCCTTCCAAAAAACCCTCCCCAAACAGCACATGACGCAAAGAAAAAAAGAGGCGCAATGAGGTAGCTGACTGTGTGAGTAAGATTAGCGACCCTAGTGGCCGACACAAACACCGGGCCCATCTAGGAGTGGCACTGCAGTGTCACGCAGGATGTCCCTTCCAAAAAACCCTCCCCAATCAGCACATGATGCAAAGAAAAAGAAAAGAAAAAAGAGGTGCAAGATGGAATTGTCCTTGGGCCCTCCCACCCACCCTTATGTTGTATAAACAAAACAGGACATGCACACTTTAACCAACCCATCATTTCAGTGACAGGGTCTGCCACACGACTGTGACTGATATGACGGGTTGGTTTGGACCCCCCCAAAAAAGAAGCAATTAATCTCTCCTTGCACAAACTGGCTCTACAGAGGCAAGATGTCCACCTCATCTTCACCCTCCGATATATCACCGTGTACATCCCCCTCCTCACAGATTATCAATTCGTCCCCACTGGAATCCACCATCTCAGCTCCCTGTGTACTTTGTGGAGGCAATTGCTGCTGGTCAATGTCTCCGCGGAGGAATTGATTATAATTAATTTTAATGAACATCATCTTCTCCACATTTTCTGGATGTAACCTCGTACGCCGATTGCTGACAAGGTGAGCGGCGGCACTAAACACTCTTTCGGAGTACACACTTGTGGGAGGGCAACTTAGGTAGAATAAAGCCAGTTTGTGCAAGGGCCTCCAAATTGCCTCTTTTTCCTGCCAGTATAAGTACGGACTGTGTGACGTGCCTACTTGGATGCGGTCACTCATATAATCCTCCACCATTCTATCAATGTTGAGAGAATCATATGCAGTGACAGTAGACGACATGTCCGTAATCGTTGTCAGGTCCTTCAGTCCGGACCAGATGTCAGCATCAGCAGTCGCTCCAGACTGCCCTGCATCACCGCCAGCGGGTGGGCTCGGAATTCTGAGCCTTTTCCTCGCACCCCCAGTTGCGGGAGAATGTGAAGGAGGAGATGTTGACAGGTCGCGTTCCGCTTGACTTGACAATTTTGTCACCAGCAGGTCTTTGCACCCCAGCAGACTTGTGTCTGCCGGAAAGAGAGATCCAAGGTAGGCTTTAAATCTAGGATCGAGCACGGTGGCCAAAATGTAGTGCTCTGATTTCAACAGATTGACCACCCGTGAATCCTTGTTAAGCGAATTAAGGGCTGCATCCACAAGTCCCACATGCCTAGCGGAATCGCTCCCTTTTAGCTCCTTCTTCAATGCCTCCAGCTTCTTCTGCAAAAGCCTGATGAGGGGAATGACCTGACTCAGGCTGGCAGTGTCTGAACTGACTTCACGTGTGGCAAGTTCAAAGGGCATCAGAACCTTGCACAACGTTGAAATCATTCTCCACTGCACTTGAGACAGGTGCATTCCACCTCCTATATCGTGCTCAATTGTATAGGCTTGAATGGCCTTTTGCTGCTCCTCCAACCTCTGAAGCATATAGAGGGTTGAATTCCACCTCGTTACCACTTCTTGCTTCAGATGATGGCAGGGCAGGTTCAGTAGTTTTTGGTGGTGCTCCAGTCTTCTGTACGTGGTGCCTGTACGCCGAAAGTGTCCCGCAATTTTTCTGGCCACCGACAGCATCTCTTGCACGCCCCTGTCGTTTTTTAAAAAATTCTGCACCACCAAATTCAAGGTATGTGCAAAACATGGGACGTGCTGGAATTTGCCCATATTTAATGCACACACAATATTGCTGGCGTTGTCCGATGCCACAAATCCACAGGAGAGTCCAATTGGGGTAAGCCATTCCGCGATGATCTTCCTCAGTTGCCGTAAGAGGTTTTCAGCTGTGTGCGTATTCTGGAAAGCGGTGATACAAAGCGTAGCCTGCCTAGGAAAGAGTTGGCGTTTGCGAGATGCTGCTACTGGTGCCGCCGCTGCTGTTCTTGCGGCGGGAGTCCATACATCTACCCAGTGGGCTGTCACAGTCATATAGTCCTGACCCTGCCCTGCTCCACTTGTCCACATGTCCGTGGTTAAGTGGACATTGGGTACAACTGCATTTTTTAGGACACTGGTGAGTCTTTTTCTGACGTCCGTGTACATTCTCGGTATCGCCTGCCTAGAGAAGTGGAACCTAGATGGTATTTGGTAACGGGGGCACACTGCCTCAATAAATTGTCTAGTTCCCTGTGAACTAACGGCGGATACCGGACGCACGTCTAACACCAACATAGTTGTCAAGGCCTCAGTTATCCGCTTTGCAGTAGGATGACTGCTGTGATATTTCATCTTCCTCGCAAAGGACTGTTGAACAGTCAATTGCTTACTGGAAGTAGTACAAGTGGGCTTACGACTTCCCCTCTGGGATGACCATCGACTCCCAGCGGCAACAACAGCAGCGCCAGCAGCAGTAGGTGTTACACGCAAGGATGCATCGGAGGAATCCCAGGCAGGAGAGGACTCGTCAGAATTGCCAGTGACATGGCCTGCAGGACTATTGGCATTCCTGGGGAAGGAGGAAATTGACACTGAGGGAGTTGGTGGGGTGGTTTGCGTGAGCTTGGTTACAAGAGGAAGGGATTTACTGGTCAGTGGACTGCTTCCGCTGTCACCCAAAGTTTTTGAACTTGTCACTGACTTATTATGAATGCGCTGCAGGTGACGTATAAGGGAGGATGTTCCGAGGTGGTTAACGTCCTTACCCCTACTTATTACAGCTTGACAAAGGGAACACACGGCTTGACACCTGTTGTCCGCATTTCTGGTGAAATACCTCCACACCGAAGAGCTGATTTTTTTGGTATTTTCACCTGGCATGTCAACGGCCATATTCCTCCCACGGACAACAGGTGTCTCCCCGGGTGCCTGACTTAAACAAACCACCTCACCATCAGAATCCTCCTGGTCAATTTCCTCCCCAGCGCCAGCAACACCCATATCCTCCTCATCCTGGTGTACTTCAACACTGACATCTTCAATCTGACTATCAGGAACTGGACTGCGGGTGCTCCTTCCAGCACTTGCAGGGGGCATGCAAATGGTGGAAGGCGCATGCTCTTCACGTCCAGTGTTGGGAAGGTCAGGCATCGCAACCGACACAATTGGACTCTCCTTGTGGATTTGGGATTTCGAAGAATGCACAGTTCTTTGCTGTGCTGCTTTTGCCAGCTTGAGTCTTTTCATTTTTCTAGCGAGAGGCTGAGTGCTTCCATCCTCATGTGAAGCTGAACCACTAGCCATGAACATAGGCCAGGGCCTCAGCCGTTCCTTGCCACTCCGTGTGGTAAATGGCATATTGGCAAGTTTACGCTTCTCCTCCGACAATTTTATTTTAGGTTTTGGAGTCCTTTTTTTTCTGATATTTGGTGTTTTGGATTTGACATGCTCTGTACTATGACATTGGGCATCGGCCTTGGCAGACGACGTTGCTGGCATTTCATCGTCTCGGCCATGACTAGTGGCAGCAGCTTCAGCACGAGGTGGAAGTGGATCTTGATCTTTCCCTAATTTTGGAACCTCAACATTTTTGTTCTCCATATTTTAATAGGCACAACTAAAAGGCACCTCAGGTAAACAATGGAGATGGATACTAGTATACAATTATGGACTGCCTGCCGACTGCAGACACAGAGGTAGCCACAGCCGTGAACTACCGTACTGTACTGTGTCTGCAGCTAATATAGACTGGTTGATAAAGAGAAGATGTCTATGTAACTATGTATGTATAAAGAAGACTGAAAAAAATCCACGGTTAGGTGGTATACAATTATGGACGGACTGCCTGCCGAGTGCAGACACAGAGGTAGCCACAGCCGTGAACTACCGTACTGTACTGTGTCTGCAGCTAATATAGACTGGTTGATAAAGAGAAGATGTCTATGTAACTATGTATGTATAAAGAAGAATGAAAAAAAACCACGGTTAGGTGGTATACAATTATGGACGGACTGCCTGCCGAGTGCAGACACAGAGGTAGCCACAGCCGTGAACTACCGTACTGTACTGTGTCTGCAGCTAATATAGACTGGTTGATAAAGAGAAGATGTCTATGTAACTATGTATGTATAAAGAAGAATGAAAAAAATCCACGGTTAGGTGGTATTACAATTATGGACGGACTGCCTGCCGAGTGCAGAGACACAGAGGTAGCCACAGCCGTGAACTACCGTACTGTGTCTGCTGCGACTGGATGATAAATGATATAAAAAATATATATATATCACTACTGCAGCCGGACAGGTATATATTATATATTATATAATGACGGACCTGCTGGACACTGTCTGTCAGCAGAATGAGTTTTATTTTTATAGAATAAAAAAAAAAAAAACACACAAGTGAAGTCACACGACGAGTGTTTAACTTTTTCAGGCAATCACAATATAAGTATACTACTAACTATACTGGTGGTCAGTGTGGTCAGGTCACTGGTCAGTCACACTGGCAGTGGCACTCCTGCAGCAAAAGTGTGCACTGTTTAATTTTAATATAATATGTACTCCTGGCTCCTGCTATAACCTATAACTGGCACTGCAGTAGTGCTCCCCAGTCTCCCCCACAATTATAAGCTGTGTGAGCTGAGCAGTCAGACAGATATATATAATATTATATATAGATAATAGATGATGCAGCACACTGGCCTGAGCCTGAGCAGTGCACACAGATATGGTATGTGACTGACTGAGTCACTGTGTGTATCGCTTTTTTCAGGCAGAGAACGGATATATTAAATAAACTGCACTGTGTGTCTGGTGGTCACTCACTACATAATATATTATGTACTCCTGGCTCCTGCTATAACCTATAACTGGCACTGCAGTAGTGCTCCCCAGTCTCCCCCACAATTATAAGCTGTGTGAGCTGAGCAGTCAGACAGATATATATAATATTATATATAGATAATAGATGATGCAGCACACTGGCCTGAGCCTGAGCAGTGCACACAGATATGGTATGTGACTGACTGAGTCACTGTGTGTATCGCTTTTTTCAGGCAGAGAACGGATATATTAAATAAACTGCACTGTGTGTCTGGTGGTCACTCACTATATAATATATTATGTACTCCTGGCTCCTGCTATAACCTATAACTGGCACTGCAGTAGTGCTCCCCAGTCTCCCCCACAATTATAAGCTGTGTGAGCTGAGCAGTCAGACAGATATATATAATATTATATATAGATAATAGATGATGCAGCACACTGGCCTGAGCCTGAGCAGTGCACACAGATATGGTATGTGACTGACTGAGTCACTGTGTGTATCGCTTTTTTCAGGCAGAGAACGGATATATTAAATAAACTGCACTGTGTGTCTGGTGGTCACTCACTATATAATATATTATGTACTCCTGGCTCCTGCTATAACCTATAACTCAGAGCTGGCCCTACCCAATATGATGCCCTAGGCAAGATTTTGGCTGGTGCCCCCTAGCACCAACGCTAGTTCCGCCTCTGACCCTGCACCCCTTTCCCAGCACCATCGCCCCTCACCTATACCAGTCCTTATTTTGGTTTTCCTACCCCCGGTAATTTAAATAAGGCGCACAGCCCAAAAAGGTATGTGTTCTTGCTGGGAAGGGGCATGGCCACACAATAGTACCCCCAATTCAAATTATGCCACACAGTACTGCAACTTTGTTCACAATTAATCATGCGATAGTGTCCCTTATTCACATTACATCACACAGTAGTACCACTTTACCTTATATACGTTACTCCTCACAGTAGTGCCCCTCATTCACATAACATCACACTGAATTGCTCCTTATTCACATTACACCACACCATATTGCTCTTTATTCTCATTAGACCACACCATATTGCTCCTTATTCATATTACATCATACCATATTGCTCTTTATTCACATTAGACTACACAGTAGTGCCCTTTCTATACACATTTGCTGCACATTATTAATGCATTATACACATGAAATGCATAATGACCGTTACACATATGCTGAACACTATTGCACAACCAACACACTCACACACACAGCACTCACACGGCCGCTAACACTGTGACCTCTGCCTCTGCTTGGATACATAAATCTTACACCATGCAGCAGGAGATGCCTGGCGCGAGTCAACTGGTAGCTCTGCTAACATCGGGTGCCTGTTTTTGATGAAAATGCATCTTATTTGCATTGCTATGTGGGTAGGATGCACAAGCAGCTTCTACTGATTAAAATGATATGCGGCATGCCTATATACTGTGTGTGACTGTGGCTGTACCTGCATACGAAATGCTACACACAGAATATAGGCATGCCGCATATCATTTTAATCAGCAGAAGCTGCTTGTGCCCCTGGGCATATCAGATGCCCTAGGCAATTGCCTAGTTTGCCTATACCTAGGGCCGGCTCTGCTATAACTGGCACTGCAGTAGTGCTCCCCAGTCTCCCCCACAATTATAAGCTGTGTGAGCTGAGCAGTCAGACAGATATATATAATATTATATATAGATAATAGATGATGCAGCACACTGGCCTGAGCCTGAGCAGTGCACACAGATATGGTATGTGACTGACTGAGTCACTGTGTGTATCGCTTTTTTCAGGCAGAGAACGGATATATTAAATAAACTGCACTGTGTGTCTGGTGGTCACTCACTACATAATATATTATGTACTCCTGGCTCCTGCTATAACCTATAACTGGCACTGCAGTAGTGCTCCCCAGTCTCCCCCACAATTATAAGCTGTGTGAGCTGAGCAGTCAGACAGATATATATAATATTATATATAGATAATAGATGATGCAGCACACTGGCCTGAGCCTGAGCAGTGCACACAGATATGGTATGTGACTGACTGAGTCACTGTGTGTATCGCTTTTTTCAGGCAGAGAACGGATATATTAAATAAACTGCACTGTGTGTCTGGTGGTCACTCACTATATAATATATTATGTACTCCTGGCTCCTGCTATAACCTATAACTGGCACTGCAGTAGTGCTCCCCAGTCTCCCCCACAATTATAAGCTGTGTGAGCTGAGCAGTCAGACAGATATATATAATATTATATATAGATAATAGATGATGCAGCACACTGGCCTGAGCCTGAGCAGTGCACACAGATATGGTATGTGACTGAGTCACTGTGTGCTGTGTATCGCTTTTTTCAGGCAGAGAACGGATTATAAAGTAAACTGCACTGTCCTCACTAGTAAACTCTCTCCACTCAGTCTCTACACTTCTACAGTAACAGTACTCCTCCTAGTCAGCTCCAGTAAATCTCTCTCAGTCTCTTATAATCTAAATGGAGAGGACGCCAGCCACGTCCTCTCCCTATCAATCTCAATGCACGTGTGAAAATGGCGGCGACGCGCGGCTCCTTATATAGAATCCGAGTCTCGCGATAGAATCCGAGCCTCGCGAGAATCCGACAGCGGGATTATGACGTTCGGGCGCGCTCGGGTTAACCGAGCAAGGCGGGAAGATCCGAGTCGCTCGGACCCGTGAAAAAAAACATGAAGTTCTGGCGGGTTCGGATTCAGAGAAACCGAACCCGCTCATCTCTAGTATACTCGTAACTAGTATGTATGTATAAAGAAAGAAAAAAAAACCACGGTTAGGTGGTATATACAATTATGGACGGGCTGCCGAGTGCCGACACAGAGGTAGCCACAGCCGTGAACTACCGCACTGTACTGTGTCTGCTGCTAATATAGACTGGTTGATAAAGAGATAGTATACTCGTAACTAGTATGTATGTATAAAGAAAGAAAAAAAAACCACGGTTAGGTGGTATATACAATTATGGACGGGCTGCCGAGTGCCGACACAGAGGTAGCCACAGCCGTGAACTACCGCACTGTACTGTGTCTGCTGCTAATATAGACTGGTTGATAAAGAGATAGTATACTACTACTAATATTATATATACTGGTGGTCAGGTCACTGGTCACTAGTCACACTGGCAGTGGCACTCCTGCAGCAAAAGTGTGCACTGTTTTAATATAATATTATGTACTCCTGGCTCCTGCTATAACCTATAACTGGCACTGCAGTAGTGCTCCCCAGTCTCCCCCACAATTATAAGCTGTGTGAGCTGAGCAGTCAGACAGATATATAATATATATAGATGATGCAGCACACTGGCCTGAGCCTGAGCAGTGCACACAGATATGGTATGTGACTGACTGAGTCACTGTGTGTATCGCTTTTTTCAGGCAGAGAACGGATATATTAAATAAACTGCACTGTGTGTCTGGTGGTCACTCACTATATAATATATTATGTACTCCTGGCTCCTGCTATAACCTATAACTGGCACTGCAGTAGTGCTCCCCAGTCTCCCCCACAATTATAAGCTGTGTGAGCTGAGCAGTCAGACAGATATATATAATATTATATATAGATAATAGATGATGCAGCACACTGGCCTGAGCCTGAGCAGTGCACACAGATATGGTATGTGACTGACTGAGTCACTGTGTGTATCGCTTTTTTCAGGCAGAGAACGGATATATTAAATAAACTGCACTGTGTGTCTGGTGGTCACTCACTATATAATATATTATGTACTCCTGGCTCCTGCTATAACCTATAACTGGCACTGCAGTAGTGCTCCCCAGTCTCCCCCACAATTATAAGCTGTGTGAGCTGAGCAGTCAGACAGATATATATAATATTATATATAGATAATAGATGATGCAGCACACTGGCCTGAGCCTGAGCAGTGCACACAGATATGGTATGTGACTGACTGAGTCACTGTGTGTATCGCTTTTTTCAGGCAGAGAACGGATATATTAAATAAACTGCACTGTGTGTCTGGTGGTCACTCACTATATAATATATTATGTACTCCTGGCTCCTGCTATAACCTATAACTGGCACTGCAGTAGTGCTCCCCAGTCTCCCCCACAATTATAAGCTGTGTGAGCTGAGCAGTCAGACAGATATATATAATATTATATATAGATAATAGATGATGCAGCACACTGGCCTGAGCCTGAGCAGTGCACACAGATATGGTATGTGACTTAGTCACTGTGTGCTGTGTATCGCTTTTTTCAGGCAGAGAACGGATTATAAAGTAAACTGCACTGTCCTCACTAGTAAACTCTCTCCACTCAGTCTCTACACTTCTACAGTAACAGTACTCCTCCTAGTCAGCTCCAGTAAATCTCTCTCAGTCTCTTATAATCTAAATGGAGAGGACGCCAGCCACGTCCTCTCCCTATCAATCTCAATGCACGTGTGAAAATGGCGGCGACGCGCGGCTCCTTATATAGAATCCGAGTCTCGCGATAGAATCCGAGCCTCGCGAGAATCCGACAGCGTCATGATGACGTTCGGGCGCGCTCGGGTTAACCGAGCAAGGCGGGAAGATCCGAGTCGCTCGGACCCGTGAAAAAAAACATGACGTTCTGGCGGGTTCGGATTCAGAGAAACCGAACCCGCTCATCTCTAGTATTACATATGCAAACACAGAGGGAATGGGAGGGGGGTATTCCAGTTGCCCGGAAATGTCCCACTCCCCATCTCCGGCAAGTGGGTAAGAGCATGACCAGAATAGTAGTAGTATATAATACAACATTACTAGAGCTGCACAATATATACTGTAAGGGACGGAACAGAGCTGCTGCACGTGCCCAGTGACAGCAGCTCCTCCTACTAAGTCTGCTGTGTGTAGTGCTCATGTGTGTGTGTATAAGAGCGCTCACTCATCGCACCAGACCAGAGAGCAGCTGCCAGCAAGAAGAGACAGGCGTCGCATCATGAGGTGGGAGAATGTGTACACTATGTACTGTATATGTATATATTTATATATATTTATTTGGGGATGTTGAACCTTTTTCTGACCACTCATTTATATGAGATAAATACACGGTTGAGTCACATTATTATGACCACCTCCTTCATGTGACGTTGGCAGCGTGTAGCCCATGAAGTACGTCACGTGCCGTGCGCTGGTGGGTATATAAGGTGTGTGATAGACCGTCTGCACACATATCACTCGTTGCTGTTATGGTTAAAAGAGGCGATTTATCCGAGTTGCCAAAAGGGATGATTATCGGCTTTCGGGCCAATGGTGGCGGTATTTCTGACACAGCGCAGTGTGTGACCTGTCCGCGTGCTGCTGCAGTGAAGGTGTATCATGACCAGACGAATAACACCATTGCGAATAACCGGCGTGGGAACTGTGGCGCACCACGTGCCACTGATGTGAGAGGTGAACGTCGGCTATGATCTTTTTCAGTTGCACAACAGCGAGGTATCGCAAGTGTAGCAGCCTCACAGTGAAGAGAGACGCACCGGAACCATCAGAACATACTCTGCCACAACCGCAACACAGACGCGAGGAGCACGATGCGATGCGTACGAGATCGCATTCGCGCGCTGAGACACGCCTGCAGGCGCTCTCCGTTACTTCCCCCACATGGACTCTTCCTATTGCTCACTCAGCGGCTGATTCCACACTGCGATCGACATCACAAAGTTACCCTGGTGCTGGCGCACTGCGGCCACAACACGTGCGCGGTCTGCCGATAATAACCCAACAAAAAAAACAAGTTTACAAAATTTGCTCGATAAATTGAAAAAAAAAAAAAAGAAATTCTTCTGCGCGATGTCAGGATTATGTGCTCAACCAAACTGGAATTTTCAGCCTTCTAACATGTTCTTAATAAGTAGATTATTTAAATAAAAAACACAATAATTAGCATTAATGTAACACGACTAACCATTTGGTACTTAATATGTACAATTAAATGCCACAGCAAGCATGATTTAAAACATAATTTGCTAGGCTGCTTGGACTGAGGCTGAAGTAATTACAAAAGTACTTCATTATAAATGTACAAACTTGTAAAGAATAATAAAGGGTGGTTATGTTTTATCTGCGAGTGCTGAGATGCATATTTATGTCTTAAGGGAAGCCCCAAAATGAAGACTGGCGAGATTGTGCTTAATTGTGTATTATTGAATATTATCCTATGCTTAAGGAGCATCTAAGGCAGAAGCGTGATTATAGTGAATAATTAGAAACATTTCTGATTTTATGTGTATCGGCAATGAAGACATTAGAGAAAGGGATGACTTACAGAGATTTATTACAAATGCGCGGTAGATTTCTTGTCTTAGGTTTATTGCAGGACGCAGCACCTGCCCCTTATAGAGACACATGGCACGTCCTTTGTACACACTCTGTGCCTTCACCTTCTCCCTGGCCCCCGCTCCTTCGTTGTGATGTCATGATGATGTCACGTGTGCAAGGAGCGGGCCCGGCCCAGCGCGCGTTTTTACCCTGCTGCGGCCTTGCCCTGGTAACACGTGGTCACGTCTCCTACTGAATAATAATCAGCTTCTCATTTTCAAGCACAAGGGGCCTAATTCAGACCTGATCGCAACAGCAATTTTTTTCTCTAATGGGCAAAACCATGTGCACTGCAGGGGGGGGCAGATGTAACATGTGCAGAGAGACTTAGATTTGGATGGGGTGTGTTCAAGCTGAAATCTAAATTGTAGTGTAAAAATAAAGCAGGCAGTATTTACCCTGCACAGAAACAATGTAACCCACCCAAATCTAACTCTCTCTGCACATGTTACATCCGCCCCACCTGCAGTGCACACGGTTTTACCCATTAGGGAAAGATTTTGCTTTTGCGATCAGGTCTGAATTACGCCCAATGTTTTCGTTCAGCTGCAAGAAGAAGTGACAACGGAACCCCGGCTACAGGCCCTTAAGCCAACCGGAGGTGAGATCAGGTGAGTATAGGAAATAAGCGCAGGACACTCTAGCTGTAAGCTCTCGTTTAGGAGGTGATTGGATCCTTACTGCATTTCCCAATGGCGGAGTCTGTGCACAAACAGGACTCGTTCTGCAAAGGTGCAGAACGGGTGCTGCGATCACATTGGGATGCGAATGTCACTGTCTGATTGACAGGCAGAGGCGTTTGCAGAAAAGGGAGGGGCCCCCATTTTCTTGGAGCGGCGAGGCCAAGGATTGTGTCGTGTACGCAGTTTCCTTCACCTTGCAAGCCTCCCTGCGTCGGCAAGCCTGAGTAAGCTCGGGGCTACTCAGCCTGCCATTGCAGATGAACATTGCAACCAGTGGTTGCGATGTTCATCCCATTTGCGATGCAGGAAAGCGGGTCTGTGCACCTCCTCCTGCATTTGCTGTGCTAAGGATTGCAATCACAAATCTCCTGCAAACAGCGTTGCAATTGCAATCCTTAGTGAATTAGGCCCTTAGTGCAGAAAACTCAATGGTCTATAGATGACTCAAACTGTTTTCTGAGATTGGCTTCGGGAACAGAGGTTAGTTCCTGGCTGGATCCTCTCCTTCCTATGGGAAGAAGGTCTTGCTGCAAAAAATGTAACCTCTCTGGTCTCTCTGCCTCTGCGCCTCCTCTGTATTCCGTCAGTTCTGCCGCCTCCAGCTCACCGGCGTCCAGGGAGATAGCGGGCGCTTGCTGAAATTTTGTTACTCCTGAGCTCTGGCTTCCGTCTCCCGAGTCCCGCAGTGTGCACTATGGGAGAAACGTCATGACGTCTCTCCCATAGTTCCAAAGAGCGGGTGCCAGACGGACGGCAGCGGTCAGACGCAAGAGCGGGGCTTATGGTAAGTATTGTGTTTTGGGTTTTTGTGTGTGTGTGTGTGTGTGTAAGGGGCATTACTACAGGTGGCACTACTTAAGGGGCATTAATACTGGGGGCATTTTAGGGGCACTACTTCAGGGGGTAGTGTCAGACTGGGGCATGTAGGGCCCACCGGGGGAATGCAGTGTTAGGGGCCCATGTTTTGGTGTGTGGCCAGTCTGCAGAGGGGGTGTGGCCTGCCACCGCATTGGTTTGAGTAACCATTAGAGAGTGCAACATCTGGGCTTTTTCATTAAATTCAGCTGCTGCTTACATCATAATGTACCAGATTAATAACAGGAATTCATAAACTTTCTATCGGCCGATGTCGGACCGCATGACATCATTACACAATAACCTTACCACAAAATGTAAACTAACTTAACTTATCTAGAAATAACGACACAGAGAAATAACGCCACAGACCACTGAAAGCCATTAAAATCGGTCAACCGTTATTTATTTTAATTATAATACATAAACTAAGTATGGTGGCAATAAGAAAGAACGGTCGGATCAGCAGTGACACTACGACTTATTGCCGCTACGTATGTCCACGACATGACTTTATTTATCTCATTGGCCACGCCAATAAGCACTGAGTCTCCAGCTCTCTTCCCAATACACCGCAATAGGGCCGGCCAGACAGCCAAGCCCAGTGACCCCTGGTAAGGAGGGCCAGAATATACAATGTATTGGGCAAAGAGCGCACCTCCAAACAGCGGCGCAATAGCCACTGTAACCGCCGTTCTTTCCCGCCACAGAGATGGTTGACAAACCCCAACCGGCAAAGAAAAAGAAAAACGGGTGGGGAGAATTTAGATAACTTGGGGAGGGAGGGAGGGAAAGTTCCGGAGAGAAAGAGGCAGATGAACAATCCTGTCTCCCTCAAAATGGCTGCTAGCTCCTGCCTAACACTCCCACTATTCTAATTAAATTCAACCCCCCAGACCTCTTTTAAGTGTTTGCTAACCTGCTAATTGTGCAAGGCCCATGCAATCCTCATTGCCTTGAAGTTTGCAAACGTTTGTGCTATTTGCACTCACTCTTCACTGTAGAAAATACACCAGAGTCCAGTATAATGTAACATATGTTTAATGTATAATTCAAGTGCACAGTCTGGAATCTGATCACTAGAGCAGGAGGTGGGCCCCCAGGCAGTGGGGCCCACCGGTGGTTTCCCCTGTACCCCTGTGGGCCAGTCCAAGCCTGACAGGGGCCATTACCAAAGGGGAATTAATACTGGGGACAATACTACAGGAGGCATTACTAGGGGCACTACTACAGGGGGCTTTACTAATGGGGGCACAACTACAGGGGTCATTAATATGGGGAACTACTGCAGGGGGCATTACTACTGTGGGCACTTCTAATAGGGGCACTACTGCAGGGGGCATTACTACTGTGGGCACTTCTAATAGGGGCACTACTACAGGGGGCACTACTACAGGAGGCATTACTACTGGGGGCATTACTACTGGGGGCACTACTAATGGGGGCACTGCATAAGGGACATAACTCCTGGGGGCATAAGGGACACCAATACTATGAGCTCTGCAAAAGAGGCACTACCACTATGGGCGTTGCATAAGGGGCACTACTGCTGTGGGCATTATATGTATTAGTGGCACTACTACTGTGGGTATTGTGTATAATTGGCACTAATGGGGGCATTGTGTAAAAGGGGCACTACTGTGTGTCATAACATAAGATTGTGCTACTGTGTGGCGTAATGTGAATTGGGGATACTATTGTGTGACCACACCCCTTTCTTTTTGAGACCACGCCCTTTTTTCGTTCCACCACCTCTCTAGGACCACTTTTAATCACTGGTTATAGGGATCGCGGGGATCCTTCACTGGAGTAAAACTGAATTGCTGCGGTAGTTGATGTCCACCATTGCAATTGGGTACCAAAGTGACAGGTACCAATCGGGGCGCAATGATAAATATGCCTCCTGTAATTTGCCTGCTAATTTACGCCTTACAGTGGGTCACTATTTCTATTCCTTGTCTGTATCCTTTTGCCGTGATGCCTGGAACTCACTGCGTCTCGCATGTCAGGGCTATTAGGAGGCTACAACTGCTAACAAGCCTCAATTACCAGCGTTCAAATGGGAAAACCACTTTATAGTCAGAAACACAAAGGCAAAATAGATGTGACTTTCTAAACTACATAAGTGCTACATTTAGTTTCCAGCAAGGTCTTCTGTATTCCCTCATCTTCTCCTTTCAGTGGCAGGGCAGAGCAAAAGGACAGTGTAAGACTGGCCATCGGATATCATGCGCTGAATCGGAATGACAGGCTGAGACTTCAGGGGTTTGGGAAGTTGATGCTCTTACAGACGTTGCCGTGGGCCCATCCTTGGAGTGTCACTTACATTAGCTGTAAGGTAGTACGCTCCCCGCATATCTAGCACAGGATAAGATGACATGATCAGCTAATCCGCAGTGACAGGAGAGGGTAGCCGGGACGGATTTATTTTGGAGGGAAGTTCAAGATTAAATCGCCGTTATTCTTCCCCGTAACAGAGTTCACGGGTGTCGCAAGTATAGAGCTTGTCAGAAAATGAATGTTCTAAGCTTTTGTCTCCCTGGGCGGCCGGCATGTGATAACCAGCAGCCCTCAAAGTTATCTCTGCACCAGTCTATTCTAGTATATAGAATTACAGGAACACAGATTCAGACCAAGCATAAAAACTAATTTTTAACTATATAGACTATACTTAAATATAAATAAACACACATATATAATCGGGATGTAGTTAATATCCCGGCATTTAGGATACCGACGCCGGGATTTCATATACCACCCTTATAATCCTGTATCTCCAAAGTGGATACTAAAAGGTAATACAGGTTGAGTATCCCATATCCAAATATCCGAAATACGGAATATTCCGAAATACGGACTTTTTGGAGTGAGAGTGAGATAGTGAAACCTTTGTTTTCTGATGGCTCAATGTACACAAACCTTGTTTAATACACAAAGTTATTAAAAATATTGTATTAAATGACCTTCAGGCTGTGTGTATAAGGTGTATAAGAAACATAAATGAATTGTGTGAATGTACACACACTTTGTTTAATGCACAAAGTTATAAAAAATATTGGCTAAAATGACCTTCAGGCTGTGTGTATAAGGTGTATATGTAACATAAATACATTCTGTGCTTAGACTTGGGTCCCATCACCATGATATCTCATTATGGTATGCAATTATTCCAAAATACGGAAAATCCCATATCCAAAATACCTCTGGTCCCAAGCATTTTGGATAAGGGAGACTCAACCTGTAGATCATATATTGCAATAACACCTTCTTAAAAAGTAACTATTTTTTTAAACAAAATTAGAACTGCTTCCAAGAAATAGATACATTTATAGCATATCCAAAGTATACTGCCCACATAAATCATTTTCAACTAGACAGCGGTGCCACTTTCCAAAAAAACACAGATCCCCAAATAAGTGCTTCATTAAAGTCAGATGGAGTGAGAGAGGCCGTTCCTTGGTCCAGAGTGCTGAAACGCGTTTCTTGGACTTACACACTCATTCTAGCTGGTTTGAAGAATCAGTTTGAATCCTAGTTTGGGGGAACCTTTATTAAAATAAATAAATATATATAGGACATCAGCCACATCCTCTGAAGCTCAACTAGTTCTTGCATAAATGTAAACATTCTGGCCTGCTAGGGATTTTCTATAGCTAACGTACGAATCATTAAGTTAGCTGATACAATTGTTAAACAAATATACAGAGGATCATAGCACATATTATTACCAATACCATTATTAATTATGCCCACTCTGATATGAAAAGGGCTTTATGGCTACAACCCCCTCCTCTACAAAGTGACATGACCTTACCCACTTATCTGGCTTCTGGGAGGTCAATGTTGAGATGTCTTTTTTTAAATGCAAGTTGCTCATAATAGAATAATAGAAATATAAAAAAATGTGCGAAACACTGAACAGTACTAAAATATACTGTATATTGCTTAACCCAACGTGTACATTTCCCCCCCTTTTTTTTTTTCATTTGGTGGATTTTTCCTTATAATAGCTCTAATCCTAAACCACCATGACATATTCTGGACCTTAACCTCGGTACAAAACAGTGCATGGTCAGGCACATGGGGGGCTATGGCTACAGCTCATTAAGAATATGCGGCTCCCTAGGTATATGCTTTGCCATTGCAATACGTTGTCATGCTGTTGAAAGGTGCATGGCCACACCATTTTAAGGGCATGGCTGGGCATTGTACTCACTCTGCAAATTGGCTGAAGTTTAGCACAGAACGTTTTGTCCGCCAATGCCATCATTAGTTCCTAGATTTCCACCAAAAGCACGCCACTTTTTAAAGCCAGATGGAAGTAGAAATTTTCACCGGCCAATGGGAGACGTTAATCAGAATGAGGGTTTCCCTTGCAAAGTGCGGTACAGGCTCTTTGGGGCACCTAGTATTTTAGGGCAGTGGTTGTAAAGTAGACTGAGATTCTCCCACCCCACTGCACAGCTAGACGCTAATGTACTAATAGCAGAAGCGCTGATGACCTGATGGGCCAACATGCAGAGAGATGAGGCACGATGAGAGGCACAGAGGTGTAGCTAGGTGCCATGGTGCCCGGAGCAAGGGTATGTTTTGGCGCCCCCTCCCCTGTAATGAATTGGGTTCGTGTTACATTTGAAAAGAAAAATATATATATTTTAATATACCTAAAATGGTGACAGCTTCTAGATCCTTGTGGATCTCAGGGCCAAAGTTTACTTTGGGAGCCCCCCTATGAATAATATAGGGGCATTGCTTTATGAGGCCACACAGTAGAGCCCCTTATACACGATACACAACACAGTAGAGCCCCTTATACATGTTACACAACACAGTGGAGCCCCTTATACATGTTACACAACACAGTAGAGCCGCTTATACACGTTACACAACACAGTACAGCCCCTTATACATGTTACACAACACAGTAGAGCCGCTTATACACGTTACACAACACAGTGGAGCCCCTTATACATGTTACACAACACAGTAGAGCCCCTTATACACGTTACACAACACAGTAGAGCCGCTAATATATGTTACACCACAGTAGAGCCGATTATACACGTTGCACCACAGTAGTGCAGTTTATACACGTTACACCACAGTAGAGATGCTTATACATATTACACCACAGTAGAGCCACTTATACACGTTACACAACACAGTAGAGCCCCTTATACATGTTACACAACACAGTAGAGCCCCTTATACACATTACACAACACAGTAGAACCGCTAATATACGTTACACCACAGCAGAGCCGATTATACACGTTGCACCACAGTACAGCCGTTTATACACGTTATACCACAGTAGAGACGTATATACATATTACACCACAGTAGAGCCACTTATACACGTTACACCACAGTAGAGCCGCTTATTAATGTTACTCTGCAACTTCTAATGCAGAGAGAGGTGCTGCAGCAGCAGCTGGGGCAGAGAAAGATGCTGCAGCAACTGTGTAGAGAGAGCTGCTGCAGAAACCAGTGCAGAGAGAGGTGCTGCAGCAGCGGCTGGGGCAGAGAAAGATGCTGCAGCAACTGTAGAGAGAGCTGCTGCAGAATCCAGTGCAGAGAGAGGTGCTGCAACAGCAGGTGTAGAGAGGGGTGCTGCAGTAGCCGGGGAAGAAAGATGTGCTGCATCAGCCGGGGCAGAAAGAGGTGCTGCAGCAGCTGAGGCATAAAGAGGTGCTGCAGAAGCTGGGACAGAGAGAGGTGCTGCAGCCGCCAGGGCAGAAAGAGGTGCTGCAGCAGCCGTGGCAGAGGGTGGAGTAGTAGGACAGAAGTAACCCTGCTGCACACTACAAGCAGACAGTGGGACATATGAAGAAGGCGGGCTGAGCTCCGGCATGTGCTGACTGTCAGTGTCGCCTCTGTCCTGCCCTGTTCCCTACCTAGTCTCTGAGTCAGTGTCCGTCCCCTCTGCTTCTCCTCCTCCTGCTCAGCGGCTGCCTGTACAGCGGCACATGGTATAGAGGGTGAAGTGGCGGGGCAAGCTTCGCGCCCTCTAAGTTTTCCGGTGCCCGTAGCTTGCGCTCCACCGGAGCCACCCTCACTACACCCCTGGAGAGGCCACACCCCAGTGATTTGTGACACCGTCCCTTTACCCGCACACACAGTAAGGGATGCCAGGGCCAAATTACAGCACCAGTCTATCCCTGGAGACACACGTTGTGGGGACCTCCCTGCTAAAAGTTAGTCCACAGGGGGCTGTATTCCCTATGGGATCGGGCCCACAAGACATAGCACTAGGGCTATTCCCAACACCCCTGGGCACAGGGTCATTAACAATGTTAATATTAGAACATTTTTTCTGTACTGCCTGGCAAACTACCGGTTCCAGAAAGCCAGGTCAAGAAGACCAACTTCAATGGCTGTCAAGGCATGCTGGCAGAACTGATTGTCACTATGGCAAGGAGATCCCACACTGTGTGTCTCCCTTCAGGGGTGCACCAGCACTGGCAAGAACAGCGAAGCTCTGGTAGTGGACAATTCTGGGGGACCTCATGCTCTCTGCCCCCCTGATTTTATATATATATATATATATATATATATATATATATATATATATCTCCTATATAATAGCCCTATTCTGTGATCTTGTGATTCATTTGCTAACGCTGGGCGGAGTCACAACAGTGGGCGGAGTTAGTCAAATGAGTCACAGATCTGTCCAAATCTATAGGACACTAGGAGCAGCTGCAGAAGCAGATAGTATGGACATGGCACAGGCAGGGTGCATACCTCCCAGCTTTCACACACACACACACACACACACACACACACACACACACACACACACACACGGCGAAAAGGGGGCGTGGCTTCGCGGGAGGGCCCCCGTTTTCGTCAGTGAGGGGGCATGCCCAGCGCTCTGTGAGCTGCTGGCATGCCCCCAGGGGCTGATTATGAGTCCGGGGGGCACAGGGTACTTGAGACAGGGGAGCCCTATCTCATTGCTGTGCCTGCTGGGGGTTGGGGGCGTGGCCTAATCGCGGGACGCGAGGCCACGCCTCATTATGCAAATTCCGGGATTTATTTTTTTTTTATTTTTTTTAATGGTATTTTGGCCCCTCAGCTAGAGGTAAATCCAGAGGAGGTGGTCGCTCCCCCTACACACCCGCACAGGCAGAAGAAAGCAGGGAGACTGCTGCCTCCCTGCAACACCACAGACCTGCCAACACGCAGCAGCGTGTGCTGACTGTAGCACAATGCTGCTGCTGCTGCTGGCAGGACGGGGGAGCTACAGAGCTGGGACAGAGCTACTCCAGCCAGGGGGCCCCCTAAAACTGTGGGGCCAACGGTACGTACCGCCTGCCCCCCCCCCCCTTAATCCGGCTCTGCTGCTGGAACCCCCCCTTAATCCGTACCCCCTGATGCCCCCTCTCCCTCTGTCTCCACTATTCACCGCTGCTCTGCTAAGCAGAACAGCGAGTACAGGAGCTTTCCAACTGCTCCCCCCCCCCCCCCCACCGCAGGACACTGCGACCCGCGGGTGGGACAGCGGGAAAGACCCCAAAAAATGGGACTGTCCCGCGAAAATTGGGACATTTGGGAGGTATGGGAGTGTGTGAGGGGGTATGCCATACTTGACCCCCACATCAGCATACTCAGCAGGGTCTCTCTGGCGGGGAGGAGCGTCACATTCTGGCACACTCCACGCTTCTTAGCTGTAGTTTTGTGGGTCACCAGCCGCTGTGCACTTTCCGTACTGCCTCTGTTATCTCCAGCCCCTGCGACCCCACCGCTAGCTGCAGCGCTGCCACCCGCAGTGAGTTGCGCCCAGCTCCTTCACACACTTTAGCCGGCGGGTAGCGCTGCAGAAGTCCGCGCTGCTTGCAGGCTCTGACCCCCTCCTCCCTCCAGCATCAGCGTCTCCTGGGAGCTAACCAGTCACTCCCAGTCTCCCCTTACCATAGTGCCCAGCAGCCGTGAGGTCCGCGCCACGTGCATGCTATGACCCCCTCCTCCCTCCAGCCGCAGCATCTCCTGGGGGCTAACCAGTCACTCCCAGTCTCACCTTACCACAGTGCCCGGCAGCTGCGCGAGGTCTGCGGTGTGTGACTGAGGAGGGGGGGAGTGATGCGGACGGGCAGAGGAAGCAGGAATACAGCCTAAGAGAGTCAGCCATGCCAAGTCTCCACCAGCAGCAGATGCCAACAGGTTGGAGTGGAACAGCAGCAGCCAGCAGCAGTGACTCCGGTAAGACACATCTGTCTGTCACCACTGTTCTGTCCCTAATACCAATCTCTCCCGTGCCCTGTGTTCTGTCATGTCCCTGTAACCCCTGGCCTTGACCTGCCACCCTTATCCTGGCCCTTTCACCCTTATCCTGGCCCTGTCACCCTTATGCTGGCCCTGCTACCCCTATCCTGGCCCTGTCACCCCTGTGCTTGCCCTGTCAACCTTACACTGGCCCTGACACCCCTGTCCTGGTCCTGCCGCCCCTACACTGACCCTGTCACCCCTATCCTGTCCCTGTCATTTCTGTCCTGGCCCCGTCGCCCATGTCCTGGCCCCGTCACCCCTGTCCTGGCCCCGTCACCCCTGTTCTGACCCTGTCACCCCTGTTCTGACCCTGTCACCCCTGTCCTGGCCCAGTCAACCCTGTTCTGACCCTGTCACCCCTGTCCTGGCCCTGTTACTGCATACCCTCCAACTACCTTTTTGGCAGGTACAGTACCCGCAGCACCTCCAGACCTCTCCCCAATGCACCACACCTCCGCACCTTCCCCTCCACCACATGCGGCACTCCACCCCTCCCCCACATGCTGTGCCTCCAGACCCCCTACACCACCCGCGGCTCCCACTCCTCCGCCCCTTCACCACCCCCAGCAATCTCCAGGCCCCCTCCACCATTCACCCCCCTTATATGTCTCCCCCACACCTGCCCCCCTCCACCCGCAGCATCTGCAGACACCCTCCTCCATCCGCGGTCCCCCCCTCACCCACCCCTCCCCCACCAATGGCACCCCCGCACCTGCCCCACCACCACCTGCAGCACCTCCGGACCTCCTTCCCAATCTGCCGCAACACCCGTACCTGCCCCTCCCCTACCCATGGCGCCTACGGACCCCTACCCCACCAGTGGCACTCCCGCCCCTTCCCATCCCACAGCACCTCCGGAACCCTTCACCCATCTGCAACATCCCCATACCTGCCCCTCCCCCACCCATGGCACCCCTGCCCCTCCCCCACCTGCAGTGCCTCCGGCCCCCTCCCCCATCTGCATCCCCCACTCCTCTGCCTCTCCCCCACCCGCAGCACCTCCCAACCCTTCCCCATCCGGGCCCCACCCCCACTTCCGCCCCCCCTCCATCCGCAGCATCTACAGACACCATCCGCAGTACCCCCCGCACCCGCTACATTCTGTACATTGTGGCCTGCAGGTGCTGTTCACGCCGTCGCAAGGGGCTGCGCCTCCTTCACCATCGCACGCCCTTTCATTGTGCAATATTTAACCACTAACAAAGGAATGCAGGTGATACTCCATATAACACAAATATTGAACCCCAGAAAGGCATGCAAGGGTTAAGGGGGCGTAGCCCCTTGCGACGGTGTGAAGAGCGCCCGTAGGGCGCGATGAAGCACCTAGTATATATATATATGTATAGACAAGTACAGGACCCCGGCACTCTGGACTCCACAAATACTTGCTCTGGTGCCATCCCTGTGGGTGTTTGGCAAACCCACCAATATATACAGGCGGCGGAACAGGCGGCACTCAGTGTCTGTTCACTCAAGTAAAGTGCATAAAACTAAGGGTGTGCTTTTATTCAGGTGACGTTTCGGGGACTTGCCCCTTCTTCAGACCATATATATAGATATATATATTCTTCATTAGTTCTACATTAGTAAAGGTCATCCCGGTCTGCACCCGGCTTCTCTCCGTCCGCTCCTCCACCCCCCCCCGTCTGTCACTCTATCCTGCCCATAACAGCTTCCCCTCCACCCACCTCCCTGCTTGGTTTGGGTATAAGCAGCTTGCTTGCACACGCGCTCGTATGTCATCCTGTCCAGGGGTTAAAGTGAGGGGAATGGGGTGGAATTGAGTTCCACCACCTGTAATGGTAGGTGCAACTATTTCCACCTCCTCTATGGCCCTGCACAGTAATTCCAACAGAAAAGCCTGCTCCACTACCCAAGTCATTAGATGATGTGGACGGCGATAGTGTCACTGATGAACTGCAGCCGCCTCATGTCCTGGTGGCACCATGTTCCTTCACATGTGGCCTGCCCCTCCTAGTGCTCCCACATGCTGTGTCTGTCGGACGGCATTCATCCCCTCCTCAGGTCCCAGCGCCTTCCTATTACGGCACTGAGTATGGGATGTCATGCCGTCACCACCACTGAAGCTAAGAAGAGCCACGGATAGGAGCAGGCTCTGTGCATGCTAAAGATGAGAGGGGACTGGAGGGGCACAGAGAGGTGGGGAAGCTGCTGGATGGACACAGGGTATGGAGTTGTTGGAGGAACAGAGGCAGAGATGTGTATAAGGGACACTACTGTGGGCATTATGCGTATAAGGGACACTACTGTGGGCATTATGCATATAAGGGACACTACTGTGGGCATTATGCGTATAAGGGACACTACTGTTGGCATTATGCGTATAAGGGACACTACTGTGGGCATTATGCGTATAAGGGACACTACTGTTGGCATTATACGTATAAGCAGGGATGGGGAACCTGCGGCCCTCCAGCTGTTGTTAAACTACACATCCCAGCATGCCCTGCAACAGTATTAGCATGGCCAAATAGCAAAATTGTAGCAAGGCATGCTGGTATGTGTAGTTCAACAACAGCTGGAGGACCGAAGGTTCCCCACCCCTGGTATAAGGGACACTACTGTGGGCATTATGCATATAAGGGACACTACTGTTGGCATTATGCGTATAAGGGACACAGGACACTACTGTAGGCATTATGCGTATAAGGGACACTACTGTGGGCATTATGCGTATAAGGGACACTACTGTGGGCATTATGCGTATAAGGGACACTACTGTGGGCATTATGCGTATAAGGGACACTACTGTGGGCATTATGCGTATAAGGGACACTACTGTGGGCATTATGTATATAAGGGGCACTAGTAAGTGACGTTACCTGAATAAGAGCATTACTATGTGGTGTAACATGAACCAGAGGCATATGTGTAGTGTACTGTGATACTGTGTGGCATAATGTGAATTGAGTGTACAGTTGTATGATCAGTACGCCACTTCTTTGTGAGACCATTGTATGGCACAAAGTCAGAGCTTGCGGGGACGGGGGTTTGCTGAAAGCCCTTGCATTGGCCCTGGCTGCGCCTAATGGGAGCGGGTGGGGTGGGGTTATGTGGCAGAGAACATGAGTTCCTTCACCTTTCCAGAACCACTTTAGCCCTGATCCTATCCTTCCTTACTTTGCGTATTAGCTTAATATTTCCACCTGGGATAGTGGCAGCGGTGGTCCTGCAATTATACAGGGTACATACAGCAGGCTTATCTAGCAGGATATGTTGTAACAAAGTAGATATATATCTTTTAGAAAATAATGAAAACTCTTACAGACTAGAATGCAAACACACTGACAAATGGTTACAGCTGCCATAGCAAACATTGTATCTCAATAATATAGTATAGTACAGTCACTATATTTAAGTAGTAAATGATGTTACTATATCCTACAGAATTCATACATTGCAAACTGATTCCTCTCTATAGTGTATGGAAAAGAAATTACATATAAAATAATCCTACAGCATTACCGCCTGGAACACATCCGTCACACTTTATCACACCTGTCCTTACACAGCAATAATAATTCATTTACAATTTTACATAATAACAAATAAAATGACACAAATCTTCCTAGGTGAGACAGCGGATACAGGACCCGTCCTGACTACTGCGTATATTCCTTATTCTGACAGTAACGTATCTGTGTAACCACTGCTGCTTTCCAAATGCATTTTACCGGCTCTGACGCTAGAACCCTCGGTCGTATGTCTGATTTTTTATAGTTACCGTGGATCTATTTACCGCCATTCAGAACGTGTGTTAAATGGGGTCTATATGCTAAGCCTTGGAGAGAGATAAAGTGAAGAGGGATAAAGCCCCAAACAACTAGCTCCCGACATTTATCAAGCACAGCAACATGGCAGTTAGGAGCTGATTGACTGGGAGATTGGGGCAGATGTATTAAGCCAGGAGAAGTGATAAGGCAGTGATAAGTAGAAGGTGATAACGCACCAGCCAGTCAGCTCCCAACTGCCTTTTTTTACAAATCCGTAATGATTGGCTGGTGCGTTATCACCTTGCACTTATCACTGCTTTATCCCTTCTCCAGGCTTAATACATCTATCACTTTATCTCTCTCCACTTTGGGGCTAATTCAGACCTGATCGCTCGCTAGCTATTTTTTGCAGTCCTACGAGCACATAGTAGGGGAGTGTATTTTCGCTTTGCAAGTGTGCGATCGCTTGTGCAGCCGAGCGGTGCAAAAAAGTTTTGTGCAGACTCCGATTACTTCAGCCTGTCCGGGGCCGGAATTGACGTCAGACACCCGCCCTGCAAACGCTTGGACACGCCTGCGTTTTTCCAACCACTCCCAGAAAATGGTCAGTTGCCACCCACAAACGCCTTCTTCCTGTCAATGTCCTTGCGATCGGCAGTGCGCATGGATTCTTTGTTGAATCCATTGCACAGCAATGATAAACTTTGCACCCGTATGACGCGCCTGCGCATTGCAGTGCATACGCATGCGCAGTTCTGACCTGATCGCAGCGCAGTGAAAAAACCTAGCGTGCGATCAGGTCTGAATTAGGCCCTTTATCTGTGCGATGCTTTTGTACTTGTGTGTGTGTGTGGGGGGAGGGGGGCACTGACATGCCGGGCAGACTAGCCCTGTGCTGGGCATCCCCCCGCATGTAAGAGAAGATGATCATAGCTGTGCTAAATGTACTACGATCAACTAGGAATGACCCCCGTAGACCCCTAAAGACTCATGAAGTACCAATGGATATATCGCCTTAAGAACTTGTGTTTGTTCTCAATTATTTTTTTGCATACTTATTATAAGACTAGTAAAGGGACCCCGGGGCATGTCAGGTTCACCCAGTCTGCCCACTGCTCTGCCCCACCCTGCACCCCATTCTCCACTGCACCACCCACCTCTGTCCGCTGCTTCACTTTATCCCGCCCCCACCACTGTTCCACAGCCCCCCATCTCTACTTGCTCTGTCCTGCTGCCCCCCCCCCCTCCTGTTCTTTCCCTCCTGCGCCATTATGCTATTACCTACCCTGCTTATCCTTCTCTCCAGCTAGCGACTGTCCCATCGCTGCGCCCAATCTTCCACTGCACACATGTAAAAGACGGGACAAACCTTAGAGGATTATTATTATTATATTATATAGATTTGCTGCCCTGGCTGTGGGATGGGAATGTTTGACTTTGTCTCTGAACTGATAATTATGTGATATTTTGATCTACTATTTTACTTACGCTAAAACTTGTAAGCGCGAAGGACACGTGCTTACATCTCACGCCTGCTACAAGGTCTAAGGCTTATACTAAAAGCACTTTGCATTCAATTTGGTCCAACTTTTAAGAGCCTTGGAATAGCTAATGCTTGCAGATGAAGCCTTGCAACTTTTGGAAGAATTTCTGGAAGACATTATTAGGCGCAACCTTGGTTTCTGCAAGAAACTTTTCAGCTCAGACCTTGTCATGTCAGTGCTAAAATGAATAACAGAAAGATTATCCGCCTGGCGCTAGCAGCGGTGACCCTGGGGTGTGAGGACCTGTTTTGAACACTTCTGTCATTTCCTTCAGACCTCTGGCCTGTTACTGTGTAACACCAGCTTTAAGGATCGTAAATTATCAACGCTGTAGATCTGCCTTTTGCTTTGGTGGGGAACTAAATATATATTTTGCTACAATATGTTGTAGCGGTGGGCGAAAAGGTATAATAAGACCTCTGCTGGAATATCGGGGGTAATCTGATTATAATATATTATTGGTACGCTCTTGGATTCGCCGATATAATGGTCTGTTGCGACGGGGCCCCAGAAGGAGCAGAACTGCATCTTTCGTGTGTTTTTATCTTTTATCATTCTATTTAGAAGATGATCAGGTGATTCATAAATTAGTGATCGAGGGATTCTTAGGGTGTGGATATAAAAAATACAGGATTTTTTTATGGCGTCAGTTTGTTTAAGGTATTTTTCTGTGGCACAACAGATCCCAGCTGGCTTTGGATGCCGTGGACTCAATTTGCTGTGTGCTAAACAGGCTCCGGGAGAGGGCAGCCAGCTCGGCGCAGCAGGGTACAGGACGGGTGGGCGTGATGCGGTGAATGAGGCGGGTTGTGGGCATCGCATGGGGGGGAGTAGCGCTCGCGGTCGCGTCATTGTGGCCACACCCCTGCTATACAATGCTAATATTACAGGCACTGAGTAGCAGGGGGCGGGGCTACGATTGCGCTATTCGGCAGAAACTTCTCGGGGTTTGCGGTATAATAGACAGTGTCTAGTTAGACAGTCAATAGATAGACACCATATGTTAGACAGACATTGGGTCGACAGGGTCAATAGGTCGACATGAAAAAGGTAGACAGTACAAAAGGTCGACATGGTCAAAGGGTCGACGGGGTCAAAAGGTCGACATGAAAATGGTCGACATAAAAAAGGTAGACGGGCGCGGTCCGGCCAACGCAGGCGTGGCCGGACCTTTGGGGGGACAGGCCGCGGCGGCTGCGTAACATCACACGCAGCCGCTGCTGGCCAGGGAGCGACGATTAACTCCCATCCAGCACGCTAAAGCTGCGCTGGTCGGGAGCTACTCTTGAAGTGCAAAGGCATCGCCGCTGTGCGATGCCTTTGCACTTCTGTGAGGGGGGGGGGCGCGGCACTGACATGTGGGGTGGACTAGCCCTGTGCTGGGCGTCCCCCCGCACACCAGTGTGACTGATCGTAGCTGTGCTAAATTTAGCCCAGCTACGATCAACTCGCAATGACCCCCTATGTCGGCATTTTGAACTTGTCGGTATAATGAATGTTGGTATTCTGACTGTCGGTCAATGGCTGTCGGTATTGTGTCCGTCGATAAATCAACTGATACCCCTTTAGGTACAATCAGCAGAGAACATGAGATCGCGGCATACTTTCTAAATCATGCAAACCTCAGGGGACCCCGGTATAAATCAGTCCCAATCTCTTGGGGAAAATAATATATATATATTATATATGTGTAGAGGCTTATACTTGTAATAAGTTATACTGTAGTCTACATACTGAAGGCTTGTAGGACCCCGCAAACATCCACATTGCGTCCACCTTGCGCCTGGATGGGCAGGTGGGCTGGGCCGGTCACAGCGAGAGTGAGGAAAACCGCGCGCAGCGTAGCTTCTGGCTCTCTGTTTGCGCCCCCCACCGCGCAATGTACCTATTTCTAACAAAAGTAGGGCGTGGCGCAAGTCCGCACCCACCTGACTCGCAGCACACCCCTGTGCGCTGTGTCCACGTGTGTCCCCCCATCCCCGCCTGTACTGTGCATTTTAACAAAATTGGGGGGGGTGCCGTAAGTCCACGCCCACCTGACTCACAGCATGCCCTGTGTGCCATGCCCGTGCGCTGCCTCTGCCGTGCGTGCGGCCCTGTGCCAGGCGTGTGTACATGAGAATGCCAGGGCCGAGGTTTGGCCCCAGTCCATCCCTGGTCCATAGAGTGCTACCTACCTCAGTTACATCTCTACTTACGGCTGGAGGGGCATAACTGGATGATGACGGGGTTTTCACGCGTAGGCTGTCACAATCCTGACTGTAGGTTTCATATTTGGTGACTTACCCCTGCCATCTGTCCCGGATCCTGTGTCTTTTTACTCACTGAGTTAAACATCTTGTCAGCACTATGAGTTTTCCTGAGTTCGCTGCCTGAAAGGTAATAGTTAATTAGCTCCACCTGTGGTGATCTCCTGTGTGAGGCTGAATTCAGTAATCTGAAGTTTAGGCCTAAATTAGAGATGAGCGCCTGAAATTTTTCGGGTTTTGTGTTTTGGTTTTGGGTTCGGTTCCGCGGCCGTGTTTTGGGTTCGAACGCGTTTTGGCAAAACCTCACCGAATTTTTTTTGTCGGATTCGGGTGTGTTTTGAATTTGGGGGTCATTTTGATCCCAAAGTATTATTAACCTCAAAAACCATAATTTGCACTCATTTTCAGTCTATTCTGAATACCTCACACCTCACAATATTATTTTTAGTCCTAAAATTTGCACCGAGGTCGCTGTGTGAGTAAGATAAGCGACCCTAGTGGCCGACACAAACACCGGGCCCATCTAGGAGTGGCACTGCAGTGTCACGCAGGATGTCCCTTCCAAAAAACCCTCCCCAAACAGCACATGACGCAAAGAAAAAAAGAGGCGCAATGAGGTAGCTGTGTGAGTAAGATTAGCGACCCTAGTGGCCGACACAAACACCGGGCCCATCTAGGAGTGGCACTGCAGTGTCACGCAGGATGGCCCTTCCAAAAAACCCTCCCCAAACAGCACATGACGCAAAGAAAAAAAGAGGCGCAATGAGGTAGCTGACTGTGTGAGTAAGATTAGCGACCCTAGTGGCCGACACAAACACCGGGCCCATCTAGGAGTGGCACTGCAGTGTCACGCAGGATGTCCCTTCCAAAAAACCCTCCCCAATCAGCACATGATGCAAAGAAAAAGAAAAGAAAAAAGAGGTGCAAGATGGAATTGTCCTTGGGCCCTCCCACCCACCCTTATGTTGTATAAACAAAACAGGACATGCACACTTTAACCAACCCATCATTTCAGTGACAGGGTCTGCCACACGACTGTGACTGATATGACGGGTTGGTTTGGACCCCCCCCAAAAAAGAAGCAATTAATCTCTCCTTGCACAAACTGGCTCTACAGAGGCAAGATGTCCACCTCATCTTCACCCTCCGATATATCACCGTGTACATCCCCCTCCTCACAGATTATCAATTCGTCCCCACTGGAATCCACCATCTCAGCTCCCTGTGTACTTTGTGGAGGCAATTGCTGCTGGTCAATGTCTCCGCGGAGGAATTGATTATAATTCATTTTAATGAACATCATCTTCTCCACATTTTCTGGATGTAACCTCGTACGCCGATTGCTGACAAGGTGAGCGGCGGCACTAAACACTCTTTCGGAGTACACACTTGTGGGAGGGCAACTTAGGTAGAATAAAGCCAGTTTGTGCAAGGGCCTCCAAATTGCCTCTTTTTCCTGCCAGTATAAGTATGGACTGTGTGACGTGCCTACTTGGATGCGGTCACTCATATAATCCTCCACCATTCTATCAATGTTGAGAGAATCATATGCAGTGACAGTAGACGACATGTCCGTAATCGTTGTCAGGTCCTTCAGTCCGGACCAGATGTCAGCATCAGCAGTCGCTCCAGACTGCCCTGCATCACCGCCAGCGGGTGGGCTCGGAATTCTGAGCCTTTTCCTCGCACCCCCAGTTGCGGGAGAATGTGAAGGAGGAGATGTTGACAGGTCGCGTTCCGCTTGACTTGACAATTTTGTCACCAGCAGGTCTTTCAACCCCAGCAGACCTGTGTCTGCCGGAAAGAGAGATCCAAGGTAGGCTTTAAATCTAGGATCGAGCACGGTGGCCAAAATGTAGTGCTCTGATTTCAACAGATTGGCCACCCGTGAATCCTTGTTAAGCGAATTAAGGGCTGCATCCACAAGTCCCACATGCCTAGCGGAATCGCTCCCTTTTAGCTCCTTCTTCAATGCCTCCAGCTTCTTCTGCAAAAGCCTGATGAGGGGAATGACCTGACTCAGGCTGGCAGTGTCTGAACTGACTTCACGTGTGGCAAGTTCAAAGGGCATCAGAACCTTGCACAACGTTGAAATCATTCTCCACTGCACTTGAGACAGGTGCATTCCACCTACTATATCGTGCTCAATTGTATAGGCTTGAATGGCCTTTTGCTGCTCCTCCAACCTCTGAAGCATATAGAGGGTTGAATTCCACCTCGTTACCACTTCTTGCTTCAGATGATGGCAGGGCAGGTTCAGTAGTTTTTGGTGGTGCTCCAGTCTTCTGTACGTGGTGCCTGTACGCCGAAAGTGTCCCGCAATTTTTCTGGCCACCGACAGCATCTCTTGCACGCCCCTGTCGTTTTTTAAAAAATTCTGCACCACCAAATTCAAGGTATGTGCAAAACATGGGACGTGCTGGAATTTGCCCATATTTAATGCACACACAATATTGCTGGCGTTGTCCGATGCCACAAATCCACAGGAGAGTCCAATTGGGGTAAGCCATTCCGCGATGATCTTCCTCAGTTGCCGTAAGAGGTTTTCAGCTGTGTGCGTATTCTGGAAAGCGGTGATACAAAGCGTAGCCTGCCTAGGAAAGAGTTGGCGTTTGCGAGATGCTGCTACTGGTGCCGCCGCTGCTGTTCTTGCGGCGGGAGTCCATACATCTACCCAGTGGGCTGTCACAGTCATATAGTCCTGACCCTGCCCTGCTCCACTTGTCCACATGTCCGTGGTTAAGTGGACATTGGGTACAACTGCATTTTTTAGGACACTGGTGAGTCTTTTTCTGACGTCCGTGTACATTCTCGGTATCGCCTGCCTAGAGAAGTGGAACCTAGATGGTATTTGGTAACGGGGGCACACTGCCTCAATAAATTGTCTAGTTCCCTGTGAACTAACGGCGGATACCGGACGCACGTCTAACACCAACATAGTTGTCAAGGACTCAGTTATCCGCTTTGCAGTAGGATGACTGCTGTGATATTTCATCTTCCTCGCAAAGGACTGTTGAACAGTCAATTGCTTACTGGAAGTAGTACAAGTGGGCTTACGACTTCCCCTCTGGGATGACCATCGACTCCCAGCGGCAACAACAGCAGCGCCAGCAGCAGTAGGCGTTACACGCAAGGATGCATCGGAGGAATCCCAGGCAGGAGAGGACTCGTCAGAATTGCCAGTGACATGGCCTGCAGGACTATTGGCATTCCTGGGGAAGGAGGAAATTGACACTGAGGGAGTTGGTGGGGTGGTTTGCGTGAGCTTGGTTACAAGAGGAAGGGATTTACTGGTCAGTGGACTGCTTCCGCTGTCACCCAAAGTTTTTGAACTTGTCACTGACTTATTATGAATGCGCTGCAGGTGACGTATAAGGGAGGATGTTCCGAGGTGGTTAACGTCCTTACCCCTACTTATTACAGCTTGACAAAGGGAACACACGGCTTGACACCTGTTGTCCGCATTTCTGGTGAAATACCTCCACACCGAAGAGCTGATTTTTTTGGTATTTTTCACCTGGCATGTCAACGGCCATATTCCTCCCACGGACAACAGGTGTCTCCCCGGGTGCCTGACTTAAACAAACCACCTCACCATCAGAATCCTCCTGGTCAATTTCCTCCCCAGCGCCAGCAACACCCATATCCTCCTCATCCTGGTGTACTTCAACACTGACATCTTCAATCTGACTATCAGAAACTGGACTGCGGGTGCTCCTTCCAGCACTTGCAGGGGGCGTGCAAATGGTGGAAGGCGCATGCTCTTCACGTCCAGTGTTGGGAAGGTCAGGCATCGCAACCGACACAATTGGACTCTCCTTGTGGATTTGGGATTTCGAAGAATGCACAGTTCTTTGCTGTGCTGCTTTTGCCAGCTTGAGTCTTTTCATTTTTCTAGCGAGAGGCTGAGTGCTTCCATCCTCATGTGAAGCTGAACCACTAGCCATGAACATAGGCCAGGGCCTCAGCCGTTCCTTGCCACTCCGTGTGGTAAATGGCATATTGGCAAGTTTACGCTTCTCCTCCGACAATTTTATTTTAGGTTTTGGAGTCCTTTTTTTACTGATATTTGGTGTTTTGGATTTGACATGCTCTGTACTATGACATTGGGCATCGGCCTTGGCAGACGACGTTGCTGGCATTTCATCGTCTCGGCCATGACTAGTGGCAGCAGCTTCAGCACGAGGTGGAAGTGGATCTTGATCTTTCCCTAATTTTGGAACCTCAACATTTTTGTTCTCCATATTTTAATAGGCACAACTAAAAGGCACCTCAGGTAAACAATGGAGATGGATGGATTGGATACTAGTATACAATTATGGACGGGCTGCCGAGTGCCGACACAGAGGTAGCCACAGCCGTGAACTACCGCACTGTACTGTGTCTGCTGCTAATATATAGACTGGTTGATAAAGAGATAGTATACTCGTAACTAGTATGTATGTATAAAGAAAGAAAAAAAAAACACGGTTAGGTGGTATATACAATTATGGACGGGCTGCCGAGTGCCGACACAGAGGTAGCCACAGCCGTGAACTACCGCACTGTACTGTGTCTGCTGCTAATATATAGACTGGTTGATAAAGAGATAGTATACTCGTAACTAGTATGTATGTATAAAGAAAGAAAAAAAAACCACGGTTAGGTGGTATATACAATTATGGACGGGCTGCCGAGTGCCGACACAGAGGTAGCCACAGCCGTGAACTACCGCACTGTACTGTGTCTGCTGCTAATATATAGACTGGTTGATAAAGAGATAGTATACTCGTAACTAGTATGTATGTATAAAGAAAGAAAAAAAAACCACGGTTAGGTGGTATATACAATTATGGACGGGCTGCCGAGTGCCGACACAGAGGTAGCCACAGCCGTGAACTACCGCACTGTACTGTGTCTGCTGCTAATATATAGACTGGTTGATAAAGAGATAGTATACTCGTAACTAGTATGTATGTATAAAGAAAGAAAAAAAAACCACGGTTAGGTGGTATATACAATTATGGACGGGCTGCCGAGTGCCGACACAGAGGTAGCCACAGCCGTGAACTACCGCACTGTACTGTGTCTGCTGCTAATATATAGACTGGTTGATAAAGAGATAGTATACTCGTAACTAGTATGTATGTATAAAGAAAGAAAAAAAAAACCACGGTTAGGTGGTATATACAATTATGGACGGGCTGCCGAGTGCCGACACAGAGGTAGCCACAGCCGTGAACTACCGCACTGTACTGTGTCTGCTGCTAATATAGACTGGTTGATAAAGAGATAGTATACTCGTAACTAGTATGTATGTATAAAGAAAGAAAAAAAAACCACGGTTAGGTGGTATATACAATTATGGACGGGCTGCCGAGTGCCGACACAGAGGTAGCCACAGCCGTGAACTACCGCACTGTACTGTGTCTGCTGCTAATATATAGACTGGTTGATAAAGAGATAGTATACTCGTAACTAGTATGTATGTATAAAGAAAGAAAAAAAAACCACGGTTAGGTGGTATATACAATTATGGACGGGCTGCCGAGTGCCGACACAGAGGTAGCCACAGCCGTGAACTACCGCACTGTACTGTGTCTGCTGCTAATATATAGACTGGTTGATAAAGAGATAGTATACTCGTAACTAGTATGTATGTATAAAGAAAGAAAAAAAAACCACGGTTAGGTGGTATATACAATTATGGACGGGCTGCCGAGTGCCGACACAGAGGTAGCCACAGCCGTGAACTACCGCACTGTACTGTGTCTGCTGCTAATATATAGACTGGTTGATAAAGAGATAGTATACTCGTAACTAGTATGTATGTATAAAGAAAGAAAAAAAAACCACGGTTAGGTGGTATATACAATTATGGACGGGCTGCCGAGTGCCGACACAGAGGTAGCCACAGCCGTGAACTACCGCACTGTACTGTGTCTGCTGCTAATATAAACTGGTTGATAAAGAGATAGTATACTCGTAACTAGTATGTATGTATAAAGAAAGAAAAAAAAACCACGGTTAGGTGGTATATACAATTATGGACGGGCTGCCGAGTGCCGACACAGAGGTAGCCACAGCCGTGAACTACCGCACTGTACTGTGTCTGCTGCTAATATAGACTGGTTGATAAAGAGATAGTATACTACTAATATTATATATACTGGTGGTCAGGTCACTGGTCACTAGTCACACTGGCAGTGGCACTCCTGCAGCAAAAGTGTGCACTGTTTAATTTTAATATAATATTATGTACTCCTGGCTCCTGCTATAACCTATAACTGGCACTGCAGTAGTGCTCCCCAGTCTCCCCCGCAATTATAAGCTGTGTGAGCTGAGCAGTCAGACAGATATATAATATATATAGATGATGCAGCACACTGGCCTGAGCCTGAGCAGTGCACACAGATATGGTATGTGACTGACTGAGTCACTGTGTGTATCGCTTTTTTCAGGCAGAGAACGGATATATTAAATAAACTGCACTGTGTGTCTGGTGGTCACTCACTATATAATATATTATGTACTCCTGGCTCCTGCTATAACCTATAACTGGCACTGCAGTAGTGCTCCCCAGTCTCCCCCACAATTATAAGCTGTGTGAGCTGAGCAGTCAGACAGATATATATAATATTATATATAGATAATAGATGATGCAGCACACTGGCCTGAGCCTGAGCAGTGCACACAGATATGGTATGTGACTGAGTCACTGTGTGCTGTGTATCGCTTTTTTCAGGCAGAGAACGGATTATAAATAAAACTGGTGGTCACTATCAGCAAAACTCTGCACTGTACTGAGTACTCCTAATGCTCCCCAAAATTAGTAAATCAAGTGTCTCTCTAATCTATTCTAAACGGAGAGGACGCCAGCCACGTCCTCTCCCTATCAATCTCAATGCACGTGTGAAAATGGCGGCGACGCGCGGCTCCTTATATAGAATCCGAGTCTCGCGATAGAATCCGAGCCTCGCGAGAATCCGACAGCGTCATGATGACGTTCGGGCGCGCTCGGGTTAACCGAGCAAGGCGGGAAGATCCGAGTCGCTCGGACCCGTGAAAAAAAACATGAAGTTCTGGCGGGTTCGGATTCAGAGAAACCGAACCCGCTCATCTCTAGCCTAAATGCCAGCATCTTATGTTTTACAGAAGTTCAGGCTTCAGTGTTCTCTCGGCCTGCTAGGCCTCATTTTACATCACAGCCTAGTCTAGAGTACTCACATGACAGTGACTGTTCACCTGACCCAGAGTTGTCCAATCCTCTGCCAGTCTGAGACTCTCTGCATCACCTAACCCTGCTCACCAATCACCAAGGACCAGGAAGTATAAGTTGGGAGACTGAGTTGGAAACTGGGCCAGTTCCTCGTGTCACACACAGCTCTGTGTGAGCTTTGAAGCTGAGCTCCCTAAAGGTAACCTTTGTACTTTGGTTCCTGTGAAAACTCTGTTCCTTTGTTACCCAGTTTGGTTTACTTTTGTGTTGCCATTGATATTCACTATTTCCACGAGTCTCAACGTAAAGGCACAGCTGCAGTGGTTCATTTAAAGGCACAGTACAGTATTCCATAGTCTTAACTGAAAACCACAGCTGCCGTGTTTCATCTTTACTGCTGTTGTAGTTGTGATCTCCAGAGCTCCCGTATCCCTGTGGCTTCAGTGCCTCCAAGCACCTCAGTGTCTCCAAGCACCTCAGTGTCTCCAAGCACTTCTGCACCTCCAAGCACCTCAGTGTCTCCAAGAACTTCTGCACCTACAAGCACTTCTGCACCTACAAGCACTTCTGCACCTACAAGCACTTCAGTGCCTCCAAGTACCTCAGTGCCTCCTAGCACTTCTGCACCTCGAAACACCCAGTGCTCACAAGCATAATTGGTGTCTCCAGCATCCGGTACTCCTTCATTCATTCCTCAGCACCTTTTCAAGTTCTGTCTTTCAGGAGACCTCCAGCATCCATACGTGCCTCCTGTCTGTCGACCAAATCCTGCATGAGGAAAACCTAGATTCGGTCATCTCAGCTGCGGTTCCTCTTCCCGGTCCCCGGAAGAAACCCCGAGTCCGCAACACTCCCAAACCAGGTCAGTAATAGTATTCACATTGTCCTCCAGTCGCCCGCACAGACTTCACTAACACCGGGTCCACAAAACCACAGTCGTGACATAGGCTAAGTGGGGTGACTGCGTATTGTGGTTGTTATTCTGAATTGTTTGTGTGCGGAGATCGGTCTGCTATCAGACACATCGCTGGCACCGGGTATGCACAGATAGTGATGGTGGCTACTTCCACAAGGGCATGGATCAGGGCAGTGCTGTGGCATCACCTGGTACGAGGCTGAATATCCACATTTAGGTGCGTTTGTGCAGTGGGAGTGCAATTGTGACTGACTTGTGCGCAATACGGGATTATCGCCTTTGTGTAAATGTTCATATCATTTCCATGAGACAGAGTCAGCCCAACTGATGGCGTTATTCTACCTTACAGCCACCAGGAGGGCGATAGACATGAATCTGAGTATTAATACCATGCACAGGGGGTCCCAGCAGCAGCAGCGGTGTAAAACTGACTATTGAGGGAATCACAATTGGATGTTACACTATTGCACAGTGGTGGTCATTCCGAGTTGATCGCTAGCTGCCGTTGCAGCGCAGCGATCAGGCAAAAAAACAGCTTTTCTGCGCATGTGCACAGGCCGCAGTGCGCACGCGCGAAGTACTTTCACACAAAAGTTTGCTATTTTACACAAAGTCTAGCGGCATTATTCTGTCGCTCGAGTGATCGGGGAGTGATTGACCGGAAAGGGGTGTTTCTGGGAGGTAACTGGCCGTTTTCCAGGAGTGTGCTAAAAAACCGCAGGCGTGTCAGGTACAAACGCAGGCGTGCCCGGGGAAACGGGGGAGTGACTGGCCGAACGCAGGGCGTGTTTGTGACGTCAAACCAGGAACCAAACAGTCTGCAGTGATCGCAATCTGTGAGTAGGTCTGGAGCTACTCAGAAACTGCAGGGAAATATTTATTAGCAGTTCTGCTAATCTTTCGTTCGCTATTCTGCTAAGCTAAGATACACTCCCAGAGGCCTAGCATGTGCAATGCTGCTAAAAGCAGCTAGCGAGCGATCAACTCGGAATGACCACCAATGTTCTCATCCACCAAGACCCCTCGTCAGCCAGGTGCACCCAGACACTCGGGGTAAATAAACGTACAGCTAGCGGCACCGTCCCGTTATAAAACTTGTGCAGCCGTGAGCTCTCTAACATAAAAAAAACTGTCATTCCAGGCAAAAGTGGAGAATCGCAGGAGAATCTGGCCATGAAGGAGTTAATTTGCGCACAATAAGAGAGCGTTTCCATTAATATAGAAAATGTTGTGTTCTGACAATAGCCACTCTGAGACACATCATGTCAGCCCGAGAGTGCGGAACAGATTACACTCCATAATGTGCATCAATGTATCCCTTATTCCTGTATGAATAGATGCGTCTTACTTCAACAACAAATGTATTTATGTTCCAAATGAAACAATACATTTAATGCTATTGCCTTTACAATGTACCTGCTTTTCAGGCTTCCCTGTAGGAGGACTGGAGCAATTAAATAAGGATAACTGGTTGTTGTGTGATCTGTAAAGGCGGGGTCACAAGGGAGGGGCGGCGGGCAGAAAGATGCGGCATATGGAATTATGGGGGTCATTATGACCCGTTCGCACTTTGCACGCAGCGGTTTGTCGCTGCGGTGCGAACGGGTCCAGAATGCGCATACATGGCAGCCGCACTGCGCACGCGTGTCGTTGCTGTCGCCTTGTTACGTCGCGGCCAACGAATAAAACGGTCGCAGAGACGGCCGCAAGAAGATTGACAGAAACAAGGCGTTCCTGGGCGTCACCGGACCGTTGCCTGCCGTTTTCGGGGGAGTGGAGAAGAAAACGCAGGCGTGTCCAGCAGAACGGAGGGCGGATGTCTGACGTCAGAGCCGGCTCCAGCATCGCAGAGATCGTCGCACAGGGTAAGTATGTCCAGGGCTAGTCATGTTCTGCGTGAAAAGTTTTGAGCTTAGCAGGACTGCACAAGCGATCGCACCCCTGCTAAGCTAAAATACACTCCCCCATAGGCGTGGACTAATGATCGCAGCAGCAGCTAAAAGTTGCTGGCTGCGATCAACTCAGAATGACCACCTATGTTCTTGTCTGAAGACGTAATATATCAGGTGCACATGAAAAAGAAGCATGGTCTCACAGAAGGGCGTGGTTTCGTGGTTCTGTGCTCCCCTTCCCTTCCTGTGCAGTGCTCAGGTGCGTATCAAGAGAGGAGGAGACCTTTCTGCAGACTCCGTCGGGGCTCCCTCACCTCTTACCGGCAGTGCTGAAGACTCTGGGCACTAGAGCACCCTAGCGCTGTCCCAGATTCTAGTGCGCATACACAGGTCTCCGGGAAAATGGCACGTTGGCCATTTTTTCCTAGAGATTTTCTTACTGCGCATGCCCGAAAGGCCGGGAAAATGGCTGCCGCAGTATTTTCCTGGAGGTTTCTGCAGCGCTACTGCTGCCGACGCAAGACTCCGGAGGGTAAGTATTGATAAAAACGGGTGCAGGGTGTGCGGTGAGGGCCTGCCTGTGTGCTCCCCATCCCACACAGCCTCATCCGGCCTCGTGCCTATCCAGACCCAGAACTTTGTTACAATAGTGTACACTCATATATAACAATGAATGAGTCCTGCAGACTCCGGCCCCAGCCCACACAAGTGTCTCTCCAGCCAGCACACTTACCTTCTTTAATTTCTTCTAGCCACCCGCCGCTGTCTTTTGGCTGCCCACCGCCGCGGCTCCTCAGCTCTGCCTGTCTCAGTGGTGCTGCATGACGTCATGACATCACGCATGCTGCACCGCAGCGGACAAAAATAAATTTATTGCACCAGCCACCGTCAGCGCAATAAAGCTACAGCTGCAACAACGGATGCATCTGGCCTTTACGTATTACGATTCAGCGGACAAGGCTAAGGCCCCGGATTTGGAGCTGCTATTGTTTGAATATTTTTGGGTGAGCAGCTCCCCTTTAATAATAATGGAACCTGCGCGTTCTTCTGTATTACAGAAATCCCCAACGCCAACCGCGTTCTCACATTCCTGCCACTGTAGTTTGTGCGTGATCCACCTGGTTATATTTCCTAGTCGTCATGTGATTTGTTTTTCTACTTTCTGTTTAGGGACAAACGGCGAGAAGCCACAGAGAGCGAAAGACCCTAAACTTTACAGAACACGTCTAAACCTTCTGACAAAAGTAAAAGCTTTTGATGCGGTGGTAGAGAGCAAAATATATTATTTACCCCAAGGTTGTGGCTCTAAGACTTCTGACGAATAATTCCTCATCGGGTTAGACAGCCAAGGACACTTAAATCTAGACAGTCAACACCATTAATCAACATGACTCAAGCCCGAGTTCTGCATATGCCAAAGACTGTATTTGTTGTTCTCACGTCTTAATGTGCTACTAACGTAATAAAAGACGTGTCAAACAGCCACCAATATGGCTGCCCGGGAAAACTTTGTCTCGAAAATTCAAGATGACAGATGTGTTCTTGGTCACAGGTAGCCCATTGTATTGTGTGAAGCTAAACTCATTAATCACACAAATGTTCTCATATCGTCTTCATGGAATAGTATAATAGTGCACCCGGCGTATACCATCCTCGCATGTCGTGTGTAAAGGTCTTTACAGCGAGAGCCCCTATGATTATGGTGGTAACAAACACTGGAAACACTGCAGAGCTAACGGGTCTGGATCACTAGGTCGACCCTGTCTAAGTCGACAGTCACTAGGTCGACCACTGAAGGTCAACAGTAAGTAGGTCTACACTGAAGGTCGACAAATGACTAGGTCACCAGGTATGGAAGGTTGACACGGTCATTAGATCGACTTGGTCAAGGTCGACACACAAAAAGTCGACACATTTTTGGGGGGAGTTTGGAGGGTTTCTTGACCCGAATTTCCATCTGGGACTACCGACAGTTGAAACGCGTCCCCTCACGGGGCTTCCTTTGCTCGCCACAAGGTTTATAACCAACTCTATGCCCGCTTGGTTAGAGGAGGCATGAAAAGGCCCTGAAACCCCACAAAAATTGTGTCGACCTTTTGTGTGCCGACCTTGCCCGTGTCGACCTAATGACCATTTCGACCTTCCATACCTGTCGACCTAGTCATGTGTAAATGTCAACACAGGTCCGTGATCAAAGATGACAGTTTGCATTGATTTAAGGAACAGAGGGGCATATGTATCAAAGCTTGGAGGGAGATAAAGTACCAGCTAACCAGCTCCTAGCTTTTTTCAAACACAGCCTGTGACATGGCAGTTAGGAGCTGATTATTTGGTACTTTATCTCTCTCCAGTTTATATCTCTCGCAGGCTTAGTACATCTCCCCCTGAAGCTTCTATAACAAGCCAGAACACTTGCATGGAGAGGTTAAGACTAGAGCCAGCGATTTTGTGTCACACAGGCTTAGAATATAAGCGTCACTTGGGCAGGGACTGATGTGAATGACCCAATATTAAGTGAGGAGGGATGGAACGTGGGCAGGATGGAACGGGGACGGTATATGGGCGGGCTGACGTAACCCATCATTTGCTGGGTCCATTTTACAAGTATCTAATAATGGCCAACGTGCAAGAACCATTGTATGTTGTACAAGCCTCTCCCCCGTTACTCCCTGGGTAGGTTGGCACATGGCCATTGTCACTCCGGATAAAGATTCAGCTGTGCCCCAGGTAAGAGCTGGCGGTGGTGACCAGGTTTCCTCCTACACTTAATGAAATATATTTTGCCCCTTTCAGATGGAGAACTTATACCTAGGGTGTAACATAGTAACTAGAGATGAGCGCCGGAAATTTTTCGGGTTTTGTGTTTTGGTTTTGGGTTCGGTTCCGCGGCCGTGTTTTGGGTTCGACCGCGTTTTGGCAAAACCTCACCGAATTTTTTTTGTCGGATTCGGGTGTGTTTTGGATTCGGGTGTTTTTTTCAAAAAACCCTAAAAAACAGCTTAAATCATAGAATTTGGGGGTAATTTTGATCCCAAAGTATTATTAACCTCAAAAAACATAATTTACACTCATTTTCAGCCTATTCTGAACACATCACACCTCACAATATTATTTTTAGTCCTAAAATTTGCACCGAGGTCGCTGTGTGAGTAAGATAAGCGACCCTAGTGGCCGACACAAACACCGGGCCCATCTAGGAGTGGCACTGCAGTGTCACGCAGGATGGCCCTTCCAAAAAACCCTCCCCAAACAGCACATGACGCAAAGAAAAAAAGAGGCGCAATGAGGTAGCTGACTGTGTGAGTAAGATTAGCGACCCTAGTGGCCGACACAAACACCGGGCACATCTAGGAGTGGCACTGCAGTGTCACGCAGGATGTCCCTTCCAAAAAACCCTCCCCAAACAGCACATGACGCAAAGAAAAAAAGAGGCGCAATGAGGTAGCTGACTGTGTGAGTAAGATAAGCGACCCTAGTGGCCGACACAAACACCGGGCCCATCTAGGAGTGGCACTGCAGTGTCACGCAGGATGGCCCTTCCAAAAAACCCTCCCCAATCAGCACATGATGCAAAGAAAAAGAAAAGAAAAAAGAGGTGCAAGATGGAATTATCCTTGGGCCCTCCCACCCACCCTTATGTTGTATAAACAAAACAGGACATGCACACTTTAACCAACCCATCATTTCAGTGACAGGGTCTGCCACACGACTGTGACTGATATGACGGGTTGGTTTGGACCCCCCCCAAAAAAGAAGCAATTAATCTCTCCTTGCACAAACTGGCTCTACAGAGGCAAGATGTCCACCTCATCTTCACCCTCCGATATATCACCGTGTACATCCCCCTCCTCACAGATTATCAATTCGTCCCCACTGGAATCCACCATCTCAGCTCCCTGTGTACTTTGTGGAGGCAATTGCTGCTGGTCAATGTCTCCGCGGAGGAATTGATTATAATTAATTTTAATGAACATCATCTTCTCCACATTTTCTGGATGTAACCTCGTACGCCGATTGCTGACAAGGTGAGCGGCGGCACTAAACACTCTTTCGGAGTACACACTTGTGGGAGGGCAACTTAGGTAGAATAAAGCCAGTTTGTGCAAGGGCCTCCAAATTGCCTCTTTTTCCTGCCAGTATAAGTACGGACTGTGTGACGTGCCTACTTGGATGCGGTCACTCATATAATCCTCCACCATTCTATCAATGTTGAGAGAATCATATGCAGTGACAGTAGACGACATGTCCGTAATCGTTGTCAGGTCCTTCAGTCCGGACCAGATGTCAGCATCAGCAGTCGCTCCAGACTGCCCTGCATCACCGCCAGCGGGTGGGCTCGGAATTCTGAGCCTTTTCCTCGCACCCCCAGTTGCGGGAGAATGTGAAGGAGGAGATGTTGACAGGTCGCGTTCCGCTTGACTTGACAATTTTGTCACCAGCAGGTCTTTCAACCCCAGCAGACCTGTGTCTGCCGGAAAGAGAGATCCAAGGTAGGCTTTAAATCTAGGATCGAGCACGGTGGTCAAAATGTAGTGCTCTGATTTCAACAGATTGACCACCCGTGAATCCTTGTTAAGCGAATTAAGGGCTGCATCCACAAGTCCCACATGCCTAGCGGAATCGCTCCGTGTTAGCTCCTTCTTCAATGCCTCCAGCTTCTTCTGCAAAAGCCTGATGAGGGGAATGACCTGACTCAGGCTGGCAGTGTCTGAACTGACTTCACGTGTGGCAAGTTCAAAGGGCATCAGAACCTTGCACAACGTTGAAATCATTCTCCACTGCACTTGAGACAGGTGCATTCCATCTCCTATATCGTGCTCAATTGTATAGGCTTGAATGGCCTTTTGCTGCTCCTCCAACCTCTGAAGCATATAGAGGGTTGAATTCCACCTCGTTACCACTTCTTGCTTCAGATGATGGCAGGGCAGGTTCAGTAGTTTTTGGTGGTGCTCCAGTCTTCTGTACGTGGTGCCTGTACGCCGAAAGTGTCCCGCAATTTTTCTGGCCACCGACAGCATCTCTTGCACGCCCCTGTCGTTTTTTAAAAAATTCTGCACCACCAAATTCAAGGTATGTGCAAAACATGGGACGTGCTGGAATTTGCCCATATTTAATGCACACACAATATTGCTGGCGTTGTCCGATGCCACAAATCCACAGGAGAGTCCAATTGGGGTAAGCCATTCCGCGATGATCTTCCTCAGTTGCCGTAAGAGGTTTTCAGCTGTGTGCGTATTCTGGAAAGCGGTGATACAAAGCGTAGCCTGCCTAGGAAAGAGTTGGCGTTTGCGAGATGCTGCTACTGGTGCCGCCGCTGCTGTTCTTGCGGCGGGAGTCCATACATCTACCCAGTGGGCTGTCACAGTCATATAGTCCTGACCCTGCCCTGCTCCACTTGTCCACATGTCCGTGGTTAAGTGGACATTGGGTACAACTGCATTTTTTAGGACACTGGTGAGTCTTTTTCTGAGGTCCGTGTACATTTTCGGTATCGCCTGCCTAGAGAAGTGGAACCTAGATGGTATTTGGTAACGGGGGCACACTGCCTCAATAAATTGTCTAGTTCCCTGTGAACTAACGGCGGATACCGGACGCACGTCTAACACCAACATAGTTGTCAAGGACTCAGTTATCCGCTTTGCAGTAGGATGACTGCTGTGATATTTCATCTTCCTCGCAAAGGACTGTTGAACAGTCAATTGCTTACTGGAAGTAGTACAAGTGGGCTTACGACTTCCCCTCTGGGATGACCATCGACTCCCAGCGGCAACAACAGCAGCGCCAGCAGCAGTAGGCGTTACACGCAAGGATGCATCGGAGGAATCCCAGGCAGGAGAGGACTCGTCAGACTTGCCAGTGACATGGCCTGCAGGACTATTGGCATTCCTGGGGAAGGAGGAAATTGACACTGAGGGAGTTGGTGGGGTGGTTTGCGTGAGCTTGGTTACAAGAGGAAGGGATTTACTGGTCAGTGGACTGCTTCCGCTGTCACCCAAAGTTTTTGAACTTGTCACTGACTTATTATGAATGCGCTGCAGGTGACGTATAAGGGAGGATGTTCCGAGGTGGTTAACGTCCTTACCCCTACTTATTACAGCTTGACAAAGGGAACACACGGCTTGACACCTGTTGTCCGCATTTCTGGTGAAATACCTCCACACCGAAGAGCTGATTTTTTTGGTATTTTCACCTGGCATGTCAACGGCCATATTCCTCCCACGGACAACAGGTGTCTCCCCGGGTGCCTGACTTAAACAAACCACCTCACCATCAGAATCCTCCTGGTCAATTTCCTCCCCAGCGCCAGCAACACCCATATCCTCCTCATCCTGGTGTACTTCAACACTGACATCTTCAATCTGACTATCAGGAACTGGACTGCGGGTGCTCCTTCCAGCACTTGCAGGGGGCATGCAAATAGTGGAAGGCGCATGCTCTTCACGTCCAGTGTTGGGAAGGTCAGGCATCGCAAACGACACAATTGGACTCTCCTTGTGGATTTGGGATTTCAAAGAACGCACAGTTCTTTGCGGTGCTTTTGCCAGCTTGAGTCTTTTCAGTTTTCTAGCGAGAGGCTGAGTGCTTCCATCCTCATGTGAAGCTGAACCACTAGCCATGAACATAGGCCAGGGCCTCAGCCGTTCCTTGCCACTCCGTGTGGTAAATGGCATATTGGCAAGTTTACGCTTCTCCTCCGACAATTTTATTTTAGGTTTTGGAGTCCTTTTTTTTCTGATATTTGGTGTTTTGGATTTGACATGCTCTGTACTATGACATTGGGCATCGGCCTTGGCAGACGACGTTGCTGGCATTTCATCGTCTCGGCCATGACTAGTGGCAGCAGCTTCAGCACGAGGTGGAAGTGGATCTTGATCTTTCCCTAATTTTGGAACCTCAACTTTTTTGTTCTCCATATTTTATAGGCAGAACTAAAAGGCACCTCAGGTAAACAATGGAGATGGATGGATTGGATACTAGTATACAATTATGGACGGACTGCCACGGTTAGGTGGTATAAAAAAAACACGGTTAGGTGGTATATATTATAATAATAATACAATTATGGATGGACGGACTGCCTGCCGACTGCCGACACAGAGGTAGCCACAGCCGTGAACTACCGCACTGTACACTGGTTGATAAAGAGATAGTAGTATACTCGTAACAATTAGGATGACACTATGACGGTATAAAGAATGAAAAAAAAACCACGGTTAGGTGGTATATATTGTAATACAATTATGGATGGACGGACTGCCTGCCGAGTTCCGACACAGAGGTAGCCACAGCCGTGAACTACCGCACTGTACACTGGTTGATAAAGAGATAGTAGTATACTCGTAACAACTAGTATGACACTATGACGGTATAAAGAATGAAAAAAAAACCACGGTTAGGTGGTATATATTATAATAATAATACAATTATGGATGGACGGACTGCCTGCCGACTGCCGACACAGAGGTAGCCACAGCCGTGAACTACCGCACTGTACACTGGTTGATAAAGAGATAGTAGTATACTCGTAACAATTAGGATGACACTATGACGGTATAAAGAATGAAAAAAAAACCACGGTTAGGTGGTAGGTATATAATAATAAATAATACAATTCTGGTCGGACGGACTGCCTGCCGTGTGCCGACACAGAGGTAGCCACAGCCGTGAACTACCGCACTGTACACTGGTTGATAAAGAGATAGTAGTATACTCGTAACAATTAGGATGACACTATGACGGTATAAAGAATGAAAAAAAAACCACGGTTAGGTGGTAGGTATATAATAATAAATAATACAATTCTGGTCGGACGGACTGCCTGCCGTGTGCCGACACAGAGGTAGCCACAGCCGTGAACTACCGCACTGTACACTGGTTGATAAAGAGATAGTAGTATACTCGTAACAATTAGGATGACACTATGACGGTATAAAGAATGAAAAAAAAACCACGGTTAGGTGGTAGGTATATAATAATAAATAATACAATTCTGGTCGGACGGACTGCCTGCCGTGTGCCGACACAGAGGTAGCCACAGCCGTGAACTACCGCACTGTACACTGGTTGATAAAGAGATAGTAGTATACTCGTAACAATTAGGATGACACTATGACGGTATAAAGAATGAAAAAAAAACCACGGTTAGGTGGTAGGTATATAATAATAAATAATACAATTCTGGTCGGACGGACTGCCTGCCGTGTGCCGACACAGAGGTAGCCACAGCCGTGAACTACCGCACTGTACACTGGTTGATAAAGAGATAGTAGTATACTCGTAACAATTAGGATGACACTATGACGGTATAAAGAATGAAAAAAAAACCACGGTTAGGTGGTAGGTATATAATAATAAATAATACAATTCTGGTCGGACGGACTGCCTGCCGTGTGCCGACACAGAGGTAGCCACAGCCGTGAACTACCGCACTGTACTGTGTCTGCTGCTAATATAGACTGGTTGATATTTAAAGAGATATTAGTAGTATACAACAATACTATACTGGTGGTCAGGCACTGGTCACCACTCCTGCAGCAAAAGTGTGCACTGTTAATTAATATAATTGTACTCCTGGCTCCTGCTAACAACCTGCAGTGCTCCCCAGTCTCCCCCACAATTAATTATAAGCTTTTAATTTATACATTGATGACTGTGCAGCACACTGGGCTGAGCTGAGTGCACACAGACTGAGTCACACTGTGTGACTGACTGTGCTGTGTATCGTTTTTTTTTTCAGGCAGAGAACGGATATAGCAGAGAGAAGTGAACGGATATATTATATTAAATAAAAGTTAACTAGCAACTGCACTGGTCACTGACTGTGGTAAACTAACTCTGTCTGCGACTCTGCACAATCTCTCTCTATCTAATCTATCTATCTCTATTCTAATGGAGAGGACGCCAGACACGTCCTCTCCCTATCAATCTCAATGCACGAGTGAAAATGGCGGCGACGCGCGGCTCCTTATATAGAATCCGAGTCTCGCGATAGAATCCGAGCCTCGCGAGAATCCGACAGCGTCATGATGACGTTCGGGCGCGCTCGGGTTAACCGAGCAAGGCGGGAAGATCCGAGTCGCTCGGACCCGTGAAAAAAAAAGTGAAGTTCGTGCGGGTTCGGATTCAAAGAAACCGAACCCGCTCATCTCTAATAGTAACATCGTTTCTGAGGTTGAAAAAAGACAATTTGTCCATCGAGTTCAACCTGTTATGGGCCCTACACACTGGCAGATCCACCGCCGAGCTGCCCGACGGCGGATGTGACCGACGGGCGACCCGGTGGCGGGGGGGCAGTGATGGGGGGAGGGAGTTCCCTCCGTCACCTGGCTCCATAGCAGTGCACGCTAATATGGACAATCTCGTCCATACTGGCTTGCATGCATAAGCGACAGGGCACCAACAATTAACGAGCGCGGGGCCGCTCATCGTTAATCGTTGGTGACTCCATATTGTGCATTTTATCTGCCAGTGTGTAGGGCCCATTAGTGATCTCCTACACTGTAATATTTTTAAGACTAAGCGGCGGCTTAGCGTGTGCAATGCTGCTAAAAGCAACTAGCGAGCGAACAACTCGGTATGACACCCCTGAGTAGCTCCAGACCTACTCCTAGATTGCGATCAGCTCAGTCCGTTTAGTTCCTGGTTTGACGTCACAAACACGCCCAGCGTCCGGCCAGCCACTCCCCCCATTTCTCCAGCCACTCCTGCGTTTTTACCTGGCACGCCTGCGTTTTTCCGCACACTCCCAGAAAACGGTCAGTTTCCGCCCAGAAACACCCACTTCCTGTCAATCACACTACGATCACCAGAGCGACTGAAAAGCTTCGTTCGCCCTGAGTAAAATAGCATAGTTTTGTGTAAAATTGCTTAGCGCGTGCGCCCTGCTGTGCATACGCATGCGCAGAACTGCCGGATTTTAGCCTATTAGCAATTCTGCTAAAAATAGCAGCGAGCGAACAACTCGGAATGAGGGCCAAAGTGCCAACCAACCAGCTCCTAAATGTCATTTTTGAAACACAGCCTGTAACATGGCAGTTAGGAGCTGATTGGCTGGTTCTTTAGCTCTCTCCAAGGCTTAGTACATACACCCCTTCATGTCCCATCACTGACATAATTAATATAAGCCATAAATAAGGCCATATTGTGCAGCGTTCTATAAAAATCCCCCCCCCCCCGCACAATAAACCCCCCCCCCCCGCACACCTAGGATAATAATGATTTACGGAGGAGCCTCTGGAATAACTTAGGGGGTCATTCCGAGTTGTTCGCTCGTTATATTTTTCTCGCAATGGAGCGATTAGTCGCTAATGCGCATGCGCAATGTCCGCAGTGCGATTGCGCCAAGTAAATTTGCTATGCAGTTAGGAATTTTACTCACGGCTTTACGAGGTTTTTTCTTCGTTCTGGTGATCGTAATGTGATTGACAGGAAGTGGGTGTTTCTGGGCGGAAACTGGCCGTTTTATGGGAGTGTGTGAAAAAACGCTACCGTTTCTGGGAAAAACGCGGGAGTGTCTGAAGAAACGGAGGAGTGTCTGGGCGAACGCTGGGTGTGTTTGTGACGTCAAACCAGGAACGACAAGCACTGAACTGATCGCAGTGGCAGAGTAAGTCTGGAGCTACTCAGAAACTGCTAAGAAGTGTCTATTCGCAATTCTGCTAATCTTTCGTTCGCAATTTTGATAAGCTAAGATTCACTCCCAGTAGGCGGCGGCTTAGCGTGTGCAATGCTGCTAAAAGCAGCTTGCGAGCGAACAACTCGGAATGAGGGCCTTAGTTAGTAAACTTTCATAAGTAAAATAAAATAGCAGAATGACAGACAGATGAGTTGTAGCTTTAAAGAAAAACGGTTACATTTTAAGAGAGGGGCGGCAGCGCACACGCCAGGCTTGGGGGTCATTTAACAAAGCCTTGGAGAGAGATAAAGCTCAGATAGATAAAGTACCAGCCAATCAGCTCCCAACTGCCATGTTACAGGCTGTGTTTGAAAAGTGGCATCAGCTCGTTGTCTGGTACTTTATCTCTCTCCAAGGCATAGCACATAGAGCTCTTTATTCGCTAAGCATTTGGAAAATGACCATCATTGTCTCACAGACATCTCCCATTATATTTCTGTCTCTTTGTACAGTAAGCCTATAGACTGTACTTCATGTTACCTTGCCTGAGCAGGATGGGAGCTCCTAAAATTGCGATTATACTGCACCTAGAACATAAGGGGGTATATTCAATTAGGGTCGAAAGCTGCCGTCTGTCGAAAAAGACGGCAGTTTTTTCGACTTTTTAAGGTCGAAACGTGATTTGACCTATTCAAACCCATCAGTTTTTATTCGACAAGTCGTGGAATTCGACTTGTGGAATAGTACGTGAATCGGCGGTATAGCTGCAGATTCATGTACTTTTGAGGGAAACGGGGCCAAATTCGACAGGATTTGGCCCCGTTTCCGACCATCTCAGTCCAATATAAAAAAATGTCGGACTGAGATGAGGGACTGTGGAGGAGAGGGGGGAGAGTCGCGGGGACACGGGAGACAGTCGCGGGCTGCCAGAAGGGGGGAGAGCAGTGCTGGAGACGGGGGAGCCGTGGGCAGCCAGATGGGGGGAGACGTGGAGACTGAGGCAGAGAGACGGGGGGGGAGGGGGAGATGGGGGAGAGCCGCGGGCAGACGGGGGAGAGCAGCGCTACAGAGGCGGCTATATAGCCGCTGCTGTAGCGCTGCTCTCCCCCGTCTGCCTGCGGCTCTCCCCCCGTCTCAGCTCCTGCATCTCAATTCGACTTTTTTAAAAGTCGAATTGAGATGACATTGAATAGCTCAAGTCAGATCCATTCCGACAAATGAATGTCGGAATGGATCCAACTTCAATTGAATATACCCCAAAGGTGCGGACAGTATCTCTATTCCTGGAATAAACAGTATTTGTTGCTTAAAGTTTTGGATCTGTGCCAGCAAAGTTTAGAGAAGCGCTGAAAGCAAGATCAGCTGCGAGAGGTGAACCATTGACACACATATTATCTATTAAAATCTAATCAAATTAGAAATGCAGCAATAATTTAATTGTATGCTACAGTACATTGTCTCCAATTAATTATTACACGTCCCTTCCTCACTCAGTATCGTCCTCTCATTATCATTTCACCGAGGCTGAGCTGTTGAGTGAAGAACGCATTTTCCCATCCGCCGCCTTCCTCCCGGTGACGTAGCCGTACTTACATTCTGGTAGTAGAACAAAAAAATATTTCTATGTAACAAAAACAAGACATAAGTGACTGGTAAGTAGCATGCTCCCTTTGTAATTGCAGAATCCGCATCAAGGTGCTGACACAGTTTAACCCCTATTGGCATAAAATGAGAATAACTGTAGGCTGATCCATCTGGAACAGACGGAGATAAGAGGTGTCCTGTGTTAATAAACAGGCTTCCTCTACACCTCAGCAGCGCTTTCCTATTCTAAACAAGCTTCCTTTAATGTCTCTGAACTGTTTTTCCATTAACTCAACCATCATGCCTTGTTGGGGGGGGGGGAAAGCTGGATGCGAAGAGTATTCCAAAATAAAGCCGGTCACCTGCCCTGGAAAAAGAAGACAGAGCACAGCGCAATTACCACTTCCTTCAGCCGCCATCGTTTAACTTGTGCATTGATGATTTACGACCGCAAAAACTCCGGAGACTAAAAAAAAAAAATATATATATAAAATAAAACACATTAAAGAATAATTTTTTATATTTATTAACATTTACTTACACAGTGCCGGCATACTCAGAAGCAAAACATAGTAATAAAATAATAACATCCCCTCTGTACAGTCCACACGTATCCTCACATATTTTCTCTTTCTTTACTTTCCCATCCTCCTGACCCCAGGACAACATCGCTGTGTGACCGCATTATACAGAACACCGAGAGCCTCTGCAGTCTGACTGACCATTGGGGGTCATTCTGACCCGATCGGTCGCTGCAGTTTGTTGCAGCGCAGCGATCGGGTCGGAACTGCGCATGCGGGCCGCGGCGGCTGCGTGACGTCACACGCAGCCGCTGCGGGCTGGGGAGTGATGAATAGCTCCCGGCCTGCACGCTAAAGCTGCGCTGGTCAGGAGCTACTCTTGAAGTGCAAAGGCATCGCCGCTGTGCAATGCCTTTGCACTTCTGCGGGGGGGGGGGGGGGGGGGCGGCGCTGACATGCGGGGCGGACTACCTGTGCTGAGCGTCCCCCCGCATGTCAGTGTGAATGATCGTAGCTGTGCTACGATCAACTCGGAATGACCCCCATTATGCAATAGATAGCACCTATCCTTATGTATCAATGCCTATTCTCCCTATAGAGTGAAAGCTTGCGAGCAGGACCCTCCTACCTCTATGTCTGTCTGTTATTACCCAGTTTTGTTCTATCACTGTTATTTTCAATTGTAAAGCGCAATGGAATATGTGGCGCTATATAAGAAACTGTTACTAAATAAATAAATAAATAAGACTGGTTATTAAAAAACCGACAAAGCGGTAGGCAGGCCCTGGTTACCACCTTACCGTCTGAATTTATTAAAAAATGTTTTTGTTTTTTTCTTGTTTGTTATCGATTATAAGTAAAGTACTTTGAAAGCGGGCTTCCTGACAATTTTCATTTACTGACACGAACACCCCCTTTTCAACTTTTACATTTTAAAATCTTTTTTTTTCGTATCACCTTCTGAGATTTCCATTCAAGTCTTTATATCATCAGTCACAGCTGTTTTTTTTTTTTGTTGCCTGACGGATACGATGCAAAACTGTTACCTACACCGCACCAGAGCTGACACAAATCCAAGGGTCAATAAAAATAAACTTTCAAATGATACAAATACATTGCTGAAAGGCAATTGGAAATTAAAACCAGGCCAATGAGAGCACAGACCAACCAATAATCTACAGGCGGGATGCGGTTAATTTGCCGGCAGTCAGGATCCTGGCTGCCAGGAAAAATAGGATTTTAATACCTACCGGTAAATCCTTTTCTCTTAGTCCGTAGAGGATGCTGGGGACACTTCAAGAACCATGGGGTATAGATGGGATCCGCAGGAGACATGGACACTTTAAGACTTTTAAGGGGCGTGAACTGGCTCCTCCCTCTATGCCCCTCCTCCAGACTCCAGTTATAGGAACTGTGCCCAGGGAGACGGACATTTAGAGGAAAAGGATTTATTGTTAAACTAAGGTGAGATACATACCAGCTCACACCACAAACACGCCGTACAACATGGCATTTAACAAAATTCCAGTCAACGGCATGAACCATGTCAGCAACAGGCTGACTAAACAGAAACACAACCTGTGTGTAAACATAACTAATAACAAATAACTGCAGACAGAGTCCGCACTGGGACGGGCGGCCAGCATCCTCTACGGACTAAGAGAAAAGGATTTACCGGTAGGTATTAAAATCCTATTTTCTCATACGTCCTAGAGGATGCTGGGGACACTTCAAGAACCATGGGGTTTATACCAAAGCTCGCGGATGACTCTGCAGCACCGATTGACCAAACATGAGGTCCTCCTCAGCCAGGGTATCAAACTTGTAAAATTTCGCAAAAGTGTTTGAACCCGACCAAGTAGCTGCTCGGCAGAGTTGTAATGCCGAGACCCCCCGGGCAGCCACCCAGGATGAGCCCACCTTTCTGGTAGAGTGGGCCTTCACTGATTTCGGTAACGGCAATCCAGCCGTAGAATGAGCATGCTGAATCGTATTACAGTTCCAGCGCGCAATAGTCTGCTTGGAAGCAGGTGTCCCAATCTTGTTGGCAGCATACAGGACAAACAGAGCTTCCATTTTCCTAAGTTGAGCTGTTCTGGTGACATAAATCTTTAAGGCCCTGACAACATCAAGAGATTTTAACTCCGCAAAGGCGTCAGTAGCCACCGGTACCACAATAGGCTGGTTCATGTGGAACGACGAAACCACCTTCGGCAGAAATTGTTGACGAGTCCTCAACTCCACTCTATCTTCATGGAAGATCAAATAAGGACTCTTGTGAGACAAAGCCGCCAACTCAGACACCCGCCTTGCGGATGCCAAGGCCAATAGGATGACCAATTTCCAGGTGAGAAATTTCAACTCTACCTTCTGTAAAGGTTCAAACCAATGTGACTAAAGGAAATGAAACACTACGTTAAGATCCCATGTTGCCACTGGGGGCACAAATGGAGGTTGGATGTGCAAAACTCCTTTCACAAAAGTCTGAACTTCTGGAAGGGAGGCCAATTGTTTTTGAAAGAAAACCGATAGGGCCGAAATTTGTACCTTAATCGAGCCTAACTTTAGGCCCGCATCCACACCTGCTTTCAGGAAATGGAGAAAACGCCCTAGCTGAAATTCTTCCGTAGGAGCCTTCTTGGATTCACACCAAGCCACATATTTTCTCCAAATACGGTGATAATGTTTTGACGTTACTCCTTTTCTAGCCTGAAGAAGTGTGGGAATGACTTCACTGGGAATACCCTTTCGGGCTAGGATTCGGCGTTCAACCGCCAAGCCGTCAAACATATCCGCGGTAAGTCGGGATATACGCACGGCCCCTGCTGTAACAGATCCTCTCGTAGATGAAGAGGCCAGGGATCTCTTATGAGTAATTCCTGAAGATCTGGATACCAAGCCCTCCTTGGCCAGTCCGGAACAATGAGGATCACCTGAACCTTTGTTCTTCTTATGATCTTTAGCATCTTTGGAATGAGTGGAAGCAGAGGGAACACGTACACCGACTGAAACACCCATGGTGTCACCAATGCGTCCACTGCTATTGCTTGAGGGTCCCTCGACCTGGAACAATATCTCTGAAGTTTTTTGTTGAGGCGAGACGCCATCATGTCTATTTGAGAAATTCCCCAAAGACTTGTCACCTCTGTGAAGACCTCTTGATGAAGACTCCACTCTCCTAGATGGAGATCGTGTCTGCTGAGGAAGTCTGCTTCCCAGTTGTCCACTCCTGGAATGAATATTGCTGACAGAGCGCTTGTATGTCTTTCCGCCCAGCGGAGAACTTTTGTGGTTTCCGCCATTGCCGCCCTGCTCTTTGTTCCGCCCTGTGGGCTTATGTTCTCTACTGCTGTTATGTTGTCCGACTGTATAAGGACGAGCAGGTTGCGAAGAAGAAGTTCCGCTTGAAGAAGGCCGTTGTAAATGGCTCTTAACTCTAGAACATTTATGTGTAAACAAACTTCCTGGTTTGACCATTTTCCCTGGAAAGTTTCCCCCTGTGTGACTGCTCCCCAGCCTCGGAGATTCGCATCCGTGGTCACTAGGATCCAGTCCTGGATCCCGAACCTGCGTCCCTCTAGGAGGTGAGAGCTGTGCAGCCACCACAGGAGTGAGATTCTGGTCTTGGAGGATAGGATTATTTTCCGGTGCATGTGCAGATGGGATCCGGACCACTTGTCCAATAGGTCCCACTGAAACACTCTGGCATGGAATCTGCCAAATTGAATGGCCTCGTAGGCCGCCACCATCTTCCCCAGCAATCAAGTACATTGATGGATTGATACTTTCGCTGGTTTCAGAATTTGTTTGATCAAACTCTGAATTTCCAGAGCCTTCTCTTCTGGAAGAAAAACTCTCTGTAATTCCGTGTCCAGAATCATTCCCAAAAACGACAGCCGTTTCGTCGGATTCAACTGTGACTTCGGCAAGTTTAGGAGCCAACCATGTTGCTGTAGAACTGTCAGGGAGAGCGCAATGTCCTGCTCCAGCTTGTCTTTGGATCTCGCCTTTATCAGGAGATCATCCAAGTAAGGGATAATTGTGACTCCTTGTTTGCGAAGGAGAACCATCATTTACGCCATTACCTTGGTGAAAATCCTCGGAGCCGTGGACAGACCAAACGGCAACGTCTGATGCGGAGGATATATGGGGACGTGTAAGTAGGCATCTTTTATGTCGACCGACACCATGAAATCCCCTTCCTTCAGACTGGAAATCACTGCTCGGAGAGATTCCATCTTGAATTTGAATTTTCTTAGGTAAAGATTGAGGGACTTTAGGTTCAGAATTAGCCTGACCGAACCGTCCGGTTTCGGAACCACAAACAGGCTTGAATAAAAGCCTTCTCCCTGTTGTGCCGGGGGAACCCTGATAATGACTTGATTTAGGCACAACTTTTGTATCGCATCGCTTACAACCTTCCTGTCCGGAAGATAAGCTGGTAAGGTCGATTTGAAAAATCGGTGAGGGGCACGTCTTGAAACTCCAGTTTGTACCCCTGGGACACTATTTCTAAAGCCCATGGGTCCAGGGCCGAACAAGCCCAGAATTGACTGAAGAGCTTGAGACGTCCCACCACCGGTGCGGACTCCCGCAGAGGAGCCCCAGCGTCATGCAGTGGATTTGGCAGAAGCCGGGGAGGACTTCTGCTCCTGGGAACCTGCCCCGGCCGGAGATCTTTTACCTTTTCCTCTTCCTCTATTGGCAAGGAAGGAATAACCTTGGCCTTTTCTGTATTTATTTGGCCGAAAGGACTGCATCTGAAAGTGGTGAGCTTTCTTTTGTTGTGGAGGAACATAAGACAAAAATGACGACTTACCCGCGGTAGCCATAGATACCAAATCAGTGAAGCCCTCACCAAACAAGACACTACCTTAATATGGGAGAGACTCCATAGCTTTCTTAGAGTCAGCATCAGCATTCCATTGATGAATCCACAATGCTCGTCTAGCCGAAATTGCCATGGCATTGGCTCTTGATCCCAAAATTCCAATATCTCTCGCCGCTTCCTTTAAGTAGGCCGCAGCGTCCCTGATATAACCCAAAGTTAACAGGATACTATCCCTATCTAGGGTATCTATATCAGATGACAAGTTATCTGCCCATTTTTCAATAGCAGTACTCACCCACGCCGATGCAATGGTTGGTCTGAGCAGCGTACCTGTGGCGACGTAAATGGATTTTAACGTAGTTTCCTGTCTACGATCCGCAGGATCCTTAAGGGCTGCCGTGTCAGGAGACGGTAAAGTCACCTTTTTAGACAACCGTGATAGAGCCTTGTCCACGACAGGAGATGATTCCCACTTATCTCTATCCCCAGAGGGGAACGGATACGCTACCTGAATCCTTTTGGGAATCAGAAGCTTTTTGTCAGGATTTTCCCACATTTTTTCTAAAAAGATATTCCGCTCATGAGAGGGCGGAAATGTTACCTCAGGTTTCTTTCCCTTAAACATACAGACCCTAGTATCAGGAACAGCAAGGTCCGCCGTGATATGTAACACGTCTTTTATTGCCACAATCATGTACTGGATGTTCTTTGCCAATTTTGGGTCTAATTTGGCATCACTATAGTCGACACTGGAGTCAGTGTCCGTGTCGGTATCTGTGTCTGCCAACTGAGCAAATGCACGTTTATGTGACCCCGAATGGGTCTGGACCTGTGATAACACATCCTCCACAGATTTCTTCCATGTCTGGTTCTGAGATTCAGATTTATCTAATCTCTTATTAATAAGAGCCACATTAGCGTTCAAGGCATTCAACATATTTACCCAATCAGGAGTCGGCGGTGCCGACAGGGTCACTCCCACAGCCGTTTCTGTCCCTACCACAGTCTCCTCCTGGGAAGAGCACTCAGCCTCAGACATACTGACACATGTGTATCGACACCCACAGACACACTGGGCAAATAGGGGACAGACCCACAGTAAAGCCTGTCAGAGAAACACAGAGGGAGTCTGCCAGCTCACAACCCAGCGCTCAATCCCAGATCTGAAACTCTAATATAAAGCCCCAGACCAGTAGCGCTTGCAAATTATGTGCCCCCCCCCACCCAAAAACTGCACAAAACTTTTTGTACCGCTCGGCTGCACATGCGATCGCACACTTGCACAGCAAATATACACTCCCCTATAGGCGGCAACTATCTGATCGCAGTGCTGCAAAAAATCCCTAGCGAGCAATCACGTATGAATTAGGCCCATTATTCTATGATTTCAATGCCTATTTCCCTATAGATTGTAAGCTTGCGAGCAGGGCCTTCCTACCTTTATGTCTGTCTGTTTTTACCCGGTTCTATTACTGTTGTTCTAATTGTAAAGCGCAACGGAATATGCTGCGCTATATAAGAAACTGTTAATAAATAAATATATATATATATATATATATATATATACGAACAAAAAAAAACATTGGGACAGCTTGTTGTACCCTTTTGTGTTAAATTAATATTTTTTTGTCATTGTGATATATACTCTGAAAACATTGTTATACGTTTTTGTGTTCGGAGTGCTCTGCGTTAGTGTTTTTGGGCTGGTTTATTTGGCTATTGGGTGGCGCTGATGTCTCCTTGCGCTACAATGGCTTTGACGGGCGTGTTGGTTTTGCTGAATGAAGCCCCCTCGGACGGCAATACTTTGAGCTTCACCACAAATGTACAGATAGTTTTGTTAACACTTGAAGGAGACGTTAAGGATTAGAGGTGGAAGACGGTGACGGGAAGTAATGCGGAGAGGAAATCGTAGTAAACACGTCTCCGCCTCGGCCAGTCATCTGCTAACAAGCTGTAAAGATTTCCAGTGACAAGTTGTCACATTAGTTTAGTGAAACCCAAGCAGCACTTATCCCTTTCCTGTGTTTAATCTCTCCCTGCGCCTCACAGAAACATGCTACTGTGTTTAATAGGATTAGTTTAGTTCACTTTCTCCCTCTCCTTTTGCTGTTTATACAATTCTATCTCCATCAACTCAAGATCCGTACCCCCCCCCCCCCCCGTCTCCTGCTGTGTCACCAACCACCGCATTGAACTCGAGCTCCGCAGCCCGCGCTTTGCTGCACTTAATTAGTTCCCAGACAATCCCTGTCCTGCATCTATTTCATGTGTTTATGTTTTATGGAGGAGAATGATACTGCAGGTAGCAGGCTGGGTGATAATAAGGCTGCCGCGGGGGAATAATAGTATTTTGCATTGACGCTTTGTGACCGGAAAAGGATATTATTTGCAATGCAGAATGGCCACTACAGAACGCTCATTTGGGTATATGTACATGTCTTTCAGCTGTGGCATAATGTATATGGGAGATAAAAAGCGGAGGGAGGGGTGTAAAACGGGGAGTAGGAAGAAACGGTGGAGGTAATTCAGACCTGATCGCTAGGCTGAGTTTTCATACAGCGGATGATCAGGTCTAAACTGCGCAGGCGCGTCGCATGGGTACAAAGCGGATCGCCGCTCAGAAATGGGTTTGTGCGAAGAATCCATTCGCACGGGCGTTCGCAAGGAGATTGACAGGAAGAAGGCGTTTGTGGGTGTCAACTGACCGTTTTCTGGGAGTGTTTGGAAAAACGCAGGCGGGTCCAAGCGTTTGCAGGGCGAGTGTCTGACGTCAATTCCGGTCCTGGACAGACTGATGTGATCGCAGCGTCTGAGTAAGTTCTGAGCACTTCGCACACTTGCACAGCTGCACTCCCTGCACCTATGGTAGATACACCCTGTATATAACACATGTAACTGTGACAGGGAAGGTGGCCCCTCTCAGCTCTGGGCCCCATAGCAGCTGCTCTCCCTGCACCTATGGTAGCTACACCCTGTATATAACACATGTAACTGTGACAGGGAAGATGGCCCCTCTCAGCTCTGGGCCCCATAGCAGCTGCACTCCCTGCACCTATGGTAGCTACACCCTGTATATAACACATGTAACTGTGACAGGGAAGGTGGCCCCTCTCAGCTCTGGGCCCCACAGCAGCTGCACTCCCTGCACCTATGGTAGCTACACCCTGTATATAACACATGTAACTGTGACAGGGAAGGTGGCCCCTCTCAGCTCTGTGCCCATAGCAGCTGCACTCCCTGCACCTATGGTAGCTACACCCCTGTATATAACACATGTAACTGTGACAGGGAAAGTAGCCCCTCTCAGCTCTGGTCTCCATAGCAGCTGCACTCCCTGCACCTATGGTAGCTACACCCCTGTATATAACACATGTAACTGTGACAGGGAAGGTGACCCCTCTCAGCTCTGTGCCCATAGCAGCTGCACTCCCTGCACCTATGGTAGCTACACTCTGTATATAACACATGTAACTGTGACAGGGAAAGTAGCCCCTCTCAGCTCTGGGCCCCATAGCAGCTGCACTCCCTGCACCTGTGGTAGCTACACCCTGTATATAACACATGTAACTGTGACAGGGAAGGTGGCCCCTCTCAGCTCTGGGCCCCATAGCAGCTGCTCTCCCTGCACCTATGGTAGCTACACCCTGTATATAACACATGTAACTGTGACAGGGAAGGTGGCCCCTCTCAGCTCTGGCCTCATAGCAGCTGCACTCCCTGCACCTATGGTAGCTACACCCTGTATATATATATAACACATGTAACTGTGACAGGGAAGGTGGCCCCTCTCAGCTCTGTGCCCATAGCTGCTGCACTCCCTGCACCTATGGTAGCTACACCCTGTATATAACACATGTAACTGTGACAGTGAAGGTGGCCCCTCTCAGCTCTGGCCCCATAGCAGCTGCACTCCCTGCACCTATGGTAGCTACACCCTGTATATAACACATGTAACTGTGACAGGGAAGGTGGCCCCTCTCAGCTCTGGCCCCATAGCAGCTGCACTCCCTGCACCTATGGTAGCTACACCCTGTATATAACACATGTAACTGTGACAGGGAAGGTGGCCCCTCTCAGCTCTGGTCTCCATAGCAGCTGCACTCCCTGCACCTATGGTAGCTACACCCTGTATATAACACATGTAACTGTGACAGTGAAGGTGGCCCCTCTCAGCTCTGGTCTCCATAGCAGCTGCACTCCCTGCACCTATGGTAGCTACACCCCTGTATATAACACATGTAACTGTGACAGGGAAGGTGGCCCCTCTCAGCTCTGTGCCCATAGCAGCTGCACTCCCTGCACCTATGGTAGCTACACCCTGTATATAACACATGTAACTGTGACAGGGAAAGTAGCCCCTCTCAGCTCTGGCCCCATAGCAGCTGCACTCCCTGCACCTATGGTAGCTACACCCCTGTATATAACCAGTGGTGCAAGTAGAAAAAATGTCTTACGGGTACTGTGAATGGGTGTGGCCAAATGCCACATGGGGCGTGGCCAATGAAAATGGGGGCGTGATACACATATGGGGGAGGGGCAGATACACGTATGACCCCAATAGTGTCAGATACACGTTGCACCACAGTGCTAGATATACATTGCCCCACAGTGCCAGATACATATAACCCCACAGTGCCAGATACACATTGCCCCACAGTGCCAGATACACAAATATCCCCAGAGTGCCAGATACACAAATGTCCCCAGAGTGTCAGATACACATTGCCTCACAGTGCCAGATACACATTGCCCCACAGTGCCAGATGCACATTGCCCCACAGTGCCAGATACACAAATGTCCCCAGAGTGCCAGATACACATTGCCCCACAGTGCCAGATACACATTGCCCCACAGTGCCAGATACACAAATGTCCCCAGAGTGCCAGATACACATTGCCCCACAGTGCCAGATGCACATTGCCCCACAGTGCCAGATGCACATTGCCCCACAGTGCCAGATACACATTGCCCCACAGTGCCAGATACAGAAATGCCCCCAGAGTGCCATACATTGCCTCACAGTGTCAGATACACATTGCCCCACAGTGCTAGATACACAAATGCCCCCACTGTGTCAGATATACATTGCCCCCCGTGCCAGATACAGAAATGCCCCTACAGTGCCAGATATGCCCCCAGTGCCAGATATCCTCCAGTGCCAGGTATACATGCCCCCCTGTGCCAGATATCCCCCAGTGCCAGGTATATATGCCCCCCTGTGCTAGATATGCCCCCAGTGCCAGATATCCCCCAGTGCCAGGTATACATGCCCCCCCAGTGCCAGATATCCCCCAGTGCCAGGTATACATGCCCCCCCAGTGCCAGATATCCCCCAGTGCCAGGTATACATGCCCCCCCAGTGCCAGATATCCCCCAGTGCCAGGTATAACATGCCCCCCCAGTGCCAGATATCCCCCAGTGCCAGGTATAACATGCCCCCCCAGTGCCAGATATCCCCCAGTGCCAGGTATACATGCCCCCCTGTGCCAGATATCCCCCAGTGCCAGGTATATATGCCTCCCTGTGCCAGATATGCCCCCAGTGCCAGGTATACATGCCCCCCTGTGCCAGATATCCCCCAGTGCCAGGTATATATGCCCCCCTGTGCCAGATATGCCCCCAGTGCCAGGTATATATGCCCCCCTGTGCCAGATATGCCCCCAGTGCCAGGTATACATGCCCCCCTGTGCCAGATATCCCCCAGTGCCAGGTATATATGCCCCCCTGTGCCAGATATGCCCCCAGTGCCAGGTATATATGCCCCCCTGTGCCAGATATGCCCCCAGTGCCAGGTATACATGCCCCCCCAGTGCCAGGTATAACATGCCCCCCTCCCCTACTCACCGCTGCCGTCGCTGTCCTCCTGTCTGTCATGTGAGGGAAGGAGAGTGCAGCCTGCGCCTCTCGTTCCCCTCAGTCTTCGGCGGGTGTCTCAGTTTAATTCAGCGCCGATCCGTGAGCCAATCAGAGCTCGCGGGTGCGAGCTCTGATTGGCTCACGGATCGGCGCTGAAGTAAACTGAAACACCCACCGGAGACTGAGGGGAACGAGAGGCGCAGGCTGCACTCTCCTGCCCTCACATCAGAGGCGTGTGCGGCGGTGCGGCGTGGGGGAGGGAGGGAAGGAAGAGGAGCGGCGGCCCGTCGGTGTGGGTACGGCGTACCCACGGCTAAATTCTTACGGGTACGCCGTACCCACCCGTACCCGCCCACTTGCACCACTGTATATAACACATGTAACTGTGACAGGGAAAGTAGCCCCTCTCAGCTCTGGGGACCATAGCAGCTGCACTCCCTGCACCTATGGTAGCTACACCCTGTATATAACACATGTAACTGTGACAGGGAAGGTGGCCCCTCTCAGCTCTGGCCCCATAGCAGCTGCACTCCCTGCACCTATGGTAGCTACACCCTGTATATAATATAACACATGTAACTGTGACAGGGAAGGTGGCATCTCTCAGCTCTGGGGACCATAGCAGCTGCACTCCCTGCACCTATGGTAGCTACACCCTGTATATAACACATGTAACTGTGACAGGGAAGGTGGCCCCTCTCAGCTCTGGCCCCATAGCAGCTGCACTCCCTGCACCTATGGTAGCTACACCCTGTATATAACACATGTAACTGTGACAGTGAAGGTGGCCCCTCTCAGCTCTGGTCTCCATAGCAGCTGCACTCCCTGCACCTATGGTAGCTACACCCCTGTATATAACACATGTAACTGTGACAGGGAAGGTGGCCCCTCTCAGCTCTGTGCCCATAGCAGCTGCACTCCCTGCACCTATGGTAGCTACACCCTGTATATAACACATGTAACTGTGACAGGGAAAGTAGCCCCTCTCAGCTCTGGCCCCATAGCAGCTGCACTCCCTGCACCTATGGTAGCTACACCCCTGTATATAACACATGTAACTGTGACAGGGAAAGTACTAGCCCCTCTCAGCTCTGGGGACCATAGCAGCTGCACTCCCTGCACCTATGGTAGCTACACCCTGTATATAACACATGTAACTGTGACAGGGAAGGTGGCCCCTCTCAGCTCTGGCCCCATAGCAGCTGCACTCCCTGCACCTATGGTAGCTACACCCTGTATATAACACATGTAACTGTGACAGGGAAGGTGGCCCCTCTCAGCTCTGGCCCCATAGCAGCTGCACTCCCTGCACCTATGGTAGCTACACCCCTGTATATAACACATGTAACTGTGACAGGGAAGATGGCCCCTCTCAGCTCTGGCCCCATAGCAGCTGCACTCCCTGCACCTATGGTATATCTATACCCTGTATATAACACATGTAACTGTGACAGGGAAGGTGGCCCCTCTCAGCTCTGGGCCCCATAGCAGCTGCACTCCCTGCACCTATGGTAGCTACACCCCTGTATATAACACATGTAACTGTGACAGGGAAGGTGGCCCCTCTCAGCTCTGTGCCCCATAGCAGCTGCACTCCCTGCACCTATGGTAGCTACACCCCTGTATATAACACATGTAACTGTGACAGGGAAGGTGGCCCCTCTCAACTCTGGGGACCATAGCAGCTGCACTCCCTGCACCTATGGTAGCTACACCCTGTATATAACACATGTAACTGTGACAGGGAAGGTGGCCCCTCTCAGCTCTGGGCCCCATAGCAACTGCACTCCCTGCACCTATGGTAGCTACACCCTGTATATAACACATGTAACTGTGACAGGGAAGGTGGCCCCTCTCAGCTCTGGCCCCATAGCAGCTGCACTCCCTCCACCTTTGGTAACTACACCCTGTATATAACATGTAACTGTGACAGGGAAGGTGGCCCATCTCAGCTCTGGCCCCATAGCAGCTGCACTCCCTGCACCTATGGTAACTACACCCTGTATATAACACATGTAACTGTGACAGGGAAGGTGGCCCCTCCCAGCTCTGGGCCCCATAGCAGCTGCACTCCCTGCACCTATGGTAGCTACACCCTGTATATAACACATGTAACTGTGACAGGGAAGGTGGCCCCTCTCAGCTCTAGCCCCATAGCAGCTGCACTCCCTGCACCTATGGTAGCTGCACCCTGTATATAACACATGTAACTGTGACAGGGAAGGTGGCCCCTCTCAGCTCTGGCCCCATAGAAGCTGCACTCCCTGCACCTATGGTAGCTACACCCTGTATATAACACATGTAACTGTGAAAGGGAAAGTGGCTCCACTCAGCTCTGGCCCCATATCAGCTGCATTTCCTGCACCTATGGTAGCTACGCCCTGTATATAACATATGTAACTGTGACAGGGAAGGTGTCCCCTCTCAGCTCTGGACCCCATAGCAGCTGCACTCCCTGCACCTATGGTAGCTACGCCCTGTATATAACACATGTAACTGTGACAGGGAAGGTGGCCCCTCTTAGCTCTGGACCCCATAGCAGCTGCACTCCCTGCACCTATGGTAGCTACACCCTGTATATAACACATGTAACTGTGACAGGGAAGGTGACCCCTCTCAGCTCTGGCCCCATAGCAGCTGCACTCCCTGCACCTATGGTAGCTTCACCCTGTATATAACACATGTAACTGTGACAGGGAAGGTGGCCCCTCTCAGCTCTGGCCCCATAGCAGCTGCACTCCCTGCACCTATGATAGCTACACCCTGTATATAACACATGTAACTGTGACAGGGAAGATGGCCCCTCTCAGCTCTGGGCCCCATAGCAGCTGCACTCCCTGCACCTATGGTAACTACACGCTGTATATAACACATGTAACTGTGACAGGGAAGATGGCCCCTCTCAGCTCTGGGCCCGATAGCAGCTGCACTTCCTGCACCTATGGTAGCTACGCCCTGTATATAACACATGTAACTGTGACAGGGAAGGTGGCTTCTCTCAGCTCTGGGCCTATAGCAGCTGCACTCCCTGCACCTATGGTAGCTACACCCCTGTATATAACACATGTAACTGTGACAGGGAAGGTGGCCCTTCTCAGCTCTGGGCCCCATAGCAGCTGCACTCCCTGCACCTATGGTTGCTACGCCCTGTATATAACACATGTAACTGTGACAGGGAAGGTGGCCCCTCTCAGCTCTGGGCCCCATAGCAGCTGCACTCCCTGCACCTATGGTTGCTACGCCCTGTATATAACACATGTAACTGTGACAGGGAAGGTGGCTCCTCTCAGCTCTGGGCCCTATAGCAGCTGCACTCCCTGCACCTATGGTAGCTACGCCCTTGATTAAAGCCCATCAAGTATGTTCCAGTCCATATTCCTGCAAGAAGATACTTTCAGATACGTATGAGGAAAGTGACTTCTGCATTCAGGCTAGCCACATGAAACACACGGGATGCTATCAGCCCCCTAATAGGATGGTATCTGATAGTGACATACTGTCTTGGACCTATCATAATGTTTAGTACTGGAAGACAAATCTGTTGCTCATCTATTGTCACATGCAATGCCTCTTTGCTTGTCTCCATAAGAGTCATGTACTCCGCCTCTGTCGTAGATAAGGCACCTGATAACATTTTGTTGGTTTCTACACTTGTAGTTGGACACATAGGTGGTCATTCTGAGTTGTTCGCTCGCTAGCAGTTTTTAGCAGCCGTGCAAACGCTATGCCGCCTCCCACTGGGAGTGTATTTTAGCTTAGCAGAAGTGCGAACGAAAGGATCGCAGAGCGGCTACAAAGTATTTTTGTGCAGTTTTAGAGTAGCGCAAAACCTACTCAGCGCTTGCGATCACTTCAGACTGTTCAGTTCCGGATTTGATGTCACAAACACGCCCTGCATTCGCCCAGCCACGCCTGCGTTTTTCCTGGCACGCCTGCGTTTTTCGAACACTCCCTGAAAACGGTCAGTTGACACCCAGAAACGCCCACTTCCTGTCAATCACTCTGCGGCCAGCAGTGCGACTGAAAAGCTTCGCTAGACCTTGTGTGAAACTACATCGTTTGTTGTAATAGTACGTTGCGCGTGCGCATTGCGCCGCATACGCATGCGCAGAAGTACCTTTTTTTGCCTCATCGCTGCGCAGCGAACGAATGCAACTAGTGATCAACTCAGAATGACCCCCATAGTTGGACACATAACTTTGTCGTTTTCACGCTTTCATCAGTGGGTATGCTGACTGCTTTTGCATCTGCCATCCTGAGCATAGCTCCATGTTGATGTGAAGGCCCAAGGACTTTGGGCCCGATTCAGACCTGATCGGGCCCAAGGACTTTGGGCCCGATTCAGACCTGACCGCTGCTGTGGGCTATTATCGCACTACCACGCATGCGTATGCACCACAATGCACAGGCGCGTCTCCAAACAGCGTCAGGATGGTGCGAAAATTTAAATTGCACGGGCGTTCGCAAGGTGATTGACAGGAAGATCACTGCATTGTTGTGAAGCCACACCTCTTTTTGATGAGGCCACATCCACTTTTTTTGAGCGCGCGTTGAGAAGTACCGACCCTGCTTTCACGATGTTGGGAGGTATGACACTGTTGTTGTTGTTGTTTTGTCACAGTGCAGCCCAGAGCTTCTAATACAGTTGCATCATTAACCCTTTACTGGATCACAGAGATGCTGTAACTGCCCACAGTGCAGCCCAGAGCACCTAATATAGGGGCTGCATTAGTAAACACTGATGTTTGTTTGTTACTGACTACAGTGCAGCATCAACATTTTATTAGTACACACTGGTGTGTGCCACCGTTACCATAATACATGTGCAGTGGTTTGCAGCAGAGTGTAAAAAAAATTAAACAATATATATATATATATATATATATATATATATATATATATATATATATAAAAACTTGTGTGTGTTCAGAGCCAGACCATGCCACTGTGTTACTAATATAAGCACTGTGAGTCACAGTGTGAAGTTGACAATTGTTAAAGAACAGAAAAATATTTTTTTTCTTGGAAAACTTGTATGTGTTCAGGGCCAGGCCGTGCAAATGTGTTAATAATATAAGTGTTGTGAGTTGCAGTGAGAAGTTGTTGTCATTTGTTAAAAAACAAACAAACAAACAAAAAAAAACAGAGAACAAAAATTGTGTGTTTAAGGCCAAGCTGTGCCATTGCATTAGGAGCGTGAAGTTGTCATTTGTTAAGAGAAAAAAAAAGAATGTTTTTTCTCTCTCATAAAACCTGTGTGTGTTCAGGGCCAGGCTGTGCCACTGCATTGATAATATAAGTGCTGTGAGTCACAGTGTGAAGTTGTTGTCATTTGTTAAAAATAATAATAGATAACAAAATGTGTCTCTTCAGGGCTAGGCAGTGGAATTGTGTTATAACAATGCTGAGTAGATGCCATGCTACCCCCCGCGTTAACAATATAAGTGCTGTGAGTCGATATGGATCATGATATTTGATAGAAGAGTAGGAGCAGCAACCAAGTACTAGTTCTGTGGCTGCTGCAAGTCATGATAGTGCTACAACATCTACTAAAGGTGGTCCAGGGGGCAGAAAAGCTAAGAAAAAGGCATCTGATATCGAAATCTGTCATACTGTTAAAAAAAGAGGTAGAGGTGTCACCTTAATAACTGACAAATCATCGATCACCCAAAAAAAGAAGACTAAGGGTGGAATGTATTAACATACATCGCCACACATTACAGCAATGCTAATCGTATATGTACTAACATATGCAATGCTAATCGCAATGCAATGACAAAGGCCCCCTGCAATACCTGTGAGAAGGTTGGCAGGGGGTCTCTGTGTGGTCCGTCACCTCCCAGCCCTGGGAGGTGACATGTGCAGGGAGTCCCTGGGCTCCTCCTCCTCCTACCTGCAGCCGGAAGGAGACATGGCTGTGTTTGGGGGTAGGAGGAGGTTAAGGGATCGTGGAGCTGCTGAGCCACGTGGATCATGGCTGACCAGATGCAGGTAAGGGGGGATAATGGGAGCAGCATGGGACGGCACGGGGCGGTGGGATGCGGTAAGAAGTCCGTAGGCTTCTATAGAGTATCACCATAAAAAGATGGCGATACCCTCCGCATTGATACACGGGCGGCCGGGGGTTAGTACATCTCAAAATGCAGTAAAACCCCCCAAAACTGGGTTTTACCGCATTTTTTTTCAGTTAGTACATCCTGCCCTAAGTCTGAAAAACCAACTGTGTGTTCACAAATCCCTGAGCAGAGTATAGGGGTGTCCACGTTAGCTAAGTGCGAGTCTGACATTGCTGATACTGTACTTGTAAAGAAGCCTCCTTCCATTTCTGCACCATCTGCAAATGTGGGATGAGCAGTACAAGTAAATAATAATAATAATAATGTTATTTATATTGCGCTCTTTCTCCAGCAGGACTCAAGGCGCTTTACAGACATCAAAAACAATGCACATAATACAGAAGAATGAAGTAATACAGCGATGGACAAGCTGCACAGACATAAAAAGAGAAAACCTAGAGCGCACAGTAAGCATAATGCAGGATTGGTGTAGACATTTTGAGTAATCAGGCCGCCTCGAGGCACGTTCCTTAGGAGCGGCCGCGCCGGGCGCCGGACTCCTAAGGGCGGCCATCAGCTGGCCTATCATACAACTTAAATATTGCGCCAGATCGAGAGCCAATCAGCTTGCGGGCCGGCGGCAGCTCCTGATTGGCTGCCGGACTGCGAGCTTTGATTGGCTCACGAACCGGTGCCTGAATTGACTGACGCTGGAGACCTGGCAGGCTGTCAGCAGCGGGAACAACAGAGGCAGAATCAGCAGAGGCGGCGGTGGCAGTGAGTAGAACTGCTGGGGCTGGGGTTATTTGTGCATCTGCCGCTGGAGGTATGTGTATTTGGTGCGGGGGGCATGTTTGTATCTGGCGCTGGGGGCATATTATGCAGTGGCGTAACTAGAAATTTTCCTCCCCCAAGCCAAAAAATTCTTCGGCGCCCCCCCCCCCCCCATACCCTTCACAATTGGCACTGGTAAAGGGAGAAATAGGCGCGCGCCACCAAAAAGGGGTGTGGCTTCATTGGAATGGGCGTGGCTTCGCGTAAAGGGGCGTGGCATTGCAGGAAAAGACTACCTTATACCCCAGTTTTGCAACCTGCACGCCCAGACGTTAGCCACCACAGGAAAGAAAAATAATCCTGATTCATGCCCCTTACATTATTTGTCATTTTTCCTCCTTATAGTAATGCCCAGTATACATTATTCCACATACTACAATGGCCTTAGCCATTATGCCACACACAACAATGCACATGACACAATATGCACACACTGTAATGCCCCCGACACATTATGCCACACACCGTAATGCCCCCGACACATTATGACAGGAATCGCAATGCCCGTTATACATTATGCTACACACCGTATCTGTGACACAGTATGACACATACCGCAATGCCCGTTATACATTATGCCACACCGCAATGACCCCGAGACATTATACCACATACCACAATGCCCGTGATATAGTATACAACACACCGTAATGCCTGACACATTATGACACACACCGAAATGTCCGTGATACATTATACCACACACCGTAATGCCCATTACACATTAAGTTCTACAGTAAGGCTTCTAATTACTTTTAAATTACCTGCTCGTTGCCAGGGGTTTCATGCTCTTTGTTCCATGCACAGTGCCAGGGGTTTTCATGCTCAGGGTGTCATGCTCGTTGCCAGGGGTTTCATGCACTGGGTGTCATGCTCGTTGCCAGGGGTTTCATGCACTGGGTGACATGCTCGTTGCCAGGGGTTTCATGCACTGGGTGTCATGCTCGTTGCTAGGGGGTAGTGCTTGTTGCTAGGGCTGTGCTCCCAGTGCCACATATGCCCCCAGTGCCAGATATTCCCCCACAGTGCCAGGTATATGCCCCCAGTGCCAGATATTCCCCCCCATGTGCCACATATGCCCCCTCAGTGCCTGCTCCCCCCAGTGCCAGATATTCCCCCACAGTGCCAGCTATATGCCCCCAGTGCCAGATATTCCCCCACAGTGCCAGGTATATGCCTCCAGTGCCAGGTATATGCCCCCAGTGCCAGATATTCCCCCACAGTGCCAGGTATATGCCCCCAGTGCCAGATATTCCCCCACAGTGCCAGGTATATGCCTCCAGTGCCAGATACTCCCCCACAGTGCCAGGTATATGCCCCCAGTGCCAGATATTCCCCCACAGTGCCAGGTATATGCCTCCAGTGCCAGATATTCCCCCACAGTGCCAGGTATATGCCTCCAGTGCCAGATAGTCCCCCACAGTGCCAGGTATATGCCCCCAGTGCCAGATAGTCCCCCACAGTGCCAGGTATATGCCCCCAGTGCCAGATAGTCCCCCACAGTGCCTGCTCCCCTCCCCCTCCCCTCCCCTCCTTTGTGTTGGAGGGACACGGAGCGCACAGCGCGCGCCCCCCCTATGTCCCTCCTGGCTTTCCGGCTGTCTAATAAAGGAAGTGCCGGTTCGTGAGCCAATCAGAGCTCACGAACGGCACTTCCTGTATTAGTCAGCCGGAGAGCCAGGGAGGGACACAGGGGGGCACGCGCTGTGCGCTCCGTATCCCTCCTTACAGCGGCGGAGGGAAGGAGACCTGCAGATTGACATGCGGACGCTCGTCCGCATGTCAATCTGTTCTAAGTCAGTGGCGCCCCCGCAGCCCCTCGCCCCCAAGCCACCGCGAGGGCTGCGGGGGCAGTAGTTACGCCACTGATATTATGTGTATCTGGCACTGGAGGCATGTGTGTAACTGGCACTGGGGGCATGTGTGTATTTGGCACTGGGGGTATGTGTGTATCTGGCACTGGGGCATGTGCATCTGGCACTGGTGCATATTATGTGTATCTGGAACTGGGGGCATGTGTGAAACTGGCACTGGGGGGCAGGTGTGCAACTGGCACTGGGGGCATGTGCATCTGGTGCTGGGGGCATATTATGTGTATCTGGCACTGGAGCATGTGCATCTGGTGCTGGGGGCATATTATGTGTATCTGGCACTGGGGCATGTGTGTAACTCGCACTGGGGGCATACTATATGTATCTGGCACTGGGGGCATTTGTGTAACTGCCACTGTGGGGGCATATGTGTAACTGGCACTGGGGCATATGTGTAACTGGCACTGTGGGGGCATATGCATATCTGGCACTGGGGGCATATGCGTAACTGGTACTGGGGTATATGTGTATCTGGCACTGGGGCCATATGTTTGTCTGGCACTGGGGGCACATGTGTATCTGGCACTGGTCAGTGGCGTAAGATTGTCCCAGTAGCCCGGAGGCGAGATAAATATTGGTGCCCCCCCCCTATATTTAGATGTGTGTGTGTGTGTGTGTGTGTGTGTGTGTGTGTGTGTGTGTGTGTAGTGCTCTGAAAACATTTTTATATACTGTATATATACATTTCATTGTCTTTTATTTTAAATCACACATTTCTTAGCAGTCATACACAGGATTAGATCCCATGACCTGTTACACTAACAGCAGAAACTTTACTGATGGAGCTATTTGCTCCTGTACAGGAAGCATGAGAATTCTAACTATATGAAGTTATGTGTAATTGTCAGAGAAGTATCTTCATATACAGTAGTTAGAATTCTCATATTTCCTATACAGGAGCAAATAGCTACATCAGTAAGGTGTCTGCTTCCAGTGTAATAGGTCGTGGTTTCTAATCCCAGGTATGACACTTGTAAAATGTGTATCTAAAGTATAATAAAAAGGGTGTGATTTGTAAGGTACAGGGACCAGTGAAGCAATTGTCTACTGATAAGAGAGTAGCAGCTATCAACTTAATTTAATGGTGTCACAGAATGGGAGGAGAGGTGCCCCCTTCAGAGCAGGAGCCCGGCGGCAGATGACTCCGTTGCCTCCCAGAGTTCCGCCTCTGGCACTGGTGCATATATGTATCTGGCACTGGGGGCATATGTGTTACTGGCACTGTGGGGGCATGTGTATCTGGCACTGGGGGCATATGTGTAATTGACACTGGGGGCATATGTATATCTGGCACAGGGGGCATATGTGTAACTGGTCCTGGGGGCATATGCATAACTGGCACTGAAGGCATATGTGTATCTGGCACTGGGGGCATATGTGTATCTGGCACTGGGGGCATATGTGTATCTGGCACTTGGGGCACATGTGTGTATCTGGCACTGGGGGCACATGTGTATCTGGCACTGGGGGCATATGTGTATCTGGCACTGTGGAGGCATATGTGTTACTGGCACTGGGGGCATATGTGTAACTGGCACTGTGGGGGCATATGTGTATCTGACACTGGGGGCATATGTGTAACTGGCACTGTGAGGGCATATGTGTATCTGGCACTGGGGGCACATGTGTAACTGGCAATGCGGGGGCATATGTGTATCTGGCACTGGGGGCATGTGTGTAACTGGCACTGTGAGAGCATGTGTGTATCTGGCACTGGGGACATGTGTGTATCTGGCACTGTGGGGGCATATAATGTGTATCTGGCACTGTGGGGGCATATAATGTGTATCTGGCACTGCTGGGGGCATATAATGTGTATCTGGCACTGTTGGGGCATATAATGTGAATCTGGCACTGTGGGGTCATATAATGTGAATCTGGCACTTCTGGGGGCATATAATGTGAATCTGGCACTGCTGGGTGCATATAATGTGAATCTGGCACTGCTGGGGGCATATAATATGAGTCTGACACTTCTGGGGGCATATAATGTGTATCTGGCACTGCTGGGGGCATATAATGTGTATCTGGCACTGCTGGGGGCATATAATGTGTATCTGGCACTACCGGGGGCATATAATGTATATCTGGCACTGCTGGGGGCATATAATGTGTATCTGGCACTGCTGGGGTCATATTATGTGTATCTGGCACTGCTGGGGGCATATTATGTGTATCTGGCACTGTGGGGGCATATAATGTGTATCTGGCACTGCACTGTGGGGGCATATAATGTGTATCTTGCTCTGTGGGGGCATGTTATTTGTATCTGGCACTGCAGTGTTGGGGGCATATGTGTATCTGGCACTGCACTATTTGGGGCATATGTGTATCTGACTATACTGGGCACATGTAATAGGGGGGGAAATATATATATATATTTATAGTTTGATAATATAAAGTTGTGAGGCCATGCCCACTTTCCCCACTTTACCTTCTGCGTGCGCATGGGGAAGGGGGCACTTTAAAATTTCTCACTCAGGGTGCTAGTAGGCCTGGAGCCGGCCCTGTGAGTAATAACTTCCACGGGTTGTGTTTCCCACCCTCACAGGTACCAGGTGAGGCAGCCATCTTGGGCAGTGCACATAGGATTACCCTGGGTGGAATTGTCTATCCCTAGAAGAGATGACACAAAATGATTGCAGCGTCCTAACGCTCAAAGTAGGGTCCCAACAAAACCATGTTTGCGGCGGCCATGTTGGGCGCACTACGAAGTTTACACTGTGGGAGATGATCCAAACAAGGGCCAAATGCATGTATGGGAAAACTGACACGTGTGTAGGAGTATGCTATACCCTGCACGGAAAGATCTACATGAAGTACACCCTGCCTACAGAGGAACCATCCGAGGAAGCCATCTAGGGCGCACTGCGTAGGTTGGTGCTGGCAGGGTGTGCAATCAGTGGAGGTACACATTACAGGAATAGCATGCGGTGGGGAGGAAATACGCTGTAAGAAGAAAAAATAACATATTTGCAGGAACCAACAGATGGAAGAAAACTGTAATAACATTATTTTGAGAAAATGATAAATGTCCTGGTCTCATGGGAGCAATGCAAGTGGGTGTGAAAATGTGGTGAGCACACTAATGTCCAATGGAAATTACCCTGCTGGGCCTGGTCCTGGTGCTCACCCCACTCAGTTCCCTGCTCAACTTGAGAGATAGGCCCGTGGGGCAGTGATGATATTCTCAGACGGAGGGGTAGTAAGCATTGGTACTGGTGTTCTCATGGCAGAGGTGAGGAAAGGCCACATAATGATACTGATCTGCAGTGTTTGAGGAACTAGTTTAATTAGAGATTCTAGCGTAGTCCAAAGTCCAAATCCAGTTCAAACTCCGGTTCTAACTTCATCCTTAAAATACATCCTTAACAAATGCTTACAGGCCAAGTCCTGACTGCAGGCCTTGATGATATTGGTCTTAAATAATACACACTATATCAACTGGCACAGCGGGAGGTGTGCATTAGGAAGTTCAGCTAATTAACAGAGGGGATTTTGCATTGAAGACAGATGACAGACAATTGCAGACAAACTTTCTTGGGGTGTGAAAAGTGTAGCCAGAGAGAGATGGTAAACTCAGATATATAAGCATGAAGATGTTTTTTCTTTTACCTGTGAAGAAAGGAGAGATGGGTTTCAGTTCCGGTTCTAACTTCATCCTTAAAATACATCCTTAACAAATGCATACTTCACAAATGCTTACATTCCAATATGGTGATGATGATATAATAGAAATTGAGGATGCTAGTGTGGAAGTGCAACAGGATGAGGGAAATATTTGTGTACTATGTGATGCTAATGAGGATTTTGATGATGATGAGGATGTTGTTTGTGTAAGTTAGCCACCAGTGGCTGTTCTTGCCCATGAAAAAAAGAATATCATTGTGATGCCTGGGTATAAGACCAAATACGCCACCTCATGGGTGTAGGATTATTTTTACCCAAATCCTAACAACAATTGTGAAGGTATCTGCTCCATTTGTGGGGCCAAAGTTAGTAGAGGTAGGGACATTAACCATCTAGGCACCTCCTCCATGTCATGTCATTTGCGGAGAGTTCATGAAAATAGGATTTTAATTACCTACCGGTAAATACTTTTCTTGTAGTCCGTAGAGGATACTGGGGTCCACATTAGTACCATGGGGTATAGATGGGTCCACTAGAAGCCTTGAGCACTTTAAGAAATTAATAGTGTGCGCTGGCTCCTCCCTCTGTGCCCCTCCTACCAGACTCAGTCTAGAAACTGTGCCCGAGGAGATGGACATACCTTGAGAGAAGGACTGAAAGGCCAGTGGTGAGATCCGAACCAGCACACACAAACCAAGAGAAAAGCCATGCTAACCAAACTTGAACAAGAACAGCAACAGCTGAACCAACAACAATACTTAACAAAGTACTACGGACTACGAGAAAAGGATTTACCGGTAGGTAATTAAAATCTTATTTTCTCTTACGACCTAGAGGATACTGGGGTCCACATTAGTACCATGGGGATGTACCAAAGCTCCCAAACCGGGTGGGAGAGTGCTGAGGTTCCTGCAGAACTGATTGACCAAATTGAAGGTCCTCAAATTAGCAAACGTGTTCGAACCCGACCAAGTAGCTGATCGGCAGAGCTGTAAAGTCGAGGCACCCCGGGCAGCCGCCCACAAAGAACCCACTGACCTAGTAGAGTGGGCCTTTACAAATTTTGGGACCGGCAAACCTGCCGTAGAGTAAGCATGCTGGATAGTAAGCCTGATCCAGCGAGCAAGAGACTGCTTTGAAGCAGGACACTTCATTTTATTGAGATCATAGAGAACAAACAGCGAGTCCGACTTTCTGTGACAAGCTGTCCGCTTCACTTAAATCGTCAAAGCCCTTACAACATCTAGGGACTTTGAGGTAGAAGAGGTGTCGGTAACCACCGGAACCACAATAGGTTGGTTGATATGAAATGCAGACACCACCTTTGGAAGAAATTGCTGACGAGTTCTGAGTTCAGCTCTATCCTCATGAAAAATCAAATAGGGGCTCTTGTGAGACAATGCCTCCAGTTCCGATACCCGCCTGGCTGAAGCTAGGGCCAACAGTGTGCCGGCCATCCACGTAAGAAACTTTACGTCCACCTCCTGTAAGGGCTCAAACTATTCTGATTGGAGGAACTGCAACACCACGTTGAGATCCCAAGGTGCCGTGGGAGGCACAAAAGGCGGTTGGATGTGCAGAACACCCTTCAAGAACGTCTGAACCTCAGGGAGGGAAGCCAATTGTTTCTGGAAGAAAATGGATAAGGCCGAAATCTGGACTTTTTATGGAGCCCAGGCATAGGCCCACATCCACACCTGACTGCAGAAAAAGCAGAAAATGTCCCAGTTGAAATTCCACCGCAGGAAATTTCCTGCTCTCACACCAAGAGACGTATTTCTTCCAAATACGGTGGTAATGCTTAGACGTTACCCCTTTTCTAGCTTGGATCAAAGTCGGAATAACCCTATCCTGGATTCCTTTCAGGGCTAGAATTTGACGCTCAAACTTCCATGCCGTCAAACGTAGTCGTGGTAAGTATTGGTAGACGAACGCCCCTTGTTGCAGGAAATCCTCTCGAAGAGGTAGAGGCCACGGATCCTCCAGGAGCATGTCCAGTAGATCCGCGTACCAAACCCTTCTTGGCCAGTCCGGAGCAATGAAAATTGCTTGAACCCTTTCCCTTTTTATTCTTTTGAGAATTCTTGGGATCAATGGCAGTGGCGGAAACACATACACCATCTGGTAGATCTATGGGGATGCCAGAGCATCCACCGCCACTGCCTGTGTGTCCCTTGGCCTGGAACAATACCGCTGTAGCTTCTTGTTTAGACGAGAGGCCATCATGTCGATTTTTGGAATACCCCACCGACGTGTCAAGCATTCGAACACCTCCGGGTGGAGGCCCCACTCTCCTGGTTGGAGGTCGTGTCTGCTGACAAAGTCTGCTTCCCAGTTGTTTACTCCTGGAATGAAGATTGCGGACAACGCCACCGCGTGTCTTTCTGCCCAGAGGAGAATTCTTGTCCCCTCTGACATTGCTGCTCTGCTTTTCGTTCCGCCTTGTCGGTTTATGTACGTTACTGCCGTCACATTGTCCAACTGAACTTGAATGGCTTGATCTTGAAGAAGATGTGATGCCTGTAGAAGGGCATTGTAGATGGCCCTTAGTTCCAGAATGTTGATTGGAAGAATGGTTTCCTGACTTGACCATTTTCCTTGGAACTGTTCCCCCTTGGTGACTGCTCCCCAACCTCTGAGGCTTGCGTCTGTGGTTAGGAGAATCCAATTTTTAATCCCGAACCTTCAGCCCTCGGTCAGGTGAGAAGTATGAAGCCACCACAGAAGAGAAATCCTGGCTTTTGGCAACAAACGTATCCTCTGGTGCATATGGAGATGCGATCCGGACCACTTGTCCAACAGATCGAGCTGGAAGGGCCTTGCGTGAAACCTTCCGTACTGTAGCGCCTCGTAGGCAGCTACCATCTTCCCCAAAAGGCGAATGCAGAGATGCACCGATATCCGGGTTAGTTTCAAGACATCATGCACCATCGACTGGATTATCAATGCCTTTTCCAATGGAAGGAATACATTCTGAGCCTCCATATCCAGTATCATCCCCAGGAACGGAAGCCTCCATGTTGGTTCCAGGTAAGATTTTGGTAGGTTCAGAATCCACCCGTGATGCCGGAGTAGTCGTGTTGAGAGGGCAATGTTGTCCAACAACCTCTCCCTGGATGGTGCCTTTTTAACAGCAGGTCGTCCAGGTACGGAATTATGTTCACTCCCTGTTTGCGGAGGAGAAACATAATTTCTGCCATTACCTTGGTGAACACCCTCGGTGCTGTGGAAAGGCCGAATGGTAGTGCCTGGAACTGGTAGTGACAGTCCTGTAATGCAAACCTTAGACAAGCCTGATGAGGCAGCCAGATCGGAATATGAAGGTACACATCCTTGATATCCAGAGACACCAAGAATTCTCCTTCCTCCAGACCTGAGATCACCGCTCTCAGGGACTCCATCTTGAATTTGAACACCCATAAATATGGGTTCAATGACTTGAGGTTTAAATTGGGTCTCACCGAACCGTCCGGCTTCGGTACCACAAACAGGTTGGAATAATAACCTTTGTTCTGCAGCTGAGGTGGAACTGGAAGAATGACCTGAGACTGTACCAGTTTTTGGATTGCATCCTGTAAAATTATACTTGCCTCTTGAGAAGCTGGTAAGCCTGAATTGAAGAATCTGTGAGGCGGGAGTTCCTGAAACTTCAGTCTGTAACCCTGGGTGATAAGGTCTGTGACCCAGGGATCCTGGCATGACGTCGCCCATATGTGACTGAATTCTCTTAAACCGGCTCCCACCTGCCTGTCTTCCATGCAGTGCGGCCCACCGTCATGCTGAAGGCTTAGAGGAAGCAGAACCTGAGTGCTGTTCCTGTGAACCTGCAGTTGCCTGTTACTTGGGTTTACCTCTATAACCTTTGAAGGTCGTAGAAGAACCTTTGGTCTTATTTTTACATTTTGCTGTCCAAAAGGACTGCAGAGTAGGAGCCGAGTAGGTCTTCCTAGGTGGAGGAGCTGCGGAAGCAAGGTATGTAGACTTACCCGCCGTAGCCTTGGATATCCACGTATCCAGTTCATCTTTAAACAGGGCCTCATCTGTGAATGGTAGGCTTTCCACACCTTTTCTGGAATCCGCATCCGCAGTCCACTGACGTAGCCATAAGCCCCTGCGTGCTGACACTGCCATGGCCGTGGTGCGTGCATTTAGCAATCCTATCTCTTTTATGGCCTCAACCATAAAACTTGCAGAGTCATGGATATAGGGGGTCATTCCGACCCGTTCGCACGCAGCGGTTTGTTGCTGCAGTGCGAATGGGTCCGGAATGCGCATGCGCGACGGCCGCTCTGTGCACGCGCTTCGTTGCCCGGCGACAGGGGTCGCCGGGTTACGTCGCGGGAAACGAAGAAGGCGGTCGCAGAGACGACCGCAAGAAGATTGACAGAAAGAAGGCGTTCCTGGGCGTCACCGGACCGTTGCCTGCCGTTTTCGGGGAGTGGTGATGAAAACGCAGGCATGTCCAGGAAAACAGAGGGCGGATGTCTGATGTCATAGCCGGTCCCAGCATTGCTGAGATCGTCGCACAGGGTAAGTATGTATAGGGCTGGTCTAGTTCTGCTTGACATTTTTTTAGCTTAGCAAAGCTGCACAAGCGATCGCATCCCTGCTATGCTATAATACACTCCCACATAGGCGTGGGCTAGTTGATCGCAGCAGCAGCAGCAGCAAAAAGTTGCTGGCTGCGATCAACTCGGAATGACCACCATAGTGTAAGAGTAAAAGAATCTCCCCCTTGGGTAAGGAATTTAAAACCTCCAGTAGGTTGCCTGACCATTTTTCAATGGCTCTTGTGATCCATGTGCAAGGTATAGTAGGTCTCTGGGCTACTCCTGCAGCTGTGTACATAGATTTGAGAGTGGTCTCAATCTTGCGGTCAGCCGCATCTTTTAAGGAGGCTGCCCCCGGGACAGGCAAGACTATCTTGCGTAGATCCTGAGGAAAAGGGAAGGATGTAATTAACCTTTTAGGGGTCTGAAGCTTCTTGCCAGGATTACCCAAGTTTCTTCAAATAGGGAATTTAATTCCTGAGATGCAGGGAAAGTAACAGAGGATTTCTTTTTCACATTAAAATAAGACTCCTCACTCATCCTCTCCTGTCACTGTGTCATCTTTGATGTGCAGGACCTCCCTAATAGCTTTTATCAGGGCCTGTATGCCTTGTGACAGGGCTGCATCCCCCCCCCTCCCCCACATATGTCCACCTCACCCTCCTCTGGGTCTGACACATCATCATCATCAGTGTCAGCCTGCAAGATTTGGGCCAGTGTACGCCTTTGTGGACAAATGGCAGGGGTATGAGACGCTGGCATGGGACTTGAATCTCTATTCATCGGGTCATCCATAGACTGTCTTAACTGTTGCATCTCTTTCTCAGTATGGGACAATTTATTAGAAATATCTGAGATCATCCCTTTTAGAGAATCCAACCATACTGGTTCGGATACACTAGCCTGAGAATGTGTACTACCCTGAGTACATTGCAGTGATCCCCCGGGGAAGAAAAACACTTTGCAGTGCATGAAACGCACTCCTTGCCTGCCATTGTAATGTGAAAGTGTATACACACACACACACACACACACACACACACACACACGAGAAAAGTTAAGCCCAGTTAACCCACACAGAGCCCTTCTAGGGGGACACAGAGTATGATGGAGCCAGCCACACAGCGCCCTTCTAGCTAAAGCTGAGCTTAGCTGGATTGCAGACTAAATACCCTTAATAGGGTACTAGTATTCTTATACTGCTACCACCTCTGCTATGACCCCCTGGTACCATTGAGGTAATCTGAAGTCCTTGTGGAGGAGCTGCGTGTCTCTGTCAGGCTTTTCAGTGAGAGCTGCAGAGGGAAAATGGCGCTGGTGAGCTGCTGGATCCACTCTAAGTGAAGCCCCGCCATCGTAATGGCGCGCGGTCTTCCCGTTTTTTTTATGCTGGCTGAGGTTATATGTTTGGTTTACAGTGGGTTAGAACCCCTGTAAACATAGTGCCAGTGTGGGTATAGTTGTGGCTTCAGCGCGCCCCTCACAGCGGAACATGTATGTCTCTGAAGCCTGGAGCCGCAGCCTGCTGTCAGCGCTGCTCTCCTACCCTCATGCCGCTAACCGGCCATCTACTCACCACTCTTCTTACTTCTGGCTCTGTTAGGGGTGGCGGCGTGCTGCGGAACTGTACGGTCGCCGTTGGGGCTTGCAAATCGGTCCCTCAGGAGCTATTGTCATGATCCATGCAGTTTCTCCTCCATGCCTGGGGTGGCGCTCTCTGCTCTGGTGCTCAGCACTCTGCTCTGTATCTGCAGCTTGGTAATGAGCTGTTACCACAGCTGTGAGCAGCACCTGAACTCACTATATAGGCCAGCCACACAGGCTCCCAGTTGCCAGTTCACTGTGTCAAGGTTGTCTCAGTTCCTGGTCCTGGTCATGCTGGTCTCTACTGCTAAAATCATCCATAGTACTGCCAGGCTCCAACAGCTATCCTGTGAATCTCGTTATCCTGCTACATTGCATACTCTACCACAGTGCTATCCTGTGATCCTGCTACAGTGCAATCCTGTTATCCTGCTACACTGCATACTCTACCACAGTGCTATCCTGTGATCCTGCTACAGTGCAATCCTGTTATCCTGGTACGTTGCATTCCCTGCTCAAGTGCATCCAGCTACGGTGCTTACCTTCTACAGTGCAATCCTGCAACCCTGCATTCTCTGCTCCAGTGCATCCTGCTACGGTGCTAACCTTCTACAGTGCAATCCTGCAACCCTGCATTCTCTGCTCAAGTGCATCCTGCTATGGTGCTAATTCTGCTACAGAACAATCCTATTCGTGTCTATACAGTCTACAGTGTGACAAGTGCCTTCACAGTCCACAGTGTCTCTGTGTTTCCTCAGTCCCCAGCATCGTAAGTGAGTTTCCAATCCCAGCATCACAAGTGTGTTCTCTAGTATCCAGTACTGTCAAGTACTTCCCAGACTCCCAGCATTGCAAGTGCAATTCCAGTTCTCCCTTTCCTTTTGTGTTCACCAGTCATTCCTGGTTTTTACTTTTTGTTGTACACTGCTTTACCCTGTATAAATAAACCTGCTATTGTACCGGGAACATCGGTCCCTGTGAATATGTTTCTACAGAGAAAATTCCAAACGGATTCTGACAGCTATGTCCTGTCAGTGGGGAACGGGACCTCCGCTGTATACTATGTGTGTGTTCTACTCCACAGGTTCTCAAACTCTGTCCTCAGGACCCCACACAGTGCATGTTTTGCAGGTCTCCTCACAGAATTACAAGTGAAATAATTAGCTCCACTTGTGGACCTTTTAAAATGTGTCAGTGAGTAATTAATACACCTGTGCACTTGCTGGGTTACCTGCAAAACATGCACTGTGTGGGGTCCTGAGGACCGAGTTTGAGAACCACTGCTCTACTCCAACACCATTCCATCTCCTGTATGTCCTCCCTCACCCTGACACCTCTCAGTTGTACACTGTGTGTGCCTCTACCCCAACACCATTCCATCTCCTGTATGTCCTCCCTCACCCTGACACCTCTCAGTTGTACACTGTGTGTGCCTCTACCCCAACACCATTCCATCTCCTGTATGTCCTCCCTCACCCTGACACCCCTCATCTGTACACTGTGTGTATTCTACCCCAACACCATTCCATCTTCTGTCCTCCCTCACCCTGACACCCCTCATCTGTACACTGTATGTACTCTACCCCAACACCATTCCATCTCCTGTATGTCCTCCCTCACCCTGACACCCCTCATCTGTACACTGTATGTACTCTACCCCAACACCATTCCATCTCCTGTATGTCCTCCCTCACCCTGACACCCCTCATCTGTACACTGTGTGTATTCTACCCCAACACCATTCCATCTTCTGTCCTCCCTCACCCTGACACCCCTCATCTGTACACTGTATGTACTCTACCCCAACACCATTCCATCTCCTGTATGTCCTCCCTCACCCTGACACCCCTCATCTGTACACTGTATGTACTCTACCCCAACACCATTCCATCTCCTGTATGTCCTCCCTCACCCTGACACCCCTCATCTGTACACTGTGTGTGTACTCTACCCCAACGCCATTCCATCTCCTGTATGTCCTCCCTCACCCTGACACCTCTCATCTGTACACTGTGTGTACTCTACCCCAACACCATTCCATCTCCTGTATGTCCTCCCTCACCCTGACACCTCTCATCTGTACACTGTGTGCACTCTACCCCAACACCATTCCATCTCCTGTATGTCCTCCCTCACCCTGACACCCCTCATCTGTACACTGTGTGTGTGTGTGTGTGTGTGTGTGTGTGTGTGTGTGTGTGTGTGTGTGTGTGTGTGTGTGTGTGTGTGTGCCTCTACCCCAACACCATTCCATCTCCTGTATGTCCTCCCTCACCCTGACACCCCTCATCTGTACACTGTGAGTGTGTGCCTCTACCCCAACACCATTCCATCTCCTGTATGTCCTCCCTCACCCTGACACCCCTCATCTGTACACTGTGTGTGTGCCTCTACCCCAACACCATTCCATCTCCTGTATGTCCTCCCCCACCCTGACAATGGTGATGTCATTTACAAAATAAATATATATATATATATATATATATATATATATATCTGCAGCTGTCAGTCTATATGCAATGGAATCTTTATAATGAATAAATAATCGTTCTTCATCTCCAAAAGTGAGTGCTGGTATCTCTTTTACATTAACTGGGAAGAGTGAGTGTTTAGATAGATGGATGGATGGCGCCGCGCTCATCTGAGATGGCTCCATCACATACGTGCACTCCCGGCGTGACTAGGCGTGCCGTCCGCCTAGTCCCACCCGGAGTGCACAGAGGCGCTCTCCCATTCACCTATCTCACTTAATATCCTGCAGTGACTGTAAAAGAGGAGAGAGCAAGGGTCCAGCAAATCCAAGTTTAAGCCTTAGGGTGTGTACACACGGTGAGATATATTCTTTCGATTTTGACTATATAGTCAAAATCGCAAGAAAAGTTAGTGCAGATCGCAAGGTGAAAGTCACCTTGCAATCCCGATGCATGGTCCCGCCAGGTCGGCATCGCAAGAAAAGATAGACTGTGCAGGCAAGTCAATCCTTGCTAGATGAGTGTACTGTCTAGTTCATCTCACATGTCAATGACATCTCACATAAGCCAAAATCGTAAGCACACATTGGGGGTCATTCCGAGTTGTTCGCTCGTTGCCAATTTTCGCAACGGAGTGATTAATGCGAAAATGCGCATGGTACGCAGTGCGCATGCGCTAAGTATTTTGTAGATTTACTCACGCCCGAACGCAGAATTTGTATTGCTGAAGTGATCGGAGTGTGATTGACAGGAAGTGGTTGTTTCTGGGCGGAAACTGACCGTTTTCTGGGAGTGTGCGGAAAAACGCAGGCGTGCCAGGATAAAACGCGGGAGTGTCTAGAGAACGGGGGAGTGGATGTCCGAATGCAGGGCGTGTTTGTGACGTCAAACCAGGAACGAAACGGCCTGAGCTGATCGCAGTGTAGGAGTAAGTCTGGAGCTACTCAGAAACTGCTAAGAATTTTCTATTCGCAATTCTGCTAATCTTCCGTTCGCAATTCTGCTAAGCTAAGATACACTCCCAGAGGGCGGCGGCTTAGCGTGTGCAATGCTGCTAAAAGCAGCTAGCGAGCGAACAACTCGGAATGATCCCCCATAGTCCATATCTCAAGAAAAGTTAGTCAAAATCTGTGCTATCTGGGCTCAAGGGAAATCGCAAGTGAAAATCGGGCATAGCAAGGATCTCACCGTGTGTACACACCCTTATTGTGGTGTATTCTATTTTGTAAACAATTTGTCTCAAATTATAAATACATTGGGGGTAATTCCAAGTTGATCGCAGCAGGATTTTTGATAGCAACTGAGCAAAACCATAAGCACTGCAGGGGAGGCAGATATAACATGTGCAGAGAGAGTTAGATTTGGGTGTGGTGTGTTCAATCTGCAATCTAATTTGCAGTGTAAAAATAAAGCAGCCAGTATTTACCCTGCACAGAAATAAAATAACCCACCCAAATCTAACTCTTTCTGCACATGTTATATCTGCCTCCCCTGCAGTGCACATGGTTTTGCCCAGTTGCTATCAAAAATCTTGCTGCGATCAACTTGGAATTACCCCCATTAATCACAATAATTAGTTGTGCAGTTTTACAAATGAACACAAATGCTCCCTGAGTGACAGAAATGGAAGGAGGAGGGTTAATTACAGGTCATCGGTTCCGAGGGCAAGCAGGTAGCTAGTGACCCCGTGTTATTTGTAATCCGTGTTTGTCTCACATGGAACCCTTCTAGAAATATTTGAATGGTAAGCAAAGCAAAGGAACTGGACTGACCCTCTGTCCCCCTCACGCATTATCTCATCATGCATACGCACAGTACCTGATGCAGCCTGTCAGCAGATCAGACGCTGGAGAAGAAAAGGAGAGATTTATCCAGGATGTGGATTGTCAACTCTCCTAAAATCAGCTGCGTTCTGTTTAAAGAGAGAAAATGAGAGAAGCCTACATAGCTAAAAGCTCTTTGTAGCCAAAGTCTTTTCTATAACCCTGATGTACAGAGACCCATCCTGTATGGTATATCTGACTATACAGATTCTGCATCCTGCAGCACTTGCTGCTTAAAGTGGAAGTCATTTTAAATAAATATAAAATATATATATATATATATATATATATATTTTTTTTTTTTATTTTTTTTATTTTTACTATGTTACAGGCCCTCGTTCCAAGTTGATTGCTCGCTGCTGTTTTTCGCAGCGCAGCAATCAGGTTGAAAAATAAGAATTTACTTACCGATAATTCTATTTCTCGTAGTCCGTAGTGGATGCTGGGGACTCCGTAAGGACCATGGGGAATAGCGGCTCCGCAGGAGACAGGGCACAAAAGTAAAAGCTTTAGGATCAGGTGGTGTGCACTGGCTCCTCCCCCTATGACCCTCCTCCAAGCCTCAGTTAGGATACTGTGCCCGGACGAGCGTACACAATAAGGAAGGATTTTGAATCCCGGGTAAGACTCATACCAGCCACACCAATCACACCATATAACCTGTGATCTGAACCCAGTTAACAGTATGATAACAGCGGAGCCTCTGAAAAGATGGCTCACAACAATAATAACCCGATTTTTGTAACAATAACTATGTACAAGTATTGCAGACAATCCGCACTTGGGATGGGCGCCCAGCATCCACTACGGACTATGAGAAATAGAATTATCGGTAAGTAAATTCTTATTTTCTCTGACGTCCTAAGTGGATGCTGGGGACTCCGTAAGGACCATGGGGATTATACCAAAGCTCCCAAACGGGCGGGAGAGTGCGGATGACTCTGCAGCACCGAATAAGAGAACTCCAGGTCCTCCTCAGCCAGGGTATCAAATTTGTAGAATTTTGCAAACGTGTTTGCCCCTGACCAAGTAGCAGCTCGGCAAAGTTGTAAAGCCGAGACCCCTCGGGCAGCCGCCCAAGATAAGCCCACCTTCCTTGTGGAATGGGCATTTACATATTTTGGCTGTGGCAGGCCTGCCACAGAATGTGCAAGCTGAATTGTACTACACATCCAACTAGCAATCGTCTGCTTAGAAGCAAGAGCACCCAGTTTGTTGGGTGCATACAGGATAACAGCAAGTCAGTTTTCCTGACTCCAGCCGTCCTGGAAACATATATTTTCAGGGCCCTGACAACATCTAGCAACTTGGAGTCCTCCAAGTCCCTAGTAGCCGCAGGTACCACAATAATCTGGTTCAGGTGAAACGCTGACACCACCTTAGGGAGAAACTGGGGACGAGTCCGCAGCTCTGCCCTGTCCGAATGGACAATCAGATATGGGCTTTGGTGAGACAAAGCTGCCAATTCTGACACTCGCCTGGCCGAGGCCAGGGCCAACAGCATGGTCACTTTCCATGTGAGATATTTCAAATCCACAGATTTGAGCGGTTTAAACCAATGTGATTTGAGGAATCCCAGAACTACGTTGAGATCCCACAGTGCCACTGGAGGCACAAAAGGGGGTTGTATATGCAGTACTCCCTTGACAAACTTCTGGACTTCAGGAACTGAAGCCAATTCTTTCTGGAAGAAAATCTACAGGGCCGAAATTTGAACCTTAATGGACCCCAATTTGAGGCCCATAGACACTCCTGTTTGCAGGAAATGCAGGAATCGACCGAGTTGAAATTCCTCCGTGGGGCCTTCCTGGCCTCACACCATGCAACATATTTTCGCCAAATGTGGTGATAATGTTGTGCGGTCACCTCCTTCCTGGCTCTGACCAGCGTAGGGATGACCTCTTCCGGAATGCCTTTTTCCCTTAGGATCCGGCGTTCAACCGCCATGCCGTCAAACGCAGCCGCGGTAAGACTTGGAACAGACATGATCCTTGCTGAAGCAAGTCCCTTCTTAGTATCTCTTGAAGTTCCGGGTACCAAGTCCTTCATGGCCAATCCGGAGCCACGAGTATAGTTCTTACTCCTCTCCGTCTTATAATTCTCAGTACCTTGGGTATGAGAGGCAGAGGAGGGAACACATACACCGACTGGTACACCCACGGTGTTACCAGAGCGTCCCTGCTATTGCCTGAGGGTCTCTTGACCTGGCGCAATACCTGTCCAGTTTTTTGTTCAGACGGGACGCCATCATGTCCACCTTTGGTCTTTCCCAACGGTTCACAATCATGTGGAAGACTTCCAGATGAAGTCCCCACTCTCCCGGGTGGAGGTCGTGCCTGCTGAGGAAGTCTGCTTCCCAGTTGTCCACTCCCGGAATGAACACCGCTGACAGTGTTATCACATGATTTTTCGCCCAGCGAAGAATCCTTGCTGCCATTGCCCTCCTGCTTCTTGTGCCGCCCTGTCTGTTTACGCGGGCGACTGCCGTGATGTTGTCCGACTGGATCAGCACCGGTTGACTTTGAAGCAGAGGTCTTCCTAGGCTCAGAGCATTGTAAATTGCCCTTAGCTCAGTATATTTATGTGGAGAGAAGTCTCCAGACTTGACCACACTCCTTGGAAATTTCTTCCCTGTGTGACTGCTCCCCAGCCTCTCAGGCTGGCATCCGTGGTCACCAGGACCCAGTCCTGAATGCCGAATCTGCTGCCCTCTAGTAGATGAGCACTCTGCAGCCACCACAGAAGAGACACCCTTGTCCTTGGAGACAGGATTATCCGCTGATGCATCTGAAGATGCGATCCGGACCATTCGTCCAGCAAATCCCACTGAAAAATTCTTGCGTGAAATCTGCCGAATGGAATCGCTTCGTAAGAAGCCACCATTTTTCCCAGGACTCTTGTGCATTGATGCACTGACACTTGGCCTGGTTCTAGGAGGTTCCTAACTAGCTCGGATAACTCCCTGGCTTTCTCCTCCGGGAGAAACACCTTTTTCTGGACTGTGTCCAGAATCATCCCTAGGAACAGCAGACGTGTCGTCGGAATCAGCTGCGATTTTTGGAATATTTAGAATCCACCCGTGCTGTCGTAGAACTACTTGAGATAGTGCTACTCCGACCTCCAACTGTTCTCTGGACCTTGCCCTTATCAGGAGATCGTCCAAGTAAGGGATAATTAAGACGCCTTTTCTTTGAAGAAGAATCATCATTTCGGCCATTACCTTGGTAAAGACCCGGGGTGCCGTGGACAATCCAAACGGCAGCGTCTGAAACTGATAGTGACAGTTCTGTACCACGAACCTGAGGTACCCTTGGTGAGAAGGGCAAATTGGGACATGGAGGTAAGCATCCTTGATGTCCAGGGACACCATATAGTCCCCTTCTTCCTGATTCGCTATCACTGCTCTGAGTGACTCCATCTTGATTTGAACCTTTGTATGTAAGTGTTCAAAGATTTCAGATTTAGAATAGGTCTCACCGAGCCATCTGGCTTCAGTACCACAAATAGTGTGGAATAATACCCCTTTCCTTGTTGTAGGAGGGGTACTTTGATTATCACCTGCTGGGAATACAGCTTGTGAATTGTTTCCAATACTGCCTCCCTGTCGGAGGGAGACGTTGGTAAAGCAGACTTCAGGAACCTGCGAGGGGGAGACGTCTCGAACTTCCAATCTGTACCCCTGGGATACTACTTGTAGGATCCAGGGGTCCACTTGCGAGTGAGCCCACTGCGCGCTGAAACTCTTGAGACGACCCCCCACCGCACCTGAGTCCGCTTGTACGGCCCCAGCGTCATGCTGAGGACTTGGCAGAAGCGGTGGAGGGCTTCTGTTCCTGGGAAGGAGCTGCCTGCTGCAGTCTTCTTCCCTTTCCTCTACCCCTGGGCAGATATGACTGGCCTTTTGCCCGCTTGCCCTTATGGGGACGAAAGGACTGAGGCTGAAAAGACGGTGTCTTTTTCTGCTGAGATGTGACTTGGGGTAAAAAAGGTGGATTTTCCAGCTGTTGCCGTGGCCACCAGGTCCGATGGACCGACCCCAAATAACTCCTCCCCTTTATACGGCAATACTTCCATGTGCCGTTTGGAATCTGCATCACCTGACCACTGTCGTGTCCATAAACATCTTCTGGCAGACATGGACATCGCACTTACTCTTGATGCCAGAGTGCAAATATCCCTCTGTGCATCTCGCATATATAGAAATGCATCTTTTAAATGCTCTATAGTCAATAAAATACTGTCCCTGTCAAGGGTATCAATATTTTCAGTCAGGGAATCCGACCAAGCCACCCCAGCGCTGCACATTCAGGCTGAGGCGATCGCTGGTCGCAGTATAACACCAGTATGTGTGTATATACTTTTTAGGATATTTTCCAGCCTCCTATCAGCTGGCTCCTTGAGGGCGGCCGTATCTGGAGACGGTAACGCCACTTGTTTTGATAAGCGTGTGAGCGCCTTATCCACCCTAGGGGGTGTTTCCCAACGCGCCCTAACTTCTGGCGGGAAAGGGTATAACGCCAATAATTTTCTATCGGGGGAAACCCACGCATCATCACACACTTCATTTAATTTATCTGATTCAGGAAAAACTACAGGTAGTTTTTTCACACCCCACATAATACCCTTTTTTGTGGTACTTGTAGTATCAGAAATATGTAACACCTCCTTCATTGCCCTTAACATGTAACGTGTGGCCCTAATGGAAAATACGTTTGTTTCTTCACCGTCGACACTGGAGTCAGTGTCCGTGTCTGTGTCGACCGACTGAGGTAATGGGCGTTTTAAAGCCCCTGACGGTGTTTGAGACGCCTGGACAGGTACTAATTGGTTTGCCGGCCGTCTCATGTCGTCAACCGACCTTGCAGCGTGTTGACATTATCACGTAATTCCCTAAATAAGCCATCCATTCCTGTGTCGACTCCCTAGAGAGTGACATCACCATTACAGGCAATTGCTCCGCCTCCTCGCCAACATCGTCCTCATACATGTCGACACACACGTACCGACACACAGCACACACACAGGGAATGCTCTGATAGAGGACAGGACCCCACTAGCCCTTTGGGGAGACAGAGGGAGAGTTTGCCAGCACACACCAAAACGCTATAATTATACAGGGACAACCTTATATAAGTGTTTTCCCTTATAGCATCTTAATATATTATAATATCGCCACACAAAATGCCCCCCCTCTCTGTTTTAACCCTGTTTCTGTATTGCAGTGCAGGGGAGAGCCTGGGAGCCTTCCTAGCAGCGGAGCTGTGAAGGAAAATGGCGCTGTGTGCTGAGAATAGGCCCCGCCCCCTTTTCGGCGGGCTTCTTCTCCCGTTTTTCTGACAACCTGGCAGGGGTTAAATACATCCATATAGCCCCAGAGGCTATATGTGATGTATTTTTAGCCAGCATAGGTACTTTCATTGCTGCCCAGGGCGCCCCCCCCAGCGCCCTGCACCCTCAGTGACCGTTGGTGTGAAGTGTGCTGAGAGCAATGGCGCACAGCTGCCGTGCTGTGCGCTACCTTAAGAAGACTGGGAAGTCTTCAGCCGCCGATTTCTGGACCTCTTCTCTCTTCAGCATCTGCAAGGGGGTCGGCGGCGCGGCTCCGGTGACCCATCCAGGCTGTACCTGTGAAAAATATATAGAGTGATGCAACTTGCGCCTTCCTAGCTGCAGCTCAGTCCTGCTCACAAGAACACCACCTCTTAAATTGACATATATTTTAACACACAGAAGAGCGGTCCTCAGGCGCTGCTAGGTTTTCTCAAAATAATTTCGTGAACACAGGTCTGTAGATATATATGAGAAGAGATCACCACAGCATCATAATAATCAACTCTGATCTTTTCTGGAGTGGTCTCCTTTACTCACCGTTAAACAGTGAGATGCATGCACATAAAGGTATCTTTTTACTTGATATTCCACTTATTCATAATGGACTGTACTCATATGGAACAACACTCACCTGGGTCAAAGGACCCTATATGCACAAAAAGGTTTCTTTTTCCTCAAGGTGTCCTTCACAGCACATCCAAGTCCAAAAAATTCACCAGATAAAATCCAAAAGGGTATAAAAGGATTTTATTTACTTGAAACAGGATCCATAAAATGATTAAAAAAGGTTCTTTTAATTTTTTGTAAAATGCAAAAGAATAACAAAAAATAATAACAAAAACCTGGAGGGCATATAATTTTTGTATCACTCTATACCCATCGGCGTTAGGAATGCAAAAGATAAGGAGCCAAGCTGATTCACCTCATTGTTCCCGGGAAAAACAAAAATGGGGAACCTCCAATTGCTCCTTAAATTTGGATGGTATGCAGACCAAGATGAAATAAAGCCAATAGGTAAAATAAGAGTGAATGCCAGTCTCCAGGAATACCTCAACACCAACGCGTTTCGGAAATCCTTTTCCTTCCTCAGGGTGTAGAGTCATACAAAATGAACTGGGTATTTATACCATACAGTGCAGGTCACATGTAAATTCCCACCAATCATATCACAAATGATGTATATATTCGCATAAATCCATAATTTCCATATCCCAACATATCCTATTAAATACTATTAAAAAAAGGCATATATTGAACCAGAAATATCTCTAATTTCATAATTTTAAGTCCTCTTTTATATATAAAAACAATTAATTGGTACAAGTTAAAATATGATCCGGATTCATGGAATGTTATTTTGTAAGTTGATAACATGGTAGAACATCCATTCCATCTGATTACTGAAGTCCGTGTTTTTCCTGATGTCGGCTACCCATAAAGCAATGCGTCCCAACGAATCCCGGCACTTCCTGTCAAAGATTCCCGCCAAGGAAATCCACCTCCTAGTTGTCATGGAGATGTTTACTATATATCCGGAACTGGTCATCAAAACGGGTCGCAGCACTATCCGTCAGCGGAGGTGATCATCATTCCTCCACTCGCGACGGTTGTTATGACGACCTTCATAAACCGGAAGTCGTGCGTTATCACTTCCTATCTGTGAAACGCAACCAGGAAGTCGTATCCCGCTCGTTGGAACGCAAAGATGACACGATGGTCATATAGATAAACATACAAAGAAAGAAAAGGGTAGAACAATTTAACAAGTTGTATATCAAACCTAACTCTTCATATTAGTACAATTAAGATCCCCCATAATAAAAACCACTTTTATAAAAACCACTTGGTTTCAAATTCAACGTTCAAACCTCTTGGGACTAGTGTCTTGAGTTCATATATGCTCCTCATCTCTTCTCTAGCTAACATTTCTTCCTTATTGTCCACTCTCCAATTGGATTTCACTGCCTTTATGCCACAAAAACTGACCATATTTTTAATGTCACAGTTGTGTACATTCTTAAAGTGCAAGGATACATTATGTGCCTCTAAACCTTTCTTAACATTACGTATATGTTCAGACATTCTTATTTTTAACATGCGGGATGTACGACCCACATATTGAGCTTTACATGTGCATTCAAGGAGGTACACCACATCTTTTGTGTTACACGTAATAAAGTCTTTTATAGGATAGACCTTGCCTGTTTGTGTGGATCTATATTCTGTAAGCTTATTTTCTTTGCTTACACATGTGCGGCACATCTGGCACATGCCGCACCTGTAGAAGCCCTTTGATTTGTTCCTAGTAATTATCTTAGGAACAGTTATAGCACTTCTAACCATATTATTTTTTAAATTACGTGCTTTTCTATATACAAATCTTGGATTTTCCGAGATATAGGGTTTTAACAGGGGATCTCGACTGAGCCCTCCCCAATGTCTCCTTATAATACTCTCTATCTGTCTATGTTGACTGTTAAATCCTGTAATGAACAGAACAGTCCCATTTACAGCTTTTCGGCCCTTCTCTTTATTGTTTTTTAGACTTAATGTTCTATCTTGAGAAGACACTTCCTCTCTTATTTTCTCTACTAACTCTTTCTTATATCCTTTCTCAACAAATTGATTACTCAAAAAGGCTGCTTGTTCTTGATATGTATCAATATCCGTACAGTTCCTTCGTATCCGTTGGAACTGACTGATAGGGATACTTTTGAGCCAATTTGTGTGATGGTTACTGTTATGTTCAATAAAGGAATTGCAATCAGTGGACTTGATGAAGTTCTTTGTTTTTAAGTGACCATTATCCACATATATATTTAAGTCCAGAAAATCGACCTGACTTTCACTGATATTGAAGGTCAAAACAATATTATCCTGATTATTATTTAGATGTTGACAAAACTGGTCCAAAGATGGTCTATCACCTTTCCAAATAAACAAAATATTGTCTATGTAACGATGCCATGTCACCAGACTGGCACCGAATTCATGTCCACTCCACACCGATTTCTCCTCCCAGTGGGCCATGAAAAGATTAGCATAACTCGGTGCCAGTCTGGTGCCCATGGCAGTTCCGGTTAACTGTAAATAAAAATTGTCATCAAACCAAAAAAAATTGTTTTGCAAAATAAGAGAGATACCTTCCAATACAAATTGGATCTTATCTTCTGACATATCACTACGTCTCAGAAATACTTCAGTAGCTTCCAAACCTGTTTCATGACTGATAATAGTATATAGTGAAGCCACGTCGGCTGTCACTAAGATATAATCCTCCATCCAATGAATTTCATCAACTTTATTAATCGTATTGATTGTATCTTTAAGGTAAGAGGGTACCAATTTAACCAATGGTTGTAGTAAGGAATCTATATATAGGGACAAGTTCGACAAACATGAATTTGTCCCTGCAACAATAGGGCGACCAGGTGGCTTGGTCTTGCATTTATGTATCTTAGGTAATATGTATATTACAGGGATGGACGGTTTTTCAATAATCATAAACAGCCTCTCTTCCTCTGTTATAACCCCTTTACCAGTATATAATGCCAAAAATGTTTCAAATTTTTTGGATATAGTCATCCCCGGATTATTCCTCAATTTTTTATATGTTTCTTTGTCTAATAAATGCCTCATAACCTCTTCATTATAATCTTCTACATTCATTATAACTACACTCCCGCCTTTATCCGCAGGCTTCACTACAATATTTTTATTTATGCTCAGTGACTTTACAGCTTCCTGTTCCTCTTTACTTAAGTTCTTTTTCCTATTTGGTTTAAATTGTAGTGACTCCAGATCCTCCTTTACAGATCTCTCAAAGGCTTCCACAAAACACCCCTTTTTGTGGCGCGGGAAAAAGGTTGATTTCCTTTTGAACCTAAGTTTCCCAAGGTCATCACCATTATTCCCTTTTTCTGGAGCTTCTTCAAAAAAACGTTTTAACGTTAGCCTTCTAATGAATCTTTCTATATCAACAAAGACATCAAATTTATCGCATTTATTTGAAGGGGCAAATTTAAGGCCTTTTTCAAGTACCTTTATCTCATGTTCAGTTAATTGATGGTTACTTAGATTATAGACCTTAGTTTTAGATTCTATATCAGTTTCTATAGTCTCTATTATCTCTATTTCTTCTTGTATTGCTATGTCTTCGCTAACCTTTAATTTTAACCTACGTCTTTTGTTGAGACACTTTTTCTTACCTCCCCTCTTCCCTCTTTTTTTATTTTTGTAGTGGGATACTAAGTTCGTTGGCAGGGCATGTTCATTCGTTTCCCTAAAAAATGATCCTGAGTATCTAGTACCTCATACCTATTGTATCTTTGGAAGTCCCCCTGATCTTCCCTCTTATTCTTCCATCTCCAATTGTCATTATTCTGCTCTGTTCTCTGGTACCTATTCGAATTTCGCACAACATTAGTATCCCTATATCGTCTTCTTTGTGGGAGTGGTAATGGAGAGAAATAATTAGATGGAAACCTTCTCTCCAGTATCCTTTTTCTATTGGGTGATCTTCTAGAGAACCTATCAGAAGTATTTCTTTCTGGAGTTTTCCTATCCAATTGTGTTCTATTACTTCTTTCTTTTAATCTCCCATTATCTTTCTCCTCCCTCTCTGAAGAATCTTCGAATTGTTTAGATGGATAAATATTACCTTTTTCATAATCATTTTTATCCCTATGATATTTTTTGTATTTTTTCATTCTAATCTCCTTTTCATTTCTCTCCACCTTACTTCTTATTGTCTCCTCCATTCCCCTATATTCATCCATTTTAGAAAAGGGATCTATGAGGGACTTTAATGTTTCAATCTCATTTTCCAAATCACGTAGATCTTTGCTTTTTTCTCTAATAATCAAACCCATAAGGGAGAAGGAGCAAGTATCTAGGATTTTATGCCAATTACCCCTAAATTCCTCGGATATATTATCAAAAGATGGAACTTTCGTAATACGTAACCCTCTTGGAATCATATTTTCAGAGCAATACTTCTCTAGGGATGTCACCTCCCACCATACTTTACTCTCTTTGATTAACAGCTTTTCCATTTTATACATAGCATTCTCCAGATTATAATCCGTAAGACTAATATCACATTTTCCTTTAAAGACTTCAGTTATTTGGGCCTTTCTTTCAGCCCTATGATTAAACATTCTAATGGCAACAAGACACACACAGCGGTGCAACAAATACTATGAAAAATATATAGAGTGATGCAACTTGCGCCTTCCTAGCTGCAGCTCAGTCCTGCTCACAAGAACACCACCTCTTAAATTGACATATATTTTAACACACAGAAGAGCGGTCCTCAGGCGCTGCTAGGTTTTCTCAAAATAATTTCGTGAACACAGGTCTGTAGATATATATGAGAAGAGATCACCACAGCATCATAATAATCAACTGTGATCTTTTCTGGAGTCTAAAAGTCTAAAAAACAATAAAGAGAAGGGCCGAAAAGCTGTAAATGGGACTGTTCCGTTCATTACAGGATTTAACAGTCAACATAGACAGATAGAGAGTATTATAAGGAGACATTGGGGAGGGCTCAGTCGAGATCCCCTGTTAAAACCCTATATCTCGGAAAATCCAAGATTTGTATATAGAAAAGCACGTAATTTAAAAAATAATATGGTTAGAAGTGCTATAACTGTTCCTAAGATAATTACTAGGAACAAATCAAAGGGCTTCTACAGGTGCGGCATGTGCCAGATGTGCCGCACATGTGTAAGCAAAGAAAATAAGCTTACAGAATATAGATCCACACAAACAGGCAAGGTCTATCCTATAAAAGACTTTATTACGTGTAACACAAAAGATGTGGTGTACCTCCTTGAATGCACATGTAAAGCTCAATATGTGGGTCGTACATCCCGCATGTTAAAAATAAGAATGTCTGAACATATACGTAATGTTAAGAAAGGTTTAGAGGCACATAATGTATCCTTGCACTTTAAGAATGTACACAACTGTGACATTAAAAATATGGTCAGTTTTTGTGGCATAAAGGCAGTGAAATCCAATTGGAGAGTGGACAATAAGGAAGAAATGTTAGCTAGAGAAGAGATGAGGAGCATATATGAACTCAAGACACTAGTCCCAAGAGGTTTGAACGTTGAATTTGAAACCAAGTGGTTTTTATAAAAGTGGTTTTTATTATGGGGGATCTTAATTGTACTAATATGAAGAGTTAGGTTTGATATACAACTTGTTAAATTGTTCTACCCTTTTCTTTCTTTGTATGTTTATCTATATGACCATCGTGTCATCTTTGCGTTCCAACGAGCGGGATACGACTTCCTGGTTGCGTTTCACAGATAGGAAGTGATAACGCACGACTTCCGGTTTATGAAGGTCGTCATAACAACCGTCGCGAGTGGAGGAATGATGATCACCTCCGCTGACGGATAGTGCTGCGACCCGTTTTGATGACCAGTTCCGGATATATAGTAAACATCTCCATGACAACTAGGAGGTGGATTTCCTTGGCGGGAATCTTTGACAGGAAGTGCCGGGATTCGTTGGGACGCATTGCTTTATGGGTAGCCGACATCAGGAAAAACACGGACTTCAGTAATCAGATGGAATGGATGTTCTACCATGTTATCAACTTACAAAATAACATTCCATGAATCCGGATCATATTTTAACTTGTACCAATTAATTGTTTTTATATATAAAAGAGGACTTAAAATTATGAAATTAGAGATATTTCTGGTTCAATATATGCCTTTTTTTAATAGTATTTAATAGGATATGTTGGGATATGGAAATTATGGATTTATGCGAATATATACATCATTTGTGATATGATTGGTGGGAATTTACATGTGACCTGCACTGTATGGTATAAATACCCAGTTCATTTTGTATGACTCTACACCCTGAGGAAGGAAAAGGATTTCCGAAACGCGTTGGTGTTGAGGTATTCCTGGAGACTGGCATTCACTCTTATTTTACCTATTGGCTTTATTTCATCTTGGTCTGCATACCATCCAAATTTAAGGAGCAATTGGAGGTTCCCCATTTTTGTTTTTCCCGGGAACAATGAGGTGAATCAGCTTGGCTCCTTATCTTTTGCATTCCTAACGCCGATGGGTATAGAGTGATACAAAAATTATATGCCCTCCAGGTTTTTGTTATTATTTTTTGTTATTCTTTTGCATTTTACAAAAAATTAAAAGAACCTTTTTTAATCATTTTATGGATCCTGTTTCAAGTAAATAAAATCCTTTTATACCCTTTTGGATTTTATCTGGTGAATTTTTTGGACTTGGATGTGCTGTGAAGGACACCTTGAGGAAAAAGAAACCTTTTTGTGCATATAGGGTCCTTTGACCCAGGTGAGTGTTGTTCCATATGAGTACAGTCCATTATGAATAAGTGGAATATCAAGTAAAAAGATACCTTTATGTGCATGCATCTCACTGTTTAACGGTGAGTAAAGGAGACCACTCCAGAAAAGATCAGAGTTGATTATTATGATGCTGTGGTGATCTCTTCTCATATATATCTACAGACCTGTGTTCACGAAATTATTTTGAGAAAACCTAGCAGCGCCTGAGGACCGCTCTTCTGTGTGTTAAAATATATGTCAATTTAAGAGGTGGTGTTCTTGTGAGCAGGACTGAGCTGCAGCTAGGAAGGCGCAAGTTGCATCACTCTATATATTTTTCATAGTATTTGTTGCACCGCTGTGTGTGTCTTGTTGCCATTAGAATGTTTAATCATAGGGCTGAAAGAAAGGCCCAAATAACTGAAGTCTTTAAAGGAAAATGTGATATTAGTCTTACGGATTATAATCTGGAGAATGCTATGTATAAAATGGAAAAGCTGTTAATCAAAGAGAGTAAAGTATGGTGGGAGGTGACATCCCTAGAGAAGTATTGCTCTGAAAATATGATTCCAAGAGGGTTACGTATTACGAAAGTTCCATCTTTTGATAATATATCCGAGGAATTTAGGGGTAATTGGCATAAAATCCTAGATACTTGCTCCTTCTCCCTTATGGGTTTGATTATTAGAGAAAAAAGCAAAGATCTACGTGATTTGGAAAATGAGATTGAAACATTAAAGTCCCTCATAGATCCCTTTTCTAAAATGGATGAATATAGGGGAATGGAGGAGACAATAAGAAGTAAGGTGGAGAGAAATGAAAAGGAGATTAGAATGAAAAAATACAAAAAATATCATAGGGATAAAAATGATTATGAAAAAGGTAATATTTATCCATCTAAACAATTCGAAGATTCTTCAGAGAGGGAGGAGAAAGATAATGGGAGATTAAAAGAAAGAAGTAATAGAACACAATTGGATAGGAAAACTCCAGAAAGAAATACTTCTGATAGGTTCTCTAGAAGATCACCCAATAGAAAAAGGATACTGGAGAGAAGGTTTCCATCTAATTATTTCTCTCCATTACCACTCCCACAAAGAAGACGATATAGGGATACTAATGTTGTGCGAAATTCGAATAGGTACCAGAGAACAGAGCAGAATAATGACAATTGGAGATGGAAGAATAAGAGGGAAGATCAGGGGGACTTCCAAAGATACAATAGGTATGAGGTACTAGATACTCAGGATCATTTTTTAGGGAAACGAATGAACATGCCCTGCCAACGAACTTAGTATCCCACTACAAAAATAAAAAAAGAGGGAAGAGGGGAGGTAAGAAAAAGTGTCTCAACAAAAGACGTAGGTTAAAATTAAAGGTTAGCGAAGACATAGCAATACAAGAAGAAATAGAGATAATAGAGACTATAGAAACTGATATAGAATCTAAAACTAAGGTCTATAATCTAAGTAACCATCAATTAACTGAACATGAGATAAAGGTACTTGAAAAAGGCCTTAAATTTGCCCCTTCAAATAAATGCGATAAATTTGATGTCTTTGTTGATATAGAAAGATTCATTAGAAGGCTAACGTTAAAACGTTTTTTTGAAGAAGCTCCAGAAAAAGGGAATAATGGTGATGACCTTGGGAAACTTAGGTTCAAAAGGAAATCAACCTTTTTCCCGCGCCACAAAAAGGGGTGTTTTGTGGAAGCCTTTGAGAGATCTGTAAAGGAGGATCTGGAGTCACTACAATTTAAACCAAATAGGAAAAAGAACTTAAGTAAAGAGGAACAGGAAGCTGTAAAGTCACTGAGCATAAATAAAAATATTGTAGTGAAGCCTGCGGATAAAGGCGGGAGTGTAGTTATAATGAATGTAGAAGATTATAATGAAGAGGTTATGAGGCATTTATTAGACAAAGAAACATATAAAAAATTGAGGAATAATCCGGGGATGACTATATCCAAAAAATTTGAAACATTTTTGGCATTATATACTGGTAAAGGGGTTATAACAGAGGAAGAGAGGCTGTTTATGATTATTGAAAAACCGTCCATCCCTGTAATATACATATTACCTAAGATACATAAATGCAAGACCAAGCCACCTGGTCGCCCTATTGTTGCAGGGACAAATTCATGTTTGTCGAACTTGTCCCTATATATAGATTCCTTACTACAACCATTGGTTAAATTGGTACCCTCTTACCTTAAAGATACAATCAATACGATTAATAAAGTTGATGAAATTCATTGGATGGAGGATTATATCTTAGTGACAGCCGACGTGGCTTCACTATATACTATTATCAGTCATGAAACAGGTTTGGAAGCTACTGAAGTATTTCTGAGACGTAGTGATATGTCAGAAGATAAGATCCAATTTGTATTGGAAGGTATCTCTCTTATTTTGCAAAACAATTTTTTTTGGTTTGATGACAATTTTTATTTACAGTTAACCGGAACTGCCATGGGCACCAGACTGGCACCGAGTTATGCTAATCTTTTCATGGCCCACTGGGAGGAGAAATCGGTGTGGAGTGGACATGAATTCGGTGCCAGTCTGGTGACATGGCATCGTTACATAGACGATATTTTGTTTATTTGGAAAGGTGATAGACCATCTTTGGACCAGTTTTGTCAACATCTAAATAATAATCAGGATAATATTGTTTTGACCTTCAATATCAGTGAAAGTCAGGTCGATTTTCTGGACTTAAATATATATGTGGATAATGGTCACTTAAAAACAAAGAACTTCATCAAGTCCCCTGATTGCAATTCCTTTATTGAACATAACAGTAACCATCACACAAATTGGCTCAAAAGTATCCCTATCAGTCAGTTCCAACGGATACGAAGGAACTGTACGGATATTGATACATATCAAGAACAAGCAGCCTTTTTGAGTAATCAATTTGTTGAGAAAGGATATAAGAAAGAGTTAGTAGAGAAAATAAGAGAGGAAGTGTCTTCTCAAGATAGAACATTAAGTCTAAAAAACAATAAAGAGAAGGGCCGAAAAGCTGTAAATGGGACTGTTCCGTTCATTACAGGATTTAACAGTCAACATAGACAGATAGAGAGTATTATAAGGAGACATTGGGGAGGGCTCAGTCGAGATCCCCTGTTAAAACCCTATATCTCGGAAAATCCAAGATTTGTATATAGAAAAGCACGTAATTTAAAAAATAATATGGTTAGAAGTGCTATAACTGTTCCTAAGATAATTACTAGGAACAAATCAAAGGGCTTCTACAGGTGCGGCATGTGCCAGATGTGCCGCACATGTGTAAGCAAAGAAAATAAGCTTACAGAATATAGATCCACACAAACAGGCAAGGTCTATCCTATAAAAGACTTTATTACGTGTAACACAAAAGATGTGGTGTACCTCCTTGAATGCACATGTAAAGCTCAATATGTGGGTCGTACATCCCGCATGTTAAAAATAAGAATGTCTGAACATATACGTAATGTTAAGAAAGGTTTAGAGGCACATAATGTATCCTTGCACTTTAAGAATGTACACAACTGTGACATTAAAAATATGGTCAGTTTTTGTGGCATAAAGGCAGTGAAATCCAATTGGAGAGTGGACAATAAGGAAGAAATGTTAGCTAGAGAAGAGATGAGGAGCATATATGAACTCAAGACACTAGTCCCAAGAGGTTTGAACGTTGAATTTGAAACCAAGTGGTTTTTATAAAAGTGGTTTTTATTATGGGGGATCTTAATTGTACTAATATGAAGAGTTAGGTTTGATATACAACTTGTTAAATTGTTCTACCCTTTTCTTTCTTTGTATGTTTATCTATATGACCATCGTGTCATCTTTGCGTTCCAACGAGCGGGATACGACTTCCTGGTTGCGTTTCACAGATAGGAAGTGATAACGCACGACTTCCGGTTTATGAAGGTCGTCATAACAACCGTCGCGAGTGGAGGAATGATGATCACCTCCGCTGACGGATAGTGCTGCGACCCGTTTTGATGACCAGTTCCGGATATATAGTAAACATCTCCATGACAACTAGGAGGTGGATTTCCTTGGCGGGAATCTTTGACAGGAAGTGCCGGGATTCGTTGGGACGCATTGCTTTATGGGTAGCCGACATCAGGAAAAACACGGACTTCAGTAATCAGATGGAATGGATGTTCTACCATGTTATCAACTTACAAAATAACATTCCATGAATCCGGATCATATTTTAACTTGTACCAATTAATTGTTTTTATATATAAAAGAGGACTTAAAATTATGAAATTAGAGATATTTCTGGTTCAATATATGCCTTTTTTTAATAGTATTTAATAGGATATGTTGGGATATGGAAATTATGGATTTATGCGAATATATACATCATTTGTGATATGATTGGTGGGAATTTACATGTGACCTGCACTGTATGGTATAAATACCCAGTTCATTTTGTATGACTCTACACCCTGAGGAAGGAAAAGGATTTCCGAAACGCGTTGGTGTTGAGGTATTCCTGGAGACTGGCATTCACTCTTATTTTACCTATTGGCTTTATTTCATCTTGGTCTGCATACCATCCAAATTTAAGGAGCAATTGGAGGTTCCCCATTTTTGTTTTTCCCGGGAACAATGAGGTGAATCAGCTTGGCTCCTTATCTTTTGCATTCCTAACGCCGATGGGTATAGAGTGATACAAAAATTATATGCCCTCCAGGTTTTTGTTATTATTTTTTGTTATTCTTTTGCATTTTACAAAAAATTAAAAGAACCTTTTTTAATCATTTTATGGATCCTGTTTCAAGTAAATAAAATCCTTTTATACCCTTTTGGATTTTATCTGGTGAATTTTTTGGACTTGGATGTGCTGTGAAGGACACCTTGAGGAAAAAGAAACCTTTTTGTGCATATAGGGTCCTTTGACCCAGGTGAGTGTTGTTCCATATGAGTACAGTCCATTATGAATAAGTGGAATATCAAGTAAAAAGATACCTTTATGTGCATGCATCTCACTGTTTAACGGTGAGTAAAGGAGACCACTCCAGAAAAGATCAGAGTTGATTATTATGATGCTGTGGTGATCTCTTCTCATATATATCTACAGACCTGTGTTCACGAAATTATTTTGAGAAAACCTAGCAGCGCCTCAGGCTGTACCTGTGATCGTCCCTCTGGAGCTAGTGTCCAGTAGCCTAAGAAGCCAATCCATCCTGCACGCAGGTGAGTTCACTTCTTCTCCCCTAAGTCCCTCGTTGCAGTGAGCCTGTTGCCAGCAGGACTCACTGAAAATAAAAAACCTAACAAAACTTTTACTCTAAGCAGCTCTTTAGGAGAGCCACCTAGATTGCACCCTTCTCGGCCGGGCACAAAAACCTAACTGAGGCTTGGAGGAGGGTCATAGGGGGAGGAGCCAGTGCACACCACCTGATCCTAAAGCTTTTACTTTTGTGCCCTGTCTCCTGCGGAGCCGCTATTCATCATGGTCCTTACGGAGTCCCCAGCATCCACTTAGGAACGTCAGAGAAAACGGCATTTCTGCGCATGCGCATGGTACGCAGCACGCCTGCGCTAAGTACTTTCACACAAAACTTTGTAGTTTTACACAAGCTCGAGCGACGCTTTTCAGTCGCTCGAGTGTTCGTTGTTTGATTGACAGGAAGTGGGTGTTTCTGGGCAGCAACTCTGCATTTTCAGGGAGTGTGCTAAAAACCGCAGGCGTGCCAGGTAAAAACGCAGGAGTGGCTGGAGAAACGGGGGAGTGGCTGGCTGAACGCAGGGCGTGTTTGTGACGTCAAACCAGGAACTAAATAGACTGCAGTCATCGCAAGATAGGAGTAAGTATCGAGCCACTCTGAAACTGCATGACATTTTTTAGTAGCAGATCTGCTAACCTTTTGATCGCACTTCTGCTAAGCTAAGATACACTCCCAGAGGGCGGCGGCCTAGCGTTTGCATTGCTGATAAAAGCAGCTAGCGAGCAATCAACTCGGAATGAGGGCCACAGTACCTTACCTTTCTTTGCAAGTTAGCACAGCTCTGGCTAATTAGAAAATAAGAATTTACTCACCGGTAATCAGTGGCGGATTTAGGGGGGGGGGCACCAAGGCACGTGCCCCCCCTGTCATTTTTAGTGCAGACTGACATGCGGACGAGCGTCCGCATGTCAGTCTGCGGTCTCGTTTCCTCCCCTGCTGTTAGGAGGGACACGGAGGGCACAGTGCGCGCCTCTCCTGTGTCCCTCCTGGGTCTCCGGCGGCCGCTGGTCTCATAAAGGAAGTGCCGTTCGTGAGCACTTCCTTTATTACAGTGACCCGCGGCCGCCGGAGACACAGGAGGGACACAGGGAGGCGTGCACTGTGCCCTCCGTGTCCCTCCTAACAGCAGGGGAGCGGGGGGAGCAGCGGCGGCGGAGGAAGGGGGGGGGGACGCACTGGGGGGGGATATCTGGCACTGGGGGCATATTTGGCAGGGAGGGGGGGGGGAGAATATCTGGCACTGGGGACATATATGGCGCTGGGGAGGGAATATCTGGCACTGGGGGCATATTTGGCAGGGAGGGGGGGTGGGAGAATATCTGGCACTGGGGACATATATGGCACTGGGGGGAATATCTGGCACTGGGGGCATATATGGCACTGGGGGGGGGGATATCTGGCACTGGGGGCATATGTGGCACTGGGGGCATATGTGGCACTGGGGGGGAATATCTGGCACTGGGGCATATGTGGCACTGGGGGCATATATAGCACTGGGGGGGGCGATATCTGGCACTGGGGGCATATGTGGCACTGTCGGGGAATATCTGGCACTGGGGGTATATGTGTACCTGGCACATGGGGGGGGGCTATATTTGGCACTGGGGGCATGTGAGTACCTGGCACCGTGGGGGAATATCTGGCACTGGGGACATATGTGGCACTGGGAGCACAGCCCTAGCAACAAGGACTACCTCCTAGCAACGAGCATGACACCCAGTGCATGAAACCCCTGGCAACGAGCATGACACCCAGTGCATGAAACCCCTGGCAACGAGCATGACACCCAGTGCATGAAACCCCTGGCAACGAGCATGACACCCTGAGCATGAAAACCCCTGGCACCGTGCATGGAACCAAGAGCATGAAACCCCTGGCAACGAGCATGACACCCAGTGCATGAAACCCCTGACAACGAGCAGGTATTTGAAAAGTAATTAGAAGCCTTACTGTAGGACTTAATGTGTAATGGGCATTACGGTGTGTGGCATAATGTATCACGGACATTGCGGTGTGTGTCATAATGTGTCACAGGCATTACGGTGTATGGTATACTATATCGCTGGCATTGTGATATGTGGTATAATGTCTCAGGGTCATTGCAGTGTGTGGCATAATGTATCACGGACATTGCGGTGTGTGTCATAATGTGTCAGGCATTACGGTGTGTGGTATACTATATCACGGGCATTGTGGTATGTGGTATAATGTCTCAGGGTCATTGCAGCAGAGACTAATGTATCACGGACATTGCGGTGTGTGTCATAATGTGTCAGGCATTACGGTGTGTGGTATACTATATCACGGGCATTGTGGTATGTGGTATAATGTCTCAGGGTCATTGCAGTGTGGCATAATATATAACGGGCATTGCGGTGTGTGGCATAGGGTATAACGGGCATTGCGGTATGTGTCACAGGCATTACGGTGTATGGTATACTATATCATGGGCATTGTGGTATAATGTCTCAAGGTCATTGCAGTGTGTGGCATAATGTGTCACAGACATTGTATGTGCTATAATGTATCAGGGGCAGTGCAGTGTGTAGCATAATGTATAACGGGCATTGCGATTCCTGTCATAATGTGTCACAGGCATTACGGTGTGTGGCATAATGTGTCTGGGGCATTACAGTGTGTGCATATTGTGTCATGTGCATTATTGTGTGTGGAATAATGTCTAAGGGCCATTGCAGTATGTGGAATAATGTATACTGGGCATTACTATAAGGAGTAAAAATGACAAATAATGTAAGGGGCATGAATCAGGATTATTTTTCTTTCCTGTGGTGGCCAACGTCTGGGCGTGCAGGTTGCAAAACTGGGGTATAAGGTAGTCTTTTCCTGCAATACCATGCCCATTCCAACGAAGCCACGCCCATTCCAATGAAGCCACGCCCCTTATGGTGCCCCCCCTGTAATTTTTTTCTGGATCCGCCCCTGCCGGTAATTCTATTTCTCGTAGTCCGTAGTGGATGCTGGGGACTCCGTAAGGACCATGGGGTATAGACGGGCTCCGCAGGAGACTGGGCACTCTAAGAAAGAATTAGGACTACTGGTGTGCACTGGCTCCTCCCTCTATGCCCCTCCTCCAGACCTCAGTTAGGGAAACTGTGCCCGGAAGAGCTGACATTACAAGGAAAGGATTTTGGAATCCAGGGTAAGACTCATACCAGCCACACCAATCACACCGTACAACTCATGATAACCTTACCCAGTTAACAGTATGAACAACAACTGAGCATCACTCAACGGATGGCTCATAACAATAACCCTTTATTAAGCAATAACTATATACACGTATTGCAGAAAGTCCGCACTTGGGACGGGCGCCCAGCTTCCACTACGGACTACGAGAAATAGAATTACCGGTGAGTAAATTCTTATTTTCTCTAACGTCCTAGTGGATGCTGGGGACTCCGTAAGGACCATGGGGATTATACCAAAGCTCCCAAACGGGCGGGAGAGTGCGGATGACTCTGCAGCACCGAATGGGCAAACACAAGGTCCTCCTCAGCCAGGGTATCAAACTTGTTGAACTTAGCAAAGGTGTTTGAACCCGACCAAGTAGCAGCTCGGCAAAGCTGTAAAGCCGAGACCCCTCGGGCGGCCGCCCAAGAAGAGCCCACCTTCCTTGTGGAATGGGCTTTCACTGATTTTGGATGCGGCAATCCAGCCGCAGAATGAGCCTGCTGAATCGTGTTACAGATCCAGCGAGCAATAGTCTGCTTAGAAGCAGGAGCACCCAGCTTATTGGGTGCATACAGGATAAACAGCGAGTCAGTCTTCCTGACTCCAGCCGTTCTGGATATATAAATTTTCAAAGCCCGGACTACGTCCAGCAACTTGGAGTCCTCCAAGTCCCGAGCAGCCGCAGGCACCACAATAGGTTGGTTCAAATGAAACGATGATACCACCTTTGGCAGAAATTGGGGACGAGTCCGCAATTCTGCTCTGTCCATATGGGAAACCAGATAGGGGCTTTTACATGACAAAGCCGCCAATTCTGACACCCGCCTAGCCGAAGCTAAGGCCAACAGCATGATCACTTTCCACGTGAGATACTTTAACTCCACAGTCTTAAGTGGTTCAAACCAGTGGGATTTCAGGAAATCCAACACCACATTAAGATCCCAAGGCGCCACTGGTGGCACAAAAGGGGGCTGAATATGCAGAACTCCCTTAACAAACGTCTGAACCTCAGGCAGTGAAGCCAGTTCTTTTTGAAAGAAAATGGATAGGGCCGAAATCTGGACCTTTATGGACCCCAATTTTAGGCCCATAGTCACCCCTGACTGTAGGAAGTGCAGGAATCGACCCAGCTGGAATTCCTCTGTAGGGGCCTTCCTGGCCTCACACCAAGCAACATATTTTCGCCATATACGGTGATAATGCTTTGCTGTCACGTCCTTCCTAGCCCTTATCAGCGTAGGAATAACTTCATCAGGAATGCCCTTTTCTGTTAGGATCCGGCGTTCAACCGCCATGCCGTCAAACGCAGCCGCGGTAAGTCTTGGAACAGACAAGGCCCCTGTTGCAACAGGTCCTGTCTGAGAGGCAGAGGCCATGGGTCCTCTGTGATCATCCTTCTTGGCCAATCCGGAACAATGAGTATTGTTCTCACTCCTCTTTTTCTTACTATTCTCAGTACCTTGGGTATGAGAGGAAGAGGAGGAAACACATAGACCGACTGGAACACCCACGGTGTTACTAGTGCGTCCACAGCTATCGCCTGAGGGTCCCTTGACCTGGCGCAATATCTTTTTAGCTTTTTGTTGACGCGGGACGCCATCATGTCCACCTGTGGCAGTTCCCATCGATTTGCAATCTGTGTGAAGACTTCTTGATGAAGTCCCCACTCTCCCGGGTGGAGGTCGTGTCTGCTGAGGAAGTCTGCTTCCCAGTTGTCCACTCCCGGAATGAACACTGCTGACAGTGCTTGCACGTGATTCTCCGCCCAACGAAGAATCTTTGTGGCTTCCGCCATTGCCACCCTGCTTCTTGTGCCGCCCTGGCGGTTTACATGGGCGACCGCCGTGATGTTGTCTGACTGAATCAGCACTGGTTGGTCTCGAAGCAGGGGCTCCGCTTGACTCAGGGCGTTGTATATGGCCCTTAGTTCCAGTATATTTATGTGCAGACAAGTCTCCTGACTTGACCACAGCCCTTGGAAGTTTCTTCCCTGAGTGACTGCCCCCCATCCGCGGAGGCTTGCATCCGTGGTCACCAGGACCCAGTCCTGTATGCCGAACCTGCGGCCCTCGAGAAGGTGAGTACTCTGCAGCCACCACAGAAGAGACACCCTGGCCCTCGGGGACAGGGTGATCAGCCGATGCATCTGAAGATGCGATCCGGACCACTTGTCCAACAGATCCCACTGAAAGATCCTTGCATGGAACCTGCCGAAGGGAATGGCTTTGTATGAGGTCACCATCTTTCCCAGGACTCGCATGCAGTGATGCACCGACACCTGTTTTGGTTTTAGGAGGTCTCTGACCAGAGTCACAAGCTACTGAGCCTTCTCCGCCGGGAGAAACACCTTCTTCTGGTCTGTGTCCAGAATCATGCCCAGGAAGGGCAGACGCGTCATAGGAATCAGCTGTGACTTTGGAATATTCAGAGTCCAGCAGTGCTGTTGCAACACTTCCTGAGAGTGTGCTACGCTGATCAACAACTGCTCCCTGGACCTCGCCTTTATGAGGAGATTGTCCAAGTATGGGATAACTGTAACTCCTTGCTTCCGAAGGAGTACCATCATTTCCGCCATTACCTTGGTAAATATTCTCGGTGCCGTGGACAGGCCAAACGGCAACGTCTGGAATTGGTAATGACAGTCCTGTACCACAAATCTGAGGTACTCCTGATGAGGTGGATAAATGGGGACATGCAAGTAAGCATCCTTGATGTCCAGAGATACCATAAAATCCCCTTCTTCCAGGCTTGCAATGACCGCTCTGAGCGATTCCATTTTGAACTTGAATTTCTTCAGATAAGTGTTCAGGGATTTTAAATTCAGAATGGGTCTTACCGAACCGTCCGGTTTCGGTACCACAAACATTGTGGAATAGTAACCCCTTCCCTGTTGAAGGAGGGGAACCATTATTATCACCTGCTGGAGGTATAGCTTGTGAATTGCCGCCAGCACTACCTCCCTTTCCATGGGGGAAGCTGGCAAGGCTGATTTTAGGTAACGGTGAGGGGGGGTCACTTCGAATTCCAGCTTGTATCCCTAAGATACAATTTGTACAGCCCAAGGATCCACTTGCGAGCGAACCCACTGGTTGCTGAATTTTCGGAGACGCGCCCCCACCGCTCCTGGCTCCGCCTGTGGAGCCTCAGCGTCATGCGGTGGACTTACTGGAAGCCGGGGAGGACTTTTGTTCCTGGGAACTAGCTGCATGGTGCAGCTTCTTTCCTCTACCCCTGCCTCTGGCAAGAAAGGATGCACCTCTGACCTTCTTGCTTTTCTGAGAACGAAAGGACTGCATTTGATAATACGGTGCTTTCTTAGGCTGTGAGGAAACATGAGGCAAGAAAGTTGACTTTCCAGCTGTCGCTGTGGACACGAGGTCCGAGAGACCGTCCCCAAATAATTCCTCACGCTTATAAGGCAAAACCTCCATGTGTTTTTTAGAATCGGCATCCCCTGTCCATTGCCGAGTCCATAAGACCCTTCTGGCAGAAATGGACATTGCATTTATTCTAGAGCCCAGCAGGCAAATGTCCCTCTGGGCATCCCGCATATATAAGACGGCGTCTTTTATATGGCCCAGGGTTAGCAAAACAGTGTCCCTGTCCAGGGTATCTATCTCCTCTGACAGAGTATCTGTCCATGCTGCTACAGCGCTACACATCCAGGCCGAAGCAATAGCAGGTCTCAGTAGAGTACCAGAGTGTGTATAAACTGACTTCCGGATAGCTTCCTATCCGCAGGATCCTTTAGGGCGGCCGTATCCTGAGACGGCAGGGCCACCTTCTTAGATAAGCGTGTCAGCGCCTTGTCTACCCTAGGGGAGGATTCCCAACGTAACCTGTCCGTTGGCGGGAAAGGGTACGCCATAAGTAGCTTTTTGGAAATCACTACTTTCTTATCAGGGGAACTCCACACTTCTTCACATAATTCATTTAATTCATGTGAAGGGGGAAAAGTCACTGCCTGCTTTTTCTCCCCAAACATATACACCCTCTTGTCAGGGACAGGGTTATCCTCTGAAATGTGCAATACCCCCTTCATTGCAATAATCATGTAGCGGATGGCCTTGGTCATCTTAGGCTGTAAATGTGCCTCATCATCGTCGACACTGGAGTCGGACTCCATGTCGGCATCTGTGTCAACCATCTGAGATAGTGGGCGTTTATGAGACCCTGACGGCCTCTGAGTCGCCTGGTCAGGCACGGGTTGAGACCCCGGCTGTCCCAAGGCTGCAGCGTTATCAAACCTTCTATGTAAGGAGCTTACATTATCATTTAAGACCTTCCACATATCCATCCAATCAGGTGTCGGCCCCAACGGCGGCGACACCACATTTATCTGCACTTGCTCCGCCTCCACGTAACCCTCCTCATCAAACATGTCGACACAGACGTACTGACACACTGCACACACACAGGGAATGCTCTGACTGAGGACATGACCCCACAAAGGCCTTTGGGGAGACAGAGAGAGAGTATGCCAGCACACACTATAATAAGTGATTACCCAATAGCTGCTGATTTTATGTCTTTTGCGCCTAAATTTATGTGCCACCCTCTCTTTTTCCCTTTCTGTATCTGGATACTTATAGATTGGTAAATGCTCAATTAGCTTAGTGATATCATTCAGGTGCTCGAAAGGAAGGGGTATTTCTGAGCAAGAAATATGTGTAACGAAGATCTCTGAATTCTATTATCATGTGGGATTTATATCTGGTTACTGTTATCCATTCAGTGTGCTGGGGAAACAATTACTTTTTTTCTTGCTCAGAAATACCCCTTCCTTTCGAGCACCTGAATGATATCACTAAGCTAATTGAGCATTTACCAATCTATATGTATGTTGTGAGAGGCAGAGAGGTTTCTGCATTAGGAGGAGGTGCTGGCCCTGACATGCCACATGGAGCATTATGGGGTTGCTCCAAGGTAAGTAGCTCTTAGCTTAGACATATTTTAGTAAGGAGCCATTATCATGTGACTCCTTGCTGGTTAATATTAGACCCAGATTGGGGTAATGGAGGTGTGAGGTGTGGTGCCTCTGGACTGGCTGAGCTGGATGGCTTTAGTGTGGCATACCTTTACATTCTATTAACACTTTTCACTTATTAATTTTCTAACACTATTTCTCTATTTTAATTACATTTCATGTTTGTATCACCCCCTCTATAGCTTCGGCTTCCTAAATACTAATTTATTAACACTATAGTTTTTTACACTGGTATGTCACGCTGTGCTTTCTGGCTCATTCTGGTGTTTTGGGGTGCCACACCCTGCACCTAGATATAGCGCTAGGGACCCCAAATATACAGAGAGGCCTTGATGCGGCTTTGGGGCTTAACCACACATTTGCACAAATATGTGTAACGAAGATCTCTGAATTCTATTATCATGTGGGATTTATATCTGGTTACTGTTATCCATTCAGTGTGCTGGGGAAACAATTGCTTTTTTTCTGTATCTGGATACTGCAGGGGAGAGCCTGGGGAGCTGCTTCCAGCGGAGCTGTGAAGAGAAAATGGCGCTGGTTAGTGCTGAGGAAGAAGGCCCCGCCCCCTCAGCGGCGGGCTTCTGTCCCGCTTTCTATGTGTAAAAATGGCGGGGGCTCGGACATATATACAGTCCCTGACTGTATATATGTCTATTCTTTTGCCAAAAAAGGTATTAAATTGCTGCCCAGGGCGCCCCCCCCTGCGCCCTGCACCCTACAGTGACCGGAGTGTGCGGTGTGCTGTGGGAGCAATGGCGCACAGCTGCAGTGCTGTGCGCTACCTTAAGTGAAGACAGGAGTCTTCTGCCGCCGATTTCGATGTCTTCTTGCTTCTGCTGTCTTCTGGCTCTGCGAGGGGGACGGCGGCGCGGCTCCGGGAACGGACGATCAAGGTCAGGTACCTGTGTTCGATCCCTCTGGAGCTAATGGTGTCTAGTAGCCTAAGAAGCTCAACCTAGCTTCAGTGAGTAGGTTTGCTTCTCTCCCCTCAGTCCCACGTAGCAGAGAGTCTGTTGCCAGCAGAAGCTCTCTGAACATAAAAAACCTAACAAAATACTTTCTTTACTAGTAAGCTCAGGAGACCCCTCTAGGAGCACCCAGCTCTGGCCGGGCACAGATTCTAACTGAGGTCTGGAGGAGGGGCATAGAGGGAGGAGCCAGTGCACACCAGATAGTACCTAATCTTTCTTTAGAGTGCCCAGTCTCCTGCGGAGCCCGTCTATTCCCCATGGTCCTTACGGAGTCCCCAGCATTCACTAGGACGTTAGAGAAATATAAGCAGACGTTGCTCAGCGACTGCTACCATAGTTCCATGAAAGGTTGTATCGTGTTTTCGGGGACGTGTCATACAGATGCGTTGCGCATCTGCATTCTAAAAGCAAATGGGCTGATTCTATGCCACACTCTAGATGGAATGCGGACACATACAGCAATGTCACATACAGTCAGATGTGCCTCGGCCTTCTCCGTCCTTGAAATGGACATTATTGAGTTGGGAGTATGCCAAGGGGACGGCAATTGCAGTCATATATCTTGTACATACTGTATCATGGCACTGGTCAGCGGCTCCCAAACTGGGTGCCGTGGCACAGCGGGATGCCACGGGGCAGTTGCAGGGGTGCTGCCATTTGTTAGTCCAGAACAAAATGTTGGGGGTCATTCCGAGTTGTTCGCTCGTTGCCGATTTTCACTATGCTGCGATTTGTTGCTAAATGCGCATGCGCAAGGCACGCAGGGCGCATGCGCTTAGTTATTTAACTAAAAACTTAGCAGTTTTGCTGTTGTTTGTGCGGCGCTTTTCAGTCGCACTGCAGATCGGTGAGTGATTGACAGGAAAGGGGCGTTTCTGGGTGGTAACTGAGCGTTTTCCGGGAGTGTGCTAAAAAACGCAGGCGTGTCAGGGAAAAACGCGGGAGTGTCTGGAGAAACGGGGGAGTGGCTGTCCGAACGTAGGGCGTGTTTGTGACGTCAAACCAGGAACTAAACGGACTGAGCTGATCGCAGTGTAGGAGTAAGTCTCGAGCTACTCAGAAACTGCAAATAATTATTTAGTAGCAGTTCTGCTAATCTTTCGTTCGCAATTCTGCTAAGCTAAGATACACTCCCAGAGGGCGGTGGCCTAGCGTGTGCAATGCTGCTAAAAGCAGCTAGCGAGCGAACAACTCGGAATGACCCCCGTTATTTATTTATGGTCCATGTAAAAGCTGGTGACTGCTAATCATGAAATATGTGGACAAACAGAAGCCCAACCCTGTCCAGCTCCATATAACTGACCCTAAGGGTGACAGGACAACACAATTTGCTTCATTTAATCATTTTAGCTGAATTTCTCAATAAGGAACGTTTGGCATAGGGGTGCTGTGGAGAGAATGCTGATATCCTGGCCTAGATGCATACACAGTACTGCGTATTGTCACATTGCAATCCACTGGCATTCAGAGTGCGGCCTGTGAGTGACTGAGGCCCAAGGTCTTTACTCACAACAAGGCCAGCATATAAGGCCTGGCGGACGTTACTTCTGTCACAACAGCGTCTTTGTACGCAGCAGAACTGAGAGATGATGCTAACGCTACAGCAGCTGTGATTTGTACATACAAGCCCGCTGGCTGTGTCTCTAACCTATGTCCGCTCAGAATGTCCGTCAGGAGTAAGACGCGTCACACCTGCGTTTTACAAGCAACTCCTCCCCCCCCCCCCCCACCCCCCCCCGTTACCTCACATAAATGCTCCCTGTCAAACACTCCGCATGCAAGTCCTCACTGTGACCGCCGTCGGTTAACAATAGTGATACATGATGCATGCGCAGTACAGAAAACATCGGCCAACTGCGCAAACATCGGCCTAGCGTCCACCGCTGGATCAGTGGTAGCGTGACGGTTTCATGAGAGAGCCATTTGTTACTATGGGGTTTATAGAGTATAAAGCAGCAGTTTTATTTGACAAATGGCTACCACAGTACTCCCTGCAATTTATTAAAGGGTTAACGCTGGAGAAATCAGAGTCCTGACCCACTTAACGCAGTCTCTATAGACCTCTACGGGAGAATTAGTGAATTCATTAAGCTTATGATGGCGTCACTTACCTGTAACATAGGATCCAGCCACGGCAGAGAGCACTGTCTGAATACTGTACCTTGATGGGAAACATCGCTAGGCACCACCTCAGTGGCATATAGGGGCTGATTCAATTGTTTTGGGTGTTTAAATGGGAATGTTTAGACACCCAAACAATTTTCGCAATCCAATTGAAGTTTGGGCACCCATGCACATCACTCATGTCGCGACCAAACACACAGCGTTTAGCTGCGTAAAACAGCTAAACCAATCTAAAGTCCTGCTTTGGGCATCCAAACATCCGCTCGGACACCCAAAGTGCTGACTTAGCGCACATTTCTTCTCGCACTTCAGGAGGCTGCAAAAAGAAATTTCAGTACTGCGGCAACTGGGCGTCTAAATGAGAAACAATTGAATTGCTATGTTTTGCGCCCACTAGTGGTAGCCACGGGGTAAAACAATTGAATCAGCCCCATAGATCTATAATAATGGGTACACACTAGGACGACAAAAATCAGGCCAACGGTTGGGGAGATTTCCCTTCAGCCCACACCATGGCAGATTGCCGGTACACAATAGACGATTTAATGAATGACGGAACGACTGTGCCGCATACATTATCGTCTGATTGGCCGTACAAAAACCTGTGTTGCACGATATGTCATTCCGATACGGCAAATCGTGCCAATATCAGTCTAGTGTGTACCCACCCTAAGTGCCAGCATACCGTAAATAGGAATTTAAAGCTGCATTTAAAACACATGGGCATGACGCCTCTGCTCTGTCCCGTCCATCGATATAAATGCCCCCAGGACTGGGTTCCCAGTGCAGCAAGAGGAGGGTATTGCCCGAGATGGTACACGGGTTGAGGGGGCACTGCGCGGCATTAGGATTTGGGTATTTGCAGGGTATATGCAGGAGTAGGATGGTTACTGTCACTTATTGCCCCAGACGTATCGCACAGAGGAGTCGGCATTGACCAGGCTAGAGGGCGTCATCAGAATGTCACCTCAGCTGCCATATTACAGCAAGGGGTTTCTCCTCAGGAAAGCTAAAAATTCTAAATACATTGCGGACAGCACGTGATAGTATATATAGGGGGCGATTTATCAAAGCTTGGAGAGATACAGTACCAGCCAATCAGCTCTGCTGTCATGTATTAAACACAGCCTGTGACATGTCAGTTAGGAGCTGATTGGCTGGCACCTTATCTCTCTCCAAACTTTGATAAAACTCCCACTGTCATTAACTGTACCCCTCCTCCCCCACTACTCCTGCCAAGTCCAGCTTGGAGTACAGTGTGCCAGTTCCCCTGAGAGGAGTGTGCCAGTGGCAGGCACCACATTAGAGCTGTAAGGAGACCACCACACAGTGGCAGCAGCCCCCATACTCGTCTCACATGAGGAGAGACATCACACATTACACTGACAGGGAGGCAGTCCCCTCATTACCCAGCACCCACCGCGCCGCTCCGCCCGCACCCAAAGAGAGTCTCCCAGAGACCAGTGACGCGTTTCAGGGCCGAATTCGATTGGCCGCCGGCTGTGGCGCGCAGCGGCTCTTACCGCCTGGTGTCACGTGGTGCAGTCAGTCAGTTCCTCCGCGGCGGATCACTCCGGAGCCGGTTCCGGGAGCTGCTGCTGCCGCCCGCTGGTGTCAGGTAAGCTGGTGCCCTCTGCACAGTCACTAGCACTGGCTGTCACCAGCGGCCCCTGGCTGCCAGGAGGGTGTCCCCTAGCAGGGCTAGCTGAGGGTTAGTGGTGGCCCCAGGCAACTTACTTGTGGGCCTCCACCAATGGGATTGGAAAGTGTTATATTGTGTTCAACTTCTAACCCCCTCCCCCATCCCGTCTCTCTGTATTCTGTATTCATACCCCCTCCCCTGCCATGTCCATATTGCCCCCCTGTAATGACCATACCCCCGAACAATGTCCATATTGCACCGCCACCACCACCACCAGCATGTCCATTTTGCCCCCACCACCACCACCATGTCCATATTGCCCCCATTCCCTGCTATGTCTATTTTGCCCTACCATGTCCATATTTCCCCCCACCATGTCCATATTGCCGCTCCGCCCTACCATGTCCATATTGCCCCCCGCCATGTCCATATTGCACCGCCACCACCACCACCAGCATGTCCATTTTGCCCCCCCCCCCACCACCACCATGTCCATATTGCCCCCATTCCCTGCTATGTCCATTTTGCCCTACCATGTCCATATTTCCCCCCACCATGTCCATATTGCCGCTCCGCCCTACCATGTCCATATTGCCCCCTCACCATGTCCATATTGCCGCTCCGCCCTACCATGTCCATATTGCCCCCTCACCATGTCCATATTGCCTGTTTCCCCACCATGTCCATATTGCCCCTCCGCCATGTCCATATTGCTGCGCCACCATGTCCATATTGCCCACTCACCATGTCCACCATATTGCCCACTCACCATGTCCATATTGCCTACTCACCATGTCCATATTGCCCACTCACCATGTCCATATTGCCCACTCACCATGTCCATATTGCGCCCTCACCATGTCCATATTGCGCCCTCACCATGTCCATATTGCGCCCTCACCATGTCCATATTGCGCCCTCACCATGTCCATATTGCGCCCTCACCATGTCCATATTGCGCCCTCACCATGTCCATATTGCCCACTCACCATGTCCATATTGCCCACTCACCATGTCCATATTGCGCCCTCACCATGTCCATATTGCGCCCTCACCATGTCCATATTGCCCACTCACCATGTCCATATTGCGCCCTCACCATGTCCATATTGCGCCCTCACCATGTCCATATTGCCCACTCACCATGTCCATATTGCCCACTCACCATGTCCATATTGCCCACTCACCATGTCCATATTGCCCACTCACCATGTCCATATTGCCCACTCACCATGTCCATATTGCGCCCTCACCATGTCCATATTGCGCCCTCACCATGTCCATATTGCGCCCTCACCATGTCCATATTGCCCACTCACCATGTCCATATTGCGCCCTCACCATGTCCATATTGCCCACTCACCATGTCCATATTGCCCACTCACCATGTCCATATTGCGCACTCACCATGTCCATATTGCCCACTCACCATGTCCATATTGCCCACTCACCATGTCCATATTGCCCCCTCACCATGTCCATATTGCGCCCTCACCATGTCCATATTGCGCCCTCACCATGTCCATATTGCGCCCTCACCATGTCCATATTGCGCACTCACCATGTCCATATTGCGCACTCACCATGTCCATATTGCCCACTCACCATGTCCATATTGCGCCCTCACCATGTCCATATTGCCCACTCACCATGTCCATATTGCCCACTCACTATGTCCATATTGCGCACTCACCATGTCCATATTGCCCACTCACCATGTCCATATTGCGCCCTCACCATGTCCATATTGCCCCCTCACCATGTCCATATTGCCCCCTCACCATGTCCATATTGCGCCCTCACCATGTCCATATTGCGCCCTCACCATGTCCATATTGCGCCCTCACCATGTCCATATTGCGCCCTCACCATGTCCATATTGCCCACTCACTATGTCCATATTGCGCACTCACCATGTCCATATTGCCCACTCACCATGTCCATATTGCCCCCTCACCATGTCCATATTGCGCCCTCACCATGTCCATATTGCGCCCTCACCATGTCCATATTGCGCCCTCACCATGTCCATATTGCGCCCTCACCATGTCCATATTGCGCCCTCACCATGTCCATATTGCGCCCTCACCATGTCCATATTGCGCCCTCACCATGTCCATATTGCCCACTCACCATGTCCATATTGCCCACTCACCATGTCCATATTGCCCACTCACCATGTCCATATTGCGCCCTCACCATGTCCATATTGCGCCCTCACCATGTCCATATTGCGCCCTCACCATGTCCATATTGCGCCCTCACCATGTCCGTATTGCGCCCTCACCATGTCCGTATTGCGCCCTCACCATGTCCGTATTGCGCCCTCACCATGTCCGTATTGCGCCCTCACCATGTCCGTATTGCGCCCTCACCATGTCCATATTGCGCCCTCACCATGTCCATATTGCCCCCTTACCATGTCCATATTGCGCCCTCACCATGTCCATATTGCCCCCAGCCCCTGCAATGTCCGTATTGCCCCCCTCCACTGCCGTGTCCATTGTCCCCCCCCCCCCCCATGTCCATATTGCCCCTGCCTTGTCCATATGTCTTCCCTTCCTCTGCCATGACCATATCCCCCCCCCCACCGTGTCCATATTGCCCCCATTCCCTGCCATGTCCGGGGCACTATATGGTGATGCAGAGATACTTACCTGGCCAGTTACTGCCCTGCGCTAGCAGCTCTCCTGCCACAGTACAGAGGACAGTCCGCCGGGATCAGGCGTCTGCAAAATGCCAAAGGCAAAAGAGACATAAGTGCCAAACTGAATGGATGCAATCTTTATAATCGGCAATAAGACAGCGCTGGGGCACGTGTTACATGACGCTTCTGCATTGCCCTAACAAGTCTGCACTAACATAAAGAGCTGACATTGTTATTAATATATACACCGATGGTTTTATGCAGGGCTGTATAGTAAATGTGTATGTAACTCGTCCTACTCCATTACATATTATAGTTTCATTTCCCTATTACACAAATACATAATAGGATCCATTTTATCAAGAGAATTAACCTACCTGTATGTCTATGAGTGTACGAGACTAAAGGAGTACCCAGAGGTAACCCCGCACATTCATAGAGAGAACATACAAACCCCACACTGGTAGGGCACAGGTCAGAGAAAGGGGTTCCAATGTTTAGATAGACAATGTCTAGGGCAACAAGCAATACTGTAGGTCAAGCCCATATAATCGACATGCGTAGGGTTGACACTGGAAAAGGTTGAAGGGTACAAAAGGTCGACATGTTCAAATGGTCGGCACAGCTGTTTAAGGGTTTTTCCTTTTTCTCTAACGTCCTAGTGGATGCTGGGGACTCCGTAAGGACCATGGGGAATAGACGGGCTCCGCAGGAGACAGGGCACTTTAAGAAAGATTTTGAATTCTGGTGTGTACTGGCTCCTCCCTCTATGTCCCTCCTCCAGACCTCAGTTTGAATCTGTGCCCGGACGAGCTGGGTGCTACTTAGTGGGCTCTCCTGAGCTTACTAAAAAGAAAGTATTTTGTTAGGTTTTTATTTTCAGAGAGATCTGCTGGCAACAGGCTCTCTGCTACGTGGGACTGAGGGGAGAGGAGCAGCCCTACTCACTGAAGATAGGTCCTGCTTCTTAGGCTACTGGACACCATTAGCTCCAGAGGGATCGTACACAGGATCGCACCCTTGGTCGTCCGATCCCGGAGCCGCACCGCCGTCCCCCTCGCAGAGCCAGAAGACAGAAGCCGGTGTCAGAAGCAAGAAGACTTCGAAATCGGCGGCAGAAGACTCCAGTCTTCGTATGAGGTAGCGCACAGCACTGCAGCTATGCGCCATTGCTCCCACACTAAACCCACACACTCCGGTCACTGTAGGGTGCAGGGCGCAGGGGGGGCGCCCTGGGCAGCAATTAGAGACCTCTTTGGCAAAAGTTAGCATAATATACAGTTGGGCACTGTATATATGTATGAGCCCCCGCCAAAATTGTACATGAAAGCGGGACAGAAGCCCGCCGTCGAGGGGGCGGGGCTTCTTCCTCAGCACTCACCAGCGCCATGTTTTTTCTCCACAGCACCGCTGAGAGGAAGCTCCCCAGTCTCTCCCCTGCAGTTACATGGTAGAAGAGGGTAAAAATAGAGGGGGGGCACATAATTAGGCGCAAAAATCAATATAAACAGCAGCTACTGGGTTAACATTAAGTTACTGTGTTATTCCTGGGTTAATAGCGCTGGGGTGTGTGCTGGCATACTCTCTCTCTGTCTCTCCAAAGGGCCTTATGGGGGAATTGTCTTCAGATGAGCATCCCCTGTGTGTGTGGTGTGTCGGTACGTGTGTGTCGACATGTCTGAGGTAAAAGGCTCCCCTAAGGAGGAGATAGAGCAAATATGTGTGTGTGAGGGTGTCTCCGTCGACTACGCCGACACCTGTTTGGATATGTGTAATTAAGTGCTAAGGTGAATTTATTGCACAAAAGATTAGAGAACAGACAGGGAATCTACCCATGTCTGTCCCTATGTCGCAGAGACCTTCAGAGTCTCTCAATGATCACTATCCAAAATAATAGACACTGATATCGACACGGAGTCTGACTCCAGTGTCGACTATGATAATGCAAAGTTACAGCCAAAATGGCAGAAAAGTATTCAATATATGATTATTGTAATAAAAGATGATTTGCATATCACTGATGACTCATCTGTCCCTGACACAAGGGTACACATGTTTAAGGGGAAGAAAGCTGAGGTAAATTTCCCTCCTCTCATGATGAAAATGAGCGGGAATCTCCAGACAAGAGACTGCAGTTTCCCACAAAGAATTCTCAGGCAGTATCCTTTCCCCACTAGGGCCAGGATAGGATGGGAATCTTCCCCTAGGGCAGTGGTTCCCAAACTTTTGTGAGTCACGGCACCCTGGAGTGTCAGATTTTTTTTTCACGGCACCCCTAGGCCACAAGTTTCTTATTGAGAAATTTAGAAAAAAATATTAGATTAAGTAAATTATGTTTATATGTCATCCTTAGGGTCAGTTATGTGGTGAGGGACAAGATTTGCTTCTGTTTGTCCACATATTTTATAACTGGAAGCCATCAGCACTGGTTTTGCCTATTAAATTGACAATAAATAGTTTGAATTGGTCCTTGACCACCAACCTGAGGCACCCCTGCAAGTGTCCCGCGGCACCCCAGGGTGCCACGGCACACAGTTTGGGAACCACTGCCCTAGGGTGTCACGTTTGCCCAAAAGGGTAGGTCTGACATAACAGCTATTCTCAGGGATCCTACAGATAGCGTGCACATTCTGGTACACTACTCAGACTTGCGATTGTGTCGGCATGGGTTTATAGCGCTGTGGCAGCGTTGACAGGTACCTTATCAGCAGAGATTGAGACCCTAGTATGTATATAGATATATAGATTTCTCTGACGTCCTAAGTGGATGCTGGGACTCCGTAAGGACCATGGGGAATAGCGGCTCCGCAGGAGACTGGGCACAACTAAAGAAAGCTTTAGGACTACCTGGTGTGCACTGGCTCCTCCCACTATGACCCTCCTCCAGACCTCAGTTAGAATCTTGTGCCCGGCTGAACTGGATGCACACTAGGGGCTCTCCTGAGCTCCTAGAAAAGAAAGTATATTTTAGGTTTTTTATTTTCAGTGAGTTCTGCTGGCAACAGACTCACTGCTACGAGGGACTAAGGGGAGAAGAAGCGAACCTACCTGACTGGAGATAGTTTGGGCTTCTTAGGCTACTGGACACCATTAGCTCCAGAGGGATCGAACACAGGACCCGACCTCGATCGTTCGGTCCCGGAGCCGCGCCGCCGTCCCCCTTACAGAGCCAGAAGCATGAAGATGGTCCTGAAAATCGGCGGCAGAAGACTTCGGTCTTCAACAAGGTAGCGCACAGCACTGCAGCTGTGCGCCATTGCTCCTCATGCACACCTCACACTCCGGTCACTGATGGGTGCAGGGCGCTGGGGGGGGGGGGCGCCCTGAGCAGCAATATTAAACACCTTGGCTGGCAAATCTACACAATATATAGTCATATAGGCTATATATGTGTAAAATACCCCTGCCAGAGATCCATAAAAAAGCGGGAGAAGTCCGCCGAAAAAGGGGCGGGGCTATCTCCCTCAGCACACTGGCGCCATTTTTTCTTCACAGTGCAGCTGGAAGACAGCTCCCCAGGCTCTCCCCTGTAGTTTTCAGGCTCAAAGGGTTAAAAAGAGAGGGGGGGCACTAAATTTAGGCGCAATATTGTGTATACAAGCAGCTATTGGGGAAAAAAATCACTCAGTTACAGTGTTAATCCCTGCATTATATATAGCTCTGGTATGTGCTGGCATACTCTCTCTCTGTCTCCCCAAAGGGCTTTGTGGGGTCCTGTCCTCAGTCAGAGCATTCCCTGTGTGTGTGCGGTGTGTCGGTACGGCTGTGTCGACATGTTTGAGGAGGAAGGTTATGTGGAGGCGGAGCAGATGCCGATAAATGTGATGTCGCCCCCTGGGGGCCGACACCAGAGTGGATGGATAGGTGGAAGGTATTAACCGACAGTGTCAACTCCTTACATAAAAGGCTGGATGACGTAACAGCTGTGGGACAGCCGGCTTCAAAGGCCATCAGGGGCTCAAAAACGCCCGCTACCTCAGATAGCAGACACAGATGTCGACACGGAGTATGACTCCAGTGTCGACGAGGTTGAGACATATACACAATCCACTAGGAACATCCGTTGCATGATCTCGGCAATGAAAAATGTGTTACACATTTCTGACATTAACCCAGGTACCACAAAAAAAGGGGTTTTATGTTTGGGGAGAAAAAGCAGACAGTGTTTTGTTCCCCCATCAGATGAGTGAATGAAGTGTGTGAAGAAGCGTGGGTTCCCCCGATAAGAAACTGGTAATTTCTAAAAAGTCACTGTTGGCGTACCCTTTCCCGCCAGAGGATAGGTCACGTTGGGAGATATCCCCTAGGGTGGATAAGGCGCTCACACGTTTGTCAAAAAAGGCACTGCCGTCTTAGAATACGGCCACTTTGAAGGAGCCTGCTGATAAAAAGCAGGAGGCTATCCTGAAGTCTGTATTTACACACTCAGGTTCTATACTGAGACCTGCAATTGCCTCAGCATGAATAGTGCTTCTGCAGCGTGGTCTATTACCCTGTCAGGACAGGGATACTATTTGCTAACCATAGAGCATATTAAAGACGTCGTCTTATATATGAGGGATGCACAGAGGGATATTTGCCGGCTGGCATCCAGAATTAATGCAATGTCCATTCTGCCAGGAGGGTATTAGGGACCTGGCAGTGGACAGGCGATGCTGACTTTAGAAGGCACATGAATATTCTGCCTTATAAGGGTGAGGAATTGTTTGGGGATGGTCTCTGGGACCTCATATCCACAGCAACTGCTGGGAAGGAAAAAATTTACCTCAAGTTTCCTCACAGCCTAAGAAAGCACCGTATTATAAGGTACAGTCCTTTCGGCTTCAGAAAAGCAAGCGGGTCAAAGGCGCTTCCTTTCTGCACAGAGACAAGGGAAGAGGGAAAAAGCTACACCAGACAGCCAGTTCCCAGGATCAAAAATCTTCCCCCGCTTCCTCTGAGTCCACCGCATGACGCTGGGGCTCCACAGGTGGAGCCAGGTGCGGTGGGGGCGCGTCTCGGGAACTTCAGCGACCAGTGGGCTCGCTCACAGGTGGATCCCTGGGTTCTGCAAGTAGTATCACAGGGATACAAGCTGGAGTTCGAGGCGACTCCCCCTCGCCGTTACCTCAAATCAGCCTTGCCTGCTGCCCTCGAGGAGAGGTAGTACTGGCGGCAATTCACAAGCTGTACTTCCAGCAGGTGATAATCAAGGTACCCCTCCTTCAACAAGGCCGGGGTTACTATTCCACAATGTTTGTGGTACCGAAACCAGATGGTTCGGTGAGACCCATTCTAAAATTGAAATCCTTGAACACTTATATACGAAGGTTCAAGTTCAAAATGGAATCGCTCAGGGCGGTTATTGCAAGCCTGGACGAAGGGGATTACATGGTATCACTGGACATCAAGGATGCTTACCTGCATGTCCCCATTTACCCTCCTCACCAGGAGTACCTCAAAATTGTGGTACAGGACTGTCATTACCAATTCCAGACGTTGCCGTTGGTCTGTCCCCGGCACCGAGGGTATTTACCAAGGTAATAGCCGAAATGATGATACTCCTTCGAAAAAAGGGAGTTATAATTATCCCGTACTTGGACGATCTCCTTATAAAGGCGAGGTCCAGAGAGCAGTTGTTCGTCGGAGTAGCACTATCTCGGGAAGTGCTACAACAGCACGGCTGGATTCTGAATAGTCCAAAGTCGCAGCTGGTTCCTACGACGCGTCTACTGTTCCTGGGTATGGTTCTGGACACAGAACAGGAAAAAGGGTTCTCCCGGAGGAGAAGGCCAAGGAGTTGTCATCTCTAGTCAGAGACCTCCTAATACAAATACAGGTGTCGGTGCATCAATGCACGCGAGTCCTGGGAAAGATGGTAGCTTCTTACGAAGAAATTCCATTCGGCAGGTTCCATGCAAGGATCTTCCAGTGGGATCTGTTGGACAAGTGGTCCGGGTCGCGTCTTCAGATGCATCGGCTGATAACCCTGTCTCCATGGGCCAGGGTGTCGCTGTTGTGGTGGCTGCAGAGTGCTCATCTTCTAGAGGGCCGCAGATTCGGCATACAGGACTGGGTCCTGGTGACCACGGATGCCAGCCTTCGAGGCTGGGGGGCAGTCACACAGGGAAGAAACTTCCAGGGACTGTGGTCAAGTCAGGAGACTTCCCTACACATAGACATTCTGGGACTAAGGGCCATTCACAATGCCCTAAGTCAGGCTAGACCCCTGCTTCAACACCAGCCGGTGCTGATCCAGTCAGACAACATCACGGCGGCCGCCCATGTAAACCAGCAGGGCGGCACAAGAAGCAGGATGGTGATGGCAGAAGCCACAAGGATTTTCTGATGGGCGGAAAATCATGTGTTAGCACTGTCAGCAGTGTTCATTCCCGGAGTGGACAACTGGGAAGCAGACTTTCTCAGCAGGCACGACCTCCACCCGGGCGAGTGGGGACTTCATCCAGAAGTCTTCAAAATGATTGTACACCATTGGGAAAGGCCACAGGTGGACATGACGGCGTCCCGCCTCAACAAAAAGCTAAGAAGATATTGCGCCAGGTCAAGGGACCCTCAGGCGATAGCTGTGGACGCTCTGGTAACACCGTGGGTGTACCAGTCGGTGTATGTGTTCCTTCCTTTGCCTCTCATACCCAAGGTACTGAGAATACTAAGAGGGAGAGGAGTAAGAACTATACTCATGGTTCCGGATTGGCCAAGAAGAGCTTGGTACCCAGAACTTCAAGAAATTATCTCAGAGGACCCATGGCCTCTGCCGCTCAGACAGGACCTGCTGCAGCAGGGGCCCTGCCTGTTCCAAGGCTTACCACGGCTGTGTTTGACGGCATTGCGGTTGAACACCGGATCCTAAAGGAAAAAGGCATTCCGGAGGAAGTAATTCCTACGCTGATTAAGGCTAGGAAAGATGTGATCGCAAAATATTATCACCGCATATGGCAAAAATATGTTGCTTAGTGTGAGGCCAGGAAGGCCCCAACGGAGGAATTTCAACTGGGTCGATTTCTGCACTTCCTACAGTCAGGATTGACTACGGGCCTAAAATTGGGTTCCATTAAGGTCCAGATTTCGGCTCTGTACATTTTCTTCCAAAAAGAACTGGCTTCACTGCCTGAAGTTCAGACTTTTGTTAAGGGAGTGCTGCATATTCAGCCCCCGTTTGTGCCTCTAGTGGCACCGTGGGATCTCAACGTGGTGTTGGATTTCCTGAAGTCGCATTGGGTTGAGCCACTTAAATCCGTAGAGCTAAAATACCTCACGTGGAAAGTGGTCATGCTGTTGGCCTTGGCGTCGGCCAGGCGTGTATCAGAATTGGCGGCTTTGTCATGCAAAAGCCCTTATCTGATTTTCATATGGATAGGGCGGAATTGAGGACTCGTTCCCAATTCCTTCCTAAGGTGGTATCAGTTTTTCATGTGAACCAACCTATTGTGGTGCCTGCGGCTACGTGGGACTTGGAGGACTCCAAGTTACTGGACGTAGTCAGGGCCCTGAAAATATATGTTTCCAGGACGGCTGGAGTCAGGAAAACTGACTCGCTATTTATCCTGTATGCACCCAACAAGCTGGGTGCTCCTGCTTCAAAGCAGACTATTGCTCGCTGGATCTGTAGCACGATTCAGCTTGCACATTCTGCGGCTGGACTGCCGCATCCTAAATCAATCCACGAGGAAGGTGGGCTCATCTTGGGCGGCTGCCCGAGGGGTCTCGGCTTTACAACTTTGCCGAGCAGCTACTTGGTCGGGGTCAAACACATTTGCTAAATTCTACAAGTTTGACACCCTGGCTGAGGAGGACCTAGAGTTTGACCATTCGGTGCTGCAGAGTCATCCGCATGCTCCGCACTGGGAGCTTTGGTATAATCCCCGTGGTCCTTACGGAGTCCCAGCATCCACTTAGGACGCCAGAGAAAATAAGATTTTACTCACCGGTAAATCTATTTCTCGTAGTCCGTAGTGGATGCTGGGCGCCCATCCCAAGTGCGGATTGTCTGCAATACTTGTATATAGTTATTGCCTAACTAAAGGGTTATTGTTATGAGCCATCTGTAGTGAGGCTCAGTTATATTTCATACTGTTAACTGGGTATAATATCACGAGTTATACGGTGTGATTGGTGTGGCTGGTATGAGTCTTACCCGGGATTCAAAATCCTTTTCCTATTGTGTCAGCTCTTCCGGGCACAGTATCCTAACTGAGGTCTGGAGGAGGGTCATAGTGGGAGGAGCCAGTGCACACCAGGTAGTCCTAAAGCTTTCTTTAGTTGTGCCACGTCTCCTGCGGAGCCGCTATTCCCCATGGTCCTTATGGAGTCCCAGCATCCACTACGGACTACGAGAAATAGATTTACCGGTGAGTAAAATCTTATTATATATATATTAAAGATGCTGTCTTAAGAGATATGTATATATAAAACATGCCCAAAGAGACATGAGTATACTGGGTCCTAGAGTCAAAGCTATGTCGATTTCTGCTTGACGTGTCCTGTAGAATATGCAATGGACAGATGATGCCGACTTAAGAGGCATATGGAAGGCTGAGGATTGTGTGGAGAAGGGATCTCGGACCTGGTCTCCACAGCTATAGCTGGTAATTCTGATCTTTTGCCTTATATTCCTGCACAGCCTAGGAAAGCACGACATTGTCAAATGCAGCCTTTCGATCACAAAGAAACAAGAAAGTCCGAGGTGCGTCCTTTCTTGCCAGAGGCAGGGGCAGAGGAAAGAAGCTGTACAACACAGCTAGTTCCCAGGAACAGGAGTCCTCCCCGGCCTACACAAAATCCACCGCATGTCGCTGGGGCTCCACAGGCGGAACTAGGCCCGGTGGGGGCACGTCTTCGTAATTTCAGCCACAAGTGGGTTCACTCCCTGTTGGATCCCTCGGCAATTGATATTGTGTCTCAGGGATACAAGCTGGACTTGGAGGAGATGCCCCCTCACCGACAGCCCTGCCGGCTTCGCCCCACGAGAGGGAAATAATGTTAACTGCAATTCACGAATTGTATCTTCAACAGGTGGTGGTCAAGGTTCCCCTCCTTCAACAAGGAGGGGGATATTATTCGACCATGTTGTAGTCCCGAAACCGGACGGTTCGGTCAGACCCATATTGAATTTAAAATCCCTGAACATATACCTGAAAAGGTTCAAGTTCAAGATGGAATCACTAAGAGCGGTCATCGCAAGCCTGAAAGGGGGAGATTTTATGGTGTCTCTGGACATAAAGGATGCATACCTTCATGTCCCCATTTATCCACCTCATCAGGCGTACCTCAGATTTGCGGTATGGGATTGTCATTACCAATTTCAGACGTTGCCGTTTGGTCTCCCCACGGCCCCGAGAATCTTCACCAAGGTAATGGCGGAAATGATGGTGCTCCTGCGGAAGCAAGGTGTCACAATTATCCCATACTTGGACGATCTCCTCATAAAAGCGAGATTAAGAGAGCAGTTGCTGAACAGCGTATCACTTTCTCTGGAAGTGTAACGGCAACACGGCTGGATTCTAAATATTCCAAAGTCGCAGTTGGTTCCAACGGCTCATCTGCCTTTCCTAGGCATGATTCTAGACACAAACCAGAAAAGGGTTTATCTCCCAATAGAGAGAGCTCAGAAGCTCATGACACTGGTCAGGAACCTATTAAAACCAAAACAGGTGTCAGTGCATCACTGCACTCTAGTCCTGGGAAGGATGGTGGCATCATAAGAGGCCATTCCCTTCGGCAGGTTCCATGCGAGGACCTTTTCAATGGGACTTACTGGACAAGTGGTCCGGATCACATCTTCGGATGCATCGGTTAATCACCCTATCCCCCAGGGCCAGGGTGTCTCTCCTGTGGTGGCTGCAGAGTGCTCACCTTCTCGAGGGCCGCAGATTCGGCATTCAGGACTGGGTCCTGGTGACCACGGATGCAAGCCTCCGAGGGTGGGGAGCAGTCGCACAGGGAAGGAATTTCCAAGGTCTGTGGTCAAGTCAGGAGACTTGCCTTCACATCACCATCCTGGAATTAAGGGCCGTATACAACACCCTACGTCAAGCGGAGACCCTGCTTCGCGACCAACCGGTTCTGGTTCAGTCAGAAGCCACCAGAATTCTTCGCTGGGCAGAGAATCACATAAGCGCACTGTCAGCAGTGTTCATCCCGGGAGTGGACAGCTGGGAAGCAGACTTCCTCAGCAGGCACGACCTCCACCCGGGAGAGTAGGGACTTCATCAAGAAGTCTTCACGCAGATTGCAAGTCGGTGGGAACTGCCACAGGTGGACGTGATGGCATCCCGCCTCAACAAAAAGCTACAGAGGTATTGCGCCAGGTCATGATAGCTCAGGCGATAGCTGTGGACGCACTGGTGTCACCGTGGGTGTTCCAGTCGGTCTATGTATTTCCTCCTCTTCCTCTCATACCCAAGGTGCTGAGAATCATAAGAAAAAGAGGAGTGGGAACAATACTCATTGTTCCGGATTGGCCAAGAAGAACTTGGTATCCAGATCTGCAAGAAATGCTCACAGAGGACCTGTGGCCTCTGCCTCTAAGACAGGACTTGTTGCAACAGGGGTCCTGTCTGTTCCAAGACTTACCGCGGCTGCGTTTGACGGCATGGCGGTTGAACGCCGGATCCTAGCAGAAAAAGGCATTCCGAATGAGGTCATTCCTACGCTGATAAAGGCTAGGAAGGACGTGACAACTCAACATTATCACCGTATATGGCGAAAATATGTTGCTTGGTGTGAGGCCAGGAATGCCCCTACGGTGGAATTCCAGCTGGGCCGTTTCCTTCACGTCCTACAGTCAGGAGTGAATTTGGGCCTAAAATTGGGTTCCATTAAGGTCCAGCTTTCGGCCCTATCCATTTTCTTTCAAAAGGAGTTGACTTCTCTACCTGAAGTTCAGACGCTGTAAAGGGAGTGCTGCATATTCAGCCCCCTTTTGTGCCCCCAGTGGCACCTTGGGATCTTAACGTGGTGTTGAGTTTCCTGAAATCCCACTGGTTTGAACCACTCAAAACGATGGAATTGAAATGTCTCACGTGGAAGGTGGTCATGCTGCTAGCCTTGGCTTCGGCTAGGTGTGTGTCAGAATTAGCTGCTTTTGTCACATAAAAGCCCCTATCTGGTTTTCCATGCGGATAGAGCAGAATTGCGGACCCGCCCACAGTTTCTGCCGAAAGTGGTTTCATCCTTTCATATAACCCAACTTATTGTGGTGCCTGTGGCTACTACTGACTTGGAGGATTCCGAGTTACTTGATGTGGTCAGGGCTTTGAAGCTTTATGTAGCCAGAACGGCTAGGGTCAGGAAAACAGAATCTTTGTTTATCCTGTATGCTTCCAACAAGCTTGGGGCGCCTTCTGCAAAGCAAACTATTGCTCGCTGGATCTGTAATACGATTCAGCAGGCTCATTCTGCGGCTGGATTGCCGCTGCCAAAATCAGTTAAGGCCCATTCCACTAGGAAGATGGGCTCTTCTTGGGCGGCTGCCCGAGGGGTCTCGGCATTACAGCTGTGCCGAGCGGCTACTTGGTCAGGTTCAAACACTTTTGCAAAGTTCTATAAGTTTGATACCCTGGCTGAGGGAGGACCTTGTGTTTGCTCAATCGGTGCTGCAGAGTCATCCGCACTCTCCCGCCCGTTTGGGAGCTTTGGTATAATCCCCATGGTCCTTACGGAGTCCCCAGCATCCACTAGGACGTTAGAGAAAATAAGATTTTACTTACCGGTAAATCTATTTCTTGTAGTCCGTAGTGGATGCTGGGCACCCGTCCCAAGTGCGGACTTCTTCTGCAATACTTATAGTATATAGTTATTGCTTAAATAAGGGTTATGTATAGTTGCATCAGGGTTGTACTGATGCTCTGTTGTTGTTCATACTGTTAACTGGGTAAGTTTATCACGAGTTATACGGTGTGATTGGTGTGACTGGTATGAGTCTTGCCCTGGATTACCAAAATCCTTTCCTTGTACTGTCAGCTCTTCCGGGCACAGTTTCTCTAACTGAGGTCTGGAGGAGGGGCATAGAGGGAGGAGCCAGAGCACACCAGAATCTAAATTCTTTCTTAAAGTGCCCATGTCTCCTGCGGAGCCCGTCTATTCCCCATGGTCCTTACGGAGTCCCCAGCATCCACTACGGACTACGAGAAATAGATTTACCGGTAAGTAAAATCTTATTTTTTCAGACACGCCTGCGTTTTTGCAAACACTCCCTGAAAACGGTCAGTTGACACCCAGAAACGCCCCCTTCCTGTCAATCTTCTTGCGGCCGTCAGTGCGAAGAAAAACTTCGCTAGGACCTGTGCACAACCACAACGGGCTTTGTACCCATACGGCGCACGTGCGCATTGCGGCCCATACGCATGCGCAGAAATGCAGCATTTTCACCTGAACGCTGCACTGCGAAAATCGGCAGCGAGCGATCAACTCGGAATGACCCCCCATAGTCAGAATGGCCTGAGGGTATGTGCAGTAGTTATCAGAAGGTGGGTTACCTCTTCACGGCTAAGAACCACATTCAGGGCCTAATTCAGACCTGATCGCAGCAGCAAATTTGTTCTCTAATGGGCAAAACCATGGCCCTCATTCCGAGTTGTTCGCTCGCAAGGCGATTTTAGCAGTATTGCACACGCTAAGCCGCCGCCTACTGGGAGTGAATCTTAGCTTCTTAAAATTGCGAACGAAAGATTTGCAATATTGCGATTACACATCTCGTAGCAGTTTCAGAGTAGCTTCAGACTTACTCGGCATCTGCGATCAGTTCAGTGCTTATCGTTCCTGGTTTGACGTCACAAACACACCCAGCGTTCGCCCAGACACTCCTCCGTTTCTCCGGCCACTCCTGCGTTTTTTCCGGAAACGGTAGCGTTTTTTCCCACACGCCCATAAAACGGCCTGTTTCCGCCCAGTAACACCCATTTCCTGTCAATCACATTACGATCGCCGAAGCGAAGAAAAAGCCGTGAGTAAAAATACTATCTTCATTGCAAAATTACTTGGCGCAGTCGCAGTGCGGACATTACGCATGCGCACTAAGCGGAAAATCACTGCGATGCGATGAAATTTACCGAGCGAACGACTCGGAATGAGGGCCCATGTGCGCTGCAGGGAAGGGGGGGGGGGCAGATGTAACGTGCAGAGAGAGTTAGATTTGGGTGGGGTGTGTACAAACTGAAATCTAAATTGCAGTGTAAAAATAAAGCAGCCAGTATTTACCCTGCACAGAAACAATATAACCCACCCAAATGTAACTCTCTCTGCACATGTTACATCTGCCCCACCTGCACTGCACATGGTTTTGCCCATTAGAGAACAAATTTTCTGCTGCGATCTGGTCTGAATTAGGACCTCAGGACACTGAACTCGGGGTAATTCAGACCTGATCGCAGGGCTGCATTTTTGCTGCCCTGCGATCAGATAGTCTCCGCCTACAGGGGGAGGGTATATGGTGTGTATAGGTGTGCGATCGCTTTTGAAGGAGACCTGTCTCTGCACTGCCCGGGACTTACTCAGCTGCTGCGTTTGTTTCATGCTGATCAGGGCCGGAACTGACGTCAGACACCCTCCCTCAACACGCCTGGTCCCTCCTGCGTTTCTCCGGACACTTCTGTAAAACAGTCTGTTGCCACCCACAAATGGCCTCTTCCTGTCAGTCACCTTGCAATTGCTCGTGCGATTGCTTATTTCGCACCATCCCGTCACTAGGCACCGATACCCGGTGCAGTCGTCCGACGCGCCGGCGCATTGTTGTGCATATGCATGCGCAGGTCAAATCTGATCCCCGCTCAGCAATCAAGTCTGAATTACCACCTCAGTGCGTAAGCAGTGTGTGACTTTCACACTTGCTTCCGATTAAACATCACAGGGAGACAATAGGGCCTCCTGTTCCACATAATACAGCGTATGGATGTATGTCTGCGCTGAAACTCCTGAAAACCTGGCTGTACGGCACAAACCAGACTTCACTACTACGTGTATTTAAGGGAAGTGTGAACTCCTCAGCTGGGCAGTCTGTTATGTATAAGTCACAGTGCAGTGTTTATATGAGTGTGATAACAGATCATTCACACCTGGGCTCGCAAAGCTGTTCTGCTCCATCCTGGTAAAATATGTGTATATGTATTAAGTCAAATTAAAGTGGACCAGTCATTGTCACATAAAACCACAGAAACTGTACGGTAAAAATATTCCTCAGCAGCCATGGGCTTGCTGGTGCTTATAGTTACACAAGACCCATTGTGCACAAACAGGCAATGGTTCTTCTTGGGACATGAATTTGGGGGTGCTGGGAGAGCACTCGGCACACTTTTTAATTAAAACCCCCCCCATTATATTCGATTCTCTGTACTAGGTCAATAATGTTACAGTAAACAAAACTGATATGTTATGCTTTACCATTTGAGCTTTTTGTCCCATATCAGCCTCACTTCCTTATCTGCTGTCTGTGGGCTGTATAAAGCTTTCAATAGAGGGGAGAACATTCTCTAAGCTATTTCATTGTTTAACAGAGCTAGAGTAGAAAGTCGGCTTGAGAATGAACAGTGTGTGCCGGCTGTCGGGATTCCGGTGCCGGTATACTGTGCGCCAGGACCCCGACAGCCGCAAACTGAAGACCACCCATATATACATGCCGCTTACCTACTGACAATTCCCATGCGGGGAGGTAGTTACATTGGATAGGAATGTGCTGCAATATATATAAATACCTTTCTGTCCTCTACTCATAGCGTCAGTGGCAGGGGCAAGATTGCTCCTTAATCTGCCACCTCATACGCAAGGAGTCGCTGGAATAAAATGTGAATTCCATCAGTACGGGAGAGAAGCCACAAAGGTGAGAATTCCGCAGACTACGTGGTAAGAATGATGTTGAGATGATTTTGCAGATAGCATTGAACTATAAAATGTAATTTGTGTCATTTTGTTGCGTCTCTAAGTAAATGCTGTTTAGGGATTAATTGAATTAATGCGATCACATTCTTGTGGTTACGCTGAGCATTACCTCGCAGGAAGACAGCGATGGAAGGAGGTTAGAGGAATAAGTAGAACGGCAAAAACCAGCTACGTAGGTTTGCTAACTACTACAACCTAGGAAAATTCCGTATTTATTGTTATTTTATATTAGACACACTTATTAAACGTGCATATTTCTAAACAAATATCATTTCAGAACATGTGTAAATATCACTAAACTGTACTGCATTAGAAGCAATGGCCCTCATTCCGAGTTGTTCGCTCGCTAGCTGCTTTTAGCAGCATTGCACACGCTAGGCCGCCGCCCTCTGGGAGTGTATCTTAGCTTAGCAGAATTGCGAACGAAAGAGTAGCAGAATTGCGAATACCGTATATACTCGAGTATAAGTCGACCCGAATATAAGCCGAGGCACCTAATTTTACCACAAAAACCTGGGAAAACTTATTGACTCGAGTATAAGCCTAGGGTGGGAAATGCAGCTCTACCCGTACACAGACTTCATAGTGCCAGATATGCCCCACAGTGCCAGATATGCCCCACAGTGCCAGATGTGCCAGATATGCCCCACAGTGCCAGATATGCCACACAGCACCAGATATGCCACACAGCGCCAGATATGCCCCACAGTGCCAGATGTGCCCCACAGTGCCAGATGTGCCCCACAGTGCCAGGTGTGCCAGATATGCCCCACTGTGCCAGATATGCCCCACAGTGCCAGGTGTGCCAGATATGCCCCACAGTGCCAGGTGTGCCAGATATGCCCCACAGTGCCAGGTGTGCCAGATATGCCCCACAGTGCCAGGTGTGCCAGATATGCCCCACAGTGCCAGGTGTGCCAGATGCCCCACAGTGCCAGGTGTGCCAGATATGCCCCACAGTGCTAGATACTTACCCTCCGTCGCTCCCGCGCTGTCTTCTGAAGGAGGGACACGGAGAGCGCAGCGCGCGGCTCCCCCGTGTCCCTCCTGCGTCTCCAGCGGCAGCCGCGTGTGTTAAAGGAAGTGCCGGTTCGTGCACTTCCTTTACCACACAGACGCCGCTGCTGCGGGAGATGCAGGAGGGACACAGGAGAGCCGCACGCTGTGCTCTCCGTGTCCCTCCTAAAGCTGACTCAAGTATAAGCCGAGGAGGCTTTTTCAGCACAAAAAAAAGTGCTGAAAAAGTCGACTTATACTCGAGTATATACGGTAAATAATTCTTAGCAGTTTCTGAGTAGCTCCTACACTGCGATCAGCTCAGCCCGATTCGTTCCTAGTTTGACGTCACAAACACGCCCTGCGTTCGACCAGCCACTCCCCCGTTGTTCCAGCCACTCCTGCGTTTTATCCTGGTACGCTTGCGTTTTTCTGCACACTCCCAGAAAACGGTCAGTTTCCGCCCAGAAACACCCACTTCCTGTCAATCACACTCCAATCACTTCAACAATGAAAATTCTTCGTTCGGACGTGAGTAAATCTACTAAGTTTTGTGCTAAATTACTTAGCGCATGCGCACTGCGTACCATGCGCATGCGCATTTTTGCCTTAATCGCTCCGTTGCGAAAATCGGCAACGAGCGAACAACTCGGAATGACCCCCCATAATTGGTAATTACATAGCTCTGGGCACTTACCTTGGCTCAGCCGCTGGGCTTGCCGCTTGAAGGCCCTCATTCTGAGTTGATCGCTCGCTAGCTACTTTTAGCAGCCGTGCAAACGCATAGTCACCGCCCACGGGGGAGTGTATTTTCGCTTTGCAGAAGTGCAAACGCCTGTGCAGCCGCGCGGCAGCAAACACATTTTGTGCTGAACAAGACCAGCCCTGTAGTTACTTATCCTGTGCGATGATTGCTGCGACTCAGGTCCCGGAATTGACGTCAGATACCGGCCCAGCAAACGCCCGGCCACGCCGGCGTTTTTTCCAAACACTCCCAGAAAACGGTCAGTTGCCACCCAGAAACTCCCACTTCCTGTCAATCTCCTTGCATTCGGCTGTGCGATTGGGATCATCGCTAGAACCAGTGCAAAACCACAAAGGAATTCGTACCCGTACGCCGCGCCTGCGCATATTAGCCGTTTTTTTCACTGATCACTACGCAGCGACCAATGGCAGCTAGTGATCAACTCGGAATGAGGGCAGATATAAGAATATTTGTACACTTAACGTGGGAGCTAAAAGTCCGCAGTAAGTCTCTAATTGAATTTCCCCCTTAGGTGGGTGTCAGTTCAGAACAATGTACAGATGGAGCTTTGCTCATCTAGGCTTCTCTGCTGCGCCTAGGTGCACCGAGGTTTATTAGCATAAGCCTTTCATTAGCCTTTCTCTAACGTCCTAGTGGATGCTGGGGACTCCGTAAGGACCATGGGGAATAGACGGGCTCCGCAGGAGACATGGGCACTTTAAGAAAGAATTTAGTTCTGGTGTGCTCTGGCTCCTCCCTCTATGTCCCTCCTCCAGACCTCAGTTTGAATCTGTGCCCGGACGAGCTGGGTGCTGTTCAGTGAGCTCTCCTGAACTTGCTGTAAGAAAGTATTTTGTTAGGTTTTTTATTTTCAGGGAGCTCTGCTGGCAACAGACTCCCTGCATCGTGGGACAGAGGGGAGAGAAGCAGCCCTACTCTCTGAAGATAGGTCCTGCTTCTTAGGCTACTGGACACCATTAGCTCCAGAGGGATCGTACACAGGATCTCACCCTCGTCGTCCGATCCCAGAGCCGCGCCGCCGTCCCCCTCGCAGAGCCGGAAGACAGAAGCCGGGTGAGTATGAGAAGCAAAGAAGACTTTGAAATCGGCGGCAGAAGACTCCGTTCTTCACATGAGGTAACGCACAGCACTGCAGCTGTGCGCCATTGCTCCATACACTCCTCACATACTCCGGTCACTGTAAGGGTGCAGGGCGCAGGGGGGGGCACCCTGGGCAGCATATGGACCTCTGTTGGCAAAAGTAAACATATACAGTTGGGCACTGTATATATGTATGAGCCCCCGCCAAAAAGATATGTATTTTAGCGGGACAGAAGCCCGCCGTCGAGGGGGCGGGGCTTCTCCCTCAGCACTCACCAGCGCCATTTTTTCTCCAGCGGAGCGCTGAGAAGAAGCTCCCCAGGCTCTCCCCTGCAGATCACGGTAGAGAAAGGGTAAAAAGAGAGGGGGGGGCACATAATTAGGCGCTAAAAACACAAATACAGCAGCTACTGGGTTAACATTAAGTTACTGTGTTATTCCTGGGTTATATAGCGCTGGGGTGTGTGCTGGCATACTCTCTCTCTGTCTCACCAAAGGGCCTTGTGGGGGAACTGTCTTCAAAAAGGGCATTCCCTGTGTGTGTGGTGTGTCGGTACGCTTGTGTCGACATGTCTGATGAGGAAGGCTATGTGGAAGCAGAGCGGGAGCAAATGAATGTGGTGTCTCTGCCGACGGCACCGACACCTGATTGGATGGATATGTGGAAGGTTTTAAATGATAATGTTAATTCCTTGCATAAAAGGTTAGACAAAGCTGAAACCTCAGGACAGTCAGGGTCCCAACCCATGCCTGAGCCTATGTCGCAGAGACCGACAGGGTCTCAGAAGCGCCCACTATCCCAAATTATTGACACGGATACCGACATGGATTCTGACTCCAGTGTCGATTACGATGATGCAAAGTTACAGCCAAAATTGGCTAAATCCATCCGTTATATGATTATAGCTATTAAGGATGTGTTGCACATCACAGAGGAAATCCCAGTCCCTGACAAGAGGGTACATATGTATGGGGAAAAGAAGCCGCAGGTAACTTTTCCCCCCTCACACGAGCTCAATGAGTTATGTGAAAAGGCTTGGGAATCTCCAGATAAAAAACAGCAGATTTCCAAAAAGATTCTTATGGCGTATCCTTTCCCCCCAACGCACAGGTTACGCTGGGAATCCTCCCCGAGGGTGGACAAAGCTTTGACATGCTTATCCAAGAAGGTAGCCCTGCCGTCACAGGATACGGCTACCCTCAAAGATGCTGCGGATCGCAAACAGGAGGTTACCCTGAAGTCCATTTGTACACATTCAGGTACCTTACTGAGGCCGGCAATCGCGTCGGCTTGGGTGTGTAGTGCTGTAGCAGCATTGACGGATACCTTATCTGAGGAACTTGATACCTTAGACAAGGATACTATATTAATGACCCTGGGGCATATTAAAGACGCTGTCCTTTATATGAGAGATGCTCAGAGAGACATTAGCCTACTAGGTTCTAGAATAAATGCTATGTCGATTTCTACCAGAAGGGTCCTGTGGACTCTGCAATGGACAGGTGATGCCGACTCAAAAAGGCACATGGAGGTTTTACCTTACAGGGGTGAGGAATTGTTTGGGGAGGGTCTCTCGGACCTGGTCTCCACAGCTACGGCTGGGAAGTCAAATTTTTTGCCATATGTTTCCTCACAACCTAAGAAAGCACCGTATTACCAAATGCAGTCCTTTCGATCACAGAAAAACAAGAAAGTCCGAGGTGCGTCCTTTCTTGCCAGAGGAAAGAAGCTGCACAACACAGCTAGTTCCCAGGAACAGAAATCCTCCCCGGCTTCCACTAAATCCACCGCATGACGCTGGGGCTCCACAGGCGGAGCTAGGCCTGGTGGGGGCGCGTCTCCGAAATTTCAGCCACAAGTGGGTTCACTCACAGTTGAATCCCTGGGCAATAGATGTTGTGTCTCAGGTATACAAGCTGGAATTCGAAGAGATGCCCCCTCACCGATACCTCAAGTCGGCCCTGCCAGCTTCCCCCTTAGAGAGGGATATAGTGTTAACTGCAATTCACAAATTGTATCTTCAACAGGTGGTGGTCAAGGTTCCCCTCCTTCAACAAGGAAAGGGTTATTATTCGACCATGTTTGTGGTACCGAAACCGGACGGTTCGGTCAGACCCATATTGAATTTAAAATCCCTGAACGTGTACCTAAAAAGGTTCCGGTTCAAGATGGAATCGCTGAGAGCGGTCATTGCAAGCCTGGAAGGGGGGGATTTTATGGTGTTTAGACATAAAGGAGGCATGCCTTCATGTCCCCATTTATCCACCTCATCAGGCGTACCTCAGATTTGTGGTACAGGATTGTCATTACCAAATTCAGACGTTGCCGTTTGGTCTCTCCACGGCTCCGAGAATATTTACCAAGGTAATGGCGGAAATGATGGTACTCCTGCGGAAATAAGGGGTCACAATTATCCCATACTTGGATGATCTCCTCATAAAAGCGAGGTCAAGAGAGCAGTTGCTGATCAGCGTAGCACGTTCTCTGGAAGTGTTACTGCAACGCGGCTGGATTCTGAAAATTCCAAAGTCGCAGCTGGTTCCTACGACTCGTCTGCCCTTCCTGGGCATGATTCTGGACACAGGCCAGAAAAGGGTTTATCTCCCGATAGAGAAGGTTCAGGAACTCATGACACTGGTCAAGGACCTATTAAAACCAAAACAGGTGTCAGTGCATCACTGCACTCGAGTCCTGGGAAAGATGGTGGCATCGTACGAGGCCATTCCCTTCGGCAGGTTCCATGCGAGGACCTTTCAATGGGACTTACTGGACAAATGGTCCGGATCATATCTTCAGATGCATCGGTTAATCACCCTATCCCCCAGGGCCAGGGTGTCTCTCCTGTGGTGGCTGCAGAGTGCTCACCTTCTCGAGGGCCGCAGATTCGGCATTCAGGACTGGGTCCTGGTGACCATGGATGCAAGCCTCCGAGGGTGGGGAGCAGTCACACAGGGAAGAAATTTCCAAGGTCTGTGGTCAAGTCAGGAGACTTGCCTTCACATCAACATCCTGGAACTAAGGGCCATTTACAACGCCCTACGTCAAGCAGAGGCCCTGCTTCGTGGTCAACCTGTTCTGATTCAGTCAGACAACATCACCGCTGTGGCTCATGTAAACCGACAAGGCGGCACAAGGAGCAGAGTGGCGATGGCGGAAGCCACCAGAATTCTTCGCTGGGCGGAGAATCGTGTAAGCGCACTGTCAGCAGTGTTCATCCCGGGGGTAGACAACTGGGAAGCAGACTTCCTCAGCAGGCACGACCTCCACCCGGGGGAGTGGGGACTTCATCAAGAAGTCTTCGCACAGCTTGCAAGTCGGTGGGAACTGCCACAGGTGGACATGATGGCATCCCGCCTCAACAAGAAAATACAGAGGTATTGCGCCAGGTCAAGAGACCCTCAGGCGATAGCTGTAGACGCCCTGGTGACACCGTGGGTGTTCCAGTCGGTCTATGTATTTCCTCCTCTTCCTCTCATACCCAAGGTGTTGAGAATCATAAGAAAAAGAGGAGTGAGAACAATACTCATTGTTCCGGATTGGCCAAGAAGGACTTGGTATCCAGATCTGCTAGAAATGCTCACAGAGGACCCGTGGCCTCTTCCTCTAAGACAGGACTTGTTGCAACAAGGGCCCTGTCTGTTCCAAGACTTACCGCGGCTGCGTTTGACGGCATGGCGGTTGAACGCCGGATCCAAGCGGAAAAAGGCATTCCAGATGAGGTCATTCCTACGCTGATAAAGGCTAGGAAGGACGTGACAGCTCAACATTATCACCGTATATGGCGAAAATATGTTGCTTGGTGTGAGGCCAGGAATGCCCCTACGGAGGAATTTCAGCTGTACCGTTTCCTTCACTTCCTACAGTCAGGAGTGACTTTGGGCCTAAAATTGGGTTCCATTAAGGTCCAGATTTCGGCCCTATCCATTTTCTTTCAAAAAGAGCTGGCTTCCCTACCTGAAGTTCAGACGTTTGTGAAGGGAGTGCTGCGTATTCAGCCCCTTTTTGTGCCCCCGGTGGCACCTTGGGATCTTAACGTGGTGTTGAGTTTCCTGAAATCCCACTGGTTTGAACCACTCAAAACGGTGGAATTGAAATATCTCACGTGGAAGGTGGTCATGCTACTAGCATTGGCTTCGGCTAGGCGTGTGTCAGAATTAGCGGCTTTGTCACATAAAAGCCCCTATCTGGTTTTCCATGAGGATAGAGCAGAATTGCGGACCCGTCCACAATTTCTGCCAAAAGTGGTTTCATCCCTTCATATAAACCAAAAATAAGGTAAAATATACCCAAAGGTATTCGGGCGCTATGAGACGAGATGGTTAGCTAAGCGGCAGCCAATATTACAGGGGAGTCACTCCCAAAGTGAGAATACAAGAGAGAATGGAGGCTGCGCTAGTGGAGGAAAGAACAATGTAAAACACTCAATAGGTCAATATAAAAATTTATTATAAAACATAAATTCTTTAAAAAGCAGGAATTCTGTGCAAGATAATGTGCCAATTATATGCAGAAAAAATAAATTGCCAATGATATGCAAAAGTTGGAGTTTACCCAGAATGTTGGTACAGGATTAATGAAAATTGTTCTCTAGAATCCGTTCCATATTTTGCCCATCAATATGGTATACAGTTATAATCCGGTTTGGAGGATACCTTTTAGATGTTACTGAAGAGAGTCCATGGAAAATGTCCATATACCGCTAGAGGATTGATGCAACGTCTCTTAGGTGTAGAGTACCTCATGCAATGCGGGAATAGGCCGGCGCCTCTCTCGGGCTCCTCCTCCTCCTGCGTAAACCCTGCAGCTTTTTCAAAAGCCTTTGAAAAAGCTGCAGGGTTTACGCAGCGAAACGCGTCAGGTACTTACCCGTTGGAACAGGACATCTCTGAATTGGACCCGAACCAGCCCATCTTGCCGACCAGTTATCCGGAGGAGCCCGAGAGAGGCGCCGGCCTATTCCCGCATTGCATGAGGTACTCTACACCTAAGAGACGTTGCATCAATCCTCTAGCGGTATATGGACATTTTCCATGGACTCTCTTCAGTAACATCTAAAAGGTATCCTCCAAACCGGATTATAACTGTATACCATATTGATGGGCAAAATATGGAACGGATTCTAGAGAACAATTTTCATTAATCCTGTACCAACATTCTGGGTAAACTCCAACTTTTGCATATCATTGGCAATTTATTTTTTCTGCATATAATTGGCACATTATCTTGCACAGAATTCCTGCTTTTTAAAGAATTTGTTTTATAATAAATTTTTATATTGACCTATTGAGTGTTTTACATTGTTCTTTCCTCCACTAGCGCAGCCTCCATTCTCTCTTGTATTTTCATATAAACCAACCTGTTGTGGTGCCTGTGGCTACTACTGACTTGGAGGATTCCGAGTTACTTGATGTGGTCAGGGCTTTGAAGGTTTATGTAGCCAGGACGGCTAGGGTCAGGAAAACAGAATCTTTGTTTATCCTGTATGCTTCCAACAAGCTTGGTGCTCCTGCTTCAAAGCAAACTATTGCTCGCTGGATCTGTAACACGATTCAGCAGGCTCATTCTGCGGCTGGATTGCCGCTGCCAAAATCAGTTAAGGCCCATTCCACTAGGAAGGTGGGCTCTTCTTGGGCGGCTGCCCGAGGGGTCTCGGCATTACAGCTTTGCCGAGCGGCTACTTGGTCAGGTTCAAACACTTTTGCAAAGTTCTACAAGTTTGATACCCTGGCTGAGGAGGACCTTGTGTTTGCCCATTCGGTGCGGCAGAGTCATCCGCACTCTCCCGCCCGTTTGGGAGCTTGGGTATAATCCCCATGGTCCTTACGGAGTCCCCAGCATCCACTAGGACGTTAGAGAAAATAAGATTTTACTTACCGGTAAATCTATTTCTCGTAGTCCGTAGTGGATGCTGGGCGCCCGTCCCAAGTGCGGACTTCTTCTGCAATACTTGTATATAGTTATTGCTTAAATAAGGGTTATGTTATGTTGCATCAGGGTTGATCTGATGCTCTGTTGTTGTTCATACTGTTGACTGGGTAAGTTTATCACAAGTTATACGGTGTGACTGGTGTGGCTGGTATGAGTCTTACCCTGGATTACCAAAATCCTTTCCTTGTACTGTCAGCTCTTCTGGGCACAGTTTCTCTAACTGAGGTCTGGAGGAGGGACATAGAGGGAGGAGCCAGAGCACACCAGAATCTAAATTCTTTCTTAAAGTGCCCATGTCTCCTGCGGAGCCCGTCTATTCCCCATGGTCCTTACGGAGTCCCCAGCATCCACTACGGACTACGAGAAATAGATTTACCGGTAAGTAAAATCTTATTTTCCTCCTTAGGTGGGTGTCAGTTCAGAACAATGTACAGATGGAGCTTCGCTCATCTAGGCTTCTCTGCTGCGCCTAGGTGCACCGAGGTTTATTAGCATAAGCCTTTCATCTATTGTTCTCAGCTGCAATACAATACAGAGAGAACAATACAGCAGGGGATTAAGGTGGTCATTCCGAGTTGATCGCTAGCTGCTTTCGTTCGCTGTGCAGCGATGATGCAAAAAAAGGCACTTCTGCGCATGCGTATGCGGCGCAATGCGCACGCGTGACGTACTTTCACAACAGCCGAAGTAGTTTCACACACAGTCTAGCGAGGCTTTTCAGTCGCACTGCTGGCCGCAGAGTGACTGACAGGAAGGGGGCGTTTCTTGGAGTCAACTGACCTTTTCAGGGAGTGATCGAAAAAACGCAGGCGTGCCAGGAGAAACGCAGGCGTGGCAGGGCGTGTTCGTGACGTCAAAACAGGAACTAAACAGTCTGAAGTGATCGCAAGCGCTGAGTAGGACTGAAGCTACTCAGAAACTGCACAAAAAAATTTGCCGCCGCTCTGCGATCCTTTCGTTCACACTTCTGCTAAGCTAAAATACACTCCCAGTGGGAGGCGGCCTAGCGTTTGCACGGCTGCAAAAAAATGCTAGTGATCGATCAACTGGGAATGACCCCCTAAGTCCGACTGCCCTGGCTCAATTAATCCTATTAAAGAGATAGATGAGTAGGGCTCCTTCTGTATTAAACAATTACGGTAGCCCCCGGATTGCAGATTTTCCTGTACACCTCTATGGGAAGCGAGGCAAAACCTGCGATGCCTATGGACGTGATTTGCTGTCTGTAACCGCAAACCGCATCCATCGCATTGCACGGAAAGGTCATTTGGGCAGATCCACCTTTATCTAATCCTGCATGTCGCAGCGCTTCATTTGTATCACAATCCCCTGAACGATATGTCAGTGTTATATGAATAAAAGATGATGATAATATATTTAATTGTTTTGGAAAAACAGTGGCCTTTAGCTTTAATATACTGTACATGAAACCTATTTCTATGTCGAGTGCCCATTATCAAAGCAAACGTGTCTCTTCTACGTCAGTTTCCTAAACACTGTACTACACGGCAGTGGGCGAGCGATGAGCCTGGTGTGCCGGATTATACACTGTGACTATGGGAGAGAGCTCTCTACTGTTAAAAAGCACCAACTGCAATTGAGTCAGGTTACAGCGCTGGTGGTATTATTTACTCACACAGACCAGGAAGCACATCGCAGTCACTGTGACACTACCCACTCGCCCTCTGTGGATGGGAGGTTAGAGATTAAAGGGCCAGTTTCCTGTGTGAAAAATGAAATAGTATTTTCTCCGACAGCCAAGGATCTGTCTGCCCCGCGGTCCATTGTCCGTCCGGTGTTGTTTTTGTCCCTAATGCGTCTCTACCTTCGTAACAACGCACCTACCGTATTCTGTACAAACAATCTCATTTTACAGTGCAGATGTGCAGAGGCTGATGTTGTTTTGGAGGAAGCACAGACTCTATTTATGATGTGTAGATTGTCTTCACATTGAAGCTTCACTGCGCAATGTACGTGCGGGCTGAAGATATTGATGGAGAGTGTTGCACGGATGTGATGATTACATATACAGTAGTTGGACTGGTTTTAAATTGACTTGCGGAAAACTTTTGTTTGACGACCCTAGGTCACACGTAACGCGGTCGTAATCCCAGACGCCTCCAGAGACCTGGGGCGGGATGTATTAAGATACATCGCCGCCGCTCGCCGCAAATCGCAACGATGTTGAGCGCATATGTACTAACATATGTGATCAATATCGCAATGCAGTGACGGAGGCCCCCCGCAATACCTGTGAGGTGGTCTGTGGGGGGGTCTCCATCACCTGCCAGGGGTCTCCACACTGCCTGGACGCCGGGAAGCAGCAGCAGGCTGCCCCCGGCACCTCCCCCTCCCCCCTGCAGCCGGAAGGACCTCCGGCTGCGTTGCTAGGGGGAGGAGGAGATTACCTTCCGGTACCAGAGCTGCCTGGAGGAAGGTATGCCAGGGGGAGGGGGGGCGTCTGTGGCGGGTTGCGGCGGTCGGCGATAAGAAGCCCATAGGCTTCTATAGGGTCCAGAGATGGCGATACCCTGGACGTTTTCGGGGGTTTTACCGCATTTTTCCTTTAGTACATTCCGCCCCTGGAGTCCTATGTGAAAAACTGCGCGCATTGTGAGTCTTGCGCAGCTGTCTGACAGACCCCCATCCCCCTGGCGGGTGTGGTTCATAGGTTCGACAGTGTCTAGGTCGACCATGTTTGGGTCGACAGTAACTAGGTCAACAGGGATGCTAGGTCGACATGGTCTAGTTTTTGACAGGTCAAAAGGTCGACATGAGTTTTTATTCTTTTTTTGGTGTCGTTTTCTCCGTACAGTGACCGGGAACCCCAGTTAGTGCACCGCGTCCCAAGGCATGGCAAGCGAGGGCAAGGTGCCTCGTTACACTACCGCTGCGCTCAGCACAGGTTACTATTCCCAATCGTGGTCCGCGTGGATCGTAAAGTATGAAAAAGTTCAGAAAAAAATGTGAAAAACCCATGTCGACCTTTTGACCTGTCGACCTAGAACATGACGACCCAGAGACCATGTGGGCCTGAAACCATGTCGACTTAGTTACTGTCGACCTATAGAGCGGATCCCCCACTGGCCACGAGGTCAGCCGTCATTACTAGTAATGGCGCTTACACCCAGCCACGCCTGGTGCAGAAGATGCGACTGAATTTTCGTGCACTCTGCATACATAACACTCAGAATAGGCCGCAGCTCTGGCTGCATGTCCACGGCGCGCCTACCTAGTAACGCCGATGAGAAGCCACTGAGTTATATCTCACATAGAATCACTCGCAGCTGCTATAAATTGCTTACGCCGGAAGCTGCACGTGTGGACCGAGGTGCAACTCAGAATCACGCCTCCCCCAGTGTCATCTTCTTGCGGCTCGTGTCCCAGACACAGAAATTAGATTGCAAGCTTGTTTGGGCAGTGGAGCTGTACTTGAAGGATCCTGTGTACAACACTGGGAAAAATGCACTTGTCGTGTCAGTATAACGGAGAATAAATATACAGTAAAGAATGTAATAGACTATATGGAGGATGTTGGAGATTCCAGGTACGATATATGTAAATATATATTTATATCATCATCAGCTAAACACCTCTGATGACACTACTAGAACTCTGAGAAGTCTCATGTTCAGGTTTAATCCAGAATTTGGTGGGGTTATTGTTACAGATCTACCATTTGGCCATTGTATAGAGTATGAATTTTGCAGCACAGCGTCAGACACTTATTATTATAATAGGGGAATTTTGAAAATTAAGATTGGACCTATTCAATTAAATGTTACATCCCTGCATGTTAAACCCCAGAGGGTGCACTCAACACGGATTTTTCCTCGCAGCTCCTAAGTACCCCCTGGGGCTGGATGATTGTAGATTCTGCTGTTACCATAGATTCCGCGTGTTCCGTGGGTTTACTGCAGGCGAAAAATGCAGAATAATAATTGAATAGCTCCAGGTGAGCGTTACCCATGTTGTAAGCACCACAGGTAATTGAATCTGCCCCATAGTCGCAAAATAGAAATTGACAGAAGAGCGTGAGCAGCTAAAATAACATTTTATGCAGAATATGAATCAATCTAGACGAGTAATTTTGCGTCGTAGCTTGTGATAATTGTGTTGATGCGATGAGATCTAGGCGCAGGTCTCGTCTGAAAGGTTTCAAATTCACCCAATGGGGATTCTAAAAATAACAATCCGACACGGCGTTGTGAGATGAGTGTGATATGCTGGGATTAGGAGAGGTGTTTTCTGTTGTTTACCAAAATGAAATAATACTTTATTACACCTCTGCTGTGTATGAAGGCCATTGCAAACGGCCAGGTCTGGTGTAGGGATAAGCAAAATAATTCACTTTAAAAATTTGTCAGATTTTAGGGGAATTAGAGGAGTCGATGTAATATGCAGAACAGAGAAAATTCACTACCAGGGATCATACCTGCAACTCCAGATATTGTATATACAAAGCGCAAACAGGAGCTGATAATTCTGTAAAATACTCCAAGTTCCCATGTGTCAGGCTCTTGATACAAAAATGGAACGTTTCATGAAAATAGTGCTAGTGACTGAAGAGCTGACATTCATTGCCAGTCCAGGAAGTAAGGTGAGGTTTAATGGGGTTTTTGCTGTGTTTTTATTTTATTTTTTATAAATGCGCAAGTATCCATCTATTTGCAGCTAATGAAAGCCGACAGTAAAACTTTTTCCAATGTGGGATACAATACTTACTAGAAAACAATAACCCTTTCACTGCCGCAGGTCTGTGCTGGGACAATAGTGTGTGGATGAAAAGTGCGCCCGTCACTGTTTTTTTGTGCAGAAATTTGCCAGCTTGTTTTTGGCATTAAAAAATGCTTAAAAGTGCTAAATATTTAGAGATCTGTGAGACTGGTCCTCAGTCACAAGCCTAGCCCAGTAATAACACATGCCATCACTATTAGCTGAGCTCTCTTTGTGACGTGCTCTTGCTGTGAGCTCACCATATTCAATAACACAGATGGATTTTACTGAAGAGAATTTCCATTTAAGATATACATTTTTTTAATGACATTATGCATGCAGAAGTGTAACGTTATAATGCTCACAGAATTGCGACGATATTCTCCGAACACTTCAAGAAAAATATCAGAGCAGAAGTTTACCTCGAGGGGGGTGCGTGGAGCAAGCGCACAGACTCACCTAGTTGTTAATTTTTTTTATTTTAACAATAAAAAGCATCTCTTAAATTGGCAGCAGGTGTAAATAAAGGCGCCAGAGTTGAAACAAAATACTTTTTACCTGATTCAAAGGATAATCTATTTTTTTTTTTTTTTTAAATAAATGAATTGCCCATATGTCATTTCCGCCAGCCTATGCGCTCCCCTGAGCGCTTTTCCCCTGTAACTTTTGCAGTCTCCCCTCCCAAACAGTCTTACTGGGGATCTGTGTCCGAGAAACAGCATTGAGCAGCAATATATATATATTTTTTTTTCGTTTAAGATACTTTAGGCTTGATCTGTTCTTCTCGCCCATGATGGGTTGTTTCTGAAATTTGTCTGGGGCCCGTCTGTCACGTTTCTCTTTTTTATAGTGACAGTTGTATTTTCTTTTCTGTTACGTGTGTAGCAAGTCTCACCGGTGTCATGTGGTATAAAAAAAAAAGCTATTTAAAAAAAAAAAAATGACTATTTATATAAAAAAAATTTTTAAAGTAAAAATGTTTTTATGTCAATATCTAATATAATATTGTAATCAATCTGATGACTTTTCTGGGAAATCACTGCTATTTACATAGGTTTCCCAACAAAGCGCTGCAAGTGGCTCTCAATAAAGAATATTTACTGGTGGTGTTGACACATCTGACGTGAAGCACAGACCAGTGATTACTGCGTAACCTTTTCACTCGCGACCCAGACTGCAGCAACTACTGATACAGGAGAGAACACTTGTCATATTCCACACATCAGCAACATTCTATACCATTTCCCACAGATTCCTGCAGTAACTCAATATATCAGATATTACATGATAATTGCAGGATCAGGAGTAGTCACTGTCTGCTGGGTCCCATGAAGCAGAATGAGCCTTGTCAGTTGTGGTTAGGCAGCGAGCTTCTGGGAATATGACAGTGTAACCGTTCGCTGCAAGTCCCTTACACAGTACTACTTCTTTCCTTTATTACCGAGACCTCTACAGAACGTACTTGTGACTTCCTATGACAGAAAGAAGGCTAACTATAACTGAGAATATGGTACTTACGTACAGACGGTCTAGTGTTCCAGACCTGTCATTTCAGCATTTATAAGTGACGTGCATATATACAGTATGATCTCAGTGCCACAATGGTTATAAAGTACTCAGCTCTCATTGTTCATGGCGTCAGATAGGAAGATTTTGCCATATACAGCGATATGTTATAAGGCATCGATGAATCGGCCGTTCATTTTAATTAGGATTACAGATTTCTTTAAAAAAAATAGTTCGAGGAGTTTTAAATGGCCAAACTTTCCTCGAGTATATAACGCTGCTCAGCTGTAAACATGGCATGCTACTTACTGATCAACAAAATACACCAGTCATTCAGGGTCTCATCTATACGGGAAAGGTCTGTGTTCCCCCCACCTCTCCCCACGGCGCCTGTAATTTAACCCATTCCACGCAGAACGGTGAATTCTCTTTTAGAATAAAATCGTCTGTAAATCTGTCTGGGGCCGGGTCTGGTGTTTTTGATACGTGAATAAACTTGAATCTTTAATTTTTCTGAAAGTAAAAAATAAATTACCGGAAAACATGCGAACGCGGCTCTTATCAACTCACACAGACCACCGTGATAGGGTTTTTTTGCTGAATTGCGCACAAAGTCAACTCCATAGCAAGATGCTGGAAAGTCGCTGTCCCAGCTACTTAAAGTGTCAAAATCCTACATACTTGAGATACATATATATATATATATATATATATATATATATATATAAATATTTATTTATGTGTGTGTGTATCCATCCCTGTATGTGGCGACAAGGCTCGGGTCATCCTCTTCTGTCCCCATATGAATCCATATCTTTTTTTTTTTTTCTTTCTCCAAGTTGACTCTTCCCTGTCCCACCTTGCTTCTGAAGTTGTCTCCTGATTGGTGTGCTCCCCCTCCCTTACGTCACTCGCAATGTGACGTCCATTCTTCCTGTTTCCTCCAGCTGTGTCTTAAAGTAAATCTTGTGGTGTTGCGGAGCCTCAGCTGAGCTGTGCTTGCAGAACTAATACAATTACAGGCAGGAGAGTAGCACCACCACATCTCTCCCTCTCTCCCTGCTTCTCCGCACTCTGCCTCCTGTTTGTTCTCTGTCAGATTCGAACACACACTCACGCATGCACACACACACACATACACTCCGTCCCTTAGTCATTCAGTCACACACACTCACACATTCTCCCTCCCTTGTCAAATTGTGCTATTCACCAGCAGACAGCCTGGACCAGTGGCTTGTGTCTATTCTCCGGCATACAGGATCAGTTCCCTGGCTTCCTACTGAGTAAGTATACCCTTCAGCGCTGGCTTATCCCAGATAACTTCCCACCGGTGTATTTTTTAAGGATTTTCCTAATCGGAACAATTCCAGCAAATGGGAACTTTACAGAAACGTGCGCTCTCTGGTCAGGGAGTTTACTGGAGTAAGTTAAATTAAGGCTTTATTGTTATTTCATGATCATTTATTGTATTTGTTCCTTTCTGAGCAACACCGAGCAGCAATACTTGTTTAAGGGTTTATTGTTACATGATTTTTCTTTCCATACTGCTGGAGTTTTATATACTGTATACGTTTATCTTGTATCGTTCTAAACTAGTGATAAGAATTCTTTGTTGTCTGTTTCGGTGACTTCTGGCAGTCCTTTGTTATTTGCTTCTTATTTGCATGTATCCTATACTTCCCCTTTTTTATACTGTGTTCCTTCCCAGCCAGTGTAAAATCTACCAGGGATTACTTTTGTCACTTTTCTTTGTAATTGTTGTCACCGGTCCAGTTTAGATGAGGGAATTACGTGTGAAAGTTGCTCTGAGAGATCCATTGTGAGGCTGGTGTGAAGTTTGCCCAAGAGGCTTCGCTCTCCATCACTGCCGCCTGTCACAGAGCGAGGACCCTGCTTCCTTTATATGGGTTGTGTGAATAAGGTTAGAATTCCGTTTGAGTGATTGCCGCTCCCAGTTTCTGTGCGTGAGAAAAAGCGCCCGGCCTGCGTTGCAGAGCCGCCTGTTAGTCCCGTGCGTCGGGAAAGGGTTAACGACGACGGGTGCTTTGAAGTTATTGGTAAAGAGACTGTGACCTTTTTTTCAAAAAGATCGGAGCCCGGTCTAGGTGCTCTCTCCGAATGCCGCGGCAGAGCAGCTCACATTCAAAGCCGCATCAGAGATCAACTCAGATCAAGTGCGCTCGGCGGTGAAATAACAGTCTGCAGCTAGTGGGAACCCTTTCCTTTCACAGACAGCACATGCTGCTACGTTCACAGGGAGCTGCTCAGTCCTGAATTTCAAGACGTACACTTCTGTTCTCTTTTAGAACTTTAGCAACAGGAGGGGGATGCACCCCCCTTATGCAGAACGCCCGGTGACGGTAATTTTCTGTGTGTGGGTGCACGTATGTTCTCCTCTTTTTTTTATTTTTTATTTTTGTGATTTTTATTTTATTTTGTTATTCCTGTGAATATAGAGGATTATTTTATTTCATTTGGTTCTTTTAGAGACGTTTGCCCTGGAAGACTAAAGTCACTTCAAGGCAGCCGATGATTAATTTGCAATGAGAGATTTTTTTTTTCTTTCTTATTTAACCCCACACTCCCACTCCTCACCCCTCCTTTCCCCTATCCACGGTCTGAAAAGCTATTGTAGAACCATCACAAAACGCGCATGGGCAACACTAGACAGGTGCGCTGTGTCAAGAAAGACAGGTGCAACTTTTCGTTCAGCAGAATCTTACCAGACGACTGTTGCTTAGTGGTTTATGAATTTATGGTCGGCTCCAAGATAAGGAGAGCCAGGGCTGCGGGGACGTGCAAATTAGACCTGGTGAGATATTTTATATCCAGCTTATTTGCATGCTAAGTACTGGCTGCATTATTAATCAGCATATCACACAAAGTCAAGGTGGTGCTAGTGGGGGCGAATATATAATTTTCACTTAATTGCAGAGTTTTAAGTGAAACCGTATTGCTGTGTTAAAGCTGTCACTTACCTGGCCATCGCTGAAAAGTGCAGCTGTCATTTACTATAGAAAGAGCGAGATTGTTTTCTCTGCATTATCGTTACTACCTTTATGGTTGTGTTATCCCGATCCCCCTCCCTGGTTTATTACATATGTACTAAGCTTGGGTCTCCTTACTTTGTGTATTTCACATTTATCATTCAAAACATTTCTGCTTGGCTGTTCTGCTAGCATGTGGCTGAATTAAAATGTGTTCACTTCTAATCTGATACAGTGTAACTCAGTTTGGTACCTCAGTGGTTGGAACGCTAGAATCAGAATCGCTAGTGTTAGAATTCCACCTGACTTTGCCCTATGTGATGCCCTTAACTATATATATATATATATATATATATATATATTAGTGGTTTTGTATTTGTATGTTGCACCGTGTTGCTGTTGGTTGGAGGAACCATGTATACGGAGAAGCCCTTCTGCTGTGTTTCCGCAGCGAGCTTTCCTTGAACCTGTTTGGAACCAAAGCTCCGTTTGACCCTTTTTATAAAGCAGCAGCTTATCTGAGTCAGTTCCACCTTTTTTTTCTGTAACTTCCATGTCCCTTTGTACGTTTAATACTTCTGCTTTTTATTAATCATACATGGAGGAACTTTAGATATAAAGGTGTAAAATATCATGAAGAGAATAGACGTGCTTGGTTTTATTGTAGTTGTGTCTCCCAAATGACCGCAGCCGTTAATTTTATAAGACTCGGAGATGTAACCCTTGCTGTACCTGGGGAAGTAGTAAACTGTCCAGTCCTTTGAATTCCCCCAGCGCTTCTGCCCCCTCCTAGAAATGTCTGTATTAAGAAAGTGTGGGGGCTCTCGGTGCCTTGGAGGCTATGGTGGGTACCCCGGCCTCTGTCACGTTATCCAGCTTGGAAGGTTTATGCGTTGGTTTTAGTGTTTAGGTTACTGCACAAATAAGGGCTAACATTTATAAGCCCTGTACATACAGGGAATCCATTCTGAATTCAGTTATGAATTCAGAATTTTTCCATCTCCAGTCCCGTATACTCACCTTTGAGAAGGCCATGGATACAGGTTCGTACTCTGTGGTGACTTATGTTAAATAGTCGGTAGAAATATCTCAGCCATAATATATTGGGGGGGGATTGTAGGGATTTTAGTAATTTCAGGACAGTGAATCGGGAGAATTCAAGTTATTTTTCACTTACTGTTTTGTATAATTTAATAAGATCCGGAGCATAGTGCCTGTTCCTACAGGAAAATACTGCATTATACTCCACATGTTTGGTTCTAAAATTGTCTTTGCCAAACATATGAAATGTGTGAGTGACATTGTCACAAGTGGATTGGTCACGGTACTTCCCAGCTTCATCATTCCACTTGTGTTTTGTGCTGCAAGACGATAGAGTAGACAGTAACATAGCTTATGGACTTATAGCTTTATAGGGTATCATTTAAATCACAAATGCCTGTATGAAAATCAAATCCATTATTATACTATATAAATATATTCCCTACCACTGTCTGACTAACAGAAATTGTCTCCTAAAGTACTTGTTGAATCTGATATAAAGCAAAATCATTGATTCTGAGAAATATATTATATATATATATATATATATATATATTTGTAGCCAGTTGCTATCATTAAAAGAACTCTCAAACCCCGTGAAATTTGTACATCAAATGTTTCAATCTTTAATCCGCCATTTGAGTATTTATTGTCAGATTTATATGCTATACTAAAGTTATGAAAATGCTTTCGTTAACTTTTCACAGTTTATATGAAATAGTAGAATGTTGCCGGTCTCTATACCGTCAACACAAAAGATATATTTTTTTCTGAATATTTTTGGGTAAAATAAAATTATTTTAAGCATTCATTAACATGTTTCTTAAGATCAGGGCTGCTGAAGTGTTTTAAAACTGCAAAAGTTACATACGGTACTTTTTTTTAAACACATTTCAGCAACTGGGCCAACTGTTGAGAAAAGCGTTACCATTAAATAGGAAACAATTCTGAAAAATGTCCTTTTTTCTTTTTTTTTTTATTGACTTGCACCGAAAATTTTAAATCACATGATAACGCAATATAAAATCATTTGCATATAACTTCCATCGCTTCTTTTATTGAAAAAGCTATAAATCAAATTCCATAAATACAAAGATGGAAAAGAATAATTTACCTAATTTTTATTGTTTTATGTAGAATTACTGTTTACATAGAATTGAATTTTGGCTGTTCAGGAAGCAATTATAAAACATTTCTGACTTTTTATTTTAAATGTATTTTACTGACAAATGGTAAGTAGTTAAAATGGGTCAATTTATCAACAGTGAGCAGCTGCAACAGCAGAACAAAACAAGCGGTTAAAACATCTCATCGGTTTAAACACATTTCTGTTATTAATTACCGTCTTACATCTATGTTTTTTGTAATTTTTTTTTTTATTATTATTATTATTATTATTATTTTATGTTGTTATGTAATTTTCCCTGAATGGAGTATTTGAAATAACCCAGATAGTAATATATATCACTCGATCACTTATCAGCTCTGTTTTTACTTTGTTTCTTACAGTTTTAAACATTGGATTAAGGGTGTTCTTTAAATTAACATATACTGTTACATTATTGGTACTCCTAGAATAAACGGGTATCAGCGTTCAAAGTTTAATATGTGTATATATATATATATATATATCTGACTTGTTATTGTTTTCTTGTAATACTCTAGGTGGGCAGAATAGTTTCTTCTGTTCGGCACATTTGACGTCACTTATCTGTCGGTCACTGCACAAGGCTAAACAAACACTAGGGATACATTAAAAAATGGATTGAAAGTTAGATACAGTCCAGAGTTTATGTAGTTGAATAAATTGTGAAGAGACTCCTTGGACAGATATAATGACAATATTAAAGTGAGATATAGGTTTTCAGTGCAGAACCCTTTTTTGCTTGGTATATGTTAATATACATAGATACAATGTGTGTGTGTATCTATACTCGCATACATACATACATACATACATACATACATATATATATATATATATATATATATATATATATATATAAGAGATGTGTTTGCCAAAACTGCCCTTAGTGTTTTCGTTTTGTTTTTCGGTCTTGCCAAAACCACCCTCAAGTGTTTTGGTTCGGATTTAGTTTTGGATTTCTGGAAAGTTAATAAAAACAGCTAGAATCATTACGTTTGGACCTATTTTTGTTCCCACATTATTATTAACCTCAATAATATTAATTTCCAGTCATTTCCAGTCAGTTTTAACCACGTTCTCCTGAGTGAAATGGCACCTGAAATCACCAGGGAGGGACTTGCAAGCAATCCAAAACCCAAGATTCTGATGTTTAGATCTGAATTTCTAACCTAGGGAAGCTCTGAATCGGGATTCGGATCGACACGGATCCCCTACATTTCGGGTGAGTTCGGATTTCTAAATAACCGAACAGCACGTCTCTATAAGTAATATATATATATATATATATATATATATATATCAAAATATACCAATACAGTATGGTCTTAATTCTAGACCGCACCACTTGATGAAAACTCAAAGCAGCACAATTAGGAGATAAACTTTTCAACCAATTTTCTCTTTTTAACTAATTTTTACAGTATGGTCTTAATTCTAGACCGCACCACTTGATGAAAACTCAAAGCAGCACAATTAGGAGATAAACTTTTCAACCAATTTTCTCTTTTTAACTAATTTTGGGATTTTCAGTAAAAAACCTTTTGACATCAGTAATTTTCTATACGGCTCGTAATTGACTTTTAATAAGTTCACACTCTTGGTTGGATCTTGATGAAACTATTAAGAAACAGTAAGTCTCCAACTGTAGCGCTGCCACCCTAGCCTTGTAAGGTACTTCAGCCGACTTTAAATCCTCATCTTCCTGCATATTGAGACATGCTGTATGGCTACTGCCTTGGTAATGACGGTGCTGTCAGGCTGAAGTGATGCTTATCTGCATGAATAGTCATCCTTTAAAACTAGCCACAGATGTAGTCCTAGGGAGCACGTAGATGTTTTTACAGGTGAACCGAAAGAGATGGGACCGATTCCAAAAAGTCTGCATGCCGCCTTTGGCAAAATACCCTATAATTGTTAGCATGTGCTATGTTAAGCAAATGCATCGTTTAATATTAGGTAAACACGGCATGAAAAGAAAATCTCTAATTTTTCTTTTCTATTTTTTGCTTATCGCAGTTTTATCTCAATGGAAAGAAAGAGTGAGAGTGCACCACCTCACAAGTTACTCTTAAGTGTTCTGCAGCTATCTTTGTAAAACCTTATTCCTGGGGAAACCGTGACCCTTGAGGAGAAGTCAGATCATCTTCCTTTCACTTTGCACCCACATCCCACAGGAAGCACGACGATGCGGTCTTCAACAAAATGACGGACAGAGATGATGTCATTTGGCATCTGTAGCACATTTTAGGGAGAGATCCGGGCCTTTTCCATAAACGTATGCACAAGGAGGCTATAAAAGGTTTTATATTAACAAGAGGAAAGAAACATAGTTAACAGTGCTAATACGTAACTGTTAATTAGTGATGGTATCTTCGTAGTAAATACTTGACACCACCCACCTGTACACGGTTATTAAGCCGAAAAAATAAAATGTTTTTTACACTGTATGTAGTACATATCACTTTCACACAAACGTAACATTCATTATTGAAAAGTATGCATTAGGAATTACAATCAGGAGTAGAGAATTTTAAATTAACAAATTTATTGTCCCAAAAGGAGGTCTTATAGGGGCAGTCACTAATTTGAGCTTACCTCCTTGTAGTTTTTCGCACTTTAGGATGCCAAAAAAACAACACGTGAGCACCAAAATCATGTAAATTATCCAGTATAGTAACATAGCAAAGCACGCGTTCCGTGGCCCTACAGTGTGTAAATACGTCAGTATATACACAGCATCTGTAGTATATGTGATATTTAAATGTTTGCTACGTGCCTACTTATTTTCACCTAACCAAGAGTCTTCCCCTGTAATATCTGAATGTAATCAATTGGTTGCCTACCGCATGCCCGGCTTCTTATAATCTTGTATTTCTTTTGGAGATAAACCGTATCCTTTTTAAAGCATTTGAGCAAAAGAATCATCATTACCGGTGCTTAAGCAATTTTTATTTTGTGTTCGTGTTTTGTTGTGTTTTTTTTTTTTTTACTTCTTAAATCTTAATCCATCTTAAACCAGTGAAGCAGAAATATTTAAAAATGTTTCATTTCAAGCAGAGTGCATAATAAATTGCAATAATTGTAATGTGCCATAAATCCCAAAGCCTATGCATTTTGCATTTTGTTCAGGATTGAGGTCAGGAAATTTGGAGAAATTTAAAGAAAATGATTCATCAGTCCTTTTGTTCTGTTGGCCAGGGTCCCAGGATTCTCGAGCTGTGCCCAGCTGACAAGCTTTTGAAGATGGCACAATAACAGTCCAGTGATGCCTGACCATGACAGCACAGCCCTCTTAAGCAGGCAGACCAAGAGAAGAAGAGTTGACATTGGAGTGAAAAGGACTGTAGGGACAGCATCTGCATTTTTCGCTAAGGCCAGAGCATCGTTTTTCAGTGCCATGAATCCCCAAGGCTCGGAGCAGGATGTTGAGTATTCAGTGGTGCAGCATGCAGATGGGGAGAAGTCAAACGTTCTCCGCAAGCTGCTGAAGAGGGCGAACTCCTATGAAGATGCCATGATGTCTTTTCCAGGGGCAACCATCATTTCACAGCTGTTGAAAAATAACATGAACAAAAATGGTGGCACCGAGCCCAGTTTCCAAGCCAGTGGGCTCTCCAGCACGGGCTCAGATTTACATCAGGAGGACGTGTGTAGCAACTCTTCAAGAGACAGCCCCCAAGAGTGTCTTTCCCCTTTTGGCAGGCCTACGATGAGCCAGTATGATATGGATCGGTTGTGTGATGAACACCTGAGAGCAAAGCGTGCCCGGGTTGAAAATATAATTAGAGGTATGAGCCATTCTCCAAATGTGCCCATGAGGGGCAATGAAAATGAAAGAGAGGGAGCCCCCCGGTCTATAAGCCCCCGAGAAAGCTATAGAGAGAACAAGCGCAAGCAGAAGCTGCCCCAGCAGCAGCAGCAGAGTTTTCAGCAGCTGGTTTCAGCTCGGAAAGAGCAGAAGCGGGAAGAGCGCAGGCAGCTGAAGCAGCAGCTGGAGGACATGCAGAAACAGCTGCGCCAGCTGCAAGAAAAGTTCTACCAGATCTACGACAGCACAGACTCCGAGAACAACGAGGATGGCAACCTCTCGGAGGACAGCATGCACTCTGAGATGATAGATGCCAGGGCCCAGGATTCTTTGGGCAGGTCAGATCATGAGTTGTTTGACTTAGACCCCGGGCAGTTCATTGACCGTGCCCGAGCCCTTATCAGGGAGCATGACTTAGCACCTAATAATCAGCCCAAGAGAGAGGGACCTAAAGTCAAAGATCATTTCCATAGCACTTTCCATCCTGAAGGTAAACATTTGGCAGAAACGTTAAAGCAAGAACTGAACACTGCCATGTCCCAGGTAGTGGACACCGTGGTAAAAGTGTTTTCTGCTAAGCCCATACGCCAACTTCCTCAGGTCTTCCCGCCCATCCAGATTCCTCAGGCAAGATTTGCAATCAGTGGAGAGAACCATAATTTCCACACTGCCAACCAACGTCTGCAGTGCTTTGGCGATGTCATCATTCCAAATCCCCTGGACACATTTGGTGGCGTCCAGATGCCCAATTCTACAGACCAAACCGAAGCATTGCCCTTAGTTGTACGGAAAAATTCAAACGACCAGTCAGCCCCTGGGCCTCCACCTGGCAGCCATCATCCTGCGCTACATCAGTCCCCTCTCTCAGCAGCCGCCAGCTTCTCATCCTCTTCTTTCCGTCATCCATTCCCCCTTCCTCTAATGGCTTACCCATTTCAAAACCCATTGGGAGCTCCATCAGCCTTTCAAGGAAAAGACAGGTCATCCCCAGAATCCCTAGACCTGACTAGGGAAAGCACCAGTTTGAGGACCAAGATGTCATCCCACCACATGAACCATCACCCGTGCTCCCCAGGTCACCCGCCCAGCTCAACAGAAGGGCTTTCACTATCCTTCATCAAGTCGGAGTGTGGAGATATGCAAGACATGTCCGACATCTCACCGTACTCTGGAAGTGCAATATCCTTTTTGAAGCATTTGGTAATAAGTAAACTTGAAATGTAATTGTCTTTATACTGTATACAGTATCATGATATCTCAGTAATGGTGGTAAGATAATCTTAAATGTGATATAGTATTAAAAAACAACAACATAGTTTGAAGTTTCCTGGCCAGGAGTAAAATATAGGAGGACTTCGGTCTCCAGGTATATGGTTACCCACAGTTATTACCTAGCACAGCGTCTTCTCCCCCAAACAGACTCAATTGCAAACTGGCGAATTTTCAAAGTTACGGAATAAGACGAAACGGGTAGCTGATTGGTCGAACAGCGTCAGTCGACCAATCAGCTGCCTTCAACACCCTCACATTCAGAATTACTGTATGTATGAGACTGCAGCGCACAGAAAGAGAGGAAAGCTGGAATATTAAACCATGATATTATAATTCCTGGTTAAGATTTCTAGGTGTCATTTATATTGTAGTTATAATGTGACAACTGTGACATTGTTACTCATGCATTGTACAATATAACACACTGAGTCTAGAGTAAGCTAGCTAATAAGGTTACCAGACGACCCTTCAGAGTCCTGTGTTCAATGTAAAAATAACTAACCTACTGCCTTGTGCGTTTGATACAGTGAGAGGGTGTTATCTGTGTTTGTAATACCCTTATAACGTGCAGTAAACGTTCCCATATCTCACATGTCACTGCTTATTGGTGCTGTCATACTGTACACACAGAGTGTGAGCCGGCCCGCATAGTGTCATACAAATGGCCACTAACTTCCCTATAACCTATTAACAGTGTTACTGCCTGAAACTTTTTATGTGAATTCCAAGTTCTGACAGTTCTGCAATCTGCCTTGTGGGATAACAGGAGTAGCATGTCATAGAAAGTAATGTAGACTGGATTACAGTACAAGTATTATTTCATTGTAAGTTTTAGCTTAATGTTAAAAGCATTCACACAAATTTGTTTTATCCCAAAATAGTTTTTTCAATGGATTTGTGCCAGGCAGGAGATGTATAACATATCATTGTGCGTGTGAATGTTTTACCTGTCATTGAGGTGAATGAGGGGGATCGGGTAATATCTGTCACATCGCACAACTCACAGTGAATGTTTTTGGGAAGAATGCAAAGTAACCTTTGTAGGTTTCAGCTGACGAGAATGCTAGCTACAGATCCCCTTAGCAGGCAGCCACTGTTGTTATTACATACCCTCCAACAGGACCTGCCCCACTAGGTACATAATGCTCTGTTTCTGGACTTCCCTCTTAATTTATTATTGCCATCGCCTGTGAAGAAACAGCTTTCTTATCATTTAACTAGTACAACACAGGTGATGGAAATCATAAATTAAGAGGGAAGTCCAGAAACAGAGCATTTTGTACCTAGTGGGGCGGGTCATGTTGGAGGGTCTGTTATTATTATGCATTTGTAAAGGAACACCACACATGTACAGTAGGGACAAGCCAAGGTAGCAATGAGATAAGTGCGGACTGGAAATAAGGGTGGAGTGTGTCCTGCTCCGGAGAGCTTACATTCTGAAGGGGGTGGAGTTGAGCGTCATACTTTCCCCCAGATTTTACACATCGGTCTGTTAAAGAGCTTCAAAAACTTTCATGGATTCTTTTTAGGAGTTAAGTGTGCAACATGGACCGCAAGATTTTCTGTTCTGCAGTTGTAACCCCTACAGTATATTTTCTCTGCTAGCATTGTATATACAGTCTCCAAAAGAGTATATATAGCACCTACCTGTGCTGTTGCTCCTGCCATCTGCAGGGAGGGGGGCTGGCCTATCAAAGATGGCAGGTGCGTCGGCAAAGTTCTATATACTGTGCACTGTATTAGTCTACAGTATGAAAAAAGCATTGTCTGTAACATGTGCAAAGCTTCAATAAAAAATATATACAAAAACTTTAAAAACAAAACAGGATAAGGGTTATAGTTGCATATTTAACCCCTAAAACAAATACCACAACACTCCGCTGATTTTTAACAGCACCGTCCGTGAAAGCTTTGAAGTAGGGGGTGGGGTTAAGTGCTGTACGCGATGATCACAACCAATGAGATGCCACCCCGTAAGGCAGCGAATGCTTCTCCCTGTGAGAAGCGGAAGTCGCACCTGGCGACGCTTAGTATACTGTACATCCCTTTTACTCTGTTGCACATTTATCTATGTGAATGCATATGTAAGTGTCAGTCTTCTTTAGTGTTGCTGTTGTTTGTTTGCTACAATACTGGTGCTTTATGTCGCACAGTGAGAAAGGGTATGGGAAATGTGATTGAATGGTTTGCAGAATTCTTCCCACCTACACAGTAACAGTTGAGATGCCTGAAACTTGTTTTACCCGTATTTACTTTAAAAAGATGCTTTCCGGTTGTTTTTCTTCATGGTCTACTGTATGTCAGTGGTTCCTGATCTTTTTTGAATAACGGCGCTCTAGAGTATCAGGGTTTTTTCCACGACACCCTAAGACAAAGGTTTCTTATTGAGAAAATTAGAAAAAAATATGAAATTACGTAAATTGTGTTTATACGTCATCCTTAGGGTCAGTTATGTGGTGAGGGACAGGAACCGCTTCTGTTTCTCCACATATTGTATGACTGGCAGCCGCCATCACTGGTTTTGCCTGTTACATTGATCATAAATAATTTGAATTGGTCTTGGTCCACCAACCCAGGGCACCCCTGCAAGTGTCCCGATGCACCCCAGAGTGCCACGGCACACAGTGTGAGAACCACTGGCCTATATTGTACCAGATATAAAATACAATTGGCATTATGGTGCATAGGGTCTCCCGAGTGGAAGATTCCCAGCTACGTTGTGAATGAGCCCCGGAGAGACTTGGTTGAACAGTGGGTTTGATGCTACTGCAATATATTTAGGCAGCGCCCTCCGGTCTTACATCCTTAATATTCTATTTTCTAAACAATGTGACGCCGGCAGGTGACCAGTGTTTGCCCTCAGTAGTTGTCTTGTGTTTGTCGTGTGCACAAAGCAGCTTCCCTCAGCGAGAAACAACTAAACCCTACAAAGAGGAAGTCTAAGTCAACAGCTGACGCTCATCCATCGGAAATCTTAGGAAAGGTTAATTATTATAGAAGAAAATAATGCTGTGTGTGTGTGTGTGTGTGCGTGTGTGTGGTTTCAAGTGAGTAAACGGTAAGATGCAGGTACTGATTTATTCCAACTGCAGAAAGTTCCCTTGTACAGGCAGAAGTCTGTTGTGCAGGCTCGCTGCAGCTGCTTGCTATGCATGATTAACCTCTGTTGAGCCTTACATAGAAATCTTTTGTCCTTACGTACACAAAGCAAATTATTTTGGAAAGCCACTGAGCACAATTAAACAAAATTCAGCTGTATACGATGACGGAATAGTTGCTTACACAATTGCCTTTTATTTGTTTCCCGATATGATATTTTGCGTTCATATAGTTTCTAGATCGCGCATCTCCGCTCCTTTTTACGTACTGATGAGTCTGTTTGATATTCTTGTTTTATTTCCCGGGTGCTTCTATTAAAGTGAATTAATGTACTTTTTATGGTTTAGTCGCACGTTGTCAGGCATTCCGTTACCCAGTTGGAATAGTGCGTCAGTCACATACATACAGCAAATGTAATGTTTTTTCAATGCAGTTTCCAGAACTTGATATGAAAATGTCCATACAGTATACAGAAGGACTGACAGTGTACTGGGAAAATGTACACGTCAGATTATCACAGCATTGCTCAATTACTTATTAGGATTAATCTACATAGTTCCATTATTGTCATTACTGTTATTAGCGTGTGTCCCATTGGAGCTTACAGTCTATATTCCCTAACGCACGATAAACACGCACAAGAGTCCATTTGTATCAGCAGCCAGTTCACCTATCAGCATGTTACCGGCACAGGGAATCTGCGTGCATTACACCTCATAGTCAGTAGCAATGCTGAAACATAAGCTATATTATTTACTGGATGCTGTTATCAGTCCCTGCTCCTTTGTAAATGGCCTCAGTGTTAATAAGAGCCGCTAGATCACATATTCATACAGAATTCATTTTTATTTTAAAAAGTTTGTTACGGAACACATCAAGTTCATTCTGTTTTTTTAACGAGCAAGACTGGTCCGTCTTACTTATATCACACAAAATACAGTGCTACAGTATGTGGTGTATTGTCTGTATAGTGCAATGCTTCAAATTCCCTGGTCGTGGCCCATATTCATTTCATTGAGAGACATGAGGATTGTGTGTTTGAATAAGGAACACAATGACACTCAATATTAAAGGAATAGTTACTTTTGAAGGCTATTGATAGACGGATAATTATGAGATGGATATATCATAGGTTTGAAAAGATAGATAGATAAGATAGGAACATAGATGTATAGAAATACGGTAGATAGATAGATAGATGGATGATAGGAAAATAGATGTATAGAAATACGGTTGATAGATAGATAGATAGATAGATAGATAGATAGATAGATAGATAGGAACATAGATGTATGGAAATATGGTTGGTTGGTAGATAGATAGATACATAGATGATAGGAAAATAGATGTATAGAAATACGGTTGGTAGATAGATAGATGATAGGAACATAGATGTATGGAAATATGGTTGGTTGGTTGGTTGGTTGGTTGGTTGGTAGATAGATACATAGATAGATGATAGGAAAATAGATGTATAGAAATACGGTTGGTAGATAGATAGATAGATAGATAGATAGATAGATAGATAGATGGATGATAGGAACATAGATGTATGGAAATATGGTTGGTTGGTTGGTTGGTAGGTAGATAGATAGATACATAGATAGATGATAGGAAAATAGATGTATAGAAATACGGTTGGTAGATAGATAGACAGATAGATAGATAGATGATAGGAACATAGATGTATAGAAATACGGTTGGTTGGTAGATAGATAGATAGATAGATAGATAGATAGATAGATAGATGATAGGAAAATAGATGTATAGAAATACGGTTGGTTGGTTGGTAGATAGATGGATGATAGGAACATAGATGTATGGAAATATGGTTGGTTGGTTGGTTGGTTGGTTGGTTGGTTGGTTGGTTGGTTGGTAGATAGATAGATACATAGATAGATGATAGGAAAATAGATGTATAGAAATACGGTTGGTAGATAGATAGATAGATAGATAGATAGATAGATAGATGGATGATAGGAACATAGATGTATGGAAATATGGTTGGTTGGTTGGTTGGTTGGTTGGTTGGTTGGTTGGTTGGTAGATAGATAGATACATAGATGATAGGAAAATAGATGTATAGAAATACGGTTGGTAGATAGATAGATAGATGATAGGAACATAGATGTATAGAAATACGGTAGATAGATAGATAGATAGATAGATAGATAGATAGATAGATAGATAGATAGATAGATGATAGGAACATAGATGTATAGAAATCCGGTTGGTTGGTAGATAGATAATAACCTTGTGTCAGTGGAATGACAGCTACACGTTAATAACACATACGTTTTGGGTGTGATTCTGTGAGTACATTTTGCTCTGTCCCCTGTATACTGCACATAGACTGAGTTACAGGAGTGGCTTGTTGCGTGCTGTGTTCCTCATAGCCCCCTGTCCCGCTGCGGGGATGAAGGACACAGTCTGAGTACACTTACACCACAGATTGGTAAGGTTTTTTGTGTTTGTTCTTTTCATTGTGTAACAGTTGTGTATTTATAAAACTAAGCCATACAGTATGTATTATACACTGTCGCATAGCGAGACATGACAGGACGTGTGTGTTCTTAGCTGCACAAATAGAGACCTCCAACTGATGAGACCCCCTCAATATTTATTTTGTCCCCCAGTGTATCTGAGAATATCTATGTATAACTAGCACTACAAATGAAGAAATCTGTTCATGTTAATATCAATAACCCCTGTATAATTCACAACGTACAGTTCTGTGGGTAAAGTTCTACAAGTATAGTGAATGGTATGCCGAAATCTATTTATCATGCTGACAAGTGATTATACAGAGAGCATTTAATTACCTCCACAGTTATTATCATTACATGTATCCCCTATAGTTCCAGCATACGCTGTGGCTGTATAGAATTGGGGTCCATTCACTTTCTTCTTCCATATAACTTAGTGCCTGTCACAATGATATACAGTACACTGGTACAGTCCTGCATGTGCTCTATAAACAGCACCTATACTAATTAGAGGCTGATGAGTGTAATCCGGCATAGTAATATCAGAAGAAGGGCAGACCACGTCATTGAATTGTGGGGGATAAGCTTGGCAGTCGCAACAGATAATGCCATGCAAGCACTTCGCTCTGGAAAATCAGTTTGCAAATGACAATTGAAAAACAAGGGAATCGGCTAAAAATACAGTCACGTATGCGCAGTGTATATCCCTGTATCCCAGCCCTGTGATCTTACAGAGTTCTGCTGTACTTTGCTCAGGGATCTGGGGATGATGTGTATAAAGCACGGAGTCGTCTCTGTTACAAAAACAACCTAAAGTCAGTATTTAATACGTGTTGATTTTAAATCAATGCAGTTCCGTATTGTACAGTAGCGATATATCCTGGTCTGTTATACAGTATGGAACCTCTTTGTGACATGCATTGAGCAAAAGGCTTCGCAGGCGGTGTAATATTGTTACACGAAGGATAAATAACCACATTGGTCCCAATAAAATAACTACGCAATATTCATCATCAGGGGAAGGGTGGCGCCTGATAATTAGGATCAAACAAACTCAATAGTTTAAGTGTTTTAGTGTGCTAGGGGACAGTGTATGTAGCCTGACAAGGGGATGTCGTTATTCCTCCCAATAAGAAGAACTTATATATAGTACAAAACAAGGAAGGCGCAATTTAATGCAGATATAGCATAATATTCAGTCTATAGTATCAGCTGAGTCCATGTGGAATATATACATCAATGTTAATATATTTATTTTATATAAACATTTTGATAACAAAACACATAAATATGCTAAAAAAAATCTGAGTTACTGTATATAAAAATAGTAGTATTTATTCCCAATAGTAGCTAGGTGGTTTAATAGTGAATTGGTGATGCCAAGCGTCCTCCGGTTAGTAATATAAACTGTGAGGTATAATACTACAATTGTGGCAGTGGACATTTACCGCATTGCTCCAGTGCCAGGACAGCTGTCCCCACCATCCCCTAACATTGCTGCAGATGTAGCCGCGATACTAACCACTGGGTGCCGCCTTCTGCGCATGCACCGTACGGAGGTGGCGGAGGGATCCGATTTCTCTTAGTAACCACGTGCCTCCTTCCCAATGGCAGCATGTGGAAACCAGCGCCATCTGAAGATGGCAATGGCTCATGCAAGCAAACTTTTTGTTTTTTTCCAGTTTGCTGAGTACTAAGCGGCCTGTTAATTAAAACCTGCGGAAACCCGTGTTTCCACATTTGTACCAGGCCCATTAGGGATCATGAATAGGTCCTTAAAACTTTTTTATGGGAATAGAGGAGGTATTTCCCATAGCAACCAATCAGATTCTCACTGTTTTTTCCTAGAATGTATGAGATATACGACAGATGGGGGTATATTTGCTAAAGGTCGATTATGTGTTTTCCAATGATTTTTGATCGATTTTATGTATTGGAGATTTACTAAAGGTAGAACTCAACCAAGAATCGAATTTGTAAAATCGATTGAATATCAACCAAACAATAGACTAATAAGTGATGGGCGTTTTTCAGTTTTAAAACACATTCTGTTGACTAAGGGGGTGATTCAGAGCTGATCGTAGATGTGCTAAAAATAGCACATCTACAATCACAATCTCTGACATGCGGGGGACGCCCAGCACAGGGCTAGTCCACCCCGCATGTCAAGCCCTCCTCCCATCGCGCAGAGGTGCGAAAGCATCGCCGCTTTCGCACCCGGCAAATAGCTCCCGTCCCAGCAACAGTCCGGACACGCCTGCGATGTCTAGACCACGAGCCCCCTCCCCCTATCCGCATTCAAACGCATTGAAACGACCGCCTCTGCCTGTCAGTCAGGCAGAGGCGATCCGCATCAGTGCGATGCTTTTACATCTCACTGTGTGCACACGCGCAGTGCGGCCGCTGCGTGTGCGCACAACACAATAAGCTTCAGGGTGCGGGTGATCAGCTCTAAATTAAGCCCTAAAGCATGATTATAATGTCTATGAAAGTAAGGATGACGGACGCTATGCCGATGTTTTTGCAATTGTGCAACTATCGTTTAATTGCACATACATATGTTTTCCACTGCGTATGCGCCAAAGTTTCAGAGCAGTGCCGCTCGCAGCGCTTACCTTCACGTAGAGTGAGCATTGAGGTCAGGCCTGCCGCAGCCATATTTTGGTGTCTCTGTTCAGGCTGCCATTTTGCGTAGCCATTGATTTACTCGAGCTGACGATTATCGAAGGATCTGCGCGTGCACTGGGAATGTCTACGCCATTGCTGTGCCTTTGCGATGGCTCTGGTGGGGTTTTTGGCCTAATTTTGCACATCCTCGCGTGCACAATCGCAGCTGCAATTGCCATAGCGTCCGTCAATTAATCAAACGGGTTCAGGGGCCGCTGCGCTGGCACCCCACCATTGGAGATGTACGCAAACCAGGAGTAGAGGAACCACAGCAGCTTCCCGCGTGTAGTATTATTTGTCCATTAGAAAATCAGCAGGAAGTGGTAGTCGATTTTTGTGGTCAATTTTTATTTCTATTTACAGTGGATTTTGAATGGAACTGACTAACTTTAGACCTAAAAATCAACATCAATTTAAAAATCGACCCCCCAAAAAACAAAGAAAAAAAACTTTTTTTTTTTTTTTTTTTTAAATATGGAATTTTGTCCATGTTGGTCACTTTTTAGATATAGATCTTTTTTTTTTGGAGGGGGTACATTTTTAGTAAGTATATTATACCCCTACAGACTGACTAGTTACTATTTAGATGTTTTAATAAATCAGTCCCAAATGGTTTCACTGCATAAAAGTAAATGTTTTTTATTATTATTATTTAATTTTTTTTACATTTACATGTTTTGCATTTAATTACTAAAATCTTTGAACAGGCCCAAATGCTTTATTTTGTTAATTTCTAGAGGTGTAGTGTGGGAACAAACTGAGGAAAGGCGTGGCTTGTTACTGTCTGCCTCCCTGTCCCCTGTGCTCACGTGTGTGTGTGTGTGTGTGTGTGTGTGTGTGTGTCTGTTTCTGTAACCCTATATCTACTGTATATATCTCTGGGGACATATTGTAATATTCTTCTAAGGGAGTGATTCAGTTGTTTTTTGGCCTCCCGTAAGTAAAGGTCAGGGTGATATTCACCTCCTGAGGTGGCAGACTTTTTGGGGCCCAAAAGCAGCGTGCCGAGTACTTTGCACGAGCTTAGCCGCTTTCCCAATCTAAACCCGGTGCATTTGGGAGCAACATGTTTGATAAGTAATAACTCACACCCATCAACAAAATAATTGAATTCCACAGTAAGTAATGGGCACCCAAAAACAATTGACTCCCGCCCCTTAGCTTGTGTTGCAAGAATGAGCTGCAAATGAGTACAGACATTGGGGGTCATTCCGAGTTGTTCGCTCGCAAGCTGCTTTTAGCAGCAGTGCACACGCTAAGCCGCCGCCTACTGGGAGTGAATCTTAGCTTATCAAAATTGCGAACGAAAGATTAGCAGAATTGCGAATAGACAGTTCTTAGCAGTTTCTGAGTAGCTCCAGACTTACTCGGCATCTGCGATCAGTTCAGTGCTTGTCGTTCCTGGTTTGACGTCACAATCACACCCAGCGTTCGCCCAGACACTCCTCCGTTTCTCCAGCCACTCCCGCGTTTTTCCCAGAAACGGTAGCGTTTTTTCACACACTCCCATAAAACGGCCAGTTTCCGCCCAGAAAAACCCACTTCCTGTCAATCACATTACGATCACCAGAACGAAGAAAAAACCTTGTAATGCCGTGAGTAAAATTCCTAACTGCATAGCAAATTTACTTAGCGCAGTCGCACTGCGGACATTGCGCATGCGCATTAGCGACTAATCGCTCCGTTGCGAGAAAAAAATAACGAGCGAACAACTCGGAATGAGGGCCATTGATTCTTTATACGTGCAGCCCTTTAACCATTAGCCTCTCAGAACCCCATAATACCCCGCATGGTTCCCGCTTGCCGTAAACACCCCTCAGCCAGCTTCTGGTTGCCGAAGCATAATGCATGGAGACGGGTTTATGAGACTGATGCAGGAAGAAGCTTGGGGGAGCCGCATACAGCTCTCGAACCGCGTATCACCTATTATTGCTGTAGAGCAATCTCAGTTAACAGATAACTTGTTGCTATGGGATACTGCATGTCCGCACCCTGTTAGTAAACCATTATCTACTGTATCTGTATTACAGTGGGGATGCGGTCTGAAGATCGACAGTGTCTAGGGCGACAATGTTTAGGTCGACCACTATAGGTCGACAGTCACTAGGTCGACATGGATGGAAGGTCGACAGGGTTTCTAGGTCGACATGTGCTAGGTCGACAGGTCTAAAGGTCTACATGAGTTTTTCACATTTTTTTTCTTTTTTTGAATTTTTTCATACTTAACGATCCACGTGGACTACGATTGGAACGGTAAAGTGTGCCGAGCGAAGCGGTAGCAGAGCGAAGGCACCATGGCCAAAGCATGGCGAGCGAAGCGGTGCACTAATTTGGGATCCCGGTCACTCTACGAAGAAAACGACAAAAAAAAAAAAAAATCCTCATGTCGACCTTTAGACATGTCGACCTAGAAACCCTGTCGACCTTCCATCCATGTCGACCTGGTGACTGTCGACCTATAGTGGTCGACCTAAACATTGTCGACCTAGACACTGTCGATTTGATGAACCACACCCATTACAGTGCAGGGTCCGCAGTATCTCGGTGATTTGCCCAACGATGCAGGTGGGGCGATATGGGCGGTAAGATGACACTGGAGGAACTGATCCGCTGTTTAAGTCATACCTAGTTTTTTAGGTTTTTTAGTTTTTTCCTCTAACAGGAGAATCTGTGTAACATCTGACACCAATAGGTGTTTAAATGTAGATGAGAAGCAGAATACTGTGCGTCAGGAGGCTTGCCAATCCTTTGACAGCTTTGTCATATGAATAGAAGATGAGTTTCCACCTGTGCAGATGTCTCTCTGTGCACATTACTTCTGTTGTGCTTCAGTTTGGTAAATGCAAATGTCTGGGCTTGTACGGCGCTGCTTTTCTTAAGATGCAAAAAAGATGCATGGCAAAGAAATCAGTGAGAGCAGAACCACGACCGGCTGCTCTTTCTTTTCACATTTGAATAAAAAACTTAATATTTGATTAAACATATTCATTTGCAAAGATATCTAGCGCCCTGGTAACCCGGGGCGGGCGTACAGGTGCACTTTAGCAACCCCTAATGGGGAAGCACAAAAGACTTAGCACACAATGACATTAGTAGGAAGAACTTGTACACTGTGACATCCAAAAGCTCGTTTTAACCCCTTCAGCTTATTGCTCTATAGACGGGCACTTTTATAAGCGCTTAAGCAGTAAGCATTCTGTGACCTATCTGCGATACAGCACGCATCCTGTCCGGTTAGAGAGACAGCTATATACATTGTATATATTTTCATGCAATTCATTTATTTTAGTGGTAAGATCGATAACCTGCCACAATAATGGTTGTTGGCTGCCGTTATTGTAGTCAGGTCATTAGAAGGTTTTCCCTTACTCCACTGGGGTCATGTCTGACTCTCAAAGGTGTCTCGTTGGTACGTAAAACAGGTAACGCCTGTCTAGGGCATCATGTGCTGATGCCACTTCGCCTTATACAATTAAACTTTCTCTGAACGAGTAGTTAAAGGAACGTGGACCTGTTAAGTGTCCCTCTCTACCCGACGCCCACAGTAATATCTTGAACGCCATTTTCCCCCGAAGCCCATATGTCTTGGGCGGTAATTCAGACCTGATCGCTAGGGTGCGTCTTTTGCATTCCTGCGATCAGGTAGTCGCCGCCTACAGGGGGAGGGTATTACCTTTGTACAGGTGTGCGATCGCTTTTGTTGGAGACTTGCACAAATATCAGTTTGTGCAGTCTCTGCACTGGCCAGGACTTACTCAGCCGCTGCGATGATCAGGGCCGGAGCTGACGTCAGAAACCCTCCCTTAAAACGCCTGGTCCCTCCTGCGTTTTCCCGGACACTCCTACATACGGTCAGTTGTCACCCGCAAACGGCCACTTCCAGTCAATCACCTTGCGATCGCCTGTGTGATCGCTTTTTTAGCACCATCTCGTTGCTGTGCACTGATGCCCGGTGCAGTCGCACCGGCGCAGTGCGGTGCATACGCATGCACAGTTCTGTTCTGATCTGATCGTAGGCTGTGAGAAAACGCAGCCTAGTGATCAGGTCTGAATCGGCACCTTGATGTCTTGGGATGAGATGAGAAGTTCTAGTGACTGTAAGTAGTGCAACATCATCAAGTTCTGGAAGAACCGAAATTCTGCTTTTGCGCCACAGCTCACTGATTTTTCAGCCTAGGATCAGTAATTGTAACAAAGTATACTGCAAAATAAACAGTGTATCTTAAAATAGTAAATAGTGCGTGTTCTATAAAATCCTATATAGGGTTAGTTCTAACCTGCTAATGTAACAATCGTTTTTATAATATTAGATATTTTAATTTTGTGCATCAGATATGTCTGTAAATCTTTATGCATGCAACTACTGTATATACGCTGTGGGGCTTATTCTGAGCACGACTAAGAATCACACGGAGCTTTAGCTGCACCCCCCATGTCAGGGTGCTAACATGCAATTGCATTGTCACTGCGCAGTTCTCTCCCCGAGACGCCATTTTCATAGAAAGATCCAATCCAGCCGGCACAGAGCAGGACAGACATACGTTAATATGCGAAGATTCGTTTCTGCGCATGCGCTGTTTGCATCGTGCCACCGCAGAATCTGCCTCCATGTGAGCAGTACAGCAAATCAAGTGACCACGGTGAACACAATATACCTAATATAAGTATAAATAACACCTACATGTACCTGTCCAATAGCGAGCCCTACTGTGTGTACGGAACAGTAAGCAGCATCTGTCCGTTCCCCGCCCACAGTCTTCCACCCACCTTTGTGTTGCTGTTGTTTAGTTAAGGCTATATAGTACTTTGTAAACACACAACACAAGTCTCAGGTTGTTTGAACACAGCGTTAGGTTCAGCTGCAGTACACCGTACCTCTGATCTTTTATGTTCCTGAGCAGATGTCTTTCATTAATTTATGGATTTATCATCTTTGCGGTTTTTTTTTCCTTTTTTTTTTTTTACACCTGGCAGCTGGCTCAAGTTTCAGTAGTTATTGTCTGTTTTGCATTGCACATAGAATTGAATATCATCTGTCTTCACAAAGCTGGGGCTATGAGAACCCAGGCAGGCTGCATGAACTGCGGGGCTGGAGACTGTTTAAACATCTCGCACACTTGTCACCCCCCCTCCTTACCTCCTTAATATTTATTTGTGCTCATTTTCTTCCCTGGCCTTGAATAGGGCTTAGATCGTGTTCGGTACAGCTGTATGTTTACTGAATCTCTTCCATCGTGACTCATTGTGCGTGTGTAAGTATCCTGGAAACGGCCGCTGCCTTCTTGGAAGAGCTGTTGGGGTTTCAGTGCCATTGCTTAAAAGGGAAAAAGTCACCAGTTGGTCACTTGCGCCATATTTACTAAACAGCGTTGAGCTTCGTAAAAAAGGGAGCAGGGTGCTGCGCCACTGAGAGCGCTCATTGTGAAAGCCCAGTGACAGTGATGCTAATGTGTGTGTGTATATATATATATATATATATACATATACTGTATATGTGTGTGTGAGATTAATAAATTATCTAAATTACTGTCCCTAGTATCCTCTTCACTATTATAATCCTGGGCGGTGATCCTATAAGTGACAGGATGGGATATTTAGCTGTCAGGTTTTACAGAATAGCAGCAAAAAAAAACTTTCTGCCAGTCTGATTTTCAGAACTACAGGTGTCTGGATAAGAGGTCCCATACTAACTATCTAATATTGGACACATAAGTGATATATATATATACAGTATATACATATATATATACACAGTATATATATATATATATATATATATATATATTATTGTGCTGTGAGACTCCAGTGGATATTTTTTTGTAGTTTGCAACGTAAGTGCCGCCTGCCTCTATATATAGGCATGTGTGAGTTTCTGCAGTTTATATTGTAATAAAACAATCCCTGGTGTTACACAGTACCACAGCGGTTTTGCATATAATCCTACCCCACATTAAAACATGCAAACACAGAGATCTGTTTGATCCAGAAGTTTTGACTTTCCTGAAAGTGTTATCTGCGAGCAGTGTGTGACAGCTTGCTGCTTTTATTTCATTTATGCATTTTGACAGATGGCAATGGAGAGTATAATGCACTTTTAGACTTCTCTATCAGTCTAATGGAGGTAACTGAAGGTTCTCTCAATTCTTCTCTTGGCACAAGAAGTATGTCAGTGAAATTACCTTCCCTTGTAATGAGTAACCTCTGAGGCAAAACTGACGAAAGTTTATCTCAGACACCGAAGTATGCATGTACGTTATATTTCAGATTTAGCTCTTTATTACATGCTCATATAGTTCTGTATCATCAGTTGTATCCATTTTATAGTACACATATTATACATTTGAGTGTGTGTATTACAGTATGTATGTTTTATGTGTGTGCGCTTATGTATGTTTTTAACATATAGGTGTGTGTGTAAGTCACTAGATAGATATTATATAGAAGTAGATACAAACGCACAGACTGTAATTCTGTACACGTTATATTATTACGGAGCAGCAGCAAGTACTTAAGCACTGGTGTACAGTATTTTCTGCATAGTGGAATTCCATTATATGTGAAAACCTGTAGATTTCCAGTAACTGCAGCCTGATTCGGCAAAATAAAAAGATACATACAGTAATTCTGAATTATGTGAGCTTCAGCCATACATAGATTTTTTGGGTATAATCCTACATAGGGTGCAGGATCTTTGCTATTCCCATAGCCAGCCAGTGAGCTCAGATTCATATCATCTTCTTGCAAGTCTGTAGAAGAAAGCAGAGAACGCTGTGGGGAAGAAGACCTAATTGACCTTGGGGGGCAACATTGATTTTCTACACATGCATCTTCATTTCTGATAAATTATAAAGCCATTAATTTGCTGAGGAAATGGCAGGGCCCAGCCTGAGGCACAGATGTGTCCTAAGCAGCCGGCTTTGAGAGCTCACATCATGCCAAGAAGGGCTGACGGAAAATAAGACCTAAAGTGTCATGGTTAGTCACCCCCCCCCCCCCCCCCCCCCCCTCCGGGGGCTCTTCTGGGTGCTTGTACCAAGCAACTGTATTGTGATTGTGTGTTTTATTTATTTTATTACTAAATAGATTTCTCTATCGTCCTAGTGGATGCTGGGGTTCCTGAAAGGACCATGGGGAATAGCGGCTCCGCAGGAGACAGGGCACAAAAAGTAAAGCTTTAGGATCAGGTGGTGTGCACTGGCTCCTCCCCCTATGACCCTCCTCCAAGCCTCAGTTAGATTTTTGTGCCCGGCCGAGAAGGGTGCAATCTAGGTGGCTCTCCTAAAGAGCTGCTTAGAGAAGTTTAGCTTAGGTTTTTTATTTTACAGTGAGTCCTGCTGGCAACAGGATCACTGCAACGAGGGACTTAGGGGAGAAGAAGTGAACTCACCTGCGTGCAGGATGGATTGGCTTCTTGGCTACTGGACATTAGCTCCAGAGGGACGATCACAGGTACAGCCTGGATGGTCACCGGAGCCTCGCCGCCGGCCCCCTTGCAGATGCTGAAACGAGAAGAGGTCCAGAATCGGCGGCAGAAGACTCCTCAGTCTTCTTAAGGTAGCGCACAGCACTGCAGCTGTGCGCCATTTTCCTCTCAGCACACTTCACACGGCAGTCACTGAGGGTGCAGGGCGCTGGGAGGGGGGCGCCCTGGGAGGCAAATGAAAACCTTTTTTGGCTAAAAATACCTCACATATAGCCTCCGGGGGCTATATGGAGATATTTAACCCCTGCCAGAATCCGTTAAGAGCGGGAGACGAGGCCGCCGAAAAAGGGGCGGGGCCTATCTCCTCAGCACACAGCGCCATTTTCCCTCACAGAAAGGCTGGAGGGAAGGCTCCCAGGCTCTCCCCTGCACTGCACTACAGAAACAGGGTTAAAACAGAGAGGGGGGGCACTAATTTGGCATTAGAAATATATAAAAAAGATGCTATAAGGGAAAACACTTATATAAGGTTGTCCCTATATAATTATAGCGTTTTTGGTGTGTGCTGGCAAACTCTCCCTCTGTCTCTCCAAAGGGCTAGTGGGTCCTGTCCTCTATCAGAGCATTCCCTGTGTGTGTGCTGTGTGTCGGTACGTGTGTGTCGACATGTATGAGGACGATGTTGGTGAGGAGGCGGAGCAATTGCCTGTAATGGTGATGTCACTCTCTAGGGAGTCGACACCGGAATGGATGGCTTATTTAGGGAATTACGTGATAATGTCAACACGCGCCAAGGTCGGTTGACGGCATGAGACGGCCGACAAACAATTAGTACCGGTCCAGACGTCTCAAAAACACCGTCAGGGGTTTTAAAACGCCCGTTTACTTTAGTCGGTCGACACAGACAGGGACACTGAATCCAGTGTCGACGGTGAATAAACAAACGTATTCCTTATTAGGGCCACACGTTAAGGGCAATGAAGGAGGTGTTACATATTTCTGATACTACAAGTACCACAAAAGAGGGTATTATGTGGGATGTGGAAAAACTACCGTAGTTTTTCCTGAATCAGATAAATTAAATAAAGTGTGTGATGATGCGTGGGTTCCCCCCGATAGAAAATATGGGCGGTATACCCTTTCCCGCCAGAAGTTAGGGCGCGTTGGGAAACACCCCTTAGGGTGGATAAGGCGCTCACACGCTTATCAGAACAAGTGGCGGTACCGTCTATAGATAGGGCCGTCCTCAAGGAGCCAGCTGACAGGAGGCTGGAAAAATATCATAAAAAGTATATACACACATACTGGTGTTATACTGCGACCAGCGATCGCCTCAGCCTGGATGTGCAGAGCTGGGGTGGCTTGGTCGGATTCCCTGACTAAAAATATTGATACCCTTGACAGGGACAGTATTTTATTGACTATAGAGCATTTAAAGGATGTATTTCTATATATGCGAGATGCACAGAGGGATATTTGCACTCTGGCATCAAGAGTAAGTGCGATGTCCATATCTGCCAGAAGATGTTTATGGACACGACAGTGGTCAGGTGATGCAGATTCCAAACGGCACAAAGGTGTATTGCCGTATAAAGGAAGAGGAGTTATTTGGGGTCGGTCCATCGGACCTGGTGGCCACGGCAACTGCTGGAAAATCCACCGTTTTTACCCTAAGTCACATCTCTGCAGAAAAAGACACCGTCTTTTCAGCTTCAGTCCTTTCGTCCCTATAAGAGTCATATCTGCCCAGGGATAGAGGAAAGGGAAGAAGACTGCAGCAGACAGCCCATTCCCAGGAACAGAAGCGTTCCACCGCTTCTGACAAGCTCTCAGCATGACGCTGAGACCGTACAGGACCCCTGGATCCTACAAGTAGTATCCCAGGGGTACAGTTTGGAATGTCGAGACGTTTCCCCTGCGCAGGCTCCTGAAGGCTGCTTTACCAAGGTCTCCCTCCGACAAGGAGGCAGTATGGGAAAAAATTCACGAGCTGTATTCCCAGCAGGTGATAATTAAATTACCCCTCCTACAACAAGAAAAGGGGTATTATTCCACACTATATTGTGGTACTGAAGCCAGAAGGCTAGGTGAGACCTATTCTAAATCTAAAAAAATTTGAACACTTACAAAGGTTCAAATCAAGATGGAGTCACTCAGAGCAGTGATAACGAACCGGGAAGAAGGGGACTATCTGGTGTCCCGAGACATCAGGGATGCGTACCTCCATGTCCCAAATTTGCCCTTATCACTAAGGGTACCTCAGGTTCGTGGTACAGAACTGTCACTATCAGTTTCAGACGCTGCCGTTTGGATTGTCTACGGCACCCCGGGTCTTTACCAAGGTAATGGCCGAAATGATGGTTCTTCTTCGAAGAAAAGGCGTCTTAATTATCCCTTACTTGGACGATCTCCTGATAAGGGCAAAGTCCAGGGAACAGTTGGAGGTCGGAGTAGCACTATCTCGGATACTGTTACAACAGCAGGGGTGGATTCTAAAGATTCCAAAATCGCAGCTGATCCCGACAACAAGTCTCCTGTGCTTAGGGATGATTCTGGACACAGTCCAGAAAAAGGTGTTTCTCCCGGAAGAGAAAGCCAGGGAGTTATCCGAGCTAGTCAGGAACCTCCTAAAATCAGTGCATCATTGCACAAGGGCCATGGTAAAAAAATGGTGACTTCCTTCGAAGCAATTCCAGTCGGCAGATTTCATGCAAGAACTTTTCAGTGGGATCTGCTGGACAAATGGTCCGGATCGCATCTTCAGATGCATCAGCGGATAACCCTATATCCAAGGACAAGGGTGTCTCTCCTGTGGTGGTTACAGAGTGCTCATCTTCTAGAGGGCCGCAGATTCGGCATTCAGTTTTGGATGTTGGTGACCACGGAGGCCAGCCCGAGAGGCTGGGGAGCAGTCACACAAGGACAAAATTTCCAGGGAGTGTGATCAAGTCTGGAGATTTTTCTCCACATAAATATAGCTAAGGGTAAATTTATAATGCTCTAAGCTTAGCAAGACCTCTGCTTCAAGGTCAGCCGGTATTGATCCAGTGGGATAAAACATCACGGCAGTCGCCCACGTAAATAGACAGGGCGGCACAAGAAGCAGGAGGGCAGTGGCAAAAACTGCAAGGACTTTTCGCTGGGCGGAAAATCATGTGATAGCACTGTCAGCAGTGTTTCATTCCGGGAATGGAAACTGGGAAGCAGACTTCCTCAGTAGGCACGACCTCCACCCGGCAGAGTGGGAACTTCATGGGGAAGTTTTCCACATAATTGTAAACCGTTGGGAATTACCAAAGGTGGACATGATGGCGTCCCGTCTGAACAAAAAAAAAACGGGACAGGTATTGCGCCAGGTTAAGAGACCCTCAGGCAATAGCTGTGGACATTCTGGTAACACCGTGGGTGTACCAGTCGGTGTATGTGTTCCATCCTCTGCTTTTCATACCTAAGGTACTGAGAATTATAAGACGTAGAGGAGTAAGAACTATACTCATGGCTCCGGATTGGCCAAGAAGGACTTGGTACCCGGAACTTCAAGAGATGCTCACAGAGGACTTATGGCCTCTGCCGCTAAGAAGGGACTTGTTTCAGCAAGTACCATGTCTGTTCCAAGACTTACCGCAGCTGCGTTTGACGGCATGGCGGTGGAACGCCGGATCCTAAGGGAAAAGGCATTCAGGAAGAGGTCATTCCTACCCTGGTCAAAGCCAGAAAGGAGGTGACCGCACAACATTATCACCACATGTGGCGAAAATATGTTGCGTGGTATGAGGCCAGGAAGGCCCCACGAAGAAATTTCAACTCGGTCGATTCCTGCATTTCTTGCAAACAGGAGTGTCTATGGGCCTCAAATTGGGGTCCATTAAGGTTCAAATTTCGGCCCTGTCGATTTTTCTTCCAGAAAGAATTGGCTTCAGTTCCTGAAGTCCAGAAGTTTGTCAAGGGAGTATTGCATATACAACCCCCTTTTGTGCCTCCAGTGGCACTGTGGGATCTCAACGTAGTTCTGGGATTCCTCAAAACACATTGGTTTAAAACCAGTCAAATCTGTGGATTTGAAGCATCTCACATGAAAAGTGAACATGCTCTTGGACCTGGCCTGGACCAGGCGAGTGTCAAATTGGTGGTTTTTTTCTCAAAAAAGCCCATATCTGTTTGTCCATTCGGACAGGGCAGAGCTGCGGACTCGTCCCCAGTTCTCTCCCTAAGGTGGTGTCAGTGTTTCACCTGAACCAGCTTATTGTGGTGTCTTGCGCCTACTAGGGACTTGGAGGACTCCAAGTTGCTAGATGTGGTCAGGGCCCTGAAAATATAGGTTCCAGGACGGCTGGAGTCAGGAAAACTGACTTGCTGTTATCCTGTATGCACCCAACAAACTGGGTGCTCTTGCTTTTAAGCAGACTTTGCTAGTTGGATGTGTAATACAATTCAGCTTGCACATTCTGTGGCAGGCCTGCCACAGCCAAAATATGTAAATGCCCATTCCACAAGGAAGGTGGGCTCATCTTGGGCGGCTGCCCGAGGGGTCTCGGCTTTACAACTTTGCCGAGCGGCTATTTAGTCAGGGGCAAACACGTTTGTAAAATCCTACAAATTTGATACCCTGGCTAAGGAGGACCTGGAGTTCTCTCATTCGGTGCTGCAGAGTCATCCGCACTCTCCCGCCCGTTTGGGAGCTTTGGTATAATCCCCATGGTCCTTTCAGGAACCCCAGCATCCACTAGGACGATAGAGAAAATAAGAATTTACTTACCGATAATTCTATTTCTCGGAGTCCGTAGTGGATGCTGGGCGCCCATCCCAAGTGCGGATTATCTGCATTACTTGTACATAGTTACAAAAATCGGGTTATTATTGTTGTGAGCCATCTTTTCAGAGGCTCCGCTGTTATCATACTGTTAACTGGGTTCAGATCACAGGTTGTACAGTGTGATTGGTGTGGCTGGTATGAGTCTTACCCGGGATTCATAAATCCTTCCTTATTGTGTACGCTCGTCCGGGCACAGTACCTAACTGAGGCTTGGAGGAGGGTCATAGGGGGAGGAGCCAGTGCACACCACCTGATCCTAAAGCTTTACTTTTTGTGCCCTGTCTCCTGCGGAGCCGCTATTCCCCATGGTCCTTTCAGGAACCCCAGCATCCACTACGGACTCCGAGAAATAGAATTATCGGTAAGTAAATTCTTATTATTACCACATGTGGAAAATGTGTGTATCGTACTATAAATGTGCATATATACATACATGTATATGTAGATATATAATTTATATTCAGTTGTTATGTTTATCTTGTTGATAGCACACCCAGTACATCTCCCTGCCATTATTCCATCTGGCAGAGTTAAAATCGTGCCGTTATTCCGTGTGGCAGAGTTAAAGTCCTGCTGTTATTTTGTGTGGCAGAGTTAAAGTCCTGCCGTTATTCCGTATGACAGAGTTAAAGTCCTGCCGTTATTCTATGCGACAGAGTTAAAGTCCTGCCGTTATTCTGTGTGGCAGAGTTAAAGTCCTGCCGTTATTCCGTGTGGCAGAATTAAAGTACTGACGTTATTCCATGTGGCAGAGTTAAAGTCCTGCCGTTATTCCGTGTGGCAGAGTTAAAGTCCTGACGTTATTCCATGTGGCAGAGTTAAAGTCCTGCTGTTATTCCGTGTGGCAGAATTAAAGTCCTGCCGTTATTCTATGCAACAGAGTTAAAGTCCTGCCATTATTCCGTGTGACAGAGTTAAAGTCCTGATGTTATTCCGTGTGGCAGAGTTAAAGTCCTGCCGTTATTCCGTGTGGCAGAGTTAAAGTCCTGCCGTTATTCCGTGTGGCAGAATTAAAGTCCTGACGTTATTCCATGTGGCAGAGTTAAAGTCCTGACGTTATTCCATGTGGCAGAGTTAAAGTCCTGCCGTTATTCCATGTGGCAGAGTTAAAGTCCTGCCGTTATTCCGTGTGGCAGAGTTAAAGTCCTGACGTTATTCCATGTGGCAGAGTTAAAGTCCTGCTGTTATTCCGTGTGGCAGAGTTAAAGTCCTGACGTTATTCCATGTGGCAGAGTTAAAGTCCTGCCGTTATTCCGTGTGGCAGAGTTAAAGTCCTGACGTTATTCCATGTGGCAGAGTTAAAATCCTGCCGTTATTCTGTGTGGCAGAGTTAAAGTCCTGCCGTTATTCCGTAAGGCAGTGAAAGTCCTAACGTTATTCCGTAAGGCAGTGAAAGTCCTGACGTTATTCCGTAAGGCAGTGAAAGTCCTGACGTTATTCCATGTGGCAGAGTTATAGGCCTGACTAGTCCATCTCTGTGCAGCTTATCAGGAAATTGGACTCTGCAACCTACTGTACAGTAAATATCAGATTGTTCCGCATGTATGTTAGTAAGTTTATGTTTCCTATTACTTTGGTTGTAGATTTTGTTAGTAACAGGTGCTGTTTCTATTAAATGTACCATACAGTGGATGGAGCAATGATCAGTCACTTTATATAATAAACGTTTTAAAGTTATACCAGGCTAACAGCATGGGAGTCAGTTGGTAAGTACCTGATGCAAATAAGATATTCTTGTACACGATGCAGAGGCCAGATCCATGGAACAGCGCCCCCATGTGGCTAAGTCGTTTCGGACAACGCACTGCTGGAAATACCAATGTATTATAAATATTATAAATCGTTTTTAGGAAATTGCTGTTGACATGCTTGTCTATCTCTACAAGACGTTTTCCTTGACTAGCGCAATTCTACATGCAGGAAGGTCTGTCTCCAAATCACTTGAAAAAGGCCAAACTGATGTTTTTCTACACACGCTACCCAAGTTCCAACATGCTAAAAACTTACTTCTCCGATGTGAAGGTAAGACCTCAGGTACTATATACATTTATTGCTAGATATACTATTAACGCAAATAAAAAAATAAGTTGATCTGTTTGAACATAGCAACAAACCAGATTCTTCCTATCATTTATCTAAAACCTTCTAAAAAGTGACAGCTAGGATCTGATTGATTGCTACAGTATGTGCAAGCTTTAATAACTGTACCCCGAAATCTCTGCCAAAGGAGCTGCACAATGTACTGCGCTAATGTTTATATCATTATATATATATATATATATACATATAATCATTAGCTTTAATGATTTGGGTGGGTTCAAAGATTGATTTTGCATATTAAAAAAAAACCTCCCGACGTATAATTGCAGAGATCTTACTACTGCTTGACGCGATTGTTTTTAATACTGTTTTAACAAATTCTGGTTTGTGCCAATATGATTTTAATATAAACCAATATCACTAAAGGCTTTTCAAGGCTTACGTCCCAAATCCACAGTTGTTTAACATTTTGACCTAGATTTATAAAATGCTGCGATATTGCGCCATTAATCCTGCACTGTTTTGAGGGGCTCATGTATCATGTTATATCATGCAGAAGAAGATACGGCAGCTACGTACAAATGTCCGTAAGCACATTAAAGTTGCCTGATTTTGAGCAGCACTTTGTTGCCGTAATATCAAACATTATGCATTTCAGAAAGAGACAAATGTCTATTCATATAGCGGTGATTTCAACTACTCATCTTACTCCATAGAATTAATCTAAATGCTAATAATTAGATTTATGTTTAACCATTTTAGCAAATAGAGAGCAGATTGAAGTCTGTGTTTTATTTTTCTTCTTAGAAATAACCTGTACGTGAGATGGGCAGCCATTTTGTGAACTGTGCCAATGTAGGCTTAGGATTGTCAGTGCCGATGCCTTCACCGTGTACAAAATGGCCGTCACCCCTTCAGAACTTATTCCGGTGTTCCAATTGCCCAGACTCAGTGGAGGCAGCATTTGGTGTGCACTAAGAACACCTGAATATATACATTTCTAATACTGTCAATAGATTATTTGCAAAAGATTGAGGTAAAATAGATAGGTAAGTCTCCCTGTTGAGTAACTACACAAGGGATGGTACGAGTTCCCATTTGCTAGTGGTATTTGACTTGTTTGTCATGTGGGATCATCAAAGGGACAGGAGCCCCCAAAGAGCCAATTTATTCGCTACGGAAATGGGATGTAGTTATGTGACCGGCGCTCAGGAGACCGCCGGGCACAATACCGACCACTACATCCCACCCTCTCTCAATCCCGACAGTCTGCATGGCGACTAGCAGGGACTATTCCCACTCGTGGGTGTCCACGCAAGGTGCTTCGTTGCGCTCGCAACCCCCGCCGGGCATCTAAATGCCGTGATCCCACCGTAGGTATGGTGACCGGTGGTCTCCCGACCACCGGTCACACGATACTAACCCCGCAATACATATTATGGCAATAACAGGTATATATATATATATATATATATAGAGAGAGAGAGAAAGAGAGAGAGAAGCAGAGGTGCGGCACTCAAGCTGAGTCTTCGTAATAAGGAGACACACTGTCCTGCGTTTCAACAGCGTGTGTCTCCTTATTACGAAGATTCAGCTTGAGTGCCGCACCTCTGCTTCTCTATCTACATTCTTGTGAGGGCACCAGCGAGGTTATTTTCATTACATTGGGAGTGCCGGACCCTCAATATTCTATATACAGTATATATATATATATATATCTATATCTGTGGGGACTTATTGTAATATTCTTCTAAGGAGTTAATTCAGTTGTTTTTTGGGGCTCCCATAAGTAAAGGGCAGGGTGATATTCATTTGTTTTTGCTAATGGGCGTGAGTGCTGTGGGTGCTCAATATAAATATATATATATATATATATATACATTGCAGACAGCGGCGGCACTCGGAGACTTCAAATACAGTGCATAAATTGTTTATTTTCAATATCTACGTTTCGGGGTACGCAGCCCCTTCATCCTGACGAAGGGGCTGCGTACCCCGAAACGTAGATATTGAAAATAAACAATTTATGCACTTTATTTGAAGTCTCCGAGTGCCGCCGCTGTCTGCAATGTATTTGTGAGGGACGGGCTGTCTCTCAAGGAGGAGGGCACAGGAGCAAGTTTGTGGAGTCCGTGGGGACGGAGGGAGTGCCGGATCGTTCTGGACATTATATATATATATATATATATATATATATATATATATATATGTATATATATATAAAAGCCGCATAGATACAATGTTTGGAGTTAAGATATTTGCAAGTTGTGGAACTCTTCTCTCTGTCACTTTTTCTGAGGTAAGCTAACTGCAATGCCATCCAAAGGCTTGCTTAAATGAAATCTTTTGTGCATAGAGAAATTATGAAATCTTTTTAGTTCTGATCATCTCCTGAATTGTTCCACATACAGTGGTGAGTCTGATAAATTGCCTTACAGATTTAGCAGCTCCTGAAACTCTTTATAACGCTGACTGGGCCTGTTCGCAAAACAGAGATCTCTCATTTAAAAATAATAATAATTATAATTAATTTTATTATGTGTTCATATTACGCCTCCTTCCGATGTCCTCTCCCATCCCTGTTGTACAGTGTTACTGCCTATTTATCCCATCCCTGTTGTACAGTGTTACTGTCTATTTATCCCATCCCTGTTGTACAGTGTTACTGTCTATTTATCCCATCCCTGTTGTACAGTGTTACTGTCTATTTATCCCATCCCTGTTGTACAGTGTTACTGTCTATTTATCCCATCCCTGTTGTACAGTGTTACTGTCTATTTATACCATCCCTGTTATACAGTGTTACTGCCTATTTATCCCATCCCTGTTGTACAGTGTTACTGTCTATTTATCCCATCCCCGTTGTACAGTGTTACTGTCTATTTATCCCATCCCTGTTGTACAGTGTTACTGTCTATTTATCCCATCCCTGTTGTACAGTGTTACTGTCTATTTATCCCATCCCTGTTGTACAGTGTTACTGTCTATTTATCCCATCCCTGTTGTACAGTGTTACTGTCTATTTATCCCATCCCTGTTGTACAGTGTTACTGCCTATTTATCCCATCCCTGTTGTACAGTGTTACTGTCTATTTATCCCATCCCTGTTATACAGTGTTACTGCCTATTTATCCCATCCCTGTTGTACAGTGTTACTGTCTATTTATCCCATCCCTGTTGTATAGTGTTACTGTCTATTTATCCCATCCCTGTTGTACAGTGTTACTGTCTATTTCTCTAACGTCCTAGTGGATGCTGGGAACTCCGTCAGGACCATGGGGAATAGCGGCTCCGCAGGAGACAGGGCACAAAAGCAAGCTTTTAGGATCACATGGTGTGTACTGGCTCCTCCCCCTATGACCCTCCTTGCAGATGCTGAAGATGAAGAGGTCCGGAACCAGGCGGCAGAAGACTCTCAGTCTTCATCAGGTAGCGCACAGCACTGCAGCTGTGCGCCATTGTTGTCAGCACACTTCACACAGCGGTCACGGAGGGTGCAGGGCGCTGGGGGGGGGGCGCCCTGGGCAGCAATGTATAATACCTGTATGGCGAAAAATACATCACATATAGCCCTTGAGGCTATATGGATGTATTTAACCCCTGCCAGATATCTAAAACTCCGGAGAAGAAGCCCGCCGAAAAGGGGGCGGGGCCTATTCTCCTCAGCACACAGTTCCATTTTCCCTCACAGAAAGGCTGGTGGGAAGGCTCCCATGATCTCCCCTGCACTGCACTACAGAAACAGGGTTAAAACAGAGAGGGGGGGCACTGATTTGGCGATATGTATATATATTAAAATGCTATAAAAGGAACACTTATATAAAGGTTGTCCCTGGATAATTATAGCGTTTTGGTGTGTGCTGGCAAACTCTCCCTCTGTCTCCCCAAAGGGCTAGTGGGTCCTGTCCTCTATCAGAGCATTCCCTATGTGTGTGCTGTATGTCGGTACGTGTGTGTCGACATGTATGAGGAAAATATTGGTGAGGAGGCGGAGCAAATTGCCTGTAATGGTGATGTCACTCTCTAGGGAGTCGACACCGGAATGGATGGCTTATTTATGGAAATTACGTGACAATGTCAACACGCTGCAAGCCGGTTGACGACATGAGAGGGCCGGCGAACAAATTAGTATCTGTCCAGGCGTCTCAAACACCGTCAGGGGCTGTAAAATGCCCATTTACCTCAGTCGGTCGACACAGACCCAGACACGGACACTGATTTCAGTGTCGACGGTGAAGAAACAAACGTATTTTCTTTTAGGGCCACACGTTAAGGGCAATGAAGGAGGTGTTACATATTTCTGATACTCCAAGTACCACAAAAAAGGGTATTATGTGTGAGGTGAAAAAACTACCTGTAGTTTTTCCTGAATCAGATAAATTAAATGAAGTGTGTGATGATGCGTGGGTTTCCCCCGATAGAAAATTATTGGCGGTATACCCTTTCCCGCCAGAAGTTAAGGCGCGGTGGGAAACACCCCTCAGGGTGGATAAGGCGCTCACACGCTTATCAGAACAAGTGGCGGTACCATCTACGGATAGGGCCGTACTTAAGGAGCCAGCTGATAGGAGGCTGAAAAATATCCTAAAAAGTATACACACACATGCTGGTGTTATACTGCGACCAGCGATCGCCTCAGCCTGGATGTGCAGAGCTGAGGTGGCTTGGTCGGATTCCCTGACTAAAAATATTGATACCTTTGACAGGGACAGTATTTTATTGACTATAGAGCATTTAAAGGATGCATTTCTATATATGCGAGATGCGCAGAGGGATATTTGCACTCTGGCATCAAGAGTAAATGCGATGTCCATATCTGCAAGAAGATGTTTATGGACACGACAGTGGTCAGGTGATGCAGATTCCAAACGGCACAAAGATGTATTGCCGTATAAAGGGGAGGAGTTATTTGGGGTCGGTCCATGGGACCTGGTGGCCAGGGCAACTGCTGGAAAATCCACCGTTTTTTACCCTAAGTCACATCTCTGCAGAAAAAGACACCGTCTTTTCAGCCTCAGTCCTTTCGTCCCTATAAGAGTCATATCTGCCCAGGGATAGAGGAAAGGGAAGAAGACTGCAGCAGGCAGCCCATTCCCAGGAACAGAAGCCCTCCACCGCTTCTACCAAGTTCTCAGCATGACGCTGGGACCGTACAGGACCCCTGGATCCTACAAGTAGTATCCAAGGGGTACAGATTGGAATGTCGAGAGGTTTCCCCCCTCGCAGGTTCCTGTAGTCTGCTGTACCAATGTCTCCCTCCGACAGGGAGGCAGTATTGAAAACAATTCACAAGCTGTATTCCCAGCAGGTGATAATAAAATTACCCCTCCGACAACAAGGAAAGGGGTATTACTCCACACTATATGGTGGTACTGAAGGCTAGGTGAGACCTATTCTAAATCTGAAAAATTTGAACACTTGCAAGGGTTCAAATCCAGATGGAGTCACTCAGAGCAGTGATAGCAAAGAAAAAGGGGACTATATGGTGTCCCGGGACATCAGGGATGCTTACCTCCATGTCCCAAAATTTGCCTTTTCTCACCAAGGGTACCTCAGGTTCGTGGTACAGAACTGTCACTATCAGTTTCAAGACGATGCCGTTGGATTGTCCAAGGCACCCCGGGTCCTTACCAAGGTAATGACCGAAAGGAGGATTCGTCTTCAAAGAAAATGGACGACCTCCTGATAAGAACAAGGTCCAGAGAACAGTTGGAGGTCGGAGTAGCACTATCTCAAGTAGTTCTACGACAGCACGGGTGGATTCTAAATATTCCAAAACCGCAGTTGTTCCGACGACACGTCTGCTGGTCCTAGGGATGATTCTGGACACAGTCCAGGAAAAGGTGTTTCTCCCAGAGGAGAAAGCCAGGGAGTTATCCGAGCTAATCGGGATCCTCCTAAAACCAGGAAAAGTATCAGTGCATCATTGCACAAGAGTCCTGGTAAAAATGGTGGCTTATTACGAAGCGCTTCCATTCGGCAGATTTCACGCAAGAACTCTTCAGTGGGATCTGCTGGACAAATGGTCCGGATCGCATCTTCAGATGCATCAGCGGATAACCCTATATCCAAGGACAAGGGTGTCTCTCCTGTGGTGATTACAGAGTGCTCATCTTCTAGAGGGCAGCAGATTCGGCATTCAGGATTGGATGCTGGTGACCACGGAGGCCAGCCTGAGAGGCTGGGGAGCAGTCACACAAGGAGTGTGATCAAGTCTGGAGAATTCTCTCCAAATAAATATACTGGAGCTAAGAGCAAATTTATAATGCTCTAAGCTTAGCAAGACCTCTGCTTCAAGGTCAGCCGGTATTGATCCAGTGGGATAACATCACGGCAGTCGCCCACGTAAACAGAAAGGGCGGCACAAGAAGCAGGAGGGCAGTGGCAAAACTGCAAGGATTTTTCGCTAGGCGGAAAATCATGTGATAGCACTGTCAGCAGTGTTCATTCCGGGAGTGGACGACTGGGAAGCAGACTTCCTCAGCAGGCACGACCTCCACCCGGGAGAGTGGGAACTTCATCGGGAAGTTTTCCGCATGATTGTGAACCGTTGGGAAAGACCAAAGGTGGACATGATGGCGTCCCGCCCGAACAAAAAATGGGACAGGTATTGCGCCAGGTCACGAGACCTTCAGGCGATAGCTGTGGACGTCCTGGTAACACCGTGGGTGTAACAGTCGGTGTATGTGTTCCCTCCTCTGCTTCTCATAACCAAGGTATTGAGAATTATAAGACATAGAGGAGTAAGAACTATACTCGTGGCTCCGGATTGGCCAAGAGGGACTTGGTAACCGGAACTTCAAGAGATGCTCACAGAGGACTAATGGCCTCGGGAGCTAAGAAGGGATTTGCTTTCAGCAAGTACCATGTCTGTTCCAAGAGGAACCGTGGCATCGGCCTTTAAGAAAGGACCTGCTCCAGCAGGGACCTTGTCTGTTCCAAGACTTACCGCGACTGCGTTTGACGGCATGGCGGTTTGAACGCCGGATCCTAAGGGAAAAGGCATTCCGGAAGAGGTCATACCTACCCTGGTCAAAGCCAGGAAGGAGGTGACCGCACAACGTTATCACCACATGTGGTAAAAATATGTTGCGTGGGTGAGGCCAGGAAGGCCCCACGAAAAAATTTCAACTAGGTCGATTTCTGCACTTCCTGCAAACAGGAGTGTCTATGAGCCTCAAATTGGGGTCCATTAAGGTTCAAGTTTCGGCCCTATAGATTTTCTTCCAGAAAGAATTGGCTTCAGTTCCTGAAGTCCAGACGTTTGTCAAGGGAGTATTGCATATACAGCCCTTGTGTGCCTCCAGTGGCACCGTGGGATCTCAACGTAGTGTTGGGATTCCTCAAATCATATTCGTTTGAACCACTCAAATCTGTGGATTTGAAATATCTCGCATGGAAAGTGACCATGCTGTTGGCCCTGGCCTCGGCCAGGCGATTGTCAAAATTGGCGGCTTTGTCTTACAAAAGCCCATATTTGATTTTCCATTCGGACAGGGCAGAACTGCGGACTCGTCCCCAGTTTCTTCCTAAGGTGGTGTCAGCGTTTCACCTGAAACAACCTATTGTGGTGCCTGCGGCTACTAGGGACTTGGAGGACTCCAAGTTGCTAGACGTTGTCAGGGCCCTGAAAATATATATATATATATATATATAATTCCAGGACGGCTGGAGTCAGAAAGTCTGACTTGCTGTTTATATTGTAGGCACCCAAAAAGCTGGGTGCTCCTGCTTCTAAGCAGACTATTGCTCGTTGGATTTGTAGTACAATTCAGCTTGCACATTCTGTGGCAGGCCTGCCACAGCCAAAATCTGTAAATGCCCATTCCACAAGGAAGGTGGGCTCATCTTGGGCGGCTGCCCGAGGGGTCTCGGCTTTACAACTTTGCCGAGCAGCTACTTGGTCAGGGGCAAACACGTTTGCAAAATTCTACAAATTTGATACCCTGGCTGAGGAGGACCTGGAGTTCTCTCATTCGGTGCTGCAGAGTCATCCGCACTCTCCCGCCCGTTTGGGAGCTTTGGTATAATCCCCATGGTCCTGACGGAGTCCCCAGCATCCACTAGGACGTTAGAGAAAATAAGATTTTACTTACCGATAAATCTATTTCTCATAGTCCGTAGTGGATGCTGGGCGCCCATCCCAAGTGCGGATTGTCTGCATTACTTGTACATAGTTATTGTTACAAAAAATCGGGTTATTATTGTTGTGAGCCATCTTTTTTAGAGGCTACTTCATTGTTATCATACTGTTAACTGGGTTCAAATCACAAGTTGTACGGTGTGATTGGTGTGGCTGGTATGAGTCTTACCCGGGATTCAAGATCCTTCCTTATTGTGTACGCTCGTCCGGGCACAGTACCTAACTGAGGCTTGGAGGAGGGTCATAGGGGGAGGAGCCAGTACACACCATGTGATCCTAAAAGCTTGCTTTTGTGCCCTGTCTCCTGCGGAGCCGCTATTCCCCATGGTCCTGACGGAGTCCCCAGCATCCACTACGGACTATGAGAAATAGATTTATCGGTAAGTAAAATCTTATTTTATCCCATCCCTGTTGTACAGTGTTACTGTCTATTTATCCCATCCCTGTTGTACAGTGTTACTGTCTATTTATCCCATCCCTGTTGTACAGTGTTACTGTCTATTTATCCCATCCCTGTTGTACAGTGTTACTGCCTATTTCTCTGACGTCCTAGTGGATGCTGGGGACTCCGTAAGGACCATGGGGAATAGACGGCTCCGCAGGAGACTGGGCACATCTAAGAAAGATTTAGGACTATCTGGTGTGCACTGGCTCCTCCCCCTATGACCCTCCTCCAAGCCTCAGTTAGATTTCTGTGCCCGGCTGAGCTGGATGCACACTAGGGGCTCTCCTGAGCTCCTAGAAGATAGTATAGTTTAGGTTTTTTATTTTCAGTGAGACCTGCTGGCAACAGGCTCACTGCAACGAGGGACTAAGGGGAGAAGAAGCGAACCTACCTAAGTGGTGGTAGCTTGGGCTTCTTAGGCTACTGGACACCATTAGCTCCAGAGGGATCGAACACAGGACCCGATCTCGTCGTCCGTTCCCGGTGCCGCGCCGCCGTCCCCCTTACAGAGCCAGAAACAAGAAGGTGGTCCGGAAAATCGGCGGCTGAAGACTTCTGTCTTCTCCAAGGTAGCGCACAGCACTGTAGCTGTGCGCCATTGCTCCTCATGCACACCACACACTGCGGTCACTGATGGGTGCAGGGCGCTGGGGGGGGACGCCCTGAGCAGCAATAACAACACCTTGGCTGGCAAAACTAACACCATATATAGCCCCAGAGGCTATATAGGTGTATATTAACCCCTGCCAGAAACGATAAAATAGCGGGAGAAAGCCCGCCGAAAAAGGGGCGGGGCCAACTCCCTCAGCACATTGGCGCCATTATTCCCTCACAGCTTCGCTGGAAGGAAGCTCCCTGGCTCTCTCCTGCAGTCCTGCACTACAGAAAGGGTAAAAAAGAGAGGGGGGGGGGGGCACAATTTAGGCGCAGTATATATATATTATAGGCAGCTATAGGGGAAAACACTCTGTATAGTGATATCCCTGTGTTATATAGCGCCCTGGTGTGTGCTGGCATACTCTCCCTCTGTCTCCCCAAAGGGCTTTGTGGGGTCCTGTCCTCTGTAAGAGCATTCCCTGTGTGTCTGCTGTGTGTCGGTACTGCTGTGTCGACATGTATGATGAGGATAATGATGTGGAGGCGGAGCAAATGCCTGTGAATATGATGTCACCCCCTGCGGGGTCGACACCAGTGTGGATGGACTTATGGAAGGAATTACGTGACAGTGTCAGCTCCTTACATAAAAGGTTTGACGACACAGGACAGCCGGCTACTCAGCTTGTGCCTGTCCAAGCGTCTCAAATGTCATCAGGGGCTATAAAACACCCGCTACCTCAGATGACAGATACAGATGTCGACACGGATACCGACTCCAGTGTCGACGATGATGAGACGAGTGTACCCTCCAATAGATCCACCCGTTATATGATTGAGGCTATGAAAAATGTTTTACACATTTCTGATGATACCCCAGGTACCACAAAAAAGGGTATTATGTTTGGTGAGAAAAAACTACCAGTAGTTTTTCCTGCATCTGACGAATTAAATGAGGTGTGTGAGGAAGCGTGGACTTCCCCAGATAAGAAATTGATCATTTCTAAACGGTTAATGGCTGCGTACCCTTTCCCGCCAGAGGATAGGTCACGCTGGGAAACACCCCCTAGGGTAGATAAAGCATTGACACGCTTATCAAAGAAGGTGGCACTACCGTCTCCGGATACGGCCGCCCTTAAAGAACCTGCTGATAGAAAGCTGGAAAGTACCCTAAAAGCTATATACACACACACTGGCATTATATTGAGACCCGCTATTGCATCAGCTTGGATGTGCAGTGCTGCTGCTGCGTGGTCAGACTCCCTGTCGGAAAACATTGATACCATGGATAGGGACAATATTTTGCTAACGATTGACCATATAAAAGACGCGGTCTTATACATGCGTGATGCACAGAGGGATATTTGCCGGCTGGCATCAAAAATAAGCGCTATGTCCATTGCCGCCAGACGGGGGTTATGGACTAGGCAATGGTCAGTTTTACCCTATAAAGGGGTGGAACTTTTTGGGGAAGGTCTTTCAGACCTCGTTTCCACAGCTACTGCTGGGAAATCGACTTTTTTGCCACAGGCTACCCCACAGCAAAAGAAAGCACCGTATTATCAGGTACAGTCCTTTCGGCCCCAGAAAAATAAGCGGGCTAGAGGCTCATCCTTTCTGCCGAGGGGCAGAGGAAGGGGGAAAAAGCTGCAGCACACAGCTAGTTCCCAGGAGCAGAAGTCCTTCCCTGCGTCCGGTAAGTCCACAGCATGACGCTGGGGCTGCTCAGGCGGAATCGGGAACGGTGGGGGCACGTCTCAGGTTTTTCAGCGCACAGTGGGCTCTCTCACAAGTGGATCCCTGGGTCCTTCAAGTAGTATCTCAGGAGTACAGGCTGGAATTCGAGACGTCTCCCCCCCGCCGTTTCCTAAAATCTGCCTTGCCGGCAACTCCCTCTGCCAGGGAGGCAGTGTTGGTGGCTATTCAAAAACTGTATTCACAGAAAGTGATCGTCAAGGTACCCCTCCTTCAGCAAGGAAAGGGTTACTACTCCACAATGTTTGTGGTACCGAAACCGGACGGTTCGGTGAGACCCATCTTAAATTTAAAAACCTTGAACACTTATATCAAAAGGTTCAAGTACAAGATGGAATCGCTCAGGGCGGTTATTGCGAGCCTGGAGGAGGGGGATTACATGGTATCCCTGGACATCAAGGATGCGTACCTGCATGTCCCCATTTACCCTCCGCACCAGGAGTACCTCAGATTTGTGGTACAGGACTGTCACTATCAGTTCCAGACGCTGCCGTTCGGGTTATCCACGGCACCGAGGGTCTTTACCAAGGTAATGGCCGAAATGATGATACTCCTTCGCAAGAAGGGAGTTTTAATTATCCCGTACTTGGACGATCTCCTGATAAAGGCGAGGTCCAAAGAACAGTTGATAGTGGGGGTGGCACTTTCTCAGGAAGTGCTACAACAGCACGGCTGGATTCTAAACATTCCAAAGTCACAGCTGGTCCCGACGACACGTCTTCTGTTCCTGGGAATGATTCTGGACACAGACCAGAAAAGAGTTTTTCTTCCACTGGAAAAAGCCGAGGAATTGTCATCTCTGGTCAGAGACATCCTAAAACCAGGAAAAGTGTCGGTACATCAATGCACACGAGTCCTGGGAAAAATGGTAGCTTCGTACGAAGCAATTCCATTCGGAAGGTTCCACGCAAGGACGTTCCAGTGGGACCTGTTGGACAAATGGTCCGGGTCCCATCTCCAGATGCAACAGCGGATAACCCTATCGGCCAGAACCAGGGTGTCGCTGCTGTGGTGGCTGCAGAGGGCTCATCTACTAGAGGGCCGCAGATTCGGAATACAGGACTGGGTCCTGGTGACCACTGATGCCAGCCTTCGGGGCTGGGGGGCAGTCACAAAGGGAAGAAATTTCCAAGGACTGTGGTCAAATCAGGAGATTTCTCTTCACATAAATATCCTGGAGCTAAGGGCCATTTACAATGCCCTAAGCCAGGCAAGACCCCTGCTTCAAAACCAGCCGGTACTGATCCAGTCAGACAACATCACGGCGGTCGCCCATGTAAACAGACAGGGCGGCACGAGAAGCAGGATGGCGATGGCAGAAGCCACAAGGATTCTCAGATGGGCAGAGAATCATGTGTTAGCACTGACGGCAGTGTTCATTCCGGGAGTGGACAACTGGGAAGCAGACTTCCTCAGCAGGCACGACCTCCACCCGGGAGAATGGGGACTTCATCCAGAAGTCTTCCAAATGCTGGTCAACCGGTGGGAAAAACCACAGGTAGACATGATGGCGTCCCGCCTCAACAAGAAGTTGAAAAGATATTGCGCCCGGTCAAGAGACCCTCAGGCGATAGCGGTGGACGCTCTAGTGACACCATGGGTGTACCAGTCGGTTTATGTGTTTCCTCCTCTACCTCTCATACCCAAGGTACTGAGAATAATAAGAAGGCGAGGAGTGAAAACCATACTCGTGGTTCCGGATTGGCCAAGAAGAGCTTGGTACCCGGAACTTCAAGAGATGCTTACAGAGGACCCTTGGCCTCTGCCGCTCAGACAAGACCTGCTGCAGCAGGGTCCCTGTCTGTTCCAAGACTTACCGCGGCTGCGTTTGACGGCATGGCGGTTGAACACCGGATCCTGAAGGAAAAGGGTATTCCGGAGGAAGTCATCCCTACCCTGATCAAAGCCAGGAAGGATGTCACCGCAAGACATTATCACCGCATTTGGCGAAAATATGTTGCTTGGTGTGAGGCCATGAAGGCCCCGACGGAGGAATTTCAACTGGCTCGATTCCTGCACTTCCTGCAAGCAGGGGTGACGTTGGGCCTCAAATTGGGGTCCATAAAGGTCCAGATTTCGGCTCTGTCGATTTTCTTCCAAAAAGAACTGGCTTCACTACCCGAAGTTCAGACTTTTGTCAAAGGAGTACTGCATATTCAGCCTCCTTTTGTGCCCCCAGTGGCACCTTGGGATCTCAATGTGGTTTTGGCATTCCTGAAATCACATTGGTTCGAACCACTTAAGACTGTGGATTTAAAATATCTCACGTGGAAAGTGGTCATGCTGTTGGCCTTGGCGTCGGCCAGGCGGGTTTCAGAATTGGCGGCTTTGTCTTGTAAAAGCCCTTATCTGATTTTCCATGTGGATAGGGCAGAATTGAGGACTCGTCCTCAGTTTCTCCCAAAGGTGGTCTCAGCTTTTCACTTGAACCAACCTATTGTGGTGCCTGCGGCTACTAGGGACTTGGAGGATTCCAAGTTGCTGGACGTAGTCAGGGCCCTAAAAATTTATATTTCCAGGACGGCTGGAGTCAGAAAGACTGACTCGCTGTTTATCCTGTATGCACCCGCTAAGCTGGGTGCTCCTGCTTCTAAGCAGTCTATTGCGCGCTGGATTTGTAGCACTATTCAGCTGGCGCATTCTGCGGTAGGCTTACCGCAGCCTAAATCTGTAAAAGCCCATTCCACACGGAAGGTGGGCTCATCTTGGGCGGCTGCCCGAGGGGTCTCGGCTTTACAACTTTGCCGAGCAGCTACTTGGTCGGGGGCAAACACGTTTGCAAAATTCTACAAATTTGATACCCTGGCTGAGGAGGACCTGAAATTCTCTCATTCGGTGCTGCAGTCATCCGCACTCTCCCGCCCGTTTGGGAGCTTTGGTATAATCCCCATGGTCCTTACGGAGTCCCCAGCATCCACTAGGACGTCAGAGAAAATAAGAATTTACTCACCGGTAATTCTATTTCTCGTAGTCCGTAGTGGATGCTGGGCGCCCATCCCAAGTGCGGATTGTCTGCAATACCTGTACATAGTTATTGTTACAAAAATCGGGTTTTGTTGTGAGCCATCTCTTCAGAGGCTCCATTTGTTATCATACTGTTAACCGGGGTTCCTATCACGTGTTATATGGTGTGATTGGTGTGGCTGGTATAAGTCTTACCCGAGATTCAAAAATCCTTCCTTATTGTGTCAGCTCTTCCGGGCACAGTTCCTAACTGAGGCTTGGAGGAGGGTCAAAGGGGGAGGAGCCAGTGCACACCAGATAGTCCTAAATCTTTCTTAGATGTGCCCAGTCTCCTGCGGAGCCGTCTATTCCCCATGGTCCTTACGGAGTCCCCAGCATCCACTACGGACTACGAGAAATAGAATTACCGGTGAGTAAATTCTTATTTTATCCCATCCCTGTTGTACAGTGTTACTGTCTATTTATCCCATCCCTGTTGTACAGTGTTACTGTCTATTAATCCCATCCCTGTTGTACAGTGTTAGTCTATTTATCCCATCCCTGTTGTACAGTGTTACTGTCTATTTATCCCATCCCTGTTGTACAGTGTTACTGCCTATTTATCCCATCCCTATTGTACAGTGTTACTGCCTATTTATCCCATCCCTGTTGTATAATGTTACTGTCTATTTATCCCATCCCTGTTGTACAGTGTTACTGTCTATTAATCCCATCCCTGTTGTACAGTGTTACTGTCTATTTATCCCATCCCTGTTGTACAGTGTTACTGTCTATTTATCCCATTCCTGTTGTACAGTGTTACTGCCTATTTATCCCATCCCTGTTGTACAGTGTTACTGTCTATTTATCCCATCCCTGTTGTACAGTGTTACTGCCTATTTATCCCATCCCTGTTGTACAGTGTTACTGTCTATTTATCCCATCCCTGTTGTACAGTGTTACTGTCTATTTATCCCATCCCTGTTGTACAGTGTTACTGTCTATTTATCCCATCCCTGTTGTACAGTGTTACTGTCTATTTATCCCATCCCTGTTGTACAGTGTTACTGCCTATTTATCCCATCCCTGTTGTACAGTGTTACTGCCTATTTATCCCATCCCTGTTGTTCAGTGTTACTGTCTATTTATCCCATCCCTGTTGTACAGTGTTACTGTCTATTTATCCCATCCCTGTTGTACAGTGTTACTGTCTATTTAGCCCATCCCTGTTGTACAGTGTTACTGTCTATTTAGCCCATCCCTGTTGTACAGTGTTACTGTCTATTTATCCCATCCGTGTTGTACAGTGTTACTGTCTATTTATCCCATCCCTGTTGTACAGTGTTACTGCCTATTTATCCCATCCCTGTTGTACAGTGTTACTGTATTTATCCCATCCCTGTTGTACAGTGTTACTGTATTTATCCCATCCCCGTTGTACAGTGTTACTGTCTATTTATCCCATCCCTGTTGTACAGTGTTACTGTCTATTTATCCCATCCCTGTTGTACAGTATTACTGCCTATTTATCCCATCCCTGTTGTACAGTGTTACTGTATTTATCCCATCCCTGTTGTACAGTGTTACTGCCTATTTATCCCATCCCTGTTGTACAGTGTTACTGCCTATTTATCCCATCCCTGTTGTACAGTGTTACTGTCTATTTATCCCATCCCCGTTGTACAGTGTTACTGTCTATTTATCCCATCCCTGTTGTACAGTGTTACTGCCTATTTATCCCATCCCTTTTGTACAGTGTTACTGTCTATTTATCCCATCCCTGTTGTACACTGTTACTGTCTATTTATCCCATCCCTGTTGTACACTGTTACTGTCTATTTATCCCATCCCTGTTGTACAGTGTTACTGCCTATTTATCCCATCCCTGTTGTACAGTGTTACTGTCTATTTATCCCATCCCTGTTGTACAGTGTTACTGTCTATTTATCCCATCCCTGTTGTACAGTGTTACTGTCTATTTATCCCATCCCTATTTACAGTGTTACTGTCTATTTATCCCATCCCTGTTGTACAGTGTTACTGCCTATTTATCCCATCCCTGTTGTACAGTGTTACTGCCTATTTATCCCATCCCTGTTGTACAGTATTACTGCCTATTTATCCCATCCCTGTTGTACAGTGTTACTGCCTATTTATCCCATCCCTGTTGTACAGTGTTACTGCCTATTTATCCCATCCCTGTTGTACAGTGTTACTGTCTATTTATCCCATCCCTGTTGTACAGTGTTACTGTCTATTTATCCCATCCCTGTTGTACAGTGTTACTGTCTATTTATCCCATCCCTGTTGTACAGTGTTACTGTATTTATACCATCCCTGTTGTACAGTGTTACTGTCTATTTATTTAATAGTGCAGCAAATTCCATTGCACATTGCAATTGGAAACAACAGTGATAAAACAAAACTGAGTAATAACAGACAGTCACAGAGGTAGGAAGGCCCTGCTCGCAAGCTAATAATCTACGCTGGTAGGCAGAAATGAAACGCCATTGTACTGTATCTTCAGTGTGTCCAAATGAAGACACATTTAGCATTCCAAGTCATAATGGTGATAGAATGGAATGACGGTGCCTCTTATTGTCCCGTCCGCTGCGTTTTCCCATACTTGTGCTGACATTAGCAGTTTGCAGCACGGAGGAAACACCACACTGGCGTTCACCCGGCACTTGCTGCCGGAAAACAAAAGTGTTGATTGTCTTTTATTTACAACTTAATTTGTTGTTGATGTCGTCTACACGGAGCATAAGGAGGATGAGCAGAGTGACAGATTCAGGGCACATTATTCAAATGAGGTTGTGACTTCCAGCTGCACGCTCCCGCAATCTAAACAGTATCGGGCCCTCCTGGTTTTCCGGGATTTTTTATTTTTTTTGGGATGCAAGTAATTATTTCTTCACATTGACTTGAATTTGTGTTAACAACTCTAAGTTTGGTCGGGTCGTTAATTATGGTGTCATTATATATCTTGCACCATAAACATTCATTTAGTCAAAAGCAAACAAAATTATTCGGTTTGAACACAAAATTCAGGAAACTTGTGACGACTATGAAAAGTACAAGTGCGGGCTGAGACCTATAGCGTCTCGCAGGACATAACATGACTAGTAGTGGACGGATAAAGGCACTGCCCTGTGATGAGGGTATTTTAAAAGTGCCCCCAATAATATATGGGATGCCACCTGTCTATTCAATTTCTTAATAGAACAGCAGATGGGTTGCATGACTAAAGGCGTTGCTTCCATGACAGCCATTCAACCCTTCTGGACATCCCCAGCCGAATTGCGCTATTTATCATGGCTGAGGAACGGGTGGCAGCAGGGGGCACCTGGGTAGGATTCTGTCCTCTCTGTCAGGGTAACAGTGGAATATAATATTATACATCTTTTCAATACTAAAACATGCCGAGTGTTGATTATATGCAGATGCTGATCTTGCGTATTCTGTTACCTGTAGAGACCGTCAAGTCTCTGGGGCTCATCCACATAGACGTTGCTTACTAGCGATTACCGTAGAATGCCCCCGGAAGGTTAGTAACTCACCTAAATGTGTCCTGATAGGATTCATCATGATTTAAAACAAAAATCCACCTAGACACTATGGGCGGAATTTAAATGCCCCCCTCCCGCACTTGTTCGTGCCCGCTTGCTGCTATTCAATTATTGCAGGAGACTGACGCGGCGCGATAACATAATTTCAGCTCGCAGAGGGTAGCGAGCTTAAATGCGCGTAAAGTGACCCGCTTTGGCTCCCAAATGGGACTTTTTACAATTGCTGTATAAATTAGTTTAGTCGGGTTTTGCGGCTTTTTACGTGGCTAAACCCGACTGCTATGGACAAGATATGCACGATAACGGGAATCAGTTGAATATCGCCCCTTGATCTCTCCTCCCTTCAGATGGCAGATCGGGCGCGATATAACAATTGAATATCGCCCTGTGAGTTTTGTTTATTCGTGGAGTGAGAAATGGCGCATGTTTCATTTTCTACTCCTGAACGTTGTTTAAATTTATATATTTTTTAAAAGTCTTATCTCTAGCAGTGCTGTGCAAAACGGGTTAGGTACGATATACCGTCAGTCAGGATGCCAGCGCTCAGAATACTGACACCGGCATCCCAACTATTTGAAATTCCAACAGGGGCACAGGCGGCAGCTATCCCTAATCCTCCCCCAACCCTAATCCTCTCCCTAACTCTCCCTCCCCGCATCAAACCTAACCCTCCCTCCCCGCATCAAACCTAACCCTCCCTCCCCGCATCAAACCTAACCCTCCCTCCCCGCAGCCCAACCCTAACCCTCCCTCCCCGCAGCCCAATCCTAACCTCCCCTGCATGCAGCCTTATCCTAACCCTCCCTCCCCGCATCAAACCTAACCCTCCCCGCATCAAACCTAACCCTCCCTCCCCGCAGCCCAACCATAATCCTAACCCTAATCCTCTCCCTAACCCTCCCTCCCCACATCAAACCTAACCCTCCCTCCCCGCAGCCCAACCATAATCCTAACCCTAATCCTCTCCCTAACCCTCCCTCCCCACATCAAACCTAACCCTCCCTCCCCGCAGCCCAACCATAATCCTAACCCTAATCCTCTCCCTAACCCTCCCTCCCCACATCAAACCTAACCCTCCCTCCCCGCAGCCCAACCATAATCCTAACCCTAATCCTCTCCCTAACCCTCCCTCCCCGCATCAAACCTAACCCTCCCTCCCCGCAGCCCAACCCTAACCTCCCCTGCATGCAGCCTTATCCTAACCCTCCCTCCCCGCATCAAACCTAACCCTCCCTCCCCGCATCAAACCTAGCCCTCCCTCCCTGCATAAAACCTAACCCTCCCTCCCCGCAGCCCAACCCTAATCCTCTCCCTAACCCTCCCTCCCCGCAGCAAAACTAACCCTCCCTCCCCGCAGCAAACCTAACCCTCCCTCCCCGCAGCAAACCTAACCCTCCCTCCCCGCAGCAAACCTAACCCTCCCTTCCTGCAGCCCACCCCTAACCTCCCCTGCCCACAGCCCACCCCTAACCTCCCCTGCCCGCAGCCTGACCCTTACCCTCCCTCCCCGCAGCCCAACCATAATCCTAACCCTAATCCTCTCCCTAACCCTCCCTCCCCGCAGCAAACCTAACCCTCCCTCCCCGCAGCCAAACCCTAACCTCCCCTGCCCGCAGCCTGACCCTTACCCTCCCTCCCCGCAGCCCAACCATAATCCTCCCCTAACCCTAATCCTCTCCCTAACCCTCCCTCCAGCAGCCTAACCCTACCTCTCCTGCCTGCAGCCTGACCCTAACCCTGGGTGGTCTTTAGTATGCCGACTGACGGGATCCCGGTGCCGGAATCCCCACAGCCGGCATACCGACACTTATTCTCCCTCGTGGGGGTCCCTGTGCCTGTAGCGTGGCGAGCGCAGCGAGCCTGCAAGGGGTTCATTTGCGCTCGCCACACTGTCGGTAAGCCGGCGGTCGGGCTCCTGGCGCCGGTATGCTGGTCGCCGGGAGCCCGACCGCCGGCATACCATACTGAACCCCCTAACCCTCCCTTCCTGCAGCCGAAACCTAACCCTTCCTCCTGTAGCCTAACCTTTAATTCCCCGGAATACTTACATTTGGGACCCTGGCTGTCGGGATGTTGGCGCCGGCATTCTAACATTTACCCCATATCCCACAAAAGCCGGCTGCTGTGGTCACACACTCTGGTATTCTCTGATAGCTGGGACCCTCGATGCAGCATAAAGAAGGGAAAAGGGACAAAGATGCGCATAAAGGCTCGGTTGGACCACTGGCAGGCCCAGGGTCACCGTTTGCCCATCCCTGATTTATATAACCTGTATTGGCTAATCCCTAGATGCATGCACTGTAAACTGCTGCATGCAGGAAAGGTCTAGAACTCATGAGCGTGGCTGCATTTCATAAACTTTCTTCAGTGCAGCAAGTCTGTCTCTCCTGTAACTGGGATTTATGCTGTGTTTATGCTACGGCTGACTCGCAGTAACAACAAGTAATGTGACTTTCCTTATTTGCAGACCTAGTTGTGGTAATCAGAGTAACCGCAGGTCAGCCCCATCTCGCAGACATTAGCTGCAGTTTTCTTTCACATCCTAACTAAGAGAATCACCATCCGTCCTCGCACCCATCCCTCGCCACGGGCCTCATCAATTTATTTACACGAGGCCGGGCCGCACAAGCCTGACATGGATGCTGTGATAACATTATAAAAGGCACTTTTAACTTAAAGCAGATGTCTGCTTTAAAAGCTTTATTAAGTTTGTATATAGCTCAGCAGATATGATAGGCACATGGCCACCTGTCCTTTTTTTGTCAGTTGTAATTAGTAATTTTATGTTACAGCAAAGCTTTAAAAAGAAACAAACACGTCGTCATTTGTGCTCCGCGCGCAGGCTTAATCATTAGGGGAGACGCAAAAACAGCGCGGTGACTTCGTAAGTCTGTCTGCGTCTGTCTAATGTATATTATAAGCACAAGCCTGCCAGTGAGTACTCACACGTGTTGCTTATGCAAGCAGATTGCACGGCTCATTCTTTTGCAGGTATTTTGGAGCAAACCAAATGTTCATCTTTGCAGAATGTTCCTTCTCTAGGCAGAAGGAGACGACTCAGACTTTACCCAGAGCCCTGTCAGGGGCGGATCTAGACTTTTCATTTGGGGGTGGGAGGTTTAAAAATCAATCCTGACTCCTCCCCTCTCTAATTTTCCTCCTCCCGCTTTCAGTCATGGCTCCTCCCATTTTAAGGTAGTGAACTCAAATCATAGCTTTGTGTATTCATTCCTATCTCTATTCATTATCTTTTTGCGTCTTCTATCCATTTTATTTCCCCTTCTTTTCAATTATCCCTCTTTTCTGCCTTATTAGGACCCCATCGTGAAGATTGTGCCCCATCTCCCCTGTGGCTCCATGAGGCAGCTCATCCTCTTACATCCCCCCCTTGTATCTACAATGTAGTGACTATAGGACCACATGACATTAATAACTTCCTCTACACACATTACATTAAAACTCTCATCACATGCATTACAGTAACTGCATACTGGGGGTCATTCCGAGTTGTTCGCTCGCTAGCAGATTTTAGCAGCATTGCACACGCTAGGCCGCCGCCCTCTGGGAGTGTACCTTAGCTTAGCAGAATTGCGAACGAAAGATTAGCAGAATTGTGAATAGAAAATTCTTAGCAGTTTCTGAGTAGCTCCAGACCTAATCACAGATTGCGATCAGCTCAGGCCGTTTCGTTATTGGTTTGACGTCACAAACACACCCTGCGTTCGGCCAGACACTCCCGCGTTTTATCCTGCCACGCCTGCGTTTTTCCGCACACTCCCAGAAAACGGTCAGTTTCCGCCCAGAAACACCCACTTCCTGTCAATCACACTCCGATCACTTCAACGATGAAAATTCTTTGTTCGGACGTGAGTAAATCTACTAAGTTTTGTGCTAAAATACTTAGCGTACGCGCACTGCGTACCATGCGCATGCGCATTTTTGCCTTAATCGCTCCGTTGCGAAAATCGGCAACGAGTGAACAACTCGGAATGACCCCCACTGTGCCTACACACAGGGGCGCCGGAATGGTTTGTGGTTGGGGGGGGGGGGCATAGTAAAAAATTAATTTTGGCACTCCCGCCCTCGATTCTCCATCCCCACTCCCTCCCCCCCAAGTGCGGGGAGTGCTTACCTTTGGATCGATCCCCGCAGAGGCTCCTACATTAAAAAGGCTGCCGCCGGCACCGCAGCGTGCTGCCCCATCCCGTGTCCTGGCTGGCTCTTCAGTTCAATTCACTCTTCAGGGATGCATTACTGGGAGGAGGCGTGGCCATGCTGGGACATCCCCGCCTCCTCCCAGTGGTGCATTAGTGAAGAACCGGCTAGGACTGGACAGGATATAGCATACAGCGGCGGTGCCGGCAGGTTTAAAGTAGGAGTCTCTCAGCGGGGAGCCAGAGGTACATGTTTGGGGGGGAGCATGCTGCCCCCTTTGCCCACCCCGTTCCGACGCCACTGCCTACACACCATAATGGCCTGCACATTTCAGTAATAGCCCCATAACAGTAGCCAACTCCAACCAACTGCATTTGGTGGGACCCAATTAACCTACCAACATATTTTTGGATTGTTTGAGTAAACCGGAGCATCCAGAGGGAAGCCACGCAAGCTCAGGGAGAATATACAAACTCCACACAGTTAGGGCTGTGGTAGGAACCAAACCATTACACTATCCATATGCAGCCTTCATGCAATAATGGTAGCCATTTTGGCAATGAAATCCAACAAGCAACTGGTGACATTCCGCATTCAGTCTGTCGAAAGCAGGAACTTACAGATTGCACATTTCAGACTGGGTAATGTCATCTCCATTTGCTGGGCATTACAGCGGGCATATACCTATTGCTAATCTTGCATCCTGAAATAATTGAGTCTATATAATCTTATGGGCTAAACTCTCTACACCCATTGGAATCTGTCAGACTGGTCTTTTCAGAGCTTGCCAATATAGTACAGGTCGAGTATCCCATATCCAAATATCCGAAATACGGAATATTCCGAAATACGGACTTTTTGAGTGAGAGTGAAATAATGAAACTTTTGTTATTTGATGGCTCAATGTACACAAACTTTGTTTAATACACACAGTTATTAAAAATATTGTATTAAATGACCTTCAGGCTGTGTATATAAGGTGTATATGAAACATTAATGAATTGTGTGAATGTACACACACTTTGTTTAATGCACAAAGTTATAAATAATATTGGCTAAAATGACCTTCAGGCTGTGTGTATAAGGTGTATATGTGACATAAATGCATTCTGTGCTTAGACTTAGGTCCCATCACCATGATATCTCATTATGGTATGCAATTATTCCAAAATACGGAAAAATCCCATATCCAAAATAACTCTGGTCCCAAGCATTTTGGATAAGGGATACTCAACCTGTATACTATTATTTTACACATCTATGTCTGTTTTGTATTTGCCAATTAAATAATCTTATGTTTTTTAAATACAACTACCTTTAAATTATATTTTACATCCCAAGACCCAAAGCGCTATTTCTCCTTCTTTTTCCATATACTACATTCTCTCCGGTTGCTGGACGGCAACATAGGGGTATTCGGGGAAGAGGAGCCGGGATGCGGCGGAGAGACCCACCGCTGTTAGACACACAAAAACCGAAACTACCTGTACAGCGACTCCGTCATTTGGGCTGGGGCAGCTCCAGGTACGTGGCGACAGCTGTGTGCCGCTGACCCCCGGCACCTAATGTCACAACACCTAGTCCTTCCGTGAGCACAGTAGCGGCGGAACGCGGGCTGCGAGCTGGCAGTGCTGAAGAATCAGCAAGTAGATGTGAATGTGCCCATATGTTACAGGGGGCGATCGCCCTCATCGCCCCCCGCTAAATCCGCCACTGTATCCATAAGGGATCCCTGTGGAAAGGTCAGTGTACGGTGCTGACTGTGGCTTTCCACAACCCGTCCACACTGAACACTTACACAGTTAGTGTGCGTGCTCTTTTGGGGGTTCACCTGACTTTTAAGATCCATACATTTTGAAATTTATTTCAATCCATCATAGATGCATAATATATAAACTCTGTGCGTTTTTGTTTAAACACCCATTTGCTATCCGTAAGGCGTCTTTAGGAACTGCAAAAAAAAAAAGGTCACTCTTGAATTAGCGAATGCTTCCCCTGTCATTTCCAGTTTTCTGCTACAACACAGCTCACTTCAGCTTCATTCACATCTTAAATGAATCATGAGGGAACATAGGGGTTCATTCCGACCCGATCGCTTGCTGCAGTTTATCGCCGCACGGCGATCGGGTCGGAACTGCACCGGCGCATGCCAGACGGCCGAAGGCCGTCGTTGTCTAGCGATCGCCTCTGCCTGATTGACAGGCAGAGGCTGTCGCTGGGCGGGAGGGGGCCTGATGGCGGCATTAAGCTGCCGTTTAGGGGGCGCGGTCCGGCTAGCGCAGGCGTGGCCGGACCAATGGGGGGGGGGGGGGCGGGGCGGCTGTGTGACGTTGAGCGATGCAGCGACATTGCCGCTGTGCGATGCTTTTGCATTTCTGCGGGAGGGGGTGTTACTGACATGTGGGGCGGACTAGCCCTGTGCTGGGTATCCCCCTGCATGTCTGAGTGCCTGATCGTAGCTACGATCAACTCGGAATGACCCCCATAGGGCCTAATTCAGAGTTGATTGCAGCAGCAAATTTGTTAGCAGTTGGGCAAAACCATGTGCACTGCAGGGGGGGCAGATGGTTTTAATCAACCAAAGAACAAGTGTAATTCATGTGTGTTCCGGGTTAAAGGGATAGTACAGTATTAATCCTAAACATATTACTTGTGTACTGCATCAGTCAGAGTATATCTCGAAATGTGGCTTATTCGCACAAGTGTAACTGGAAGTGCAATACAAATCATACTTGCCTACCTGCCCCTCTCCATGAGGGAGAAAATGCTCTGTTCCTGGACTTTCCTGGTAATGTATGATTGCCATCACTAAACATCACTCGGAAGGGAACACCCACTGTCCACACAACTCCTCCCATTCCCCTCTGACTGCTGCAATATTTTCAATGAGTTCTCGGAGCTAGGACACTACATACTGCAGGTGTCACCAAAACTCCGGTACTTTGCCGTCCGACCTCCCTCCCTCCACCCTTAACCTGCTGCACACACCTGAGGCGCCTGCACCTGCAAATGTGCCTACCTGCACAGCCTAGGACATAACACAGTATTTGTATTTGGTCTGCGCGTTACTATATTCATAAGTGAACAAAAGTTTAAATAGTTTAAAAAAAGATTGCCGAACTACATGCGGAATACAGCGTATTAATCTAATGCTTTGCTTTATCCTGGGTGTAAAGCGTTGCTTTGTATCTTGTTTGTTCTTAGTGTCGTCGCAGTGGAGTCTCCTGTACAGTATGTCAGGAAGGGGTTTAGACAAATTAAATATAAGTGACACAGATTGTGTTCTTGTAAGCACTAGCCCAACCGCTTTGCTATTTGTAGGTAAAACATGCTTAATGCAACAGTATCATTGTCTTTTATTATGACGCCACAAAGGTTCCATAGTGTCGCACGTAGTGGATGGAACACACAGCAAATAGACACACTATAGCACAGGGAAGATCAAACAGGACAGTAATAGACAGGTTCACAACGTTACAGATATACAAATAGACATAACTTATAATGCATCGCATTCAGTTATACAGAAGATATTTATGATATTGCTCTTAAAATAACGAGGTATAAATTATTTTCAAATTGCAAAATTGTATTGAAAACATATCTGAGGGTAAGGTGGGGTAATACTCATTTGCAAGGTCATTTTTATTGATGGGATTCCCATTACATCTTACGTCTTCTGCTCAGAACCTTTGAAAGAAATATTACAATATCTGAGTTCTGAATTTATTAGGGCGCAAATAAATTTGCTATAACATAAATACATTACATAGAAATTGTAAGCACATTTTAAGAAATAGGCATTGATGGAAAGTGGCGCAACTAAAAAGGTGATGTTACAGCCTGTAACACCCAATCAGAAATTTGCTGTCATTAAACTGCAGCAGAACATGCCAGTAAGACTCGGTTACTATTGGTAACGCTTCTTTTGCACCAGTTTTCATAAATAACCTCGACAGCCCTATAGAGAGAATAGATTACGGCGTGTATAATCCCACGTTACACAATTATAACGCACTTGTCTATTATACTGTAGGACAGCAAAACAGTTGCATGAAACACTTTGCTGTACTCTACTTAAGACCTAATGCCAGACCCATATTTCTATTATAAGAAGGTCATTAGATGAATCTCCTCCCTCTCATTTGCATACTGTGCCATTGGAGCAATAGGCATCATTTAAAAAAAAAAAAACTACTACCAATTAATAAATTAAGTATTTCATAAGGAGATTATAGGCTCTTTTAAAAATAGATCTACTAGTTGCCAACCCATTAAAATGACGGAACAACATAACAGTAACGTCAGCGCACAAAACAGTTGAATTCCCCCCATAGAGGTGAGGAGCAGCGATAGCCTTTTATTACATAGAATTCTTCTTGTCTTAATGTGTGTGCAGATTTGGGGGTATCCTATTAGATGCTGTGATTTTTTTGCACAGAAAAAATGGCCTTTTATCTTGATTTTTGCCAATGGTCATCTAATTATAGCCCAGTTTTTCTGTGTAAAAAATTACCAGTTTTTGCACAAAAATACATAAGATCTGAAAATCCTCGGACCTAGGTGTTTTCACTGCAGTGATCGCAGAGATAGTGCATAGTTATCGGGAATTTCACCTCAGGCAGGAGAAACAAAATGACCGAACAGAGCTAATAGTATAGCCCTGGGTGAGTCATTTACCGTGGTAAACACCGCCCTATGAGTATACAAATGTGTGTTTTATAAGTATTCACACTGGCACCATATGCTGTGATGGATGAATATTTTCCACATTAGGTTATGCTTGTTGCTGCCATTGCAATGTGATATAAAATGTGGGGAGGGGGCTCTAACGATTCCTAATGAGGCCTACACGTGAAGTTATAATGGAGCCTAACCCCCACGCAGGCAGGGGGCGCTGTAGGAAAATAGAGCCATTCCTACTTTCCTACAAAGCCACATTGATCTAGGCCAAGTCCCCCCTACATGTGAAAGCATGTTCTTTGTCGCATTGTAACCATGGTATGATACATGACGGGGGGGGGGAGGGTAACAAGTGTTCTGCAGCGGTCTTGCAGTTCTGCCCTCGTGCTGTGGTAACCTCCAGGAAGAACATGTGATAAAGAAGCCATAGCGTGAACCTTGCGTTGTCACTCAGCGTGTGAAAGTGGTCCTCTAGTTATAGCCATTACCATGTTTATACTCCTGCTGGTATAAAATCAGATAGTGCTGCACGTGCCTTAAGTGCTTCATTACATCCCCCTGACACAAAGCTACAGGCACACTCAACACAATTGCAACAGAAACAACAACTGAATACGTGTATTGCTAATAAACAAGGATGCACAGCATGCGGACAGCTTATAATGCACTACAACGGGAAAGTGGGTGTTTGTACACATTGTGACAAGTCTCGTTTTCCCCCTGTGACTCCCTCTGTAGCGCCCCAGTGACAATAGCTGACTTCAGCCTCGTTAAATCCTGATAGAAAGGCACAGAGGGGCCAGGAATAAAGGCTCCCTTCATCCTATGTCAGCATCTCCTAAACGTTCTCCGCACTCTGCAGCCTTGCACCCTGCTTGGACAAGGACTTTATATAGTAGTAATAATAATAATTTTATTTACAGTATGTAGCACTCTTTCTCCAACAGGACTCAAGGCGCTTAATAGTGACTCATATAACAAATGCTATAAAATTAGGCTTTTCCTGTGACAGTGTAGGTCCCTTATTTATCATTAATCATTGGAAGAAGTTGGGGTAAATTCTACACTGAGGGCAGATATGTAACAGCGCCATAGTGTAGCTCACATCCAGTTACTCTACGGCAGGGAACGTTTCCTTGTGTTTGTTTTCCATCCGTAGATAATCTGATTGCTGGAAAGTATCTGTACTCAGCGACGCCCGTTTCTTAATATATGTGACAATTTGTATAAAGTTCCCTAATACTTAGCCGTCACTCAGGTGGATTGCTGACTTCACTTGCAGTACAAAGCCTAAATACGACACACAAATATTATTACAGTGATTACAGATATTATTATTCATCTATAACGTGATGGCATCTCGCTCAGCACTGACCAGGATAAGATGAGAGACACTGCATGAATGAGAGTGCTGATCAGAAGAGCTTACAATCTGTAGGAAAACAGATCATAGAGGGGAGGGGGCAGTAGGGTGATACACTGAGTGTAACGCAGATATTAGTTGGTAATTGGGAAATATGCCTTGTGAGTGAAGCTGGTTATTATTACAAGATCAGGTTATTAGACATCTTTAGGAAGACACGAGAACAAAGATTTCCTATTAAAATGTCACCGGGCCACTGAGTGATACTTGTCTTGCCCCTACTGCCTCCTTTCTCCCCCACCCCGCAATACTGGCTGGCAGAGGTGAATTTACCGTACCGTCAGTCATATATGCATGCATGGCCCAGTCTATACAGTACAAGCACCGTGCTCAGGAACCCTGGACTTGGCTCCTCATTCCAAACCCCCACAAAAAAAAAGTATTGATATGTAATATTCGAAACAAAAATATATATATAAATATATATCATTGGCTTCCTCCGCTTTGGTTTCCTCTGCTTCCCCGTGTAAAGCGTGACAAGAAATGGCAAATTGCCAGCGGTAACCATATGATGTCTTGTAAAATCCCAATTTTCCCATTATGAGTCCCATATATATTGAATAGATGAGTTTTTATGGTGTTTAGAGACTTGGTGCTATATGTACAAACTAGTGCTTTTCAAAGCCGCTGCGTCTTCAGTGTATTTTCTATTTAACATTATCACCCCTTTAAGTCCAGCGGCCATGTAGTTGCTTTACCAAAGCAGCTTTGCAAAACGCCACTTCAGTAAGTTTAGTCCGTTACAGTGCCCGTCAGAGCCTGGTGGTATGAGGAGGAGAGCACCGGGAAGAGGGAAAACGTGATAGGAGTCACAGGGGAGCGGGGGGCTGTGTAAGAAGGTGCAACATTGCTGACTGATTTGTAGGTTACGAACTGTATCCTGTACATGACAGGCAGCTAGTGTGCTGCCAGATACATTATATCCCCACTGAAATGTAATATACACTGTTGCTCTGACCCCATTAGAGGGCAAGTTACAGCTTCCTTTTTGCAGTAATCAAGGTTCATTCTGAATGCCGCACTTTTTCTTAACTCAGGATACTGCCCCAAACAGCTTTTAACCCTGAGCGAAGGCGTTTTGCCAGTTCTGTGTACATTTTTGTACAAGACATTGTGCTTTGCCTTCGCAAATTCGGTTGTTCCAAAATATCTTTTTTTAAACGTTATCAAAAACAAAACCTACATAAAGCGTACTCTAAAATAAAACATACACTAAAATAAAACTATGGCCCTCATTCCGAGTTGTTCGCTCGCTAGCTGCTTTTAGCAGCATTGCAAACGCTAGGCCGCCACCCTCTGGGAGTGTATCTTAGCTTAGCAGAATAGCGAACGAAAGGTTAGCAGTTCTGCTATTAAATTAATCCCTGCAGTTTCTGAGTAGCTCCAGACCTACTCCTAGATTGCGATCACCTCAGTCCGTTTAGTTCCTGCTTTGACGTCACAAACACGCCCTGCGTTCGCCCAGCCACTCCTGCGTTTTTGCCTGGCACGCCTGCGTTTTTTAGCACACTCCCTGAAAACGCAGAGTTGCCGCACAGAAACACCCACTTCCTGTCAATCATACTACGAACACTCGAGTGAACAACTCGGAAAAACGTCGCTCGAGCCTCTGTAAAACTGCAAACTTTTGTGTGAAAGTACTTAGCGCATGCGCACTGCGTACCATGCGCATAAATGCCGTTTTTTTTACTTGATCGCTGCGCTGCGAAAAACGTCAGCGAGCGAACAACTCGGAATGACCACCAATGTTCAGTAAAATTAAGGTTATTTGTTCTATCTTCATCTTGAATTGGTTTGCTTATCCTATACTACTAATGTACTTCACTAAATACATTGCATTATCTGGTGAGCTCAAATTTGCAATTTGCACCATGGCCTTTATATCATCTGGGCAGAATCGTTTATTAGCATTGCCTTTGTGAGTGAAACTGCTCTGTGGGAACAGTTGTAACCTGTGCCTAGAACAAAACCCAACTGCATCCAATTATAGAAAGGCTTTGATGAGAAGCACAGACAGGAAACCAGAAAGTAGGAACTAGAGAAGATAAGGAAAGAGAATGTTGCAACATTTAATCCAGAGTGTTAACATCTCCTTTCTAAAAAAAATACAAATCTATCCTACGTGCTGATTTGTTGTGAATAATTAGGAAGTTTTCCTTACATTGAGGGTGCCTTATGCCGTGGGAAAGACTCGCTCACAGTGACTCTTCAGGGTGGAAACACAGGCTCTTTTTAATTGTGATTCATTTTAACACTAGCGCATTAGCGCACTACAGATGTCTTCGCCTGTCTCTTTAGAACAATTGATCCTTCTTTCCCTCTTTCTCTAGAAGACAAAAGAGAATAACAAACAGTTAGGAAAATGAAAGAAAGATGCTCTATTATTTACACTTGTGCAGCAAGTACAGCGACACACAGCCACTGGCAGAACGTCGCATTGTTTTGTTATTTAAGTATAAAAAATTGATCATGTCATCATTTATTTTCTGTTATAATACAGGCCCCGTAGCCCAGTAAGATGGATGCAAGAACCACAGAGAAGGTGGTGACAGCTAGCGTTTTACATTCAGATGTGTCAAATATTGGTGGTCATTCCGAGTTGTTCGCTCGGTAATTTTCTTCGCATCGCAGCGATTTTCCGCTAATTGCGCATGCGCAATGTTCGCACTGCGACTGCGCCAAGTAAATTTGCTAAGAAGTTTGGTATTTTACTCACGGCATTACGAGGTTTTTTCTTCGTTCTGGTGATCGGAGTGTGATTGACAGGAAGTGGGTGTTTCTGGGCGGAAACTGGACGTTTTATGGGAGTGTGTGAAAAAACGCTGCCGTTTCTGGGAAAAACGCGGGAGTGGCTGAAGAAACGGGGGAGTGTCTGGGCGAACGCTGGGTGTGTTTGTGACGTCAAACCAGGAACGACAAGCACTGAACTGATCGCACTGGAAGAGTAAGTCTCGAGCTACTCAGAAACTGCACAGAAATTTCTATTCGCAATTTTGAGAATCTTTCGTTCGCAATTTTGCTAAGCTAAGATTCACTCCCAGTAGGCGGCGGCTTAGCGTGTGCAATGCTGCTAAAAGCAGCTAGCGAGCGAACAACTCGGAATGAGGGCCATTGTCTCTATAACTGCGTCCAACATTTATAAAACACACAGATATCGCGTTACATGGGGAACCCTTGGTAAATTCTCTTGTTGGAGGCTCTCAGTGGCCATTAGGAAAGTATTGGAGGCTGATACATGGTTGGGTTTCGCAACTTTTAAAAATGATGTAAAAATGATAACCAGCAAGTGTGTTTCAGCAAATTAAAGTATTAAAATACGGACCTCCAGCAGTTGTCGAACTGAACATCCCAGCATGCACTGCCACAGTTTTGCTATGAGGGCATGCTAAAACTGTGTCAGGGTGTACTGGGATGTGTGGTTCCACTGCGTGTTGAATACCCCTGATCTAGAGAACATTATAGCGCATTTGGAGTCATTTTTAAGTGTATATACAAGTTTGTAAAAAGTTGGAAAAAATCCACTTGCAAATCCCATCTGCAAGTTCCCATTAATACAGCACCCGAGTCCCACATAATAACACCCATATTTCTGCTTCGCAGAGGAAGACACCTGGAAATTGGCACGTTATTACACATTGGGAGGGCGGTGTCCTAGGGGTACTGCACTGTGTCCTGGCATTTTTTACTTGAAATAAGGATTTTTCCCTACTTTTTACACAGTCTGGAGCTGCAAAGCTAAGGCCCGTATTCACCATGGATATTAAAATTGAGAAAATGCAATCAGGCCGACTATTGAACGCACCTGCGTTTTGCGGTTATTTCTGCGACCGCTTTGTGCTTCAACAAATTAGAATTTTGTTTGACAGGAAGCCAGCGTTTAGCGGAGGAAGTGTTTTGTGGGTGTGTTTGTAAAAACGCAGGCATGGCAAGGCGTTTTTTGGGTGTGTCTCTGTGACGTCAGCGATGACCACTTCCAGCCTCTTGCGTATGCAGAATTGTGGACAACCTTACCTGGCGCAGATGGAAAAACTCTTCGATGTTCCGATATTTGCCTATGGTTATGCAATTTCTGCAATGGGCGTTTTTTCTTTATTTCTGGGCAGCAACTATTTGATCGCAGAAACTGCTTTTTTAGCAAGTTTTGCGATCCGTGCTGAATGAGGTCCTAAATCCGCTTGAATTCCCTTCGAGAGCCATGTTAACTTGACATGGATTTCTAAATGAATAGCAAAAGTTGCAGATGTGGGTTTTAACCCGCGTTAAGCGTTTCCGGACTACTCCTGTTTAACTGAATCAGCTCCGTAACGCACTGATTAATAATTTGGTTATTCCCTGTATCACATATGGTGGCCAATCCCGGGATAGGGATCGGCAGAATCCCGGGATTTAGGGCCACAGGATGCTCAGATGCTGGCCGGCTTCCTTCTTCCGGCTCCCCAGCGCAGGGGCCAGGAAATCTCCCTGCAGCCGCAGAGATCCGTGGCCTCTTCCCTTCCCCTAAACGGTGACGACTCTCCGTTTGGAGAAACGGATGACGTCGCAGCCCTCAAACAGCATCAAACTGTCACTCACTGACGGATGCCGTAGTGCATCCATTGGCGCAGGACTTGACTGTGCACGTACGCACGGGCAAAGTACTGGTAATCTGTTCTTCGCTGTATGAACTGCAACTCCAACCTCATCAGAATAGCCCCCATTGTTTGTAGATAACAGTTTTCACAAACTTTAAAAGATGGTATCCCTATTTGTATAATGTTTACACAGATATTTATTAATATTTCCGGGTATTCCTTATCCTAAACTAGTGTTCATTGTTTACCTGTGTTTATTGTTGGAATAAATACCCCATAAGGTACAGATCCTCTTGTTATCCTGTAGATGTTAGCGCTGGGATTGTTTTGTCGCTTTTCACTGTGCTGCAAAACAGTAGGTAGCCGTGTTTACCACTAATAAGCTGATACTGTGTGCAGCGTAGTGGAACGAGAGGTCTTCGTGTTTGTTCTTCATCTACTTGGTCACTTATTATTGTGTGTGTGTTTAGTCAAGAAAAGACTAACTCAGGACCAGACGTGATCATTGAAATTAGTTTTGCCCTAATGATATCCTTCAATAACCCTTATCTGTCTGTGCATTTTCTCCCAAAACTGGGAGATTCCCCATTGGTCCCTGGTACTGCACATCGGACCCTGTAAGGCTTTTCCCATATTAATATACTTTTGTGACATTGCACTGCGAAAGCAATCAGTATCAATGGCTGTCATATGTAGTCGTGGTTGTATGTATCTACAGACTGCTGCATAAAGCTACTAACTTTTCTTTTGAAACAGTGTAACATCCATGTATATATGTCCCTTTACATAACGAGCTCCTTCCAGTGAATAGAGCTACTGAATTTATTCGGGATCACTGTGTCTCTAGGAGAGCCTTGCACAGCAGTCAGGTCTCACCTGTGAGACCTGACTGCTGTGCAAGGCTCCCCTAGAGACTCAGTGAGCCTGAATACACAAGGATCATCAAAATGACCTTTTTAACATTCTCCATTTGTAACAGCATTACCCTGACTTCCTTCTATTTTAAAGCATGCAAATACTAATTTACAAAAGGGTTATTTGACCCTTCAAAGTCTGATACCCGTACTGGACTCTGAAGAACAAACACTTCCCCATAACGACTCAAACTTGAGACTAAGTTCTACTAATCCTCTTCTCTTATTGGTCATTCTCATGATATTGATCTTTCCTTCGCCATCTCTAGCTCGCTCCTTTCATCCGCGTTCCGCCTTCTTAATTGCTCATATCCACCTCACACCTGTCTTATCCATGCGTCCGTAAAGTTGCATTCTGCTCAGAAATCAAGATACCGCATCTTATCCCAGCAGCTTTCTGCAGGAGAATGGGGCTTTCTCAGGTCATCAGAACTTGGTGTCTCAACCTTTATTTCTCTAACGTCCTAGTGGATGCTGGGAACTCCGTAAGGACCATGGGGAATAGCGGGCTCCGAAGGAGGCTGGGCACTCTAGAAAGATTTATGACTACCTGGTGTGCACTGGCTCCTCCCACTATGACCCTCCTCCAAGCCTCAGTTAGATTTCGTGCCCGGCCGAGGTTGGATGCACACTAGGGGCTCTCCTGAGCCCTTAGAAAGAAAGTATAGTTTAGGTTTTTTATTTTCAGTGAGACCTGCTGGCAACAGGCTCACTGCAGCGAGGGACTAAGGGGAGAAGAAGCGAACTCGCCTGCTTGCAGCCGGATTGGGCTTCTTAGGCTACTGGACACCATTAGCTCCAGAGGGATCGACCGCAGGCCCAGTCCTTGGTGTTCGGTCCCGGAGCCGCGCCGCCGTCCCCCTTACAGAGCCAGAAGCAAGAAGAGGTCCGTAAAAACGGCGGCAGAAGACATCAGTCTTCACCAAGGTAGCGCACAGCACTGCAGCTGTGCGCCATTGCTCCTCATGCACACTTCACACTCCGGTCACTGAGGGTGCAGGGCGCTTGGGGGGGGCGCCCTGAGCAGCAATAAAAACACCTTGGCTGGCAAAAATACCACAATATATAGCCCCAGAGGCTACATATGTGGTAAATACCCCTGCCAGAATCCAGGAAAAAGCGGGAGAATAGGCCGCGGAAAAGGGGCGGAGCTATCTCCCTCAGACACACTGGCGCCATTTCTCCTTCACAGATCCGCTGGAAGGAAGCTCCCTGGCTCTCCCCTGCAGTCTACACTTCAGAACAGGGTAAAAACAGAGAGGGGGGGCACTAAATTTAGGCGCAATATATATATATAATATAAAAAGCAGCTATAGGGGACATAACTCAGTTAGTCCCTGCATTATATAGCGCTCTGGTGTGTGCTGGCATACTCTCACTCTGTCCCCCCAAAGGGCTTTTGTGGGTCCTGTCCTCATTCGGAGCATTCCTTGTGTGTGTGCGGTGTGTCGGTACGGCTGTGTCGACATGTTTGATGAGGATAATGATGTGGAGGCGGAGCAGATGCCTTTAGAAGGGATGTCACCCCCTGCGGGGCAGACACCTGAGTGGATGGGCTTATGGAAAGTAATGAGTGCACGTATAGACTCCTTATATAAGAAAATCGACGACATGCCAAATGTGGGACAGCCGACTTCTCAGCTCGTGCCTGCCCAGGCGTCACATGGGTCGTCAGGGGCTCTAAAACGCCCGCTTCCTCAAGCAGACCCAGATGTCGACACTGATACTGACACCAGTGTCGACGACGATGAGTCTAACCTGATGCCCACTAAGGCCATTCACTGCATGATTGAGGCAATGAAAGAGGTGTTACACATTTCTGATATAAATACAGGTACCACTAAAAAGGGTATTATGTTTGGGGAGAAAAAACTACCCGTAGTTTTTCCCCCATCAGATGAATTAAATGAAGTGTGTGAAGAAGCGTGGGCTTTCCCTGATAAAAAAAATTGGTAATTCCTAAGAAGGTACTAATGGCGTTCCCTTTCCCGCCAGAGGATAGGTCACGTTGGGAAACACCTCCTAGGGTGGATAAAGCGCTCACACGTTTGTCTAAAAAGGTGGCACTACCGTCTCCGGATACGGCCGCCCTCAAGGAACCTGCTGATAGAAAGCAGGAGGCGATCCTGAAGTCTGTATATACACACACAGGCATTATACTTAGGCCAGCTATTGCGTCAGCTTGGATGTGCAGTGCTGCCGCTGCGTGGTCAGATAAACTGTCAGAAAATATTGACACATTAGACAGAGACACGATCCTGTTAACCATAGACCATATAAAAGACTCAGTCTTATATATGAGAGATGCACAAAGGGAAATCTGCCGACTGGCATCTAAAGTAAGTGCATTGTCCATTTCTGCTAGGAGAGGCTTATGGACTCGCCAGTGGACAGGAGATGCAGATTCAAAAAAGCACATGGAAGTCTTACCATATAAGGGTGAGGAATTATTTGGGGATGGTCTCTCGGACCTAGTTTCCACAGCAACGTCTGGGAAGTCAGCATTTTTACCCCATGTCCCCTCACAGCCTAAGAAGGCGCCGTTTTATCAGTTTCAGTCCTTTCGGACCCAGAAAAACAGGCGTGGAAAAGGCGGGTCCTTTCTGTCCAGAGGCAGAGGTAGGGGAAAAAGGCTGCAACAAACAGCAGGTTCCCAGGAGCAAAAGTCCTCCCCCGCTTCTTCTTCCAAGTCCGCCGCATGATGGTGGGGCTCCACAGGCGGAGCCAGGTACGGTGGGGGGTCGCCTCAAAAATTTCAGCGATCAGTGGATTCGCTCACAGGTGGATCCCTGGATCCTGCAAATAGTATCTCAGGGGTACAAGCTGGAATTCGAGGCGTCCCCACCCCACCGGTTCCTAAAATCTGCCTTGCCGATTGCTCCCTCAGACAGGGAGGCGGTGCTAGCGGCAATTCACAAGCTGTATTCCCAGCAGGTGATAATCAAGGTACCCCTACTTCAACAAGGCCGGGGTTATTATTCCACACTATTTGTGGTACCGAAACCGGACGGTTCGGTGAGACCCATTCTAAATTTGAAATCCTTGAACACGTACATAAAGAAATTCAAGTTCAAGATGGAATCGCTCAGGGCGGTTATTGCAAGCCTGGACGAGGGGGATTACATGGTATCCCTGGACATCAAGGATGCTTACTTGCATGTCCCCATTTACCATCCTCACCAGGAGTACCTCAGATTTGTGGTACAGGATTGCCATTACCAATTCCAGACGCTGCCGTTTTGACTGTCCACGGCACCGAGGGTATTTACCAAGGTTATGGCGGAAATGATGATACTCCTTCGAAGAAAGGGAGTTTTAATTATCCCGTACTTAGACGATCTCCTAATAAAAGCGAGGTCCAAGGAACAGTTGTTGGTGGGAGTAGCACTATCTCAGGAGGTGCTGCACCAGCACGGCTGGATTCTGAATATCCAAAAGTCACAGCTGGTTCCGACGACACGGCTACTGTTCCTGGGTATGATTCTGGATATAGTCCAGAAGAAAGTGTTTCTCCCGGAGGAGAAAGCCAGGGAGTTGTCATCTCTAGTCAGAGACCTCCTGAAACCAAAACAGGTATCAGTGCATCGCTGCACACGGGTCCTGGGAAAGATGGTAGCTTCTTACGAAGCAATTCCCTTCGGCAGGTTCCATGCCAGAATCTTTCAGTGGGACCTGTTGGACCAGTGGTCCGTATCGCATCTTCAGATGCATTGCTTAATAACCCTGTCTCCAAGAACCAGGGTGTCTCTTCTGTGGTGGCTGCAGAGTGCCCATCTTCTAGAGGGCCGCAGGTTCGGAATACAGGACTGGGTCCTGGTGACCACGGATGCCAGCCTTCGAGGCTGGGGGGCAGTCATACAGGGAAGAAACTTCCAAGGACTATGGTCGAGTCAGGAGACTTCCCTTCACATAAATATTCTGGAACTAAGGGCCATCTACAATGCCCTAAGTCGAGCAAAAGCCCTGCTCCTACACCAGCCGGTGCTGATCCAGTCAGACAACATCACGGCAGTCGCCCATGTAAATCGACAGGGCGGCACAAGAAGCAGGATGGCGATGGCAGAAGCCACAAAAATTCTCCGATGGGCGGAGAATCATGTACTAGCACTGTCAGCAGTGTTCATTCCGGGAGTGGACAACTGGGAAGCAGACTTCCTCAGCAGACACGACCTCCACCCGGGGGAGTGGGGACTTCACCCAGAAGTCTTCCAGATGCTGGTAAATCGTTGGGAAAAACCACAGGTGGACATGATGGCGTCCCGTCTCAACAAAAAAGTTAAAAAGATATTGCGCCAGGTCAAGGGACCCTCAGGCGATAGCTGTGGACGCTCTAGTGACACCGTGGGTGTACCAGTCGGTTTATGTGTTCCCTCCTCTGCCTCTCATTCCAAAGGTATTGAGAATAATAAGAAAGCGAGGAGTAAACACAATTCTCGTGGTTCCGGATTGGCCAAGACGAGCGTGGTACCCGGAACTTCAAGAGATGCTCTCAGAGGACCCGTGGCCTCTACCGCTCAGACAGGACCTGATACAGCAGGGGCCCTGTCTGTTCCAAGACTTACCGCGGCTGCGTTTGACGGCATGGCGGTTGAACACCGGATCCTAAAGGAAAAGGGTATTCCGGAAGAAGTCATTCCTACGCTTATTAAGGCCAGGAAAGATGTTACGGCAACGCATTATCACCGCATATGGCGATAATATGTTGCATGGTGCGAGGCCAATAAGGCCCCAACAGAGGAGTTTCAACTAGGTCGATTTCTGCATTTCCTGCAAGCAGGAGTGGATATGGGCCTAAAACTAGGCTCCATTAAAGTACAGATCTCGGCTCTGTCGATTTTCTTTCAAAAAGAACTAGCTTCAGTACCTGAAGTTCAGACTTTTGTAAAAGGAGTGCTGCATATTCAGCCCCCGTTTGTGCCTCCAGTGGCACCTTGGGATCTCAACGTGATGTTGAGTTTCTTAAAATCACATTGGTTTGAGCCACTAAAAACCGTGGATCTGAAATATCTCACGTGGAAAGTGGTCATGTTATTAGCCTTGGCTTCAGCCAGGCGAGTGTCAGAATTGGCGGCTTTATCATATAAAAGCCCTTATCTGATTTTCCATATGGATAGGGCTGAGTTGAGGACTCGTCCCCATTTTCTCCCTAAGGTGGTGTCAGCGTTTCACCTGAACCAGCCTATTGTGGTGCTGGCGGCTACTAGTGAATTGGAGGACTCCAAGTTGCTAGTTGGAGGACTCCAAGTTGTCAGGGCCCTGAAAATATATGTTTCCAGGACGGCTGGAGTCAGAAAATCTGACTCGCTGTTTATCCTGTATGCACCCAACAAGCTGGGTGCTCCTGCTTCTAAGCAGTCTATTGCTCGCTGGATTTGTAGTACAATTCAGCTTGCACATTCTGTGGCAGGCATACCACAGCCAAAATCTGTAAATGCCCATTCCACAAGGAAGGTGGGTTCATCTTGGGCGGCTGCCCGAGGGGTCTCGGCTTTACAACTTTGCTGAGCAGCTACTTGGTCAGGGGCAAACACGTTTGCAAAATTCTACAAATTTGATACTCTGGCTGAGGAGGACCTGGAGTTCTCTCATTCGGTGCTACAGAGTCATCCGCACTCTCCCGCCCGTTTGGGAGCTTTGGTATAATCCCCATGGTCCTTACGGAGTTCCCAGCATCCACTAGGACGTTAGAGAAAATAAGAATTTACTCACCGGTAATTCTATTTCTCGTAGTCCGTAGTGGATGCTGGGCGCCCATCCCAAGTGCGGATTGTCTGCAATACTTGTAAATAGTTATTGTTAACTAAAGGGTTATTGTTGAGCCATCTGTTGAGAGGCTCAGTTGTTTTCATACTGTCAAACTGGATATAGTATCACGAGTTGTACGGTGTGATTGGTGTGGCTGGTAAGAGTCTTACCCGGGATTCTAAATCCTTCCTTATTATGTCTGCTCGTCCGGGCACGGTGTCCTAACTGAGGCTTGGAGGAGGGTTATAGTGGGAGGAGCCAGTGCACACCAGGTAGTCATAAATCTTTCTAGAGTGCCCAGCCTCCTTCGGAGCCCGCTATTCCCCATGGTCCTTACGGAGTTCCCAGCATCCACTACGGACTACGAGAAATAGAATTACCGGTGAGTAAATTCTTATTATTACCCTCAAGAAATCCAGATAAAGAGCGATTTATAACACACCAGAGACACGTTATAAGGCCCTCATTCAAGTTGTTCGCTCGTTATTTTTCTTCGCATCGGTGGGATTAGTCGCAAACTGTGCAAGCGCAACGTTCGCAGTGCGCCTGCGCCAAGTAAATTTGCTAAAAAGTTTGGTATTTTACTCACGGCTTAACGAACAAATTTCTTCGTTCTGGTGATCGGAGTGTGATTGACAGGAAGTGGGTGTTTCTGGGCGGAAACTGGCCGTTTTATGGGTGTGTGTGAAAAAACGCAGCCGTTTCTGGGAAAAACGCAGGAGTGTCTGGAGAAACGGGGGAGTGTCTGGGCGAACGCTGGGTGTGTTTGTGACGTCAAACCAGGAACGAAACTGACTGAACTGATCGCAGTGGCAGAGTAAGTCTCGAGCTACTCAGAAACTGCAAAGAAATTTCTATTCGCAATTCTGCTAATCTTGCGTTCGCAATTCTGCTATGCTAAGATTCACTCCCAGTAGGCGGCGGCTTAGCGTGTGCAATGCTGCTAAAAGCAGCTAACGAGCGAACAACTCGGAATGAGGGCCTTAGTCTTTTCAGCTGTTCCAAATTGTAGCACTTCCCTCCTACTTCTGCTCATGTTGTAGCAGTTCCTCACCCCCTGTCATTCCCCGCTTTAACAGCTAAATAAGAAATAGTTCTCCTTACGGCCTGCTGCTAAATGTTGGCGTGCTGGCTCGCTTTTAATCGCCCTCGTTAGGTCATTCTGGTAAAGGAAAAAAACTTTTTTTCTTTTTGTTATTCTCTACAGTGCTACATGTGAGACAATGTCTTGTAACAATACAGGAGCCTAATCTCCATGTCAAAGCAATTTTCATTCCCCAGTGCACAGTACGCTATCATTTTGTAATGTTTTGTTTCTTCTTTTTAAAAGAAGGGGAACATGGGGGCCCTGCCGTCCTTATCTCAGTGTCTGGAAATTTGGACAGTGGGTTTGGTTTTTTTTTTTTACCGCTCCGATAAAACGGAAAAAGGACTCCCAAGTTCAGCAGATCGTAATGGGTTTAAATTCTACCGAGATTGGCAACCAGAAGATCAGATAACTGGGGTCCTTCAGTTGTCTTTTTAATCAGGTTCCCCGCAAGGCTGAGAAGAGACAGAACAGACACACACAGCGAAAATATAATTCTCGGATAGGTTAAGTACATGTTTGAACCGTCGCAGGCAGAAGCGATTTGATGATGACTTAATCATTTTCTGGTCAATTATCGGTAAGGACCCTTGCAACTGCACGCCAATTATGTCGCAAGATGGCCTTCTGGGACAAACACCAGTCTCCCTGCTCCTGTTTTCCTCAGATTCCCTGCCACCAATTCTCATTCACTTCATTATCTCTGTTAACATAGAAACAAGTTTCAGTGCAGTAATTACAGCCCCAATGCACACTTTAGCTGTCATCTTGATGGAGGCCTGGATGTGCTCACGGCACTGTCGGATAAGTGTTCTTTGTTGATTTTTGATTAATGTACACGTCTTCCTGGAGCTTAGGGAAAGGGAATGCTTGTGATGACAAAGGGCAGGGGGTTTACATATCAGATTGCATGATTTAAAGCTATGGCTCTATTAGCTTTGGCTTGGCAAGCCGGGGTCTCATCTGTTCTTTAAAGGCAAATTCTAGCTAAACTACATGTCACTCCTGTGCTAAAGAAGATTTTATATTCGTTGTAAAGACGTGTGTATGTGGCCGCACGCGCTGCGTGTTATGGGAAGCGCAGACAAAAGTGTGCAAATTTTAAATAAAGTTTAGAGATTCAAAATATTGCACTCATTCACAGTGTAGGCGCTGCCTAGCAACAGACGAGGCAGCCATTTTGTGGGCTCAGCCAATGGTTTTTGAGGACACAACCTAACAATTAACTAGTAACTCACAGGGAGTTGTATCCAAGCTTGGAGAGCGATAACGTACTGCTGTCATTTTTTGAACACAGGCTGTAACATGGCAGTTAGAAGCTGATTGGCTGGTACTTTATCTCTCCCCAAACTTTGATAACCCCGCCTCCCTTTGGTCATTTTGGGGTAGCTTTATGAAAACTTGTTAAAAGTAAAATGTGAAGCTGTTGTCCATAATAATCCAATTAGATTATGCCGGTGGTTCCCAAACTTTTTTAAATCACGGCGCCCTAGAGTATCAGAATATTTAAGCCAAAAGTTTCTTATTGAGAAATTTAGAAAAAAATATAAAATGGAGTACATTTTGTTTATATGTCATCCTTAGTTTCAATTACGTGGTGAGGGACAGGATTTACTTCTGTTTCTGCTCATAGGGGGTCATTCTGAGTTGTTCGCTCGTTGCCGATTTTCGCAACGGAGCGATTAATGCGAAAATGCGCATGGTACGCAGTGCGCATGCGCTAAGTATTTTAGCTCAAAACTTAGTAGATTTACTCACGGCAGAACGAAGAATTTTCATCGTTGAAGTGATCGGAGTGTGATTGACAGGAAGTGGGTGGTTCTGGGCGGAAACTCGGCGTTTGCGGAAAAATGCAGGCGTGCCAGGGAAAAACGCGGGAGTGGCTGGCCGAACGCAGGGCATGTTTGTGACGTCAAACCAGGAACGAAACTGACTGAACAGATCGCTAATCGTGAGTAAGTCTCGAGCTACTCAGAAACTGCAAAGAATTTTCTATTCGCAATTCTGCTAATCTTTCGTTCGCAATTCTGCTAAGTGAAGATACACTCCCAGAGGGCGGTGGCCTAGCGTGTGCAATGCTGCTAAAATCTGCCAGCGAGCGAACAACTCGGAATCACCCCCATATTTTGTCATTGCCAGCCACAAGCACTGGTTTTACCTATTATATTGACCATAAATAATTTGAGTTGGTCCTGGACCACCAACCCGAGGCACCCCAACACCCCAATGTGCGATGCCACACAGTTTAGGAATTACTGGATTATACTGTCATTTATCTTGAACGTCTAGGTAAATGATATCTAGAACATGATTGGTTATCAGGATACACTTCAACATCTCCTTCTTTGAAATTTTAGCAAATCTACATCTTAATGCAACCCATAACGGCCAACTTCTGAAGTTGGGGAATTGGGTGCAACATGCGGCGCACACATGTGAAGGGGGTGTGGCCATACATCGCAGGAGTATGTCCAAACACTTTCAAAGCACTGGACCTACCTCAGCCACCTTCCCCTCTCCTAAGAGTGCCCCTTCACGTCTGCAAGAACCAGTGGCAGGTTCCTGTTGCACTTTTGCAACGCTTGTCTGCTTTGGGGAAGATATATCCCAACTTTTCACCCTAAACCAGGACAGGTGGGAGTAATGAATGTACTCCACTGATTTGTCTTTCACCCTAGCCTGTTGTGGGCTAAGGCCAATTGCTCTGAACTCCTTCACAGCCCATCTGAAAGCATCAGGCTGGCACGCATGAAATCAGGGAGAAAAACTTAAACTATGCTGAAACCATGGGGGTAATTCCAAGTTGATCGCAGCAGGAAATTTTTTAGCAGTTGGGCAAAACCATGTGCACTGCAGGGGGGGCAGATATAACATGTGCAGAGAGAGTTAGATTTGGGTGGGTTATTTTGTTTCTGTGCAGGGTAAATACTGGCTGCTTTATTTTTACACTGCAATTTAGATTGCAGATTGAACTCACCACACCCAAATCTATCTCTCTCTGCACATGTTACATCTGCCTCCCCTGCAGTGCACATGGTTTTGCCCAACTGCTAACAAAAATCCTGCTGCGATCAATTTAGAATTACCCCCCATGTCCGCACCTGCAGTTCTGTCCCCGGGTGCTCCGGCCTCAGCAGCCACTTGTTTATAGCTCCAGCCACTCGGCCTGTGAGCCCACCTACCCCAGTGTCTATACATAGGACTATTCCCAATATCGCTTTCTACCTGCCGCCACATAGTGACTCTCTCTGTGAGCGGGGGATCTGTATATGCCGGAATGCATCCTCCTTGTAGAAACATTATTCTGTCTTGTGTCAAGAACCAGAAACAATGTTTCTTCAGGCTTATGAGGACTACAGTATTGAGTATTTTCACTGTGCTGTAACTCTCGGTTTGATACATTAGTAATCATATTCTGTCTGACATATAGAAATAGGAGGTAACTCCTGTAGGACAGTCTCACAGTGTGGTTGGAGAACTCAATCTGCTTTGATCTTGAGAACATCTGTATCTAAAAGTTAAAATAACGTTGCAACGGCTTAAAGGGACATGTCAGGTATCTGACACTGGTTTACAGTCGTTTACTTCCTTTGCTTCCATCTATTTTTATTTATTTGCATATCTTATTCTGTGAATAAATATTAGCATGTAGCCGGAATGGAAACGCAGTAGGTTTTAGTGTAAGGGCCATTTGGATTTTTTTCACCATAATTCGCGGGCCATTTTTGAAGCGCCTCCCCAATGCACGCACTCTCCTAGGAAAGTAGGTGTGGCCTTACACATAATGCCCACATTAGTGCTCCTTACGCATAATGGCCACAGTAACAGCTACTCACACATACTGCCCCCATTAATGCCAGTTACATATAATGCCCCAGTACAGTGCCAGTTGCACATAATGCCCCAGTATAGTGCGACTTACTCATAATGCCCCTGTATAGTGCGACTTACTCATAATGGCCACAGTAACAGCTACTCACACATACTGCCCCCATTAATGCCAGTTACATATAATGCCCCAGTATAGTGCGACTTACTCATAATGCCCCAGTATAGTTCCAGTTACACATAATGCCCCAGTATAGTGCCAGTTACACATAATGCCCCAGTATAGTGCCAGTTACACATAATGCCCCAGTATAGTGCGACTTACTCATAATGCCCCAGTATAGTTCCAGTTACACATAATGCCCCAGTATAGTGCCAGCAGGGCATTCACCACCACTGCAGGACAGGTCTCATCCAGACTCCTGCACTACTGGTCCTGGGTCCACTCTCACCGCTGCACAGTCACAGCCATTCCTTCTGCCCACAGCCAGCAGAGCAGACCTCCGTTGAGATCTCTCTTCAATCTGTCTCACATCACCCCTAGGAGCCGTCTCCTATACACTGCATCATAGGAGATGTAGTTTTCTTACACTGTATACAGTGCACAGTGTGAGAAAACTACATCTCCCATGATGCCATGCGTGGAGGACAGCTCTACACTCTGAGTCTGCAGCTGCCTTGGCAGGCCCCCGGGCTGGACAAAATGCTTCTCTGGGCCATATAAGGCCCGCGGCCCGGAGGTTCCCCACCCCTGTGTTAGTGGGACTTACAAAGAGCCAGGATGTAGGGTAAGATTTTTTGGGGCAGGGTGCTGTTCGCGGAGTAGAGCACATTTTAGTCTTGAAGTCAAAATTTTAGAGTTGATGCGTCACGTTGCTATATATTATTACTAATTTAAGATTTTAAATAGAAGTTACATTAGAATATAGTGCATATCCCATCACTACCCACAATTATAGTCGCAGGACATAATGATATGTGTATACCTTCAGGCCCTGTGTAAGCTGACTGTGCTACCTTGTGCAACAAACCCAGAGAGTCGGCAGTGTGTTTACACACATGCAGCACCTGCTTCCTAGATCCACCGCTCCACTTTACCAGAAGGCCTCGCCCAGAGGAGACTCAACGACCATACAACTCATGCTGCCCAGCCTAGACCTAGCTTCCAGCCCACTGTCCCTGAGCCCCGCCAGCGAGTCACAGGCCGGAGATTGGTACAGGGCAAGGAGGGTGTCCGATCTTTCTCACCATCTACCGGTACAGGATGTAGGCAGCACAGACCTCATCCAAACCCTCCTTGTCAGGAGTTCTGCTGAGGGATGAGGAGCTGGTGCAGTGTCCAATCAGCGTGGTGCTCCAGACTGCATAATGCGTAGGGTGCAGCTCTCTGCTAAAACAGCCTCAGGGGAACACTATAAGCCTGATAGGCACCAAGGGGCAGATGTATTAAACTGGAGAAGGCATAAGGAAAAAATAAACCGGTGATAATTGCAAGGTGATAAACGCACCAGCCAATCAGCTCCCATATGCAATTTGACCGTTAGGAGCTGACTGGCTGGTGCGTTTATCACCTTGCACTTATCACTAGAGTTATCACTTCCTTATGTCTTCTCCAGGTCAATACATAGGCCACCAACTCCAATACGATAAGTCTACCAAACCACTAGTAATATATTCAAAGAGGTTTTTTTTTATTTTATTTTACCAAGTGTGGCGTTCCCTAGCCATGCGCATGGGCACACTGAAAGGGGTGAAAAAATTAGACTGCTAAAGAATTTGACGTTCGAAGACAAAATATATATTTTAATGACGTAGTGAAACCAGATTAGAAAGCGGAGATTATGGGAAGTGTATAATGAGAGATCAGGACAAGAAACTACATATTAGCGCAGATTCCACTAAAGTTCAGCTGAGATTACAGCCTGTGCCAGCAGTGCCACCCCGACACACAGATGCAGCAGAGGCTCATGTTACCCAGTGTACTCATTGTACGTTAGAGGCTGCCTGCTATATAAAGTGCATCTCGGGAGACACGGCGAGGATGAACATGACTGCTCCGCCAGCCTCGCCTCTCCTTCTCCAGACCCAGCTGTACCTTTGTATTATCTCCAGTAACAGAAGGTCTGGATGACACTCTTATTATAGTTTACTTGACTTTAGAGGGATCTGGGCTGTAATAATAGCTCGGACAATGCCACATGTGCCTGTCTTTCTCACGGATGCTCACGTATAAATGTTATAGGAGGCAATTATTTTCCATTCGTCTTATGCTAGCCTAAGCCCAAGCTGATTGCCGCCAAATGTTTCTCGCATGTCACCTTTGTGCTTAGTACTTTTGTAGCTTTTTCCCATTTGTTTCATTTTTTTTTAAATTATTTTTCTTTTCCTTTTTTCTTTTTTTGTAAGTCATTATGAAGGAAGCCATTCCTTTTTGTTGTGAATAATAATACAAATCGCCTACATCGGGTCACGTGTTTTACAACACCCGCATTTTTCCAATTTTATTTTTTTTAATTGAAATGACAGCATAGAGCAAGTAAACGTGGATATAAAAAATACAAAGAAATCACAGAAACATTTTGTTCAATACCATTTAGGCCTGTTACAGGAGATGAAACATCGGATGTTTCACCAATGTTTTTTTACAGGCTATCCAATTAGGATCGCCCGTAAAAAAACAGCTTTCCTCCCGAAAACACACAGGTTCAGTGAAACCTGTGTGTTTTCGTTACAAACTTACCCATTTTTGCTTGAAAACGGGGATTTTTCCAGGGATTTGGTTTCGCTTGCCTCAGGCAGACAAAACAAAATCCCTAAGAAGTCACGGCAACCTGCTGTTTCCCATGCCCGCTGCAGCAGTGCCGAGACCCCTAGCGGGGAAGCCGGAGCAGCACCACACCCCCATCTACCCCTGACCCCGACAGCGGTCACATGATGGGGGAGCGGTCATGTGACCGGGGAGCTGGAGGTCAGCGCTGCACCGGGAGCTGTTAGTAGCCGCCACACGGTGCAGCAACAGAAACCCCGAAAAGCCGCAGCTCGTACCGGCTTATTGGGGCTAATAGGATAGACCTGGGTGGTAATGTACCACAGGTAATTTGATATCCCCCAATTTTTGACTTTTCAAAGTAGCGCTTATTATCTTATTGTATCTTATTGTAGGATGAACCCTTGACCTGACTAAGTTGGTGCAGACAGAGCGCATTGCATGGTGCTGCAAAATGCTGTGCGGGCCGTTTCGCATCATGATGGCGGTCACTGCACTAGTCACTGATTTGGTATCCAGCAAAACAGCCCCAGACCATCATGCGTCCTCCACCATGTTAACAGTCGGTGTTACAGGGGTTTATATATATATGGCGTGTCTACTACAGATATAGCCACACTCATCGTGGCTACAACTAGACATGCCCATCTAAGGCACGCATGAGCCTTAGATGCGCACGTGCCCCATTTGCATGAATGGGGGGCGGCAAAAGACGCAGCTCGCCATGCCGGGAGTGCCCGTATACGGCAGATATAGCCACGATGAGCATGGCTACATCTGTACTAGAATACAAGATTACCTCCGGCGCTGACTATATAGTAATGCGACTTACATGTGGGTGATGGGTGGTATTCAGTTTGCCGGCTGTTGGGATCCCGGCGCCGGAATACCGACAACTATTCTCCCTCCTGGAGGGAGAATAAATAGCGTAGCGCGCGCCACCGTGCCCGCGAGGGGCTCATTTGCGCATGCCCAGCTGCCGGTATGCCGGCGGTCGGGATCCCAGCGTCTGTATGCTGGCCGCCAGCATACCATACTACACCCGTGGATGATTAGCGCCCTGTATGAGCAGAGCTTCGTCTAATGGACACTTCACATGAGCTGTACACACAAGACAAGGAGAGCCGTCCACTACCGCAGTTTACGTGTGAAAGAAATTTATTTTATTCTAAATGATACAGTGTATCATATACACATGTCCTGGGACTCATCAGTTCCTATAACAGACAGTAACTACATTTATTTCATATAACTGGGCTGTTGGCACTAAACACAGATAATAAATACATACACTTAAAAATGTGGATCAATTGCAAGATTCCAAATGTTTGAAATTTTTCCTCTTAATTGATTTGCATTTTTAAGTGTTTGTTTTTATTATCTGACTTTTTAGTGCCAACCGCCTGGTTATATGTATTTGATTTTGTTTAATTGGCAGAGGCCCAAATGTATTAAGCTTTAAAAAGTGGAAAGTGATAAAGGGCCTAATTCAGACCTGATCGCTGGGCAGCGATTTTTGCGCTGCTGCGATCAGATAGTCCCCCGCCTACAGGGGGAGTGTATTTTCGCTGTGCAAGTGTGCGATCGCATGTGTAGGGGAGCTGTACAAACAGATCTTGTGCAGTCTCTGCGCAGCCCAGGACTTATTCAGCCGCTGCGATCACTTCAGCCTGTCCGGGACCGGAATTGACATCAGACACCCGCTCTTCCAGCACTTGGACACGCCTGCGTTTTTCCAGACACTCCTTGAAAACGGCTAGTTACCACCCACAAACGCCCTCTCCTTGCGATCGCCCTTGCGATCGCTTTTTTCGCACCATCCCGTCGCTATGCATCGATCCCCGTTGCTGCGGTCTATCGCACCTGCGCATTGCTGTGCATACGCGTGCGCAGTTCTTACCTGATCGTAAGCTGTGAGAAAACGCAGCCTAGCGATCAGGTCTGAATTACTCCCAAAGAGAGATAAAGTACAAACAAATCAGCTCCTGTCATTTTTCAAACACATCCAGTAACACGGCAGGAGCTGATTGGTTGGTGCTTTATCTCTTTATCACTCTCCAGGGGAACTGTGCGTTATATGTCACCTATTGCAGATTATCTTGCATATCAGAAGTCACCATTATACCCCGTGCCCTGTATAAAAGTACACGACCAGCATTTGTGTCTTTGATGATCTATAATTAGCAATTACTTTTCTAGATTGAACGTCTCATGATCTTGTTCTTGTTACAGTTCAACAGATGTATTACCTCTCAGCTCATCAAGTGGTTCAGCAACTTCCGAGAGTTCTACTACATCCAGATGGAGAAGTACGCCAGGCAAGCTATTAATGACGGAGTAACCAGTACCGAGGAGCTGTCCATCACTCGGGACTGTGAGCTGTACCGCGCCCTAAACATGCACTATAACAAAGCTAACGACTTTGAGGTATGTACAGCATTTGTATATTGCTAAAGCTTCCCAGACATCAGTATGTACAGCATGCATCCCTGTTTCCGGCTTACATATGTGATATGGTGGGGGGGGTTTACTACGTGTTCCCCACACTTTATGAAGTAGTGTATATCCTTATGGTAAAAGCCTTACCTCTAACCGGCTACCTGCATCGTTCTCCAGGCAGCAGAGTCTCCACATGTCACTCCACTCATTTTGAAGATACTCATTAGAATCTTTTATGTACATTTTTGATAACAACGCTTTGCAGAACCTCACAATGGCGCAGATGTATTAAGCCTGGAGAAGTGATAAAGCAGTGATAAGTGCAGGGTGATAACGCACCAGCCAATCAGCTCCAATATGTAAATTTACAGAAGCTGATTGGCTGGTGTGTTATCAGCTTCCACTTATCACCGCTTTATCACTTCTCCAGGCTTAGTACATCTGCACCATTTCCTATTGCTGCAACAATACTTTGCTTTTCCTAGTGAAGAGCGTTGATATTGTAAAGGGCCGTTAACGGTAAAGAATATATGGTTTATATACTAAAGCCCCGTACACACGGGGGAGAGGTATGCTGAGCAATCTAGCACAGCGCTCCGCACACATCTCTCCCCCCTGCTCAACACACATCTCTCCCCCCGCTCAGCAATGTCGCTGGCACCCTACACACAGAGAGATCAGTGCTTCATTTCTACGCAATCTAGTCAGATCTCTCCGTGTGTACCCCCCTTAAGGCTTCTAGTAAGATACAATCTAAGGTGCAGTTTCACAATCCTATGAAAGCTGCAGATATACAGCATGTGATTAGGTTGGCAGTGTGGGGGAAGGTTTTCTCCTATGCCTGCCAGATTTCACCTCTAAACCTGTGGAACCAGAGTTGGGTGACAGTGGACACTTATAGACATTGCACATATAAATACAGCATTACACATTACAGGGAAATATTATGTACATATTTGTGAATGTTACAAGATACCTGTTCATTTCGGAGATGTCTGAGTAAAAGCGTTTCCAGCGGGGGGGTCATTTTTATTTATACATTAAATATGAATTAGGTATAAGAAACGATTACCCTCGCCCAAGGGTGATATTACAGGGCACCATTAGCTGATGAAAGAAAACGCTGTGATCCTAACATCTGAGCCACCCCATAATAGCATATAGGGAGCAATTGAATTACATGTGATGTTGGGGTGATGGTGGCGAATTGCCATTGGGACAGTGTATTAACGTAGGCAGCGTCACCCTAAATCGCCCGTACATTGTGCGTTGTACCTCACACCCCCATGTGGGGCCATGTGTGCAGCGTACACCCCTGTACCTGGCTCCTTCACGTCATGCGGTTTACATTACATTTTATTTATTGCCCCCATATACTTATCCTTTCACATGGGCTGATATGTAGGGGTTGAGCAGGTGAGATGGATTACGTACGTAATACCGCCGGGCGGGATGGCGACTTCAGTATCCCAGCAGCGGCATCCCACCTGCAGAGTGCCGGCAGCATGGCGAGCTGCGGTCGCCACAGGTTCTATTTCCACTCATGGGTGTCATGGACACCCACAAGTGGAAGCGGTTCCTGTGCGCCGGTATTCCGGCTGGCGACATTGCCGGCTGGCGGGATTCCGGCGTCGGGATCCCGACAGCCGGCAAATTGAACGGATCCCAGTGGAACATAATCAGTAATGTAATTCTGACTTTTCTCCTACGGGAATATGAAGCGAAGACATCATATTAGTAATGTAAGGCACGCTTACACAGAACCCAGGCAACACCTAAATATGCGGCGTACACCATAACTCCTCTATAGCTACATTCACAGACAATGAGAGACCCGCTGCAAAGCTTTGTCACCGTGGGGTCACCGTCATCCTGAAGCAGCACAATGTTGAGGACTGAAGGCATGACCAACAAAAGGCTCTGCTTGCAGCCTACTCCAGTGTGGACCCCTTTTTCTTCAAAGACCCATAATCCGCAGAGAATGGGTGGTGTCAGATGATGAAACTCCCCAGGTATAGCATGGCGGAGCAAGGGGTAGGTAGGGTACATTTGAAAAACATGTTATGTAGAAAACTTCATCTACAGTAGGGCCTATCCACAGTCTTTACTCCAAGTATCAGATTTCCAGGACCAGCAGTTCTGTCCTTAGAAAACTGACATGTGAGGCTGGTGTCTCATTTAAAAGACAGACAGGTGGGACAAAATCTTCCTGCGTTCCCCAGCACCACGGATGTACAGTTATTCCCTCATACCTTCTATATTGCCCGACACATCTAAACTCTACAGGTGGTTTATGGCGACCGGTTCACGGCTTCCGTTTCTGTGGGGTCTGTTACTTAGCATCACACAGAACATTCTGCTTTAACGATAGAGGCCCCAAAATGAGTTGACCTATTGTGCATGGCGTTTTACAAGTACCTTTCTCAGTTTCTGCACCGGGGCAAGATGTACCAAGCTGCGCTGGGGACGTTGCCTTAATGTGGGGCGCATAAATATCTAAGAAGCCTCCTCTCCAGCGGCATTTAAGAACTAGCATGAGTTTATTTGTAAGGGGAGCGTGCCTACGTAATGTGTAGATCACCCCAGTTTGCCCGCTATGTATGAAAACTGATGTTGAAGACTTGGACATGTGTAAAAGTAAAATAGCGTATGTTTACATTTTTATAAGAAGGGTCATTAATATCATATTTATTTTTATGCTCTTCCTTACAATACTTCTGCCGTGTAATATTAACGGCCACTGTATCTAGCCAGCTCGCCGCGTCGACCGTCGCTCATCTTTCACATGTGACAGCATGTCACTCAGTACATGGACCGGTTCAGCTGATGCAGGCCGATCTCCGCTTGCTAAATGTGACCGTAACCTTCCTCCTTATTCCTACGGTAAAGAATAAAAATCGGCAGCTGATGATGAAATTGGATACAGACAGGGTTTTTTTAGCAAACGGAGCATTTGCCATATTTAGCTTCGTCCGTTCCTTCCAGACACAGTTTGCTGATCTTTCAATGTGATTAAAGTCTGAGATGAGGCTCTCTCTGTGAAATCACCGGCGTGCCCTTTATGGGGCCTTTTTTTTTACCCCAGCGTGCTTTTCAAGCCGACTTGACTTTCACTTACACTTGTGATACAGGTTAAGTACTGGAGATGATTAAGCAGTGAACTCGCCCCGTCATAAACCGTGTCACTGACTTGCGGCTCCCTGTAGTGTGCCCTGCACGAGGCACTTAAAAGCAAAGTCACATTACATGCAGGAGAAGATTTTGGCCTTGTCATTTTAACTGTAGCCTTATGGCCAATGCCCAACGGTGTTTACGACACCAGAATACAATGGCTTGCATTATTCTTTCCTGATAACCCAAAATTCCAGACAGCCGCTCTTTGCTCACATTTTCATTTTGACACTTGGGGGGGTAAGGGGAGCAAATAATTCATCGCTGAAGTTATCTATAATGAATATATATATTTCTGTATCACCCGGCCACAGCACTGAAACAGTCTGAGGCGGTGCTTCTGTGTTTGGGGGGTAGTCGGCCAGTAAATAGTATGGCCCTTAGAAGCTCCCGACCGTGCACAGAAAAACAGTAGGCCCTCCCTGACCTTCACCCTTGTATTAGGGGACTGGGGTCAATGCTATTTTTATTTGTAATGCTGAACGTCGCGCACACAAAGAGGAAATTGTTGCTTATCCCTCATCTAGGGGAAGTAAACAAGGTCTTTTGTAGGTAAGCTTGCAGAAGGAACATCAAGGTGTGACCTTCAAGCTTGGCAGAGGGGGGCGAGACAGAAGGCAGATTCTGCTCCTGCCCCAGAGCTGAAAGCGAAACGGACGGAGGAATGGCTGACAGGCGCGGCGAGTCTGCAAATAATTCAGTGTATTTTTCTTTATTATACACAAACTTAGCACAGTAAAAAACACAATTGCAGGCACCTGTATAGACCATTTAAAGGAAAAGATGGTGAAGTGGAAAAGGCCTCATGCTTTCTGCAGCCATGGAGCGGATTATGGGGGGCATTCCGAGTTGATCGTATCTGTGCTAAATTTAGCGCAGCTACGATCATTCGCACTGACATGCGTGGGGACGCCCCGCATGTCAGTGCCGCACCCCCCCCCCCCGTAGAAGCGCAAAGGCATCGCACAGCGGCAATGCCTTTGCACTTCAAGAGTAGCTCCCGGCCAGCGCAGCTTTAGCATGCTGGCCGGGAGCAACTCGTCATTTCCTGGCCCGCAGCGGCTGCGTGTGATGTCATGCAGCCGCCGCGGACCGCCCCACTCCCCAACGGTCCGGCCACGCCTGCCGGAACGCCGCCATCCAGCCCCCTCCCGCCCAGTGGCCGCCTCTGTCTCAGAGGTGACCGCTAGGCGACGACGGCTGCCATGCGAGAAACTGCAGCGAGTGATCGGGTCGGAATGACCCCCTATATCCAGAAGCTAGTAATATAATGTGAATGAGTACCGGCGTGGGTTTTCGTTAGCGGATATCCTGGTTCTTCCAGCCTAACCTCCCAGCCAGCCAGCGTCTGCAAGTGTATACTCATCAAACTGTAATGACTTCTGCCCCGTGTCACCTGTAGCGCTCACGGGAGACCGAGAAGAAGCGGCAGCCAAGTCTCCTCTGCGGCCCGATAATTGCGTTGTTTTATGCCGCTTCCTGAGCGTCTCACTGATCAGTCTAATGAAGCGGCCAAAGCTACCCGCCACCTTTGTTTTAACGTCAGTCATCACCCCCTCCGTCTCCCTCTTGTCTTTTTTTTTTTTTGTGTGTGTCATCGGCTCCAATCGAAACCCGTCGCGATGCGCTTTAAACTCCGCTCCTCTATTAGTTCTACCATAGCGTGGCCCTTTTCTCAACATCCTTAAAGAAAAAAGTACAGTGTAATGTTGCTTTACTCTCCTTATTGTTCTTTGTTGAGGTGAACAAAGCATTTTCTACAGTGGCTATAGCACATAATTATACAGCTTTCAATAGCGGTGTCTTGGCACATATCAGAGTTCAGAAGAGGCTTTGCAAAAAAAAAAGATGTTTTGTGGCAGCCCAGGGAGGTCTCATCTTTCCTTCAGAAAAAAGTTCAAGGCTCTTCTGTCAGGCTCCTCTACTTAGAGCTCCCTCTCCTCCTGCTTCATAAAGTTTAAAGGGGATTCAGTGGAGTTCTGTGATCTCTTTCCTTTGAAAGATTGTGCACAGAGCAGTCCTTTGACTTCAAGAGTTCACAGATTCGTGTCTTTAGGTATCATGTGTCTGACCTTATCTGTGACTCTATTTAATGTAGGAGAAAAGTCTAAACTCTTTGTGTGTTGCACTGTTTTGCATCTGTGAAATAATTTGGTGAAAAGAGCGTCCCTTTTAATGCACCGCACAGAAGCCATTTCTGGCTGTAACCTACCCTGTGGATCTTTTTGGAAGAGAGGGGCAGGGGAGGGGGGATAAACCCCTCCACCCTTGTGCCTTGTATACGGACGATTTCACCTTCAGAGTACAATTATGTGATAACAACCCCCCTCTTCCCCCCCCATACAAAACAAACATTTTCCGCGTTCCGCCTTCCCACCTCTGTTTGATGACTCGGCCAATGCGGTGACGGCTTCCTTGCTACCTAACAAGCATTGAACGGATCCTGCTAACTAGACGCCCGGGCTGGCCAGCAGTTAGCTTTCCCTTGCTGTGACCTACCCTTAAGGTCTTCATAATTAATTGTCCTTTAGAGACGAGGAAAGTTCAAAGACAGTGTGTGCGGCGAGCGATGTCTATTGTCTAACATTCACATCTCCTTCATTCCACAAAAAGGTTATCAATCGGCCCAATTCTAACAGCTGCGAGTCATTAATACAGCGTTCAGTGCACTAATCAATGGGAGAGGGGCGCAGTGTGTGTATAGGGCAAACAACTACAGATACCGTGCGTTTTCAGCTATTGTACAACACATTCAGATACAAAACATGAGTCCCCCAATCGATCATTATTTAGGTGTTTTCAAAGTATATCAGGTGCGAAACAGGAGACGCTGCGGCTTATTAAGGGTCACTCGCGTGTTGGGTTTGTGCAGTGGAATGAAGCCTACACCTGTACAGCAAAGAAACCCGTATTTGCCTCGAATAGCGGCGATTTGCAGCCTTCGCACACGCACTTGTGTCTGCACAGATAATTCTCGTAAGCGTTTTTGATGCAAAATGTATTCATTACTCTTTGGGGTGTCGAGGAGCTTTTTCTCAAAATGCCTTTATTTTTATAGCACTTCACAAATGTTCAGTGAAGCTCAGGTTTCTCAGCCTAGGCTGTAATACGCCAAAGTATATGACAATTATGTGTATTTAAAAAAAAATTGGGGAAAAAAAGCTTCAAAGTCTTTTTTACTTTCACTGGAGGCGTAAGGTTTATAGGAGTAGCTTGACTAGCAATGCCTCGAATAATGGGCGGAGGTAACCGATGGATTTAAAGCGGCAACTGTAATAAATGCTCAATTACAGTTTGCCGTTTTAAACCCATCGGTCAAAGCTGGCTATCATCAGTGGCTGTGATAATCCACCTCTTAGTAAAATTACCCCTTAGGGGTCTAGGTACAAAGCCTTGGGGCGGCATGTAAAGAAGTCAGACTGTTTTTTAAGGGGCAATCATTTTCAAAACATAGTTTAGCTTTGTAAATGATTGCCCCTTTAAAAAATGTCCACATTCGTCTGGCATCCGCCACTGCCACCGAACTTGAACTTTAATACATCCCGCTTCGGGATAGAGACAAAGTGGGTGGAGATGAAGTACCAGCCAATCAGCTCCTAATTGTCATCTTTCAAATACAGCCTGTAACATGGCGGTTAGGAGCTGTTTGACTTTATCTCCGTCCACTTTATCTCTCTCCAAGGCTTAGTACATAGACAACCAAGTACCAGTCTGTCTGCTCTAACTGCCGTGTTTGAAAAATGACAGGAGCTGATTGGTTGGTACTTTATCTCTCTCCGCTTTCAAGTTTTGATAAATCTAGCCCTTAGTGAGGTTCAGTGGCGGAACTAGCGAGCGGTGGGCCCAGGTGCAACTAAATGCTTTGCGCCCCCCCATCCCATCTAAGTCCACCCCCTCACTGGAGAGGATCTGGTGAGGGGGACCTGCTCAGGGCCAGAGAAATGGATACCTAGCAACAGTGCCGTAACTAGACATTTTAGCACTGTGTGCAAGAAACGGCATTGTGGGCCCCCCTATGCAAAACAGGGGCAGTGCGCGCCGTAGGCATGCGCAAAAATACATAGGGGCGTGGCTTCATTGGGAAGGGGTGTGGCCACAAAATAATACCAATTCATAAAACGGTGCACAGTAGTCTCCATTATTCAAATTACGCAGCACAGTAGCGCCACTACACGAGGTAGAGACCCTTTTACACCTTATGGCAGACAGATTCCCCTTTTTACACATTATGGCACACAGCGTCCCCCTTTTTACACATTACGGCAGACAGCGTTCACTTTTTACACAACGGCAGACAGCGTGCACTTTTTACACTATTCGGCAGACAGCGTGCACTTTTTACACTATTCGGCAGACAGCGTGCCCTTTTTACACATAACGGCAGACAGCATGCCCTTTTTACACATAGCGGCAGACAGCGTGCACTTTTTACACATAACGGCAGACAGCGTGCACTTTTTACACATAACGGCAGACAGCGTACACTTTTTACACATTATGGCAGACAGCATGCCCTTTTTACACATAGCGGCAGACAGCATGCCCTTTTAACACATAGCGGCAGACAGCGTGCACTTTTTACACATAACGGCAGACAGCGTGCCCTTGTTACACATTACGGCAGACAGCGTACACTTTTTACACATTACGGCAGACAGCGTGCCCTTTTTACACATTACGGCAGACAGCGTGCCCTTGTTACACATAACGGCAGACAGCGTGCCCTTGTTACACATAACGGCAGACAGCGTCCCCTTTTTACACATAACGGCAGACAGCGTGCCCTTTTTACACATTACGGCAGACAGCATGCCCTCACAGCATCCCCTTTTTACACATTACGGCAGACAGCGTGCCCTTTTTACACATTACGGCAGACAGCGTGCCCTTGTTACACATAACGGCAGACAGCGTCCCCTTTTTACACATAACGGCAGACAGCGTGCCCTTTTTACACATTACGGCAGACAGCATGCCCTCACAGCGTCCCCTTTTTACACATTACGGTAGACAGCGTGCCCTCGTTACACATTACGGTAGACAGCATCCCCTTTTTACACATTACGGTAGACAGCGTGCCCTCGTTACACATTACGGTAGACAGCATCCCCTTTTTACACATTACGGCAGACAGTCCCCCTTTTTGCACATAAAGAAAGAAAGAGAAAAAATTAAAGAATGAATTATACTTACTCTCTCCGCTGGCTCAGGCTCCTCGGTGCAGCTTCTCCAGAGACCCCGGGCAGGAGAGAAGGTGGAGGAGGGAGCCGCAGCAGCGCTGTGTTATTGGTGGAGGCGCTGCTGCTGCTGTCCCAGTCCTTCACCATAGGCTGTTCTCCGCCGCTGTGAATGCTGGGATGCGCTTCACAGTGTCGGAAGACAGCCTATGGTGCAGCAGAGGGACGGCAGCAGCAGCGCCTACACCAGTAACAAAGCGCTGCTGCGGCTCCCTCCTCCACCTCACTCCTCCTCCTTCCCCCCGTGTCCGCTGCGCTCCTCTCCGGGCGGCTGTGTGCTGCGGGCAGCGGTTGCCCGCAGCACACAGCGGCATCTAATGAGTCAGTTTGACTCATTAAATGCTTTGGGCCCCTGGACAGTGGCGGGCCCCAGCGCAACGCACTGGTTGCACTGGCGGTAGTTCCGCCTCTGGTGAGGTTTAAGTTATTTCTATTATGAGAGAAATGGGCAAATGCAATTGACTTTAATAAGATGTAAAACTAGACCCTACGTAAAGCAGACAGCACAGAGGAGTCGCACACCACATGGGGTAGCTGCGCAGACATGCAGATTGCCTATTGGCTGAAGAGGCGCGGTTACACCTATCCAGGCGCAGTGGAGCTGAATGTGTTGCCCCGCACCATCTGGCTGTAGATATTTTTGCCATCTTAAATCCAGTGACGTTAATCTGATATGAGTTTGCACCGTCCACCAGTAACCAGGTACCGATCTCCCGCACCAGATAGACTCTGTAAGAGCTTTATATCTTGTTTGGTTGCGTTTCTTTCTGTTGTGTGTTTGAGTCAGTGTTTCACCAACATATCATCACTGTTTGCAGAAACATAATTAAACAATATCCTAAGTGGAGCGATGGAAGTGTTCTTTTCATCTAGATCGCATTTGTAAATGGACATATTGTTTTTGTTTGTTTTGACAAATACTAATTACAATTGCTGGAACAAAGTCATGTTTAGCGAAGCCAGTCTGAATGGAACTGTAATTGGAGAAGCCTAGTTGTAAAGTTACAGTACTTGGAGGAAAAAAAATAATTTTACCTTGGAATTTTATGTTGTTTTAATGATTGTGCAATATTGTAGAGCATGGTGTTTAAACAGTCGATTCAACAACATCAATTCTATTACTCTATTAAACATAAGGGTGGGTGTCACCGATGTAACATGTGCAGAGAGTTAGGTGTGGGAGGAGCATGTCCTATATCAGATCTACAGTGCAGTGTGAGAATAAAGCTGTCCAGCATGTGTGGGCTACATGCAGAGGCAGCCAGTAACTGAGCACCTGGGTACCACCATGCTGCACTGCAGGGGGGCAGATGTAACATGTGCAGAGAGTTAGGTGTGGGAGGGGTGTGTCCTAGCTCAGAGCTACATTGCAGTGTGAGAAGAAAGCTGTCCCGCATGTGTTGGCTACATGCAGAAGCAGCCAGTATCTACCCTGCATGCAAACATAATACATGTATCTGCCCACGTTGCTGTGCAACATGGTTTGTCCAGATGTAACGTTAATTGCTTTTGTTGCTGTACTTTTTGCTTTATTTTTACCTTCAAATTTAGAGCTGGACCAGGACACACCCCTCTCAAATCTAAATCTCCCTGCACATCTTACATCTGCAAACCCACTCCCCTCCCCAATCTACATCTTACATTATTATTATTTATCACCAATTATTTATATAGCGCACACATATTCCGCAGCGCTTTACAGAGAATATTTGGCCATTCACATCAGTCCCTGCCCCAGTGGAGCTTACACTCTATATTCCCTATCACATGTACACCGGCACACATTCATACTAGGTTTCATTTTTGTTTGGATCCAATTGACCTACCAGTATATTTTTGGAATGTGGGAGGAAACCGGAGTACCCAGAGGAAACCCACGCAAGTACAGGGAGAATATACAAACTCCACACAGTTAGGGCCAAGGTGGGAATCGAACCCATGACCTCAGTGCTGTGAGGCTTTGTTTCCATCAGCCCAGTGAGTTTAATGTGACTTGTGTGTACACCAACACAACTGAGGTTACTGTCACTTAGCCATGTGACCCCCCTCACCCCGGTGTCACTTGTTAGACCGAGACGTGAAGGTGTCGGACAGCGTGGAAGAATCATCAGTCACGAAAATCAAGTTTGGAAATGAGATTACCGCCTGTTACCAGACAACAGCGACTCTTTGTGTGCGCAGGGAGCCCGCACCAGCCACAATATGCGCCCGGCGAGGAGGATTGTTCTGCTAAACAGCAAACACTTCAGCTCATGCAACAGGTTGTCTGTACTTAAGAAGAAACCGTAGATACTATCGTACGTAGACACAGCTAATACAGTAATGCAAAAAGCTCTCATCAAAAATTAAAGCGCTTCTTATGAATCTTTAATTGGAAGCAATGAAAAGGGACACTGGCAAAGCCAAGTGTTTTGTTTCCACATGCTCTTCAGGCTTGCCGGCCATTGTCTTTTCACTTTCTCAAGCAGACGTTCACTTTTAAACTGACATAAGTCATTTCTTAGACAGGCAGCTGCCCCAGTGTAAACACCTAACGTATTCAGCGAGAGCCGCTGTCAGGTGACGAGGCCTCTTAGCACTTTCCAGGCCCCGCGCTTATTTCCATCACAATAAAAAAAAAAAACATTTCCCGCAGGCAATATTTAAATCTTCCGACAGGACCAAGTCACTTACATGAACAATCCCGTAGGAACAAATACACCTACAATGCAGCGGCTGGTGACCTTGGTTACATATATATTTTGCTTTTTATTTTTTGCATTTATTTAGTATTTTACTCAGATTTTTCTTCAGTACTCTCAGTATTAATCCTAGGGTCTCATTCACACAGGCATACATTTTAGGCATTCAGCGTACAATCTGAGAGCCTGGGAAATGCACACACGCTTTAAGTGAACGGATGCACGCAGATTCCGCCAAGCGTTTGCTTTGCATCGCACAAATTTCATTGTTGCCTGCAGCGCTTACAACCAGTAGCACTCAGTAGAGTACAACAGGGTTCTAGGGGAGTGACCAATCAGTACACTCTTCTGGAGGACGGCTTTAAGGACACACTGCGAAACGAAAAGTGTGTGAGCTACTAACACATGCGCGAGCCCTGAGGTGTTCAGAGAGCTGCTAAACGGGATACCGTTGTGTTCCAGAATTCTTAAATAAAAAAAATAAAAAATGATTGTCGTATACGTGAAACTGACGTCAGGCTGAGCTGGCGTCAGATGATTCATATAAAAGCAACAAAGCAATTGCACAACAAACAGATAAATAAGTACACTGTCAAGTCACATTATTATGACCATCTCCTACATGTGACGTCGGCAGCGCGTAGCCCATGAAGTACGTCACGTGTCGTGCGCTGGCTTGGTGGGTATATAAGGTGTTGCGATAGGGCGTCTGCACACATATCACTTGTTACTGTCATTTGTAAAAGAAGCGATTTATCCGAGTTGCAATAAGGGATGATTATCGGCTTTCGGGCCAAGGGTGGCGGTATCTCTGACACAGCGCAGTTTGTGACCTGTCCGCGTGCTGCTGCGGTGAAGATGTATCGTGACTGGACAAATGGCACCATTGCGAATAACCATCGTGGAAAACTGCGGAGCACCACGTGACACTGATGCGAAAGGTGAACGTCGGCTACGATGGCGCGTGAGATCCGACCGACACGCTACCGTGGAGCAGCTCACCATCATAATAAACCTGGGGGCTACCAGACGTGTGTCTAATATGACAGATCAGCCGTCTAGCTGCTGTCCGCGCTGCACACGGCGGTTACTCCGGTTATTAGCTGGTGCGCATAATAAAGTGACTCCACCGTGTATTATCACAAACTAAATTGAGACTCTAACTTTTGCTAATTGTAATTAACATTTAGGAAAAGCAGGTAATGCAGAGGCTTGGCGCCTGGTTTTAAGTTGCGCACAAATTCAAATGCTGTCACATCTAGTGTTATGGGCTGCATACATGTTTACACATACAGTATGAACTCTATCCATCTCAGTTGTTTCTCTGCGGCCACTAAATGGCAACTGGGCAGAGGCAATGCGACGCAGCCAAGAGTCATGTGTAGCGCCAAACTCTGTCGCATCTCCTGCACCCAGTACGGTGATTGCGGCCACTCATGTATGCTATAGTGCGCCAGTGCGATCTCATAGTTGCGTTCGGCTCTGAACGTGCATGTGATCACATTAGCATTCCGTTCACAATCTGTTTGCAGAAGTGTGCGGCTGTAGGTGCATTCGCATTACATGTGACTCCATATCAGGCCCATAAATCTCATTTTCCTGATATACAGTAACATTAAATAACATGACGAGCATTATCCTGCCTGTATGCCCACTCAGTGTGCCAGCCATGTGTCCTCCGGCCTCCATACATTACTCGCCTTTACATGTACCGCCCTGAGCATTGTTTCTATCTGACTATATGGAAGAAACGTATTCGGCCATTGTACCACAAATACAATTTTATTGCAGTATATAAAGGAACGCTTTATCGGTACAGAATGGAGACAGTATGATGAGATCTGAGGCAAGTGACCTGTAACCGTTCTCCTGTCCGCCTTGCGGCCTCCAATCCCTGGCATATCTGGGTAGGTTTTTGTGGCGTGTTTTAGAGCCGGTTGTCATTCTCCTCTCGGCGTACATGCATGTGCAACGTTAAGGGCTTGAATTTATTTTCCCCCATTTCACCTTGTGTACAGTCTGGTCTGTGACACTGATGGTGATTATGTCATTATTTCTCTCTGGGGTCGTTGGCACATCTGCAGAACTGATGTACATCTCCTTTGTTACGCTGGCATACGTCCCATATCACCAATGCTTCATTAGCCTTAGTGACTGCCTTCTTGCCAGACAAGAATGCCCAAATCTGAGCTTCTTTTGTGTCTGCTTGTTCCTTTATTCATCCTTGAATTTCTTGTGCTTTTTTTTTTTTTTTTTTTATCTCCTTGTATTTCTAAAGAGCAGATGTCTCTGCCCCCCTCTCCCATATCTCCTGAGTCTCATAGGCAGAAGAAAAGTGACTCTTTAACCCCTGTGGGACCGTGCTGACCGAAATTGACCTTTAGCCTGGGTTTTACCCCGTCGGCAAAAGAAATAACTATAATAAAACAAATTTGCATGTTTGGTCGTTATTTTATAAGAACCATAAAGCCTTGTTACTACATTTGTTCTCCTGTTTTTTTTTTTGGCTCGTTTCAAGGAGAACTTAAGGTCCATCTACTGCCCCGAGCTTCTCATGTGGGGGATTATTGTTTGTCCCAAATGAAATGAGCAAAGCTCTCTCCAGTACGACTCTTATCGTATTAAAGGTTGTTTGCCCAGCTTCGTAGCGTATGTAAGCAGACCGGTTGAAGGCCACATCGCTGTTAAACTTTAGTTGCAACACAGTGACCCCTTTAGAAACCAACTTTATCTGGACGAAAAAAGTCATCTCTGTTTAACATGTCATTGTTTATCTAGAAACTGAAATCCAAGTCATAGGCTATTGATTTTGCTCTTTCCCAAAGATTGCTACTGAATTTACAGAACAGACCTGCTCTTTGGGGTATTGGAGGCTTTGCTAGTTACGTTCATTAGTTGAAACCAATATAACAAGTCCTACAAAACAAAACACTTCCTCCAAATGTTGGCTGTTAGGTTAGGACGTCTGCTACAGTGAAACTTTTTTTTTTTTTCTTTTTTTTTTTTTCTTTTACACTTCTGCCCATTTATAAATGGCCAGGATGGAGTTCCTATATCTCCCATTGGCCTGATTACAAATGGCGGCTTCATCCTGCCATTGATGCTGCCCCGATGTCATGAAAACCGTAAATGCCAGATAAACAATATAAAGTGTTTGGATAAAGTCAGAAAAATCTACTTGTACTGACGCATTTTTAATATCTGAAATTAGGCCTGGTTCTTGTGGTACAAAACCCCTCCTCAGGCCATTAAGGGCTTAATAAAAGTACAAAACACCTCAGGCCACCTCGGCATAAAACATGTTCTTTGTAGACCTGAGTGACACAACTGGAGCTTGTTGCCTAGACACAGTTGAGACAGCCATTTTGTGGCTTTATTTCAGAATGCAACCAAGCAAGTGACATCACTCATCTCACATGTCTCAGTGATTGGCTGGTACACCACAGAAAATGGCTGCCTCCGTCCGCTTGTGCAATGGCTGATGTGAGGCTGGTTTTCAGGCAGTTGACCAGGTAATAACTATGTAATGTGTTTTGATGTTGATAAATAGGTACTTTGGTGGATGTTTCTTCCCTTCATTAGTGTTGGGTAAGATTGGCGGTATGTTTTGTCTAGACAAACTTGGAAATGTCAAACCGGTTTGGAACGTCACCAGTTCAGTGGCCGTGAGCATGTTCCCAGTACAGTCATCAATTGACTTTCAGATTTGAATTTGACAATCTCCGTTAAAGAAAAAGTTTAAATATATCGATTGTAGCTTGGACGCGCTGAAACTGATAGGACAAGCGTGCACATTTTTGCACAGATTAAATTGATTCCAAAATCGGGCAATTTGACTATTTATTCCACATGTGATATATACGTTAGATGGCTAAGATTATGTCTGGTGTGTGGTATAGAGGTCATATTTATTTTGGAGGGTATGGAGAAGTCTGTGTGATGGCACCTACATATATGTTATGGTACTGTGGCTTTACAGGTCAGCCAGAACTGGGTCAGTGATAACTCTTTAAACATAGAAACATAGAATGTGACGGCAGATAAGTACCACTTGGCCCATCTAGTCTGCCATTTGTTTTTACCATATTGTTTCTCTCAAACCTTATTTGATCCTTATTTCTTTGTAAGGATATCCTTATGTCTATCCCATGCATGTTTACATTGCTCTACTGTCTTAGCCTCTACCACCTCCGATGGGAGGCTATTTCACTTGTCCACTACCCTTTCTGAGAAGTAATTTTTCCTCAAATTTCCCCTGAACCTCCCCCCCCCCCCCCCCCCCCTCCAGTCTCAGTGCATGCCCTCGTGTCCTGTTGCTTCTCTTTATTTGGAAAATGTTTCCCTCCTGTACCCTGGTAAAACCCCTGATATATGTGATAGTATCTATCATGTCCCCCCCTTTCCCTTCTCTGCTCCAAACTATACATAATTGAGATTTTTTTTTTTAGTCTTTCTTTAGGTGTTATGAGTGATATATATATTTATAGTCATTTGAAAAAAATATTTAGAAGTTTATCCGAACTGAATATATATTAATTGAGGTTTTCATCAGAACGGAGGAATATTTTCCCTCTGTGCACCAGCCACCAAACTTTCTGAAGGACATTACTTGGTTCAGTCTCTGGCAGCCTGAAATAGCTGAAAGCAGCTTGCAGTAAAGTAGATAACAAGGTTACCAAAAAGATCTTATCTTCTGTCAGGTCATGGACACACAGACGTATATTTGTGTGATTGTTGGATCCACTCGTATGTCAGTGTTAGTGGCCCTTTAAATAGAAATCATAGAAAGACATTGGTGTAGAATTGATAGAATAGTTCTTAGAACCCGCTATGGGAGTGCACAGAGACACTCCCATTGTAGTGAATGTGGCGCATGCGCCTCACGGACGCGCGCACTGGTATATATATATATACTCAAAACAGTCATCGTGTAAAGTATGTCGCTTACCTGTACGCCGGAGATGAGAACGCGTGTTTTTAGGGGTAAGAGAGATGGGACAACACTGTCACTTTATCGTGATTGGAGTACAACTGGCAACGCTTACGGGCAAATTCCAGCGCAACACATACCACGGTGAATATTTTGCGGGACAGTGTTGAAGATTTTGCTCCAGTGCCATGTGATTGATATGCGCGTCTTTGCACATTGTCATTACTAATATATAGACATTAATGGGGTCGATTCAATTCAGCAACAGTTGAATAGCGCTGGAAATTAGCTCCCGACGCTATTCAATTCAGCTAAAGTTAAGTCGGAGAATGCCCGTTCTCGCCGACTTAACAGGTAGTTTTGTCGGGAGAACGAGCATTCTCCGACTTAACTACCCACAGCCGCGAGGCAGCTCTTTTGTCGGTTTTCTTCTCTCACCCCTCGGGGCTGAGAGAAGAATTCCCGACAATTGAGGGTAACTAGTCGCTGTATTGAATAGCGCCGGGAGCTAATTCCCGGCGCTATTCAACTGTTGCTGAATTGAATCGACCCCAATGACGTCACCTTTTGGGCTACTTTCCGCTTCCACATTGAAGCCAGTGATGCTGGTACTATGAGTTATTAGAGAAGGCATGCAGGCATATGGATCATTGATCCTAGAGCGTTTCGCGGTTGTAGTGCGCACCCCATTACCAGCTCTTAAAAGCAACTGTATCAACAAAGCCATTAAATAACTTTTAATAACAAAAAAAAATTTCATTCGCAACCAATTAGACTTAACGCACTTACTGGTAAATATTTTCCCGTTCATCTAGCAGGCTGGCATTACTATTTGTTTCACTTGCCCTTTTACCTCCTTAGTAGAGCAGCCAGGTCCTCTCCAAGTTAGGTCCAACAGAAGACAACATGTGCTGGCCTAACAGGAGAAAGGTTTCTCCTCAGTCAATATTTACAGGACAAACAGCCAGGGGGAACATAGTTTACTCAAGGTAGTCATGTGCACACAAGGTGAATGAATCCTAGGTAGAGTGCTTGAACTGTTTGTCCCTTTTCCTCAGGTATCATTTCATCTTACTCTGTATTTTTTCTCCTTTCGTCCTTTCGATATTTGGGTTTCTTTGGAAAATTGTAACATGGGCTGCAGTTCTCACACTATGTTAAAGGACCACAAATTGTAAAATATATTGTATGTGTAGTTGAGCATGTGTGCACACTTGCTGTGCATCTAAAGAAACCCGCAAGTGTAGAGTGCACGGAAAAAAGGCATATTCCAAGGTCAGATCTTCTTCACAATTAACTATCAGGGACTTCTCCATACCAGCAAGTGTAGAGTGACGGAAAAAATGCATATTCCAAGGTCAGATCTTCTTCACAGTTAACTATTAGGGCAGGCTTTTTCAACCAGTGTGCCGTGGCACACTAGTGTGCCGCGACCAGTTGCAAGGTGTGCCACGGAGTCAGAGCAACTTCCTGCACCTTCAGAGTGAACTGTTGGCCCGGGCTCTTCTTAGAGGATCAGTCGTGCTCCAATCGAGACCTATGCCTTTAAAACGGTGTGATATCATAGGTTACAGCCACCGCTTCTCACCAGCCAGCCCACCCGCCTGCATACACATCTTCCACTTCCCGCCTGCATCCACAGCTTTCCTTGCCCACCCACATCCACACCTGCCCGACTGCCCACTGCTCAGTATTCGCAGCACTCCACTATGAACAACCCCCTCCACTGAGGGACACGGAGGAGGACAGCTCATAATACAATTTGTTATGTTATTTCTCCTGTGGGGAACAATGGGATTTCAATAGGATTTATGTGGGGAGAATAAGAATTTATGGGGAGAAAAATCTGAATAATTCATGTGGGGAGCAATAGGATTTTATGTGGGGAGAAATGTGATTGATTTATGTGTGGAGCAATAGGATTTATGTAGGGAGTTATGTGATTGTTTTTTCTGTATAGGCCAATGTATGTGTGGATTTTTTTTTTTTTTTTTACTGTAAGGGCCAATGTGTGTGTTTTTATTTATTTATTTATTTATTAACAGTTTCTTATATAGCGCAGCAAATTCCGTTGCGCTTTACAATTTGAAATAACAATTACAAACTGGGTGATAACAGTCATAGAGGTAGGAAGGCCCTGCTCGCAAGCTTACAATCTATAGGCATTAGGCATATGTACATAAGGAAAGGTGCTATCTATTGCATAGAATGAGAAGACATGTGAGGATATGTGTGGACTGTACAGAGTGGATGTAATTTGATAGCAAGGTTTATGAAAGTTATGTGGGCGGTTCAGGAATTTGATACGCTTGCCTAAAGAGGTGAGTTTTGAGGGAACGCTTGAAGGTTTGGAGACTAGAGGAGAGTCTTATTGTGTGTGGTAGGGCATTCCACAGAGTGGGTGCAGCCCGATGAAAGTCCTGCAGTCGTGAGTGGGAGCGAGTAATGAGTGTGGATGAGAGACGCAGGTCTTGTGAAGAGCGCAGAGGTCGGGTTGGGAGATATTTTGTGATAAGCGAAGTGATGTACGTTGGTGTAGTTTGGTTAATGGCCTTGTGTGTGAGTAAAAGTATTTTATATTGAATGCGGTAGAATACAGGTAACCAATGGAGGGACTGACAGAGTGGATCTGCAGACGATGAACGTCTAGCGAGGAAGATAAGCCTCGCCGCTGCATTCAGAATGGATTGTAGTGGTGAGAGTCTCGTTTTGGGAAGACCAGTTAGGAGACTATTGCAATAATCAATGCGGGAGATAATGAGAGCGTGGCTTAGAGTTTTAGCAGTGTCTTGTGTAAGGTATGGTCGTATTTTGGATATGTTTTTTAGATGCATGTAACATGATCTTGAGACAGATTGAATGTGGGGAACAAAGGACAGATCAGAGTCAAGGATGACACCTAGGCAGCGAGCTTGTGGGGTAGGGTAGATAGCCGAGTTCTCAGCAGTGATAGAGATATCAGGTTGGTACCTACTATTGGCCGGTGGAAATATAATTAACTCTGTCTTTGAAATATTAAGTTTGAGGTGGCGAGATGTCATCCAGGATGAGATAGCAGAAAGGCATTCAGTGACACGGTCCAGTACAGATAGGGACAAGTCAGGGGAGGATAGGTAGATTTGAGTATCATCTGCGTACAGATGATACTGAAAACCAAAAGAGCTGATTAGTTTACCAAGAGATGAGGTATAGATAGAGAAAAGCAGAGGACCCAAGACTGAACCTTGCGGTACTCCAACTGAAAGAGGTAGCGAAGAGGAGGTAGATTCAGAGAAGCGAACACTGAAGGAGCGATTAGATAGGTACGAGAGGAACCAAGAAAGGGCTGTGTCTTTAAGACCTAGGGATTGTAGTGTCTGTATGAGAAGAGAGTGGTCTACAGTGTCAAATGCAGCAGATAGATCTAGAAGAATAAGTAGTGAGTAGTGGCCTTTAGACTTCGTAGTGACCAAATCATTAACCACTTTAGTCAGTGCCGTCTCTGTGGAATGTTGGGAACGGAAGCCTGACTGAAGTGGGTCCAACAGAGTGTATGAGTTAAGAAAGTGTGTGAGTCGAGTGTAGGCAAGTCTCTCAAGTAGCTTAGAGAGACAAGGGAGCTGAGAGATAGGGCGGTAGTTTGAGAGAGCATTAGGGTCAGAATTTTGTTTTTTTAAAATGGGAGTAATCACTGCATGCTTGAAGAGTGAAGGAAAAATACCAGTAGAGAGAGAGAGATTACAGATGTTAGTTAAGGTAGGGATGAGCACCAGAGACAGAGCTTTACTTATTTGTGAGGGTAAAGGATCAAGAGGAGAGGTAGTAGAGAAGCAGGATGAGAAGAGTGATGATACTTCATCTTCATTTGTGGGATCAAATGAAGAAAGAGTGCCAGAGGGTTCAGGTAAAGAACGGAGCAGGTCACTGGCTGCCGAAGAGCATACCATTTCATCTCGGATCTTATCAATCTTCTCCTTGAAGTAGGAAGCAAGATCCTGTGCCTTGATAGTGGCTGGTGGGGTAGGTGCGGGAGGATTCAGAAGTGATTTAAATGTATTAAAGAGTCGTTTGGGGTTAGAGGCTTGAGCAGAGATAAGAGTTTGGAAATATGTTTGTTTGGCAATGTCCAGGGCATTTTTATAAGAATGGTAGACTGTCTTATATGTGAGGAAGTCACTTGAAATACGAGATTTACGCCACTGACGTTCAAGTTTTCGTGTGAGTTTTTGTAGTTGTCTTGTTAATTTGGAGTGCCATGGTTGACATCTAGGCCTACGTGGAGTGTGATGGGTAGCTGGAGCCACTTCATCAAGGGCTAGTTCTAGAGTCTTATTAAGGTGTGATACAGCCATCTCAGGAGAGGTGAATGCAGAAATAGGTGAAAGCAGTTGTTGGAGTGAAGTGGAAAGTTCTTGAAGATTAATTGTGTTAATATTTCTGCGAGTTTGAGGAAGATTGGAGAACTTCCGCAACACAGGGTTTGAATTAACAGAGGAAAGCATGCAGGTGATAAGGTTGTGATCTGATAGGGGGAAAGGAGTGTTAGTGAGTTCAGAGATGGAGCATAGTCTGGTGAATACTAGATCAAGGTAGTGGCCCGCCTGATGAGTAGAGGAGTCAGTCCATTGGGAGAGGCCAAGAGAGGAGGTTAGAGAGAGTAGTTTGGAGGCATGCGCAGCAGATTTTGGACAATCAATAGCAATATTGAAATCACCCATGATAATGGTGGAGATGTCAGAGGATAGAAATTGAGGGAGCCAGGCAGAAAAATCTTCCAAAAATTGTTTTGGATGCCCAGGTGGGCGGTAGATAGCTGCAACACGCAGAGAGAAAGGAGAGTAAACCCTAATGGAATGTACTTCAAATGATGTAAATGTGAGTGATGGAACCTGTGGTAGAACAGTATATGCAAAAGATTGTGAAAGTAAAAGTCCAACTCCTCCTCCTTTATGGTTATCGGGTCTGGAGGTGTGTGTAAAGTGGAGACCACCATGTGCCAGTGCTGCAGGGGAGGCTGTGTCAGATTGTGTGAGCCAGGTTTCTGTTATAGCCAGCAGATTGATGTTGTTAGATATGAAGAGGTCATGGATAGATGTTAATTTGTTACAAACAGAGCGTGCATTCCATAAGGCACATTTTAGTGATCTGGAGGGTGATGGAAGACATGTGATGTTTATGAGGTTAGCTGGATTTCTATGTTGCTGTGAATCAGGTGAATGCGAGTGATGCAAGTGGCAGGGTCCTGGATTTGGTGAAATGTCACCAGCTATCAGAAGCAGAAGAGAGAGATAAATGTGGGTGTCAGAGGTTTGTGAAAGTTTTTTATGGTGAGAGGTTGTAGAGGTTATTGTCAATGAGTATAGGGAAGTAAAAAGCTCATGAGTGCTAATAAGAGGGGAGTGTAGAATTGAGGGGGCAATATGGAGAATATGGTATGGCAATATGGTGTTTTGTTTTTTTCTGTGGGGAACTGATGGTGTGCCTTGGCAATTTTAAAATATTGTTCGGTGTGCCGCGAGTAAAAAAAAGTTGAAAATCTCTGTATTAGGGACTTCGCCATACCAGTAAGTGTAGAGTGCTCTGAAAAAACACATCTCCCAAGGTCAAATCTTAACAAGTAACTATCAGGAACTTCTCCATACCAGCAAGTGTAGAGTGCACAGAAAAAACGCATCTCCCAAGGTTCAATCTTCTTCACAAGTAACTATCAGGAACTTCTCCATACCAGCAAGTGTAGTGTGCACAGAAAAAACGCATCTCCCAAGGTTCAATCTTCTTCACAAGTAACTATCAGGAACTTCTCCATACCAGCAAGTGTAGAGTGCACAGAAAAAAAACGCCTCTCCCAAGGTCATATCTTCTTCACAAGTAACTATCAGGGACTTCTCCATACCAGCAAGTGTAGAGTGCACAGAAAAAACGCATCTCCCAAGGTTCAATCTTCTTCACAAGTGACTATTAGAGACTTCACCATACCAGCAAGTGTAGAGTGCACAGAAAAAAACGCATCTCCCAAGGTCAAATCTTCACAAGTAACTGTAGTTATAAAACTTTCTTCAGGAACTAATGAGGTCTCGCAAAATGATTATTGTAACTACCACCAGTTTTTGTTGCCTCCACTGTGTGTGGTAGATAGGTACATTGAAACATCAGCCCACGATTTCAATAAGCAGCCTCTAGTGGCCAGATTATTGTGAAAAAGGTCATCTACTTTCTTGTCTTCACTTTTGGGCAAAGGTCTATGAAGACCGGGGAATTTCACTTTGCTTGGCAATAAAGTATCAACGTAACACACGTTTTTATAATATGGCTTTTTTTTTTTTTTTTTTTAGGGTAACGTTATTTGACTAGAGGGTTGTTTCTTACATCAGTGCACGGACAGCGATTGTTGTTTCTTCCCTACGTTGGCCAGAAGTGATCATTCTGTTGTTAGAATAATAAAAAAATAAAAGATGTGAAACTTAGTTTTCAATTTGCTTAATTGGCAAAGTGGCTCCTGCAGTAGCCCAAAGTCTGCGTACGCCCTTAGCCTCCGGCCGCGCAAAACCAGAGTTCAAGGGGAGTTTTTGTTTTGCGAATCGTGGGTTGTAAAAACCCATCTGAAATATTCATGCAGAATTGTCTGAGAAGCAGTTTGTGTTTTATTTACTGCTCAGGAGAACAGCCTCAGTGGATTAGAGCTACAATACCCATAACAAAGGCACGACAGCTGATGCGTGTGCGATGTTAGGAGGTGACAAAACAGTTAAAGTATGCTGCTGGCTACACCAAGCCAGTCAGCAGATGCAGACAAAAGGATTTGTGACAAGAATAACTCCAAGCCGTGCAGTCAAGAGGATCCAAAATACCAATACCCTTTTCTCCTTGACATTGTCTTCTCCTTACTGTCAGCATTGTATTGCCCTTTTATAGTAAAGAAACCAATAAGTCAGGATTTACCGGGATCCCGCCGCTAGATCCTTACCCCCCGTGCTCCGTCTGCTCTTATTGGATGCGGGTTTACCCCTGTGTCATGTATTTCATCAGCTGAGGTAAATGGTGTATGGGTGTCATAACCGAGATGTCACCTGTCTTTTATATAATGAAAGAGGGGACACGATCTCCACTGTAAGAGCAGTCACGGTCACCTGGGCGCAGACGGACAGCTCAGATGTGCGCAAAAGGCCGTTCCTTGACTTTGACGGAACACCGCTCTTTTTACCCGCATTGCATGCGGTGAACGTTACAATTTGGAAAGTGGGCGAGGACGGCGTACACTACAGACTGCATTCATTATCACTTGCAAGGTAGCAAACATGTAGCACAGAGGAGTCTGAGGACTTTCATGGCAATGCAGCTTCTCAGGTCACTGGGAACTAGCGACACCCCCAATGCACTGGGTATTCTCATTACACTGAGTCCAGCCCACAGAATGGCTGTCTGCACTGTGCAGGCGATGGCTACAACTACAGTGGTCATGTATACAGTAAACCATGTCTTCAGGTATACAGGGGGCGGGACCATGTGCTTGGAGGGGTGGCCACACTGTATGTGTGCCTCTGAAGGCGGCAGGTCCAACTTTAGGGATGTGGCTGGAACTCTTTGGCAGGGCCGGGCCCCCAGACCCCACTCTGCACCCTGTGGTGGCTCCACTTTTCACATTAACGGTACTAGATATGAAGCCATTTTTTGTAATGGAAATAAGTATAGAGCAGTGGTTCTCAATCTCTGTCCTCAGGACCCCAAACAGTGCACATTTCCCAGGTCACCCAGCAGGTGCACAGGTGTACTCATTACTCACTGACACATTATTTCACTTGTGATTCTGTGAGAAGACCTGGAAAACATGCTCAGCTTGGGGTCCTGAAGACGGAGTTTGGGAACCTATGATACATAGAAAAAAAAGGTTTAGGATCACTTTTTGAAGACATTTGTAAAACCATGTAATTATAAGTAGGCTCACCGTGCTATCCCTTTAAACCGGGACACTAATGAATTACACAGGTTCTGTGGCTGGCTGACTCCAAGCCTTCATTTCACCTGGTTTTAATCAGCCACAGAACCTGTGTAATTCATGAGTGTCCCCTAAGTATAAGTGACTAATATTAGTATCTCTCGAAGTGTAAACGTCTTTTACAGGCAGGAACAGAAAACAGACATGAATGAACTTTAATTGCCCTGTTTATTTGTAATAAGTATTATTTTATAAAGCTGTGGGTACACTAGACTAGACCAACTTCTATCGAATAAGTTGCTTGGTTGAGATGAAAATCTGGTAATGTATGGGAGTAAAAGATAATCCTCATTTGCTCCCAAATCCTGGAAAATGGACAAAACAATAGCCGTTCAGATAAGTCAGTAAAAGCTGTTTCATTTAAACAGCTTCTCTGGACAACAAGTCGTGTCCACTTTCCAGGGACTGTATTTTGCTCCCACACATTACCAGATTTCCATTCCAACCAACTACTTGGAAGAAAGTTGATCTTCTAGTGTATGGCCAGCTATATAGTTGTTGATAGACACCATTTCAGCCAATCAGCAATTGCCATTGATCCTAGTGTAATAGCAGCACGTTGATAGTAAACCCTCGAGGGGTTAATTCTTCTGCACAGTGGAAAGTGGTGGGCGGCCTCTCAGAAGATAACAACCTGCCACCTTTTTGCACCGGGCTGGAGAATCTGAGAGTCCAGTGAAACAATGGCTGCGTTATTTGATAATACCAAAGTGCGGGTAGCCGACTGCAAACAAGCCTGCGTTTATTTTACAAAGTGTTCATAACAAGCTGCTGCTCCTTCAGAAAAGAGGAGAGGCTGTCTTCCGTTTACCCTTTGTAATTCCCCGTCTATTCTCCGTGACATTCATTCAGCTGCCAAGAGCGCTTGGCAAGGCTGGGGCCCTACACGCGTTGCAGTGACCGCTAACCTTGGTATGTCCTGACACTTATGATGTGTATCTGCAGGACACAGAAGGCAAGCAGGCTGCTATGTCAGGCTTTTATTGTGAGCTGCAGATGCTGGGGGACAGTCAGTTTCATAAAATAAATCAGCCTTGAAGGTAAAGCAACTGAGGAGGAGAGAGGGGAGTCTTGTGCCGCATGATTCAAACAATGCAAAATAATAAACCATCGCTAGGTAACATATTCCCGAGTTTTAATTAGTGATGAGCGGATTCGGTTTTACTCGGTTTTACTCGGTTTTACTCGGTTCTCAAAACGGCATCTTATTGGCTCACGGATGTCACGTGTTTTGGATAGCCAATAAGATGCCGTTTTGAGAACCGAGTAAAACCGAGTAAAACCGAACCTCGCTCATCACTAGTTTTAATACAACTTTACACTTCACCTACAACTCCTCAGCCTTTATCCTGGGGGGAAAAAACAACAACTTATATCTTCGTTATTGTAATAAAACCATTTTATAAACTTCATAAAATCGGAAGCATTTGGGGTGACTTGGAAAAATATCTCGTCCCTTTAAAAAAAATTTTTTTCAAGTTTCCAAAATTCTGTTAGCGTAGTGCGGTACTGGTTGCTGTCCTCCACATTGACCGCCTGCCACGCGCTTGGCGAGCAATTCTGCTTTCCGCAGCAAGAGAGGTGGAAGGTCGTAGATATTTTCTTTGATGAGTAATAAATCTAGACCAGGTGTAGGGTGGCTTTGGCACACCGGCTGCTCTGCAACTACAAGTCTCAGCATGCACTGACAGCCTTTGTTGTCATGGCATGTTGGGACTTATAGTACTGCAACAGCAGTAGGGACCGTGTTACTTTGCTCTAGTAGATTAATTAAAGTGTGCAACATTTTTTTATGCTAAATTGCAATATATAGTCATAGTGCATCACTTCCTAGCCTGCTGCCGCCCTCTGGAACAATTTCCTTTATTGACGTTTGTTTAAGGAACCCTTACCACACAGACCTGCAGAGCATATTAGCTGTAAACCAAACATGCCTTAATGTTAAATATTCATATTTAACGGGCATCTATAAAAAGACCCCTGATAGCAATTACGATTCCTCAACACTTAGTGCCGTGCATAAAACCTGCTCCCGCAGTGCAGAATGCTCCGCGTTTTATTCACTGTACTTATGGAGAGTTTGAGGATGATTGTTTGCTAGACACATATTAGTGCTGGTTGGGATGGGCGCACCTCGCTGGCCCGTCAGGGAGGATAGCAGCATCAGACAGTGGGATACGTACGTATACCCTGTAATTCATATTGCTGCAAATATATGAGATACCTCTGTGCTAATGTACCTGATAGACCACAGTAGTACAACTCCTATTCTGCAATCTCACACCTCAGTCTTATGTTGCTGCAAAATTATCTGCGCTCATGCCGTAGGGGAAATTCTTACCGAGATCACCGGCCATCACAAGCTTATCCTCCTTCCCTATTCTTTTACAAAGATGAACATTGGGTATTAAAATCTCTCTATAAATAGCGCTCTTAAATGCAGATGACAATAGATGGCTGCCATAATTAGAACGTGCAGGTGCTTGGTAAGCCCTCTCCTCGCTAGGAAGAACTGTCTCGCTTTCCTTTGAAGAATCAGGAACTGGAAACTAAAAACTTTCACTAATGCCATTGTCTCCTTGTATCAGCAGGTTCCGGAGAGATTCCTGGAAGTGGCGCAGATCACATTACGAGAGTTTTTCAATGCTATTATCGCAGGCAAAGACGTTGATCCTTCCTGGAAGAAGGCAATCTATAAGGTTATCTGCAAGTTGGACAGCGAAGTCCCTGAAATCTTTCGTTCCCCCAACTGCCTACAAGAGCTGCTGCACGAGTGATAATCCCGCTGCTGGTTCTGAACGTACAGAACTGACTTTCCATCGCCCCTTTCTCCTCTAACGCCCCTTTCTCCCCGGTTCCGTGTGCGCCTGTATGATTTAACTTGTGCATCCATGTGTACTTGCAGCGCACATGCATTTAGATTCTGTAATGTAATTTATTTATATCTTTTTCGTTTTAATTATAAAAAAAGAAAGAAAGTGAGTTATATACATCATCCTTCACCACACGGTTTATGAAGCACCCAAAATTCTTATTGTGATTAGCACAGCGAGGAAAGCATCTACAGAGGGAGGAGAGAGACCTGTATATAGTATTTTAGGGCTTTTTTAATGCGAAATGCATAACAAAATCCTGTTTACGTACTGGTTTTTATTTGTTTTGTAATTCCGTGGATTTCTCATTTGCTCTTTTATAAAAAAAAACAGCTGGCTATGGTAAACGTATTTATCATTAGGGCCACGTTCAAGCGTAGCCGTCACGCACAGGTCTCAACGCTACGGATGTTTGTTTGCTATGTTAAGGCCACAAAAGAAGACAAGTTTGGGGTGGCCACACCACATGCACTGACTACAGTATCTCTCAGATAGGACTATTTAGTGCCAGCGGTGACTGAAAGCACACCTGCCTCATAGAAGGCTTGTGCAACGGCTTTGGACACCACGGGGATTATAATATTCCTGTCACCGCTGGAAACTAAATAAGGTCATGTTTTGCTGCTATCCCCCTATAGAAATGTTGGGGTTTAAATTAAAAAAACAAATGTGATATACTTTATGCGTAATTTAGTAAATGGCTCTATCCGTGTAGGGAGATAATTCAAGTAACGGCATAGCTGATGGTAGTAGTGCGGCAGTCCTAAGCTTCGCTGAGCGATGGAAGCTCTGTAACGGGAACGGATTCTAGCCGCACAGCTTTATCTGCAAAATGTGGTTTATTCTTAACATAATTTATCTTTATGTCAAATATTATCCAGCAATTTACTTGCGATTGGGGTGACGAATGTATTCGTTCATCTAGCAGGACAACCGAATTACCCCCAGTTTATTCTGTACCGTCTGTCTGGCTGTACTATGGAAATACGTAGACTGTTCACATTATAGTACAATGAAAAGCAGCTGTACTTGGGGCACAATCTTCGTGTATCCCGTACATTCAGCGGGAAGTGACAAAATATTGTCCCAGGCTTATATTGTCATACGATGCCCTCGTTCCCTAGTGGCCTTGTGACTGGCACTTATTAAGTCCTGTTATAAAATACCTTGGACTCTTGTAATTATTAACCACAGCCTAATCTATTTTGTAAGATCTGGATACAAGTGTTCTTTCTCTGGTTCCACAATCTGTACAGATGTGAAAGGAATAGTTGTATCGCTGACTTCTCCCATGTTGTTCACGCTTGATACTCATCAACGAGTGAATGTCTAATGTATTTCATTGTCATCATCATATATTTAATAGTTGTTTTAATACCAGTCTTTAATACAACAGCAAGAGGTCAGCCGCACACCGGCAAAGGGTAGGAAGTGAGCCAATCACGTCCTATTCTGGGAGGACGCGCTGAAGCAGGGACATCCCGCTGTTTGCCAATATGGCTGTTTCTTACCTGCCACTTTATTGGGTATACGTCAGATTTATGCCTCAATTTTCAAAAAAAGGAAAAATCCTTTGGTGCTCTTAGCGTCGGTGCCCTATTAATATATATATATATTTTTTTTTTATTAAATTTGTTTTGAATTGTTCCAAAATCACCAGAGGTCACCGTTTCTCACCTCTCTTTTGTTACAGTTATATGGAACAGGAATTTAGTGATCATTTTCGTAGCACTTTCTTCCTTTGTCTTTCCGATCTGGACCTTACTACAGACAGTAGGACCCGTGGATAGGCGCCATGTTGATTTTTAGAAATAAAAGTTTTGTGATGGAATCCAAGTCATCTTAGACAATGGCATTCTGGCACATGTTGTGTAGAACATCATATATGTGCCATTTTCCGTCATGCGAGTTGGCATGTCATGCCAGGTGACATGGATTGCTGTGAGCTGTATAGAGTTAGACACATAGGATGTGAAGTGATTAATACATTGGGGGGGAGAGTGGGGGGGGGGGGGGTTTAACTAAAATATAAAAGTAAAAAAGTGGGATTTGAAGACACAGCAACTAATCTGTCTTCATTCGCCCATCCCGTACACTCCAGGGTTGGGGAACCTTTGGCCCTACAGCTGTTGTTGAACTACACATCCCAGCATGATCTGCAACAGTTTTAGCATGGCCAAATAGCAAAATTGTAGCAGGACATGCTGGTATGTGTAGTTCAATGACATCTGGAGAGCCGAAAGTTTCCCACTCTGTGATTGGTTGACTTGTACAAACTTCAACTTTTTTTTCTTTTCTTTTCTTTTTAAAAGTCATATAAAACCTGGTCGGTCCTGCTTCCTGTGATTTATAAGTATGGACCATACTTACATTATTATGGGGAAAATAGTTTGTATAGAAAATTTCTAGCATAATTACAAGTCGGAATCCAGAAAGTAGATTCTGGGTTTCTTAGCTATAGAGGTAAATTGTGACTTTTTGAACTGAAGCACTTTAACTAAATTGTGCAGACGGATTGTGACTGGTCATGGTCAGGTCTACAGCTGTGACTATGACAGACGTCGGCCGCAGGGGGAGGGGTTCAACTCTACAAGTAGCACATTTTGTACCTTTACTAGGAAAGGAATCCGCCATTTTACATTGTACCCATCACTTTGCCACTTAAATTGTGCCCATGGGACATACACCAAGGCCCGGCCATTTTATGGGCGGAACCAATACATCTAATGATTCTAGCTTACCAATAGTGACATCCCATCGTTGCTCCTAGTGAACTGTCTGGCTGAGGTCACTCGGGGCCTCGTGCCTCGGTCATTTGACTAGTTCCTAGCCCTTGATGAATTGCACTCTCGCCAATATTTGCCCACCTGCAAAATGGCTGCCTGCACAGCGTTCACGCTTTATCGAAATAATTTCAGTTTCCTGGGATGACTTTGATCAGTGAAAATGTATATCCGTCTGGCTGCGTTGCTAACCTGATCTGCGCAATTTCACTTAATTCCCAGTAAATTCTGCTGAGATACGTATGAAACTTCCCATTGTCAGCACAAAATACTTTTTTTTTTTTTTTTAAATAATGCTGGTTTCAGATTAACCAGGACAGTCCTGCGATGTCCTGTAATTATATATACAAGCACTGGCAGTGACAATAAGCACACAGTACTACATATTATACACTGGTGGCATTTCTATCCTGCTGAGCGACAAAATGTTATATTGTCAGTCAATGCACTGTTACTCTTATAAGCACACATACTATAGTTATAATTAAATTATAGCTACGGGATTTTTCCACCTTAATTGAATTGATCATCTTGTATGTATGCCACTGCATATACAGTGTCATCGTCCCCCCTTCTGTCTTATAATTCCATTTTTCAGCAATGTCGATATATCATTAGTGGTTACTTGTTTTTCCCATTACTCAGATATATGTTCTCTGCATCGGCTACAACAGTACCACCGAGCACTTTGCATAGTATCCCATGACAGCAGAAATAAACGGCTCACCTGATTATATAAAGACATGACTGAAAAACACAGACAGGAGGCAGAAAAAGCCATCTGTGTATTGGAAAACATTGTAGGAGGGGCTGTGTACGCCAATAGTTTAAAGCGTTATGATATCCGTGATCGTTGCAGTGGTCTCAGGAATGCAATTGCAATTTGTGATACTTCTTAAATAAGGCTCCTATTGGTTTTCTGTTTGAACATCTTGCAGCCTGAGAATACATTAATACGTAAAGGCTGCTGTGTAGTAAATCTCTGGTCAGATAAGTTAGGCATTTCAGTATTTTAGGTGATTTACAGCTGAATTATGGCTCTATTGCTTGTGTACTATACATACTGGAGAATGGATGGCTATGAGGTATTAGGGCTATGGGCACAAGGGTCATAGTGGATAAAGTCATTTCAAGGCCACCTGCACCCTGCGGTAGATTATTGTAAATTATTTAAGGCCTAATATTCTACATCATAACATTTATACTGTCTCTCACAATGTCATTGCGATGTGCCTATTAAACGTGATCACACCAGCAAATCTAGTTTTCTGCAGTCTACCCTTGTCCCCCCCTCTTGTGCCTTGCACAGATTACAGTTTCTGCATATAGATCTGAGGTGGGAGACCTCTGGCCTTACAGCTGTACTGGAACTAGGTGCCCCCTAGAATATTTTCTTGCAAGGCATTCTGGAACTTGTAGTCCCACAATTGCTGGCAAACCAGAAGGCTGTGCCGAGTCTGCTATCAATGTTCAGTAGCTGCAATAAGCACTATACTTTCATTGGCTGTTTATTATCTATGCATATTTTATGTGATATGAAAGGGGCGGTGCATTAAAAAAAAAAAGATTTTAGGTAAAGAAAAATAAAAAAAATTATAATTATTTGCTCTTTTTATGTTTTCTTTTTTTTTCATTTGTGCATGAACTGTCCTGAAACTAAACCATTTTTTTTTTATTTTTTTTTTGTAAATATGGTGCAAATTTTCCAAAGTGAGCTGGGAAAGAAAGAAAGAAAAAAAAAAGCAATATTTGATAAGATGTGAAACACTCTTTGTATGCGCACAAATATATAGAAAGAGCAAAACAGAGATGAAGATCTCTCTGTTCAAGTCTGTAATATTGCATTGGATTATGTAAATGGGTCTACATTGGAATCCCCTCCTCCTACTCCTATTACTGCGCCCCTCTGTGGAAATAAACACTTTTAAAAAGAAGGAAAAGGGCAAGTGTTTACCCAAAACAAGCAAAAAGATTCTAGCTGTCATTCACCTAGTACACTAGAAAGTGATCGTCAGAATCTGATTGGCTGTTGCTCTCTATCTTATTTTTCAGCCCGTATGTCCCTGTATTTCCCAGTCATGGTGAACTTGTGAAAATATATTCTGACCTAATTATCACTTTTCCCGAGAGTTGTGCCTCTGAGTGTTATGCCTATGGGATATCTTGTTGGTTTTACTTATGTGTGGGTGAATACAATGTACAAAACGGAAAGGGGTGGGGTTTTTTTTGTTTTTGTTTTTATAAAAGTGTATATATTTGATTATGTACTTGAACAGGGAAATGAAAATAAAGACATTTAAATTTGTTTGTATAAAAATATTCTAAAAAATAAAGGTAAGAGCTGTAATACATTGTTAGACATTCAGCATTCTGCATTTTCAAAGCAACGCTATTTTTCAGTGTGCAGAAATAGCAAGGTGTACAGAATAAAAGCAAAAGTGTTTTATATATGTTCTGTAATATATATATATATATATATATATATATATAGTGCAGAATGACTACTAGAGTGACTAATAGGCCATTGTGACACTCAAAAAAAAAAGAGTAGTGATTTCTTTGTTTGAGAGAGAAAAAAATTTCACCAGCAACATTGTAAAATACAATTGAAAAATGTTTTATAAAACTGATGCGTTATCCATAAAAACACCTTGAAAAAAAATTCTATTTGCTAAATGTATGATATGTTCAATACAGTATATTAAATTCATTGTGTATCTATTGCAACAGTATATTTTATTTCTGCTCCTGGCTGTATACTGTATTTAAGATCTGGGGTTGATGTAATTTTTTTTGTTGCTTCCCCCCCCATTTATTAAAAAAAACTGCGTTTGTGAAAATAAAGCAGTTTAATTGCACTTAGCACAATCTCTTTTGACTAAAAGAAATCTTTGTTTTATAAACTAGAACGCACCATACTTACAAGGGCGTCAGAAGTCTGCAAAGCATTGCGATTTAACCCTCGGGTCGCTCTTGGTTTCTGTACAAATTGTTTAAAATTATACTAACGTGGTATTTTATTAACCAATAAGGTCTTTTCATCTTAGCCCCTTTTATCTTAGCCAAATCCACTACAATATAATAATTGTTTTTAAGTACTGTATATTTTAAACCAACTCTTGATATCAATCGCTTGCTCCCCGCTGTTTTGATATGATAAAGGAAAAAAACTCATTACTCAGATGAGTGAGGGTGGAACATAAATGAAATAAAATCTGAGTTTTTATGTGTGTGCGCGCGTGTGTGTGTGTGTGTGTGTGTAAATAATTATAAATTGCGATGAAACACTGCCTTTATATTATTTAGCAATATGTTGTACATAGCATTATTATGCTCTTTTTGTAATGAAGATCATATAATTTTAAGATAGTATAATGAACGAAGTTTCTTTTTTCTTTTCTAGTTAGAGGCAATTTTTCGACTGTGGATTTTTTTTGTCAAATGTTCTGAAAACTTTGCATAATTTATTGGTTTAATTTATCCTAATTTATTTGATGAAGGTGTACATTTTTGTAATGCCAAGGATATATTGTAATGACATCTGATTATACGATTAAAATAAATGGCCATTCCATAAATGGAAGAAAAAATGGTTGCAGTAGACAATTGACTTCCAAATTTGATGCTTGGCAGCTACTAAATTACTGAATAAAATGCAGATGGGGACAGAGGTTCGGGAGGGGGGGGGGGGGGTAAACAGGGTATTTTATTTAGTGTGTTTTAAGCTTTTGTATACTTTCCAGACTTTTACCTTTTTCGCTTTGTACCACTTAAAAAAATTCAGTAGTTGAATTGCCTGGTGTGCCTTCCATCTTTAAACTGAATGTATGTGCAGTATATATGCAAGCTTGTGCAAAATAAAATATAAATTACAAGCTCATTGTAGTTCATTGTAGTTACTTATACTTATTTTCGTCCACCGTGGACGGGGGAGTGCCGGGGATATGAAAGCGGTCTATTGAAGTGGCTGCTGAATGGCATTTATGCAGTCTGGGGCACAGCTAAAAGTGTAATGGCCCTTATCTAGCAAATGAAAAGCAAACATCTCATTGGTTGCTGCGGGTCACATTATGGTTTACCAGATGGCCACATTTTCAGAATTTTCCCCAGTTGTACCTGGAGAAGATCAGCAAAGCTTCCATGGAAGAACTTCCTGTCTACAGATGCTTATTGCAAGATTCAGACCTGCCATTGTAGTCACACGAGGTTCCAAGAACACATCCGATACAAGGTTCATCATGGGAAAGTGTGATTATTCTCAAAACCATGTGCTACAGTATATTGTAGCGTATTCAGTAATTACAGCTGTGATGGATTAAGACCACCAGGGGTCCATTTCACCACCAGCAAATAATATTTTTATGCCTTAAATGCCCATTTGCACCCTGGTATTACACCAAGATTTATTCAGACAGTATCTGGCGCACGTAGGATCCAGTATATTCTGCTCAATCATACAATGCTCGGATACAGACGGATCCCACAGGCTAAATGCTCCAGCCCAGTAGGGGATATTCTCAAAAATGTTTGTAGCGGAAAACGTTTATGGTAATAAAATCGTTCTGCATGTTGGGTCTCTTTTATTAAACTGACCTGAGAACGTAAAATAAGACCGGCGGAACATGAAAATAACATTCGAATCAATAAGAAACTTCATCGCATGGTGAAGAGAGTCTTTAAGAAGAACTGTTAGACCTCACCGACTAACAATGAGAAGACATGGGACGTAACACCTATTCCAAACACTTCATAATTTTACTTTTTGCAATTTGGTAAATTAAATCACAATAATTTACAATGGCGTATGTTAAAATGTTGCTTAGAAACCGTGCTCACTCTAAAGAACTCGTCACATATTCTGGTATTTGTAGATTTTTTTTTTCTATTTGACTCTGTTAAATAGTTGTTGCCCGATCCAGCTGTAGTTTTCCAAAAAGTACGCCTGGATCCAACATCACGAACATCGGTTCACCGCAGAGGGTCAGCTACGTAAGCTTCAGCTTGCTCAGCTGACCGACAGAAGTGGGGGCTGCAAGGTCAGGAAGCCTGGGTGGTAACGGGAGCAACAGTACCTGCGTCCCACTCTGAATTGGGTCCTCTGTCCGATGACTACACCAACATTTTGTAACAAGTAATACAATAGATGAAGAGGAAAGATGTAGGGACATCAGTATGTGTCATGTAAATTATAGCATGCATTAGCAAGAGGTAAAAGGACACATCAATCACTTTACATGATGTACGATCGGAGTTTCCCAATTCTACTTCGGATTTCTGGTCCCCATATCTGACGTCACTTCTGTTATCGTGTGCAAAATGTGGGGTCACATGCACCATTCAGTGGGTTGAGGGCATAACTCATTGAGCTGTGTATATATCCTTTTTTCGAGTTGAGTATTGATCCGTTGTGAGGATGTGCAAGTGCAGTTATTTTTTATTATTACCAGTTAATTATATAGCGCACATATTCCGCGGCGCTGTACAGAGAACATTCGGCCATTCACATCAGTCCCTGCCCCAGTGGAGCTTACAATCTATATTCCCTATCACATGTACACACAGACAGATTCACACTAGGGTATATTTTGTTGGGAGCCAATTAACCTACCGGTATATTTTTGGATTGTGGGAGGAAACCGGAGTAGCCGGAGGAAACCCATGCAAGTACGGGGAGAATAAACAAACTCCACATAGTTAGGGGCATGGTGGGAATGGAACCCATGACCTCAGTGCTGTGAGGCAGTAATGCTAACCATTACACCATCCGTGCTGCAGTTTCCAGTTCACGTGACTATGCCCGTACATGGCACTCGTACAACCTCTGATCGCCGTTATAAAAGATAGGCCAGGATGTACGAAAGAAAAAATGCTGTAAAGTCCCAGTTTTCTGGGGTTTTACCCCATTTTCGAATGTACTAAGCCACGTTCAACAGCTTACTGATGTGGAGGGTAACACCAGCTTTTTATGGCATTACCCTATAGAAGCCTATGGGCTTCTTACCGCATACCCTCCAACATGACCCGTTCCATTAGCTACAAAATCTCTGTTCCTGGACTTCTTTGCCAGCGGCAGTTACAGAGGTGGGGCTGCAGCACAGTCCAAAATTCAACAGGGGAGGCACACCCACTGCCACCCCAAACACTGCCAATCATTCACAGGCCAGGACTCCATGGCAGTTGGTGTGGCTCCACTATTTGATTTTTGGGCTGTGCTGCAGCAGCACCTCTGCAGCCGCCACTGGGAAAGTAGTCCAGGAACAGAGCATTTTGATCTAATAGAACGGGTCATGTTGGAGGGTATGTTACCGCCTGCACATGTCACCTCCCAGAGCTAGGAGGTTACATAGTTACATAGTGAGGTTGAAAAGAGGCAAAGTGCCCATCAGGTTCAACCTGTATTCTGTGTTAATCCATATTATTATGCGCCTGCTGAAGTAATGGCTTAGTACCAAATGAAAACAATGATTCTTACCACTCCCGTATAATGTAATGTCCATATGTTAAATGCTATAGCCCTGGATACATTTACCAGTTAGGAATTTGTCCAATCCGCTTTTAAATACTGTACATTTACAGAGTCTGCCATTATTACCCTCTCCGGCAGGCAGTTCCAAATCTTTATTGCCCTTACCGTGAAGCAGGGCCGTTTCTAGTTAATTTGGCTCCCAGTGCGAGATTTAAAAATGCGCGCCCCCCCCCCCTCCCATTCACATAAGAAAAAATGCGCCCCCCATAGAGATAAAGAGGAAAAGTGCTCCCGGCAAGGGGGCGTGACCTCGTTAAAATGGGTGTGGCTTTGTTAAGGTGGGCGTGGCCTCACCTGATATCATCATCACTGCCACCACAGGATAAAAAAAAAAAAAGTCCCCATTTTACACATTGCGGCAGGCACGTGTCCCCATTTTACACAGTACAACAGGCAAGTGTCCCCATTTTACACATTTCGGCAGGCACGTGTCCCCATTTTACACATTGCGGCAGGCACGTGTCCCCATTTTACACAGTACAACAGGCACGTGTCCCCATTTTACACATTGCGGCAGGCAAGTGTCCCCATTTTACACATTACGGCAGGAAAGTGTCCCCATTTTACACATTGCGGCAGGAAAGTGTCCCCATTTTACACATTGCGGCAGGAAAGTGTCCCCATTTTACACATTGCGGCAGGAAAGTGTCCCCATTTTACACATTGCGGCAGGAAAGTGTCCCCATTTTACACATTGCGGCAGGAAAGTGTCCCCATTTTACACATTACGGCAGGAAAGTGTCCCCATTTTACACATTGCGGCAGGAAAGTGTCCCCATTTTACACATTGCGGCAGGCACATGTCCCCATTTTACACATTGCGGCAGGAAAGTGTCCCCATTTTACACATTGCGGCAGGCAAGTGTCCCCATTTTACACATTGCGGCAGGCAAGTGTCCCCATTTTACACATTGCGGCAGGCAAGTGTCCCCATTTTACACAGTACGGCAGGCAAGTGTCCCCATTTTACACATTGCGGCAGGCAAGTGTCCCCATTTTACACAGTACGGCAGGAAAGTGTCCCCATTTTACACATTGCGGCAGGAAAGTGTCCCCATTTTACACATTGCGGCAGGAAAGTGTCCCCATTTTACACATTGCGGCAGGAAAGTGTCCCCATTTTACACATTGCGGCAGGAAAGTGTCCCCATTTTACACATTGCGGCAGGAAAGTGTCCCTATTTTACACAGTAGAACAGGCACGTGTCCCCATTTTACACAGTACAACAGGCAAGTGTCCCCATTTTACACATTGCGGCAGGCACGTGCCCCCATTTTACACATTGCGGCAGGCAAGTGTCCCCATTTTACACATTGCGGCAGGCAAGAGCCCCCATTTTACACATTGCGGCAGGCACGTGTCCCCATTTTACACAGTACAACAGGCAAGTGTCCCCATTTTACACATTGCGGCAGGCAAGTGTCCCCATTTTACACATTTCGGCAGGCAAGTGTCCCCATTTTACACATTGCGGCAGGAAAGTGTCCCTATTTTACACAGCATGGCAGGCAAGTGTCCCCATTTTACACATTTCGGCAGGCAAGTGTCCCCATTTTACACATTGCGGCAGGAAAGTGTCCCTATTTTACACAGCATGGCAGGCAAGTGTCCCCATTTTACACATTGCGGCAGGCAAGAGTCCCCATTTTACACATTGCGGCAGGCACGTGTCCCCATTTTACACAGTACAACAGGCAAGTGTCCCCATTTTACACATTGCGGCAGGCAAGTGTCCCCATTTTACACATTGCGGCAGGAAAGTGTCCCCATTTTACACATTGCGGCAGGCACGTGTCCCCATTTTACACATTGCGGCAGGAAAGTGTCCCCATTTTACACATTGCGGCAGGAAAGTGTCCCCATTTTACACATTGCGGCAGGCACGTGCCCCCATTTTACACATTTCGGCAGGCAAGTGTCCCCATTTTACACATTACGGCAGGCAAGTGTCCCCATTTTACACATTGCGGCAGGCAAGTGTCCCCATTTTACACATTACGGTAGGCAAGTGCCCCCATTTTACACATAACGGCAGGCACGTGCCCCCATTTTACATAGTATAACAGGCAAGTGTCCCCATTTTACACAGTACGGCAGGCAAGTGTCCCCATTTTACACAGTGCGGCAGGCACGTGCCCCCATTTTACACAGTACGGCAGGCAAGTGTCCCCATTTTACACATTGCGGCAGGCACGTGCCCCCATTTTACATAGTATAACAGGCAAGTGTCCCCATTTTACACAGTACGGCAGGCAAGTGTCCCCATTTTACACAGTGCGGCAGGCACGTGCCCCCATTTTACACAGTACGGCAGGCAAGTGTCCCCATTTTACACATTCCGGCAGACAGGTGTCCCCATTTTACACATTCCGGCAGACAGGTGTCCCCATTTTACACATTCCGGCAGGCAAGTGTCCCCATTTTACACATTCCGGCAGACCGGTGTCCCCATTTTACACATTCCGGCAGGCAAGTGTCCCCATTTTACACATTCCGGCAGACAGGTGACCCTATTTTACACAGTACGGCAGGTGGGGGGGGGGGAGGGAGAGAGAGAGAGGGAGAGGGGCTGACTTACATTTGAAGCGGTTCTTCCCGCTCTTCAGCTGCCTCTCCCTCATCTGCGCAGTGCTGGCCGGCTTGGATCCCCCTTCTCCCTCCTCCCGAGTGCCCAGCTCTGGGGGCGGGGTTTTGCAGAATGACGCAATTGCGTTGTGTCGTCACGACGCAAACGCGTCATTCCGCGAAACCCCGCCCCCCCGAGCTGGGCACTCGGGAGGAGAGGGGAGGGGGGTTGAAAGTGCTCAGGAAGTGCCGCGGCGGGTGCCCCGTGCGGTTGTACGGCTCGCCCGCCGCAAGAAACGGCACTGCCGTGAAGAACCCTCTCCTATGTTGTGTACGGAATTTCCTCTCCTCTAACCTAAGCGAGTGCCCACGCGTCCTATACAGACTTCTTTTAATAAACAAATCCGCTGCTAGCTCCTTGTAATTACCCTTTACATATTTGAAGATATTAATAATGTCTCCTCTTAGTCTCCTCTTTTCTAGTGTATACATATTTAACTTGGCAAGCCTTTCCTCGTACTCCAGAGACTCTAACCCTATTATCAATTTAGTAGCTCTTCTTTGAACTCTTTCTAGTTCCCCGATATCTTTTTTATAATACGGTGCCCAGAACTGAACACAATATTCCCGGTGCGGACGTACCGATGATTTGTACAACGGCAGGATTACATCCTCGTCCCTTGTCTCTATGCCCCGTTTAATGCACGCAATCACTTTACTTGCCTTCTTTGCTGCACTTTGACTTTGTGTACTGTTATTAAGCCTATTATCTATGAGCACCCCCAAATCTTTTCCCACCAGAGTTACCCCTATATTTTCACCATCCAGAGTGTAGGATGCATGTGTGTTTTTTTCCAAAATGCATAACTTTGCATTTGTCTATATTAAACCTCATTCCCCATTTAGACGCCCAGGTTTCCAGTTTAACTAGGTCATTCTGTAGAGACTCCACATCGCCTACTGAATTAATCACCTTACGCAGTTTAGTATCATCTGCAAAGATTGACACTGTGCTTTCCAGGCCTATTTCTAGATCATTGATAAATATAATGAACAGTAGCGGGCCAAGAACTGACCCTTGCGGTATTCCGTTGACTACTGGTGCCCAGCTGGAGAACCTCCCATTGACTACTACTCGCTGCACTCTGTTATCCAGCCCGTTACTTATCCATGTACAAATAATATAACCTAGACCAAGTTCCCGTAATTTGATGATCAGTCTCCTGTGAGGCACTGTATCGAAGGCTTTTGCAAAATCTAAATACACCACGTCCACTGCTTTTCCATGGTCAAGATTCTTGCTCACTTCCTCGTAGAAGCTAATTAAGTTGGTTTGGCATGATCTGTCCCTTACAAACCCATGCTATTACTAATAAACTTTGTAGCCTGTAGGTGATCCCCTATGCTATCCCTCAAAATGCCTTCCAATATTTTACCCACTATAGAGGTTAAACTAACTGGTCTATAGTTTCCAGGATCATTTTTATTTCTCTTACGTCCTAGAGGATGCTGGGGACTCTGTAAGGACCATGGGGTATAGACGGGCTCCGCAGGAGACATGGGCACTATAAAGAACTTTTAGTATGGGTGTGCACTGGCTCCTATCTCTATGCCCCTCCTCCAGACCCCAGTTAGATCTTGTGCCCAGAGGAGATAGGGTGCATTACAGAGGAGCTCTCCTGAGTTTCTCTTTTTAAAGAATTTTGTTAGGTTTATTATTTTCAGGGAGCACTGCTGGCAACAGGCTCCCTGCATCGTGGGACCGAGGAGAGAGAAACAGACCTACTTAAATGATAGGCCCTGCTTCTTAGGCTACTGGACACCATTAGCTCCAGAGTGAGTCGGAACGCAGGTCTCACCCTGCAGTTCGTCCCGGAGCCGCGCCGCCGTCCTCCTCGCAGAGCCGGAAGATAGAAGCCGGGTGAGTATTAGAAGAAAAGAAGACTTCAAGGCGGCAGAAGACTTCAGATCTTCACTGAGCCATTGCTCCCACACAAAACACACTAGCAGGCACAAATGGGTGCAGGGGGGGGGGGGGCGCCCTGGGCATCAATAAACCTCAAGGCTGGCATATTAGAGTATATTAAGCTGCGGAGGCAGTAAATAGATAAACCCCTGCCATTTTTTTTGCAAATTGAAGCGGGACCGAAGCCCGCCGCTGGAGGGGGCGGAGCTTGATCCCTCAGCACTAACCAGCGCCTTTTTCTCCACAGAAGCTGCAGAGACGCTGGCTCCCCGGACTCTCCCCTGCTGAACAGATAAGAGGGCTGAAAAAGAGGAGGGGGGCACAATTATTGGCGCAGTGAGTGGGGAAGTTATTATTATAACATAAAAGCGCTATCTGGGTTTATTCCAGTGTCAGTTTGGCGCTGGGTGTGTGCTGGCATACTCTCTCTCTGTCTGTCCAAAGGGCCTGGTTGGGGAATTGTCCCCTTATAGTTATATTCCGGTGTGTGTGGGGTGTCGGTACGTGCGTGTCGGCATGTTTGAAGCGGAAGGCTCGTCCAAGGAGGAGGTGGAACAGATGAGTGGTGAGTCCCCGTCGGTGGTGCCGACTCAAGAATGGATGGATATGTGGCATATGTTAAATGCAAGTGTAGCATCCTTACATAAGAGACTGGACAAAGCAGAGTCCAGGAAGACAACAGGGGGTCAATCCACGGATTGGACCGACTCACAGGGCCCTTAGGGGTCTCAGAAACGTCCCTTGTCACAAATAGTAGACACGGATACCGACACGGACTCTGACTCCAGTGTCGACTATGATGAAGCAAGATTGCACCCTAGGGTGACAAAAAGTATTCAGTGCATGATTATTGCAATAAAGGATGTTTTGCATATCACTGATGAACCCTCTTTTCCCGACACGAGGGTACACATGTTTAAGGGCAAGAAGCAGGTAGTAACCTTTCCCCCATCTCATGAACTTAACGAGTTATTTGAAAAAGCTTGGGAAACTCCAGATAAGAAACTGCAGATTCCCAAAAGGGTTCTTATGGCATACCCTTTCCCTACGCAGGACAGGGTACGTTGGGAATCCTCTCCCAGCGTGGACAAGGCTTTAACACGCCTGTCCAAGAAGGTGGCGCTGCCGCCTCCTGACACGGCGGCCCTCAAGGATCCTGCGGACCGCAGGCAGGAGATTACGTTAAAGTCTATTTATACACATACTGGTGCTTTGCTCAGACCGGCAATGGCGTCGACATAAGTATGTAGCGCAGTTGCAGCTTGGACAGATACCCTGTCAGCTGACCTTGATACCCTAGATAGGGATACCATTTTGTTAACTTTAGCCCATATTAAGGACGCAGTCTTATATATGAGAGAGGCTCAAAGAGACATTGGATTGCTGGGTTCCAGAGCCAATGCCAATGGACGGGTGATGCGGACTCAAAAAAGCATATGGAGGTTTTACCGTACAAGGGTGAAGTGTTGTTTGGGGAGGGGCTGGCGGACCTGGTTTCCACAGATACAGCGGGTAAATCTACCTTTTTACCTTTTGTTCCCCAACAGCAAAAGAAAACTCCACAGTATCAGATGCAGTCCTTTCAGTCGCATAAGTCCAGAAGAGGTTGGGGCTCCTCCTTCCTTGCCAGAGGTAAGGGTAGAGGAAAGAGAACACCTGCTTTGGCTAGTTCCCAGGAGCAGAAGTCCTCCCCGGCTTCTACAAAATCCACCGCATGACGCTGGGGCTCCCCTACGGGAGTCCGCACCGGTGGGGGCACGCCTTCGACTCTTCAGCCAAGTCTGGGTTCGGTCAGACGTGGATCCTTGGGCGATAGAAATTGTTTCCCAGGGCTACAAGCTGGAATTCGAGGAGGTGCCCCCGCACCGGTTTTTCAAGTCAGTCTTACCAGCTTCTTCCCCAGAGAGGGAAGTAGTGTTAACTGCAATTCAAACGCTGTGTCAACAGCAAGTGATTGTCAGGGTTCCCCTGGTCCAACAGGGAAAAGGATATTATTCGACCCTGTTTGTGGTCCCGAAGCCAGATATTTCGGTCAGACCCATTTTAAATCTAAAATCCCTAAACCTGTACTTGAAAAGATTCAAATTCAAGATGGAATCGCTCTGAGCTGTAATATCCAGCCTGGAAGGGTGGGATTTTATGGTGTCGCTAGACATAAAGGATGCTTACCTTCATGTCCCCATATATCCCTCTCATCAGGAGTATCTGAGATTCGCTGTACAGGATTGTCATTACCAGTTTCAAACGTTGCCGTTTGGGCTTTCCACGGCCCCGAGGATTTTCACCAAGGTGATGGCGGAAATGATGGTGATCCTGCGCAGGCAGGGAGTCACAATTATCCCATACTTGGACGATCTCCTGATAAAGGCGAGATTAAGAGATCAATTGCTGAAGAACGTGTCGCTCTCCCTGAGAGTACTCCAACAGCACGGTTGGATTCTCAATCTGCCAAAGTCGCAATTGGTTCCAACAACTCGACTATCGTTCTTAGGCATGATACTGGACACGGAACGAAAGAAGGTTTTTCTCCCGTTGGAAAAAGCCCAGGACCTCCAGAACATGGTCAGAGACCTGCTAAAGCCAAAAAGAGTGTCAGTTCATCAATGCACTCGAGTTCTGGGAAAAATGGTGGCCTCCTACAAGGCCATTCCCTTCGGCAGGTTTCATGCGAGGACGTTTCAGTGGGACCTTCTGGACAAGTGGTCCGGGTCCCATCTACAAATACATCAGAAAATAACACTGTCCCCCAGGGCCAGGGTGTCTCTCCTATGGTGGCTGCAAAGTGCTCACCTTCTAGAGGGTCGCAGGTTCGGAATTCAGGACTGGGTTCTCGTAACCACGGACGCGAGCCTCCGAGGATGGGGAGCAGTCACCCAAGGAAGAAATTTTCAGGGACTATGGTCAAGCCAGGAGTCTTGTCTGCACATCAACGTGCTGGAATTAAGGGCCATATACAACGGCCTTTGACAAGCGGAGAGTCTTCTTCGCGACCTACCGGTTCTGATTCAATCAGACAATGTCACAGCCGTGGCTCATGTGAACCGCCAAGGCGGGACAAGGAGCAGAGTCGCGATGGTGGAAGCCACCAGGATTCTTCGCTGGGCGGAAAATCACGTAAGCGCTCTGTCAGCTGTCTTCATTCCGGGAGTGGACAACTGGGAAGCGGACTTCCTCAGCAGGCACGATCTCCATCCAGGAGAGTGGGGACTTCATCAAGAAGTCTTTGCAGAGATAACGGGTCTCTGGGGAATTCCTCAAATAGACATGATGACGTCACGCCTCAACAAAAAAGCTTCGGAGGTATTGTGCCAGGTCCCGGGACCCTCAGGCAATAGCAGTAGACGCCCTGGTAACACCATGGGTGTTTCAGTCGGTCTATGTGTTTCCTCCTCTTCCTCTCATCGCAAACATTTTGAGGATCATAAGACAAAAAAGAGTACAGACAATACTCATTGTTCCAGATTGGCCTCGAAGGGCCTGGTACTCAGATCTTCAGGAAATGCTCACAGAAGATCCTTGGCCTCTTCCTCTCAGGGAGGACCTGTTGCAGCAGGGGCCCTGCGTGTTCCAAGACTTACCGCGATTACGTTTGATGGCATGGCGGTTGAACGCTGGATCCTAGCTGGGAAAGGTATTCCGGAGGAGGTCATACCCAGGGCCGGATTAACAATGGGCCTGATGGAGCTGCAGCTCCAAGCCCACAGTGCAAATAGGCCCACAGCTTCTTCATTGCCCCATGCAGCTGTAGATAGGAAAAATAAATTCCGTCTACTGCAGCAACCAAGGCCCCCCGCCGCAGCTGACACCTTCTCCCCCCCCCCCCCCCCCGTGCGGGCAGAAAGGTCTCGTTTTAGCAGTGGTGCAGTTGAAGGCATTCCTAGGCCTCCCTGCGCCGCATACCCACGGAGGCCCGGCGCCTCCTCCGCCCCGCCGCTGCTGCTCAACCCAGAGACTCCACAGAGTCAGTTACGTACGGTACAGGCACTGTGATTGCGCACAGCAGCCGCAGGACTGAAGCACAGTGAAGGCGGCCCAGACCTAGCAGCATATTGTATTAATTGAGGTGAGATGCTGCCACTTGTTTTAGGGCTGGTCCGGCTGCTGCTCTATATGATGGAATAATGAAAATATATAAATAAAATACATTTATCTATATGTGCAGATTGTATGTATGTATGTATATATATATATATATACACATATATATATATATGTGTGTGTGTATATGTATATATATATATATATATGTGTGTGTGTATATATATATTTTTTTTTCCCGCTTTATTTATTTATTTATTTATTTATTTATTTAAAAAAAAAATATTTTTTTATTTACATACATACACACACACACACGGCACTCCAAAGTGTCCTTCAGCTCTTGAGCTTGGTCCGATGCCCTCCTTGGGACAAATCGACCATAAATACCGATATTCAATAGGTGCCACTCAGGGGACTGGTTCTTGTGGTCAATAAATTCTATTTAATGCAGTGTTATCCTACACGTGTTTCAGGCCTCCGCCCGTCGACAAGGACAAACAGTGCAATAAAGAATTGTGCAAATATATATACCTAACACACAACTCCTTAGATTACTAAATCATACTCCCCTATGTGACGCCGCTGTTCAACACACAGGTGAGTATGATTTAGTAATTTTACGGAGTTGTGTGTTAGGTATATATGTTTGCACAATTCTTTATTTCATTGTTTGTCACCGACGATGGACGGAGGCCCGAAACATATGTAGGATAACGCTGCATTAAATAGAATTTATATATACATGTGTGTGTATGTATAAAGTCAATTCCAAATCAGTATGGTCAGCTACTTGTGTGCCTTTGCTCAAATGTATAGTTACTGTACCAATGATAAAGTAACAAAGGCAATCCATATATAGCACTTCAGGTATTTTTTAAGATATAAATTAATATGCAAAAATACACGTCCGTATAATGCTGGACAGCTCAGTGCTAGGCAGCACTTCTACGTTAACATTTCTTATGGGCAATGGCCGATTGGCCGACGAGGTGCCCAACGGTCGATACGGCCGACGGAAGACTCGGCAGCGGGGGGTGATAGGGGGAGTGAAGTTTCATCACTCTCCCTGTCACTCGGCCCCATAGCCCTGCATGCTAATATGGACAAGATTGTCTATAATGGCTCGCAGGCATAAACGAGCCTGCATCCAACGACGAACGAGCGCGGGGCCACGCATCATTCATCGTTGGTGCTTACACACTGAACGATATAAACGATATCTCATTCATTAATGAACAAGATCGTTCATATCGTTCAGTGTAATCTGTAAGTGTGTCGGGCCCTGTAGTCACAGAGAACTCTGTCATCAGGATGCTTTGCATAAGGAGTACAACTTAAGACACACACACAGCATCCTGACCGGGTCCTCCGTGACCCAGAAATGTTAAATGTAAAAAAGTGCTGCCTAGCACTGAGCTGGCCAGAAATATACTGACGTTTATTTTTGCATATTAATATCTTTAAAAATTGTTGAAGTGCCATATATGGATTGGATTTCTTCCTTTATCATTAAACTGATGTTGTATGCATGCGCACTGCCAGATTCTCTGGAGGAATTATTCAAAAATGTAAAAAAGCTCCAAAATAACTGGGGAGTAATTTGTAGGGACAGCGACAGCAGGGGCAAAACACAGGATCTCTAGAGGGGGGGTTTCCAAATGCAATCCATAATCTCCCACTCTGCGTAACATTGGCGCAAGAGCGAAAGTCTGGGGGAGTGGTAGAACATAATACCGATCCTAGACATATATGCGCAAATTTGAATTTTTATACACTGGATGTGTGGAATACAATATCACTAATTATCACTATAGATGGTCTATAGTATTTTCTGTATCAAACATAGGGCCTAATTCAGACCTGATCACAGTTGTGCGATTTCGCATGACGAGCGATTATCGATCAACTGCGCATGCGTATGGATCGCAATGCGCACGTGCAAGGTCAAAAAGCGAAAGAATCATGCAAAAATGTAAATATATAAAGTACATAAATCTATATGTGCAGAGTATATGTATATATATAAATATATATATATATATATATATACTGTATATATAATATATAAATTATATATATATATATATATATATATCTTATGCAATATATATATATATTCATATATTATACAGTGTGTGTGTGTGTGTGTGTGTGTGTGTGTGTATATATATATATATATATATATATAAGTATGTGTATGGATATGCGTATGCAAGGTGATTGACAGGAAGTGGACATTTGTGGGTGGTAACTGCCCATTTTCTGGGTGTGTCAGGAAAACCATAGGCGTTCCCAAGCGTTTTCATGATTGGTGTGTGATGTCAGCTCCGGCCCCGATCAGCCTGATTCTCTCGCAGTGAACGAGTAAGTCCTGTGCTGCGCACAGACTGGAAAAATCATTTGATGGTGAGTGAGTTGCGAATAGATTTGCAGATTTCCGCTGTCTGGCAAAGTTTACGCATGGCATACACATGCATTCGCACACTTGCATTGGGCGAGTTTTTACTCTCTATGGGCGGCGGCTATCTGATCGCAGCCCTCTGCAAAATCGCAAAGGAGCGTCCAAGTCTGAATTAGGCCCATATTTAACTAATATAAATAAAATAAGTGGTCTGGAAAAGTTAAACATCCTATAATAAATAAATAAATACACAAAGAATCAGTAGGAGACAGAAATGCCCTTTTTTTTAGCACATTCTTCCACCTCGTGGTAAGGCGCCTGTTTCTTTCTGGTCCAGAGCACTGATTGAGGGCTCAGATCAACACACGAAAACTTGGTAGAAGAAGCTGCTATCACTGGGCATGTGCAGCAGCTCCGCTCTGTCCCTTACACTGCATGATGTGGCGGCAGCTCTAGTAATCATATTATACACCATTGCAATTGTGGCCATAATCTGACTGGCCAAGAGGAGAGGGGTTTTTAAGGTAACCGGATCTCGATAGTTTTGTTTAAAATGAAAAAGTCCATCACATTTCGTACTGAAAAAGATTTCAGCACTTCAGCAGTTTTAGGCCACATAGTTCTGGAATTTATTTCGTATTTGCTCTGGTTCATCATCACATTTATACTATAATAAAATAGTATTAATAATGATTCTTTTTTTGTATTATTTAATATTGGATTACTTTTTAATTTTTATAAGGTTTATAGATGTAAGCTGTATATCATACTGAAACTAATCTTCTGAAATTATTGATTGTATTTATTTTTATATGTGCAATATGTGTGTTGTACTGTAGCAATTATTTTTTATAATTCTTTCACACTGATTCAGAAAAATGTTCATGTGTTTACTGCGCGAAAGTGTATAAGCACACAGGCACAGTTGTGATTGAGATGCGCAGTAACAGAGATGTCTTGGAAGAGTGATGGGTGTTCCTGCACAGTGATTGGGAGGTGACTATTAATGCACATACAAATAGCGTGTCTCATGGGGGTATTATGAGAGCATGGCTGGCATGTTGCAAATTGTTTCCATGCATAGATTCTTAACATTTACACATGAGGCCATACTCCGATTTCCGTGGTGCAACCGATGGTGGTGTTTAAGGACTATGGGTCTAATTCAGGACTGATCACTGGGCAACGATTTTTGCTGTCGTGTGATCAGATAGTCGCCGCCTACAGGGGGAGTGTATTTGAGCTGTGCAAGTGTGTGAACGCATGTGTAGCAGAGCTGCACAAACGGATTTTGTGCAATCTCTTTGCAGCCCAGGACCTACTCAGGAACTGCGATCACTTCAGCCTGTCCGGGACCGGAATTGACGTCAGACAGCCTCTCTGAAAATGCTTGGACACGCCTGTGTTTTCCCAGACACTCCCAGAAAACGGTCAGTTGCCACCCACAAATGCCCTCTACCTGCGTTCGCCCGTGCTATTGTTTTTTTTTGCACCATCCCGACGCTATGCACCGATGCCCAGTGCAAGCATCCTACGGGCCTGCGCATTGCGGTGCATACGCATGTGCAGTTCGGACCTGATCTCGGGCTGTGAGAAAACGCAGCCTAGCGATCAGGTCTGAATTACCCCCTATGTCTATAGCTGCTGATAGTGGGTGTCTCAGTCCTTGCACATTTGGACACACTTCTACACAAATAATATAACAGGTGGTGTATGCATCATATAAGCAAAGAGGGGAAGGAGATTGAAGTGGTTGAAGGTAGGTGGGTAGCTATTCCCTCCATAATGCTAGCCACACCCCATGGAACAGACCACACCCCCATATCAGTAGCCGAAGCCCCACCATGCTGGTCACACCCCTTGTGGCGGGACACAATAGGCCCTTCATGAATTTCAGCTCCAGGCCCATAAGGACCTTAATCTGGCACTGGTCATACCTACTCTAATAAAGGCTAGGAAGGAGGTGACGGCGAAACATTATCACCGTATCTGGAGGAAGTATGTCTCTTGGGCCTATATTTACTAATAATCCGAGTTTGACCGATTTGTGTTTTTTTTTCTAAGTCCCAACACGGGAATTCACTAAGCACAAATCTCGGCAGTGTTTGGGCTATTCGTAATGGTTTTAACGGCAAAGTTCAAAAATACGAATGAATAGACCATCGGTCAAACGCGGCTGTTATTTCATACAACACGGGTATTCACTATTCATTCGTATTTGGGTGTTAGTCTCTGAGTGCTCAAGTGCGGGTGTATTGTTTTGCGATTCGTTAAAAAAAGCAGCAAAAAAATAGACCTGCTTTTTCCAGTCGAGTTTGGATAACCATGCACGGATCAGTGAGATCTGTGCATGGTTATCTATGGGAAAGGGTCTATTTACTGTAAAAACTGAAAGAAAAAATTGCGTGGGGTCCCCCCTCCTAAGCATAACCAGCCTCGGGCTCTTTGAGCCGGTCCTGGTTGTAAAAATATGGGGGGGAAATTGACAGGGGTTCCCCCATATTTTAACAACCAGCACCGGGCTCTGCGCCTGGTCCTGGTGCAAAAAATACGGGGGACAAAAAGCGTAGGGGTCCCCCGTATTTTTTGAACCAGCACCGGGCTCCACTAGTCAGAGAGATAATGCCACAGCCGGGGGACACTTTTATATAGGTCCCTGCGGCCCTGGCATTAAATCACTAACTAGTCATCCCTGGGCGGGGTACCCTGGAGGAGTGGGGACCCCTTAAATCAAGGGTCCCCCCCCTCCAGCCACCCAAGGGCCAGGGGTGAAGCCCGAGGCTGTCCCCCCATCCAAGGGCGGCGGATGGGGGGCTGATAGCCTTGTGAAAAAAGAAGAATATTGTTTTCTGTAGCAGTACTACAAGTCCCAGCAAGCCTCCCCCGCAAGCTGGTACTTGGAGAACCACAAGTACCAGCATGCGGTGGAAAAACGGGCCTGCTGGTACCTGTAGTACTACTACACAAACAATACCCAACAAAAAACAGGACACACACCGTGACAGTAAAACTTTATTACATACATGCACACCTTCATACACACATACTTACCTATGTTCACACGAGGCTCGGTCCACTTCTCCATGTATAATCCACGGGGTACCTGTGACAAAAATTATACTCACATAATCCAGTGTAGCAAGTGTCCTCTTTATAATCCACGTACTTGGCAAAAAAACAAACCGGAAACCCGAACCATGCACTGAAAGGGGTCCCATGTTTACACATGGGACCCCTTTCCCCGACTGGGGGACCCCCCGTGACTCCTGTCAAAGAGGGTCCCTTCAGCCAATCAGGGAGCGCCACGTCGTGGCACTCTCCTGATTGGCTGTGCGCTCCTGAGCTGTCAGTCAGGCTGCACACTGAAGATTCAATTTAGCGCATAGGCGCTACATTGTATCCAATGGTGGGAACTTTGCAGTCAGCGGTTGAGGTTACTCGCGGTCAATCGACATCGGAAAAAACGAATGTGCAAAACTCGGCAGCTTAGTAACTGACCGTATCAGGATTCAAAAAGTTGCAGTAAAATGCACCCGATAACATTCGAGTTTAAACACCCTTAAAAACAGCAAAAACACGAATATTAGAAATATACCCCTTGGTGTGAAACCAAGAATGCTTCTACGGAAGATTTCCATCTGGGCCGTTTTCTCCACTTCCTACAGACAGGAGTGGATATGGGCCTGAAGTTAGGCTCCATTAAGGTACAGATTTCGGCCCTATCTATATTCTTTCAGAAGGAATTGGCTTCTCTCCCAGAAGTCCAGACTTTTGTGAAGGGAGTGCTGCACATCCAACCTCCTTTTGTGCCCCCAGTGGCACCATGGGACCTGAACGTGGTGTTACAGTTCCTTAAATCACACTCGGTTTTACTCGGTTTTACTCGGTTCTCAAAACCGAATCTTATTGACTCACTGATGTCACGTGTTTTGGATAGCCAATAAGATTCGGTTTTGAGAACCGAGTAAAACCGAGTAAAACCGAATCCGCTCATCACTAGGAACCCCTTCGAACGGTTGAATTGAAATTTCTCACCTGGAAGGTGGTCATGTTATTAGCCTTGGCTTCGGCAAGGCGGGTGTCAGAATTGGCGGCCTTGTCCCACAAGAGCCCCTACTTGATTTTTCATGTGGATAGAGCAGTTTTTACCTAAGGTGGTGTCTTCATTTCATATGAACCAACCTATCGTGGTGCTTGTGGCTACGAGTGACTTGGAGGACTCCAAGTCCCTGGATGTAGTCAGGGCATTAAAGATTTATGTAGCCAGGACGGCTAGGATTAGGAAAACAGAGGCTCTGTTTGTCCTGTATGCAGCCAACAAGATTGGCGCGCCTGCTTCGAAGCAGACTATTGCTCGCTGGATCTGTAACACGATTCAGCAGGCTTATTCTACGGCTGGATTGCCGTTACCAAATTCGGTAAAGGCCCATTTCACTAGGAAGGTGGGCTCTTCTTGGGCGGCTGCCCGAGGCGTCTCGGCTTTGCAGTTATGCAGCTACTTGGTCGGGTTCAAACACTTTTGCAAAATTCTACAAGTTTGATACCTTGGCTGATGAGGACCTCGCGTTTGCTCAATCGGTGCTGCAGAGTCATCCGCACTCTCCCGCCCGGTTTGGAGCTTTGGTATAAACCCCATGGTCCTTATGGAGTCCCCAGCATCCTCTAGGACGTAAGAGAAAATAACATTTTAAACCTACCGGTAAATCTTTTTCTCCTAGTCCGTAGAGGATGCTGGGCGCCGTCCCAGTGCGGACTTCTTCTGCAAGACTTGTATATAGTTGTTGCTTACATAAGGGTTATGTTACAGTGGGAATCGGTCTTTGACTGATGCTGTTTTTTGTTCATACTGTTAACTGGTTGCATATTTCCAGGTTATATGGTATGCTTGGTGTGGGCTGGTATGAATCTTGCCCTTAGATTAACAAAATCCTTTCCTCGTATTGTCCATCTCCTCTGGGCACAGTTCTCTAGCTGGGGTCTGGAGGAGGGGCATAGAGGGAGGAGCCAGTGCACACCCATACTAAAAGTTCTTTATAGTGCCCATGTCTCCTGCGGAGCCCGTCTATACCCCATGGTCCTTACGGAGTCCCCAGCATCCTCTACGGACTAGGAGAAAAAGATTTACCGGTAGGTTTAAAATCTTATTTTCCCTTTTTAAATAAAGGCACTACCCCCGCTATGCGCCAATCCCTTGGTACCATGCCTGATCTAATTGAACTATGGAAAATCAAGTATAGGGGTTTTGCTAGCTGTAACCTAAGCTCCGTAATAACCCTTGGATGAATACTGTCTGGGCCTGGTGATTTATTAATCTTCACGTTACCTAGTCTCTCCAGGACTACTTCCTCACTTAAACAAGCATCAAGCCAAGAGTCATTACCTTCACTATCGTTATGCACTAATGTCACCGGCTCATTCTCCCTGGTAAATACTGATGAAAAAAGATTGTTCAATATTTCTGCTTTTAATTTGTCATCATTTATCAAAGCTCCCAATTCATCTTTTAAAAGACCTACATTCTCCTTCTTTAACCTTTTACTGTTTATATCTTTATAAAACTTTTTAGGATTGGTTTTACTCTCTATAGCGATTCTTTTTTCGTTTTTAATTTTAGCTGCCCTTATCGCTTTTTTACATTTTTTATTGCATTCCTTGTAATACCGGAATGACTCCTCCCCTTCATTAGATTTAAATGTTTTGAAAGCACGCCTCTCATTAGCCATTGCTCCCTTGACCTCCTTATTAAGCAACATTGGTTTTTGTTTAGTACTCCTGCGTTTACTGCTCATGGGAATGAATTTGTGAATATTGTTTTCAAGCAACCCTTTTAAAGCCTCCCACATTTCCGAAGTGTCCTTGCCTTGAAACAAAACTTCCCAGTCAATGTCGTTTAGTGCCCGTCTCAGCATATTGAAGTTAGCTTTTCTAAAGTTGAATGTTTTGGTCGCTCCCTTATAGCTATGTTTCTTAAAACTGATGTCGAAAGTGATCATGTAGTGATCACTGTTTCCCAGGGTTTCCTCAACTGTAGTGTTTGATATAATGTCCACATTATTGGTAATAACTAGGTCCAGAATAGTTTTACCTCTAGTTGGGTCCACAACTAATTGAGTCAAGAATTTATCCTTAAATATATTTAAAAACCTGCTGCTCCTAGTTTTTACACATGAATCGTTACTCCAATTTATATCAGGATAGTTAAAGTCCCCTAACACTAGGATGTCCCCTATTCCTGATACTTTTTCAGTTTGGTGTAAGAGTTGTTCCTCATCGTGTACGGTAATATCCGGGTGCTTGTAGCACGTGCCAATGACTAGTTTCTTTGCCTCAGTGCCCTCACTTGTAATCTCAACCCATAGCGACTCCACGTTATCTCCTGCTCCCTCGAAAATACCCTCTATTAAGTTTTGTTTTAGAGATGGTTTAACAAAGAGACATACCCCTCCTCCCCTTTTGGTAGCCCTGTCCCTCCTAAGAAGAGAATATCCCTCCAAATTCGCAACCCTGTCGTGAGAGTCGTCCCACCGTGTTCCCGTAATACCTATAATGTCATACATAGACTTTGATGCAATCCATTCTAATTCCCCCATTTTACCCGATAGGCTTCTTGCGTTCGCAAGCATACATCTTAGTTTAGCATCTCCCTTGCCCGTTTGATTTAATGGTATCTTATAGATATTTACAAGTGCCTTTCTAGAATTACTCTTACCGACTGATAATCTCCTCCCTCCCTTTTCACCCCCTTCATACTTAATACAGCCTTCCTTACTGCTTTCTAAACCCCTCCTCCTGATGTTAGTATCTTCCCTTATGCTATGGACATCACTTTCTATATACCGTATTGTTGTACAATAGTCATCAGTATGTAATAAATTTGAAATATCTTGGGCAATACCCGTGTCAGTATTTCTGGTGTCAATACCCATGCAGAGACCCTTGGCCTTGCCGACTGATCATTCAATCCCCCCTTCTCCTCCCCCAATTTGTTCAGTACCCCCATTTTTCCTGATCTCACTGTTTGACCCGTAGCTTCTAACTAAACCCTCCCCCCAGGCACCTAGTTTAAAAGCTCCTCCAACCTTCTAACCATCCTACCTCCCAGCACCCTAGCCCCCTCCTCATTCAGGTGCAATCCATCGCGACAAAAAATTTGGCGACTGACTGAGAAGTCCACCCAGTGCTCCAGGAACACAAACCCCTCTTTCCTACACCAATCCCTAAGCCACACATTTACCTCCCTAATCTGCCTCCCTGGGCTAGCGCTTGGCACTGGTAATATTTCTGAGGATATTACCCTAGATGTCCTTGCCTTAATTTTCTTACCTAATTCCCTATAGTCTTTCTTAAGGACATCCCACCTACCACTAACTTTGTCATTGGTGCCAACTTGCACCAAGACCGCCAGGTCTTTACGAGCCCCTCCCAACAATGTATCTACCCGGTCCGCGATGTGCCGTACCCGAGCACCCGGAAGACAACAGACTGTACGGCGAGCACGGTCCCGGTAGCAGATTGCCCTGTCTGTCCTCCTGATAATAGAATCCCCTACTACCACAATCTGACTAGGTGCCTCACTATCTTTTTTCCCATCAGTACCGGGGAGACCACTCCTCTGGTTGCTAGAGGGAGCAGTCTACTCCAGTTCCGTCATTTCCTCACTGCCATCCTCAGAATCTTCGTCCAATCGGGCAAATTTATTGGGGTTTGGCAGATTGGAGATGTCCTGTCTCCCCCTCTTCTTCTTCCTTCTAACCGTGACCCAGCTGTCGACCTGATCATCCTCGTCTACCAGTGTTCCCCCCTGCAACTCCTCCACCGTTCTATCTAAACTTTGCTCGAGATTGCGAATGTCCCTCAGTCGCTTAACGCTCTAGATCAGTTACCTGGGCTTCCAGGGTGGCCGTTCGCTCACATCTCGTACAGATGTACCCGCACTCCAACAGTTGAGCCAGGTGCGCATACATCATGCACGACACGCACTGAGTGAGATCCTCAATCACTGCCCCACCCATATTTAATATGCGCTAACTCCCTATTACCCTCCGAAAATTAAAGAGAGAGAGGGACAGTCTATATAAGGACAATATATAAAGGGACAAGGGACAATAAATTAACAAAGGACAATTATAGGATAAAATAAGTACAAATTAAGTAAGGGACAAGAGAAAATTAAAAAGAGAGGGACAATATATAAGGGACCAAAAGGACAATAAAGGATAAGTATAAGATAAATTAAGTAAATTAGGTATAAATTAAAGTGCAACAATAATACAATAATGGACAAGGGAGACAATTGGTTATACCAAAAGTTAATACTTATCTGCTCCCTTTTTATTTTCAGTAATCTGCAGCGACTCAGTTCCTGGCACGGCTTCCTGCTCAGCGTTCACAGCTCCCCGGCTCTTAGTCTCTGGCTCTCTCTGCCCGGCCACACTGCCCCCCGAGCTACCCCGCACTGCTCCTCTGGCTCCCTGCATGGCCCTTGCACCTTACAGTTGGTGCGGCCGCTCCGTCCCGCTGCCTCCTGCGTTCGCGCGCTTGTGCTCCCGTCACTTCCGGTTTTTGGGCTCCCCCGCACTGCTCACTCTCAGACGGAGACCCCCGCTCACCCGACACAACAGGGACTGCAAGGGGCAGCTCTTACCGCATTGCGATACTAATCGCATATGTTAGTACATATGCGATTAGTATCACTGCAGAATTTGGACGCATTATTTGTACATAATGTTAAAAGAGACGTAGTGATTAGTTGTAGATATTTACTTTTGTAAGGTTGCTAGGTTTGGGTATTTATTAACGATGAAGTTAAAACAGTTACGAGCAATAACACAGAATTATGAAACCAATAAAAATACGGGATGTGGTCAGGATGTCGGTGGTCGGAATACCGGCAGTGGAATCCTGAGAAGTGGCCATAACGCTGACGCCGGAACTCCAACACTGGATGAAATGCAGATGACACAATCCTGACCGCCAGCATCTCGATCGTAAGTATGCGGAGACTGTCAGCGCTAGCCCGCGGGGAGGAGGTTAGGCTAAGGCACCCCAGGGAGGGTTAGGGTTTAGCTACAGGGAAGTTAGAGGTAGGCTGCGGTGGAGGAAGGTTTAGTGTTAGGCTGCGGGGAGGGTGGGATTGTGTTAGGCTGTGGGGAGAGCGGGTTAGGGTTTAGCTGCGGGGAAGGGAGGGTTAGTGTTAGGCTGCGGGGAGGGCGGGGTAGTGTTAGGCTGCGGGGAGGGAGGGTTAGGCTGCGGGGAGAGAGAGGGTTGGTGTTAGGCTGCGGGGAGGGTTAGTGTTAGGCTGTGGGGAGTGCAGGTTAGGGTTTAGCTGCGGGGAAGGGAGGGTTAGTGTTAACCAAAGGAGGAGGGAGGATTAGTGTTAAGCTGGGGGGGGGGGGGTTAGTGTTAGGCAGCGGGAAGGCGGGTTAGGGTTAGGCTGTGGGAAAAGGAGGTTTAGTGTTAGGCTGCAGGGAGGGAGGGTTGCTGTTATGCTGCGGTAAGGGTGGGTTAGGCTGCGGGGGAGGGAGGTTTAGTGTTAGGCTGCGGGGAAGGAGGGTTAGTGTTAAGCTACAGAGAGGGCGAGTTAGGGTTAGGCTGCGGGGGGAGGGAGGTTTAGTGTTAGGCTGCGGGGGGAGGGAGGGTTAGGTTGCGGGGGAGGGAGGTTTAGTGTTAGGCTGCTGGGAGGGAGGGTTAGGCTGCGGAGGAGGGAGGGTTAGTGTTAGGCTGCGGGAAGGGTGGGTTAGGGTTAGGCTGCGGGGGAGGGAGGGTTAGTGTTAGGCTGCGGGAAGGGTTGGTTAGTGTTAGGCTGCGGGGGAGGGAGGTTTAGTGTTAGGCTGCGGGGAGGGAGGGTTAGTGTTAAGCTACAGAGAGGGCGAGTTAGGGTTAGGCTGCGGGGGGAGGGAGGTTTAGTGTTAGGCTGCTGGGGGAGGGAGGGTTAGCTTGCGGGGGAGGGAGGTTTAGTGTTAGGCTGCTGGGAGGGAGGGTTAGGCTGCGGAGGAGGGAGGGTTAGTGTTAGGCTGCGGGAAGGGTGGGTTAGGGTTAGGCTGCGGGGAGGGAGGGTTAGTGTTAAGCTGCGGGGAGGGCTGGTTAGGAATAGGCTGTGGGGAAGGGAGGGTTAGTGTTAGGCTGCGGGAAGGGTAGGTTAGTGTTAGGCTGCGGGGAGGGAGGGTTAGTGTTAGGCTGCGGGGAGGGCTGGTTAGGGTTAGGCTGCGGGGAGGGAGGTTTAGTGTTAGGCTGTGGGGAGGGAATGTTAGTGTTTGGCTGCGGGGAGGAAGGGTTAATGTTAGGCTGCGGGGAGGGCTGGTTAGGGTTAGGCTGCGGGGAGGGAGGTTTAGTGTTAGGCTGCAGGGAGGGAGGGTTAGTGTTAGGCTGCGGGGAGGGAGGGTTAGTGTTAGGCTGCGGGGAGGGCTGGTTAGGGTTAGGCTGTGGGGAGGGAGGGTTAGTGTTAGGCTGCGGGGAGGGAGGGTTAGTGTTAGGCTGCGGGGAGGTCTGGTTAGTGTTAGGCAGTGGGGAGGGAGGGTTAGTGTTAGGCTGTAGGGAGGGAGGGTTAATGTTAGGCTGCGGGGAGGGCTGGTTAGGGTTAGGCTGCGGGGAGGGAGGGTTAGTGTTAGGCTGCGGGGAGGGAGGGTTAGTGTTAGGCTGCGGGGAGGGCTGGTTAGTGTTAGGCTGTGGGGAGGGAGGGAGGGTTAGTGTTAGGCTGCGGGGAGGGAGGGTTAGTGTTAGACTGCGGGGAGGTCTGGTTAGTGTTAGGCAGTGGGGAGGGAGGGTTAGTGTTAGGCTGCGGGGAGGGAGGGTTAGTGTTAGGCTGCGAGGAGGGCTGGTTAGGGTTAGGCTGCGGGGAGGGAGGTTTAGTGTTAGGCTGCGGGGAGGGAGGGTTAGTGTTAGGCTGCGGGGAGGGTTAGTGTTAGGCTGCGGGGAGGGATGGTTAGGGTTAGGCTGCGGGGAGGGAAGTTTAGTGTTAGGCTGTGGGGAGGGAGGGTTAGTGTTAGGCTGCTGGGAGGGAGGGTTAGTGTTAGGCTGAGGGGTGGGCTGGTTAGGGTTAGGCTGCGGAGAGGGAGGTTTAGTGTTAGGCTGTGGGGAGGGAGGGTTAGTGTTAGGCTGCAGGGAGGGAGGGTTAGTGTTAGGCTGCGGGGAGGCCTGGTTAGGGTTAGGCTGCGGGGAGGGAGGTTTAGTGTTAGGCTGCGGGGAGGGAGGGTTAGTGTTAGGCTGCTGGGAGGGCTGGTTAGGGTTAGGCTGTAGGGAGGGAGGTTTAGTGTTAGGCTGCGGGGAGGGAGGGCTAGTGTTAGGCTGTGGGGGGGCTGGTTAGGGTTAGGCACCACTGGGGAAGGTTAGGCTGGGGGGGGGGGGGGGGGGGAGTAGGTACAGTATACTTAACCTAGCTCCTGTCGGGATTGTCTCCATCGGGATGCCGCGAATGATCTTCTGACCACTGGCATCCCAATTTTCGGGATATTATGTCACATCAATTATATACTTTCATGTAATCCTTTGCTGATATTTTCTCATTTTAGCAACTCTTAATGAAAATATGGCGGGAAACAAATAGGTCTGTTTCTGACATTTTTGCCAAGCAACTTTTTTCAGAATGTAAGTCAACGTTCATGCAATACCATACATTTACCACTAGGTACAGCCGATAACAGTAAGAATAAGAAAATATACAGAGATGTAAATTTGGCAGAAAAATTGTTAGCTATTTATTTAAATACAAGCGCTTGCTCAGCAGAACTAATTTTACAAAGACAGTAGTGGCATCTAATGTTGCGATGTATATTTTATATTGTACGCATTGATCACAAAATGTCTTGGTAAACAATATTTGTAGTTTTTCCTTCAGGGATTACCACAAACAGATGCTTTGGGCTACTAACTCGTGATCAAGCCACGTAAAGCTGCCCATGGGAGAAGCAGCTGGTCCTGAGATTTACACCTGCAACCCTGAGCGTTTGCCCCTGCGACAGTACAACAATAAGCCACAATCCACAGTTTTCTCAGTTTTTTTATGTAAACCACAAAACCCAATTCAAGGGGCAATCAATGTCACAGTCCAGTCTAAATTCACTTTAGTCAAACAAATATTATCTTGTAGATTCCAAATCCGTTGCTACTTAACCTACAGTAACACTGACAGGTTGCAAGTGACATGACCAGCGACTCTATGATATGTAGTATTTGTCTTTGTGCGCCATCTACTGGATTGCAACTTCATGAGTCAAGATAAGCTGCCTGATCTTCAGATATATATGCATACATATAACTTTGAATTTGGGGTGTGCAATATATGTATATATTGTAGACATATTTCTATACAGGATCCAGTCACGATCCCGGTGGTCGGGATCCCATCTGTCAAAATAGTGCAGCTGACATCCGGAATCCTTATTGATACACTGCTGGGGAGTGGGACCCGGGGGGAAGGGGTTAGGCTGAGGGGGGGTTAGGTACCGGCACCCCCGGCTAGGTTTAGGCTGCAGGGAGGGGTAAGGTTAGATTTAGACGGCGGTGAGGAAGGGTTAGGGGCCATTGGGGGAAGGTAAGTATACTTACAGTCCCCATAATGGGATTCTGATCATCGGGATGCTGCGGTCGGTATTCTGACTGCCGGCATCCCGTCAACCGCTATTTTAATCCCAACCCTTATATACTCGTACATAGTCATTTTGGACTTGAGCCTGTGCAGAATCTGAGTACATTTTTTTTTTGTCTCCATATTTCAGAAACAGTCCCTAGAAGTATATTTGTCCCCAAAAATATATATTTGTATACATAAAGTAATTTTTGGCTTTCGGAGCCTGCACCCGCAAAGTGTCTGGTTTTTCCTTTATTGCTTCTCTCCCTCACATGGAGATCATACATACCTCAGTTTTTTTTCTAGGTTACTAAGCTATACAATAGTGTAAACGCCATCCCAATTCATCCCGTAGTTTTTACGTTATGCCAGAACAAACAAAAATTCTGGAAAAAAAAACCCACATTTTTTTTGTCTCCATAGTTCATACACAGTCCCAAGGAGTACATTTCTCCCAAAAAAAATTCTATGTACAGACACAACATTTAGAACTTTATTATAAGTATAGATATATTTAAGTATAGGAATATGGTGGAAGGAACGGCCAGCTTTAGCACAATCCAACAATGCACAAAAAGCCAGGAGCACAAATCATAGCCCAAACTGGTATCTACTCTACCGTCGAACTTGATTACCTACACAGTAGGATGATGTCGTCATCACAGTGGTACAGCCAACTGAACGGTCATCAAAAGTGAGCACAGCCGGACTTGTGACTTAACATTCATCCTCGCTGCAAAACAGCCAAACCATCAAACCAAGTCCAAAAGGAAGGGGGACGGTTAGGAAGGCTTAGTCCCACAACCCAAAGCCTTAAATAGAGAAAAACATAGACTTAGCCCTATAAACACCATAGGACAGCCAAGCCTTGATCAGCACACAAGTCGGCCCCCATCCTAAATGTTTAAACAACCTCATTCTTATGTAAATCATTTGGTTTCTCTACTGACCTTCCAGCTTTCATTCCTGTAGTTATTCTCAACTAGCTGTTCTCCCCGTTCTTCTCACGGGAGATTCTGATTTTCCCAGTTATAAAAAGAAATTAGTTAAAAATAAATCTATACTAGAGATGTAAATCTGAGACGTCTTAATGTACTGTAAGTAAAATATTAATCCATGGTTCTTGGCGTTACCTGAGGGGCACCCGTAGCAGATACAGTAAAAAGTGATAGGACCATTTTTGTAGTTTATTAAATTCTATACATTGGGGTGCAATCCAAATTTTGATCCGATTGTCTGTTTGGGAGTTATCGTTCCCACAACGCAAGCCACGCATCGTTAATGACATCATTATGTCAACCTCCCTTTCATCCCCTTATGGGAGGTTTATTAAAATTCTAATTACATTGTTTTCCTATTTACCACCTGAAGAATCCCTGTGTTACAATTCATCTTCCTAACATATCGGGAAGTGAGAGAATTAGTGATGAGTCAGTCAGTGAGTGAGTGAGTGAGTGAGTGAGTAAGTGAGTTAGGGCTTTCGCATTTCAGCAACTACAAATAGTTTTGTTATGTCCCCTAACAAGTTACCCCTGATGAAGCTGATTAGACGAAACGCGTTGGGTTTATCAGCCATGAGTCAGTGATCTAGTCTGTGAAGACACTCCCCTTGTTGAGCTCACACCTTGTTAAGGTGAGGGAGTTTCTATACCAACATCACTCACTGGACACTTTTTCATTGATCGAACTATCAAAATATTTTATGTACAACATCACTGTAAAATCTTATGTGAAAGGCTTTTTTATGGATATGTTGCTATTTTGACATTAAATCAATATCTTATTCTAATTGGCCTTGGGCCATTTGTTTGGGTGACTTTTTGGTGAGGGGTTACCCACTGCAGGAACCCAGGAAATTCCGTATTCCATTGTGTAAGATACACCCACTTGGAAGGACTTCTGTTAAATCTATGCAATCAATACAGCGCACTTAGGAATTGTTTTTTTGTGCTATGTAATTTTGAGATTTGGCAACGGAGATCTCACCTGTAGTGCTGCTCCCTTTCTGGGCGCAAGATAATGATATTACTGTTTTGTACATATATATATATATATATATATATATACACACACACACACATGTATATATATTCTGTAAGACTTCCCAGGTAAATTTAATGGATGTAACATAATTGTCTGTAATAGTAAGCATAAGGTGTGCAGGTCTGTAGAGGATTGGACACTTGTACAACATGACCTGACCACTGCACATGATCATAATACCATTATATTATAGTATCTCGCAATCTCTTTCAGGGACAGGACATTTAGAGGTTAATTCAGTGTGCCTGTGGAGCACCAGCAACTGCCCCACATCGTACTGATACCGCCCCTGAATAGAGCATTTTAGTTTGCAGACACATAAGGGTGCATATTACAATGCACAATCTAAGATCTTCTGTTCATTATGTACTACATCACTGGCATTGCGCATAATTGACATGACCCTTGAACTGTCTGCTACATGGAGATACCTGGAATCCCATATAATAAAAGGGTAGCACTGCTGCTCACCTCTATGGGGGAATTCAAGTGTTTTGCACACCGGTGGCCACTAGATGGCATCCAATGGAGCAATTCAAGCATTGCAAAGTTCAGGCACGCACAGCCTCTAATATATTTGTTCCACCGTGTAGTATCTAGTGATACAGAGACCATTTTGGAGTGACTCCCCGTCGTTGGCACCAGGAGATTAAACGGCTCCTTATACAAGGTCCCAATAGGAATGACAGAAATGATTGTGCAATAGCGGCAGTGCGATCTGTCATTTCTTTTACATTGCAAAAGCGTGTAGTGAGCCTAATACTCCATTCCCATTTAGCAGTACAGCCGCTTCTACATTATGTTTTTGTTGGGAACCAATTAACTTACAAGGGTATTTTTGGATTGTGGGAGGAAACCCATGCAAGCACAGGGAGAATATACAAACTCCACACAGTGGGCCTGATTCCAAGATGGACAGAAATGCAATACTGCATGCAAGCAGTGTTGTATTTTCGTCCGATCTGAAGGAGGGACATGCAGGAGACGTCTCATTAGAAGAGACGTCTCCTGCATGTTGCTAGCTCTACGAATGCGCAGAACGGACCTTGCATAGCCACAGATTCCCGATAATCGGGAATCTACATGCGGACACAGACTTGCAGTCAGGTCTGAATCTGGGCCATTGTTTTTACCTAAAATGCTTCAAATACACTTACCCTCTCCAACAAGTGTTATACTTCCTAAACTAAACCCTGGGTCCCACAAAGATGTATAACCAGTCACGTTCAAGCTCTTATGTTACAGAGTGTAGTAGATAAATGATAGCTGTAACTTGATTGGTTCTCTAGACAAGTTCCCCCAGAGACACAGAGAGAGATGGGCACCATTATGCTGATCATTTTATCTAAAATGTGACTGTGTGTTACTAACGACACAATTAGGTTCTACTGTTAATATTACAATTCAATTCTATTTCCGCTGCACACAGGGGGGCCTTCAGGTGTTAATACGCCCCCGATCGCAAGAATAGAAGAAACACACGCCCAGCACCTGGTATGGTAGGAATGCAAGGAGACCTTTGTCACACAAGAGTAGTCCACTATCTCTTTACTAGCGGTGCAATGGTGAAAGAGTATAACTAGATAAGTCTCAGCCAAGAGGTGACCAAAACATTTGTCCTTGAGGGAGGCTTCTAAAGAACAAGTGGAGAACCTTCAACTTCATTTATCAAATTTATAACTAGACGTTTATTGGTTGCTATGGGCAACTTTTACATTTGTCCACTTTAGAAGGTTTGATACATCACCCCCTTTATATTCTGTGGCATAGATGATGAGACCTGACTCTTATAGCAGTTGGGCTTCTCCGCCTCTGGATCAAATTTCCACAATTTTTGGACCACGTTATCATTATAAAGGCAGGGACGTAGCCTATGAATGCCCGCCAAGTTGTGACGTCAGGCACAACACAACGGGCCAACGATTGGTAAGTGTGTGTCTACCCAGCATTACTTCAGCTGCTCAAGCGCCAATCAACTGGGTCTATGTCTATTTCTCTAGCATCCTGTGAATGCCAAATTGTTTCCTCACAAATATTTAAAATGCCTGCTTTAATATATATTGTAAACGCCTGCACATTTTATTACCATGTGCCATGAATGTGCACTATACATAGCAAAACACTGCATCCCATAAGAGAAAAACAATACACCCACACATTATCTGAGTTCCAAAGCTCATTGCTGTATATATTTGTTATTAAAAGGATATGGATTCAATATATTACAAAGTACAGTATACCTATAGTTACATGGTTACAATCACACAGTAAGCAGTTAAAACATACAGTTACAAACAGTTTCAGTTACATGCCAGCAATACAATTACCATTCCCTCAATGCATCTTATGTCTCTCTCTCTCTCTCTCTCTCTCTCTCTCTCTCTGTAAATAAATACAGGAACTGATCTGCCAGCAAGTCCTTCATCCTCTGAGACCAAAACAGGAACTGCCCTCCTGTGTGATCAGCAAGTGTTATCTAGTTTTTGGGGGAGGGATTCATGATGAGTCACTAGTCTCTTTGTATATGCTAATCAGGTTCAGCCTTGAAGACATCCAAAGGGCTGGCCTGAGTTTCCTGTCCACTACCTGTTTGGAATATCTATTGTTCTAATAAAAGTGATTTTAGCTTTTATACATTTAATCATAATTATCCGCTGCAATGTCCCACAACTTCACAACAAGCATCAAATGAATCTACACATCAATCTGGTTGCTTCAATAGTAAACATGACCGGTCTATCTTGTTTCATTCAAATAATACACATACATGACATTACTTCATCATATACAATTCTAAATCATCATGATGTCTGGCGCTTGATACCACCACAATTATGTACTGCATGAAATAAGTGTTGAATCCATCTCTGTGGCATGTCCGTGTAAATGCATCTGTTACCATATATTGCTGTGCTCGCTGCGCGTATTTGCAAGTATTGCGACTTATATGTGTGTAGTTTGTATGTTCTTTTTATGTAATATTTTTTGACTTCGACAGTCCACCCTTTGGCAGCAAACAATAACTGCCATCAATTATTAACATAAGAAAAAATATTTCATACAATAATCGGTGACCTAGACACAAGTATGTATGCATTTCGCAAATCAGACACTTGACTATATTTGGGGAAGACAGGGAGGAGGATGAGACATCCTCTATATGCACTCGGCGGTCACGGGACCACTGGTTGGGTGTGACAACATTCAACCTATAGAGTATGCTGGGACAGTGCTTTGGCCTATAATGTCTGATTTGCGACGAACATTTCACACATACATGTACCTACGTCTTTGTACACTGATGTTTGGATTCGATTGAGGTTCTGCTGGGTAGATGAAGAAGACACAAACAAATCGTGACAGTGACATAAAATTTTCATGATCTACATATTCCTATCATTTTCTGAACATGGTTTCCATTTCTGGAACGTATGCTAGGTCTGTTTAATAATTGAACAAGGGTTATAAGTAGTGTCCTTCCTAAATAACATAAACCTTCGGAGTTCGGGGAGAGCCACTCATAAACCTTTCTTCCACATATATTAATAAGCTCTTTATCTGCAATGTGTGAATAGCCATTGTCTGATTGTTCCTGATTACCTCTGAACTCCATAACTACTAGAACTTTGATTTTTTTCTCTGACTTTAACAAACTGATCGGCTAATCCTGGGGTCCTATAAGGAAATCACTCCTTCCTCCAGAACCAGTTCCAGTCCCACACTCGACTCCTCATAAAAAAACTTCGCAAAAATAGAATATCCTGAAAGAAAATGTTTGTCAGCGGGAAAGAGAGAAAAGAGAAATAGAACAAAACAACTCTTGTTCATAACAAATCAATTACAATGACTGGTCTTTCTGCAGTCCTTTAGTACGCTCAAGTAGTGTTCAACAGTGCCGCCTCTCAGTCTTCACGGAACAGAGTCTCTGGTGATACGAGGTTCTCTTTGCCTTGCTCTTTGAACACACAGTTCACTTGGAACACGCAGTTCACTTTGGTCTACACCTTGCTCTTTGAACACACAGTTCACTTGGAACACACAGTTCACTTCGAACACACAGTTACCAAACTACACAAACTCGATGAATGTGAGCAATAAACTACTTTGTCACGAGTTCTCTCCGGGTCAGCGACTTTCTTGCAGTGGGACGAGTGGACCCAAGTCTCTCTTTCGGTGACCTTTAGTGCTGTCAAAAAAACTTGGTATGGTCCTTCCCACCTGTCTATTAGGCAACCTGAGCGTAAGAACAATCACACAGTCTCTTGGTTCACAATCAAGACAGTTAGTATTTGGCATACCAGCAATCAACAGTTTCAAGTTCTTTTGTCAAGTTCTCAAATGCTGGCTCATCTCAACAAGGTACTGTACTGTCACCTCATTGGTGTATTTCTGATCATTGTGCGGATCAATCATGATATGAGGTTGTCTTCCAAAAACAACCCCCCAAAAAAAACACAAATACCAAAACCAAAACAAATTTCGAAGAGGGTGATTCGTTGAGTGAAGATCTGGGAGTAGTTCCGAAGCTACATAATACTAGTGGCAGTATCTATGATCACAATAGTACAATTTCAAGCTTTGCTCCTACTTCTAGGGGTACCATTATCTACACACAAATTTCTGTGCAATTTTCGTTTGCGGTAAACACAGCAGCATCTGTGGCGGCAGGAAATGCCTCTACCCGGTTTGAGAAAACATCAGTGCACACCAATACATGGGTGGTCTTCAGTATGCCGGCATACCGACACTTATTCTCCCTTGTGGGGGTCCACAACCCCCCTGGAGGGAGAATAAAATAGTGTGGTGTGCGTAGCGCGCCACCGTGCCCGTAGCGTGGCGAGCGCAGCGAGCCCGCAAGGGGCTCATTTGCGCTCGCCACACTGTCGGTAAGCCGGCGGCCGGCCTCCCGGCGCCGGTATGCTGGTCGCCGGGAGGCCGGCCGCCGGCAGATCGTAGTGAGCCCCAATACATAACAATAATTCCTAAAGGGTGTTAACTGTACGAAGTCAATTTGTATTTCCTGAAAAGATCCGTCTGCAGGAGGGATATGGGATGGCTCTGTTGGTATTGCTTTACCAATATTCTTCCTCAAGCAAGCAAGACAGGTCATTGCTCTCTTACCTGCATGAGAATAGAATCCTGGCGCACACCAGTAGGCTCTCATCAGCCTGCACCTACCCTCTTTGCCTAGCTGAGTCAGACCGTATGCCACCTCAGCTAGACTTGGAAGGTATGCTCTGGGGGCTACTGGCTTACCATGTCCACCTGCCCACAGTCCTGAGGACTCCTGGCCATACCCCTTTGTCCTCCAGACTGCCTTTTCCTGTAGGGAACACAATTTTTTTGTATCTTAATTTAACTATCGTGTGTTTGCAATGTAGAGTACCATGAGCATAACTCAAAAATAAAAATAAAAAATAAATATCTCTAGAGGAGAGAAAGAAGAAGAAAATGAAAAAGAAAATGTCAGGTTTGCCATTCACCAACAGGCATATCAGTGTCTATACAAAATTTCCCTTCACCTGTATTCCCATTCTCCACCCTTTGTGCATGACAAGGTACAATGCAGTAATACTGGTGTCATCGTGCTGTTGAGATATACTGGGTTCGGGCAGAACTCTGAAGGACCTAGGCATGTGGAGTTTGAACTGTACTTGGGTCCATGTATTGTACCACCCTGTGTGAACGCAAAAGATGAAGAGGAAACTGTAGAGAAACAGAATAGAGGTTGGTGACAGATGAGTCTGTAGAGGTGAAGAAGATTTTATAAAAATTTGACAACTGCATTGGGCACTACGGGGAAGTGATTCTCTACTTGGTCTACTCCCCTTAAAAAAAATTCTGTCTGTCTTATCTCTACTGGGACTATCCCAGCCATCAATCCAGTGTCCTGTCAATCCTAAATTCATAGATAACCCGGTATCTGTGAGATAATTTCCTCTACCTGTGATGGACATGCATCTAGAACAGCAGAATGCGACATTAGTCTTCAAGTTTTGTCAAAGAGTAATGTTGCATTTATTTTGTTCTTCCCATTAGCCGAATCTGTGTTTTCTATATGGCTTATGATTCCTTACTATATGTCCCTTGGTCCCGTCTATGTGTTTAATAATGTGGCTTGTGTTTTCTGTCTAGGGGGTCTATATTGACTATGTGTCCTACTATTCCTACAATCTCTGGCAAAATGCCCTTCCTTCCTACAAGTGTAACATATTATTGACCATTAGGGATCTGGGGTTTGGACTGATGGGTCTTTCCTGTATGTGCCAGTATACTTACCGTCCTCAACCTCTCCACCTGTTGTTCTCTGCACCTAGCACTATTCTTGTGATGTTCAATAGCACACTATCTAAGATTAGCTACTGTGACTCCTTTCCAATTTGGCAAAGAAGTCTGCACCCTGACACTCAATGCCTTATTGAGCCCGTCCATTTGCACAGAGACAACCACGTCCCATTTGCCGAATTAGTTTTTACCAGTGATCTTATCCAGATGGAGAGTTTTCTATTACTGCAAGAGACAAAAACAAAAAAAAAACAGTTTAACAAGCTTCTAGGTCATGCAAAGTATTCATTCAATCCTTCTCATCCCGTATTAAGGGTCTGTACATGGTCCAACAAACATTTCCGAGCTCATCTTGACTAGGGGCATTACTAGGAATGAATACTTCTTATATGGTAACTGAAAGAAATACCCAGGGGTTACCTTGTCTCTGTCTGCTTTCCTACTGGCAAATACTAATGTGCGGACAGGTTTTTCTCCATTTCTGACGTTACTCTTAATTTTTTTTTGTTTTATTTTTGGGTTTTACTATATATGTACACGAATGATACCATACTTACCTCTTCCACTGGTCTCAGCCACTTTCCCCACAGGCTACTGCTCTTCTTTTACCGGTTGGATACTCCTCTGGGTACATGAGAAATGGCTGAAAACAATCAGGTCACCTTCTCCTCCTAAATAAAACTTCAACATTCATTAGTACATATATAGGTTACAGTCATATTTTTCATATTTTTATTATTTTCTATAGTTTGTATGCTGGCCGTAACTGCTTCCACATATACATATGGCGGTGTACTTGCATTCTCTTTTTTTTATCTTCCTACTTGTTTATTGTTGCTACAAGTTCAAACAGTTCTTATATTTCCATTCTTGTCTTATATGACTTTGGTTAGACATACCACCTGCAATACCTTAGGATCAAACTCACCAACCCTTCTTGCTGTCACAGGTTTAAACAATTTATATGTCTGACCCTTTGTTTTCGGGATTTTATCAGACATATTCTTATCCTTAAGTTCTGCAATACCTCTGGTTCAAAGCTGCCCACCCTAGGGAATGGTTCCCTATCTTTGTCAGTCATACGTTCCCATTCAGACAAAAAGTCTTCAGCGTGTGGACCATATTTCCCACATATAATACTTTTTCCTTTAAACTTCGCTGACCCCCTGGGCCGTGGCTCTTCAACCTGAACCCTGGTTAAACGTCCCTTACTTGAGCAACTGGCTCCCATAATTGTGGGCCTTTTTCCACAAACACCAAAATACTCAATATAAGGTGACGGTGAAAGTTCTCCGAGCGCTCTTCACCTGCTCACGCCCACGTTGGCCAGTACTACCATACACTGTCGATAGCGAAGGCAATGTACCCAATTTAGGGCCCCTATTGACCTATATTTACTGGAAGTTTTTAGGAATAACCTACCCTTTCCATTAAATTATCTGTCGTTGGAGATTTTCCTGAGAGAGACCAGCGAAAACTCCCTATGCGCTTTATTATACACAAATCACGCTTGCGTATGCCCTATACAGCGCTAATGATACCGCGATTTTATGCAAAAGCTCGTAAAAAGGATATCACGTTGCGCTATATATCGCACTCACAAACGCGCGGTCCAATCGCACAGCATATAGGTACTTGTTACTTATCTGCCGTACGACCACTGGAATCGAATCACAAGCTGCGAAACCTCAGCTGGAGCGTATCAAAAACTATATGGGTCACAACACAATTCACATTTCCCTACCATGCTCCTGTGTAAGTCTCCTCACGACTTACGTATTAAACCTTATACTAACGTGAGTCAGCCGCCTCACGCCACCAAGCCTCCACTCACTCGATGTACCACACGACGGGATACCGAATTCCCTGGGTTCGAATATCCACTCACTCCTACGTTCGCTCACTCAAATACACTTTGTTTTTCTGTACAGAAAATTTTAATTCATTCAGATAGGTAGCTTTACCCCCAGAGGCAATACAGATTAAAAAAAATGTATACTAATCTGCTTTAGAAACCGGGCAGTTTTGTGCTATTGTACCATGGCTACTGTCCCACCTTTTAGCTTAACGACACTATTGTGTAATTTGTACTTAGCGCCCATACTCTTACGCACTTTGCGTAAACACGCGACCGTGCGTGTCTCTTACGCTGCGTGCGCAGTCCTGTACTTTGTCTGAGACACGTGTACAAAACCGTACGTCAGCAATAAAACAAATCCCACAACTTCTATAAATGTGAGCAATACTAACTATAATCGCTCACTTAACACAACACACAGTTTTTTCTGTATAAACCTTTACAACCAGGCCAGACTGCTTTTGTGCTTTACACTTACTTCCTTAAACATTTATTTTAGTTTTAACTATATAGCAACAAATGTATCCGGTTTCACACAGATCTAAATGAATCTAGCAATAATCAATAATTTAAATGATATGATTCAGATTGGATAGCTATCTTGCAGAACATACACTGATATAAATATACACATAATTATAATAATATTATATATATGTACCATTCACTGGTCTCCTATGAGACACCTTACCTCTTATTTGCATATCAAAGCTATTTGCTTTTGCCTGCTAAGAAAAAGCAGTTACACAGGTTAATTTGCATTTCAATGGCTATCTTATAGCAAGCAGATTCTACAAGTCTTGGAAGGAAAAAGAGAAAAAAAAACCCAAACCCCTATCTTTCCTTTTTCTATCTGTGCAATTTCTTACCCCAAGCCAAGCATTTATCTTACCATTTACTCTTACTAGGCCCAATTGAAACTATTTGTAATTGACTATGGCATGGGTTAAATAAATGCATTGGTAACTCGTAAATGGTGATGTGACCAGGGACAGCTGATTGTTCTGAGCAGACTGAAAATCAGCTATTTAGGAAATGACCTTCCTAAAATGGCCACTGCTCCTCCCCCTTCCACATGCATGAGGATTACACAAAATGGTGGACAGGCCATGTGGTTAGTCCAAAATGGAGGATAGACCATGCGGCTTCCTTTGTCACAAAGAAATCACACACCATACAAGCACCAGAAGTTATTTTAGGCCTGAGTTAAAAAAAACTATATCAAGGCTATACAGTACTTTTAAACCTACTTAACAGATAAACAATCCAATCTGAATCAAACACAATATGACTTATTTGAACCTTGTTTTGCAACAATAAAAATACATTTTATCATCTTAAATATTATGAGAAACGCATTGTCCCTTGAAATTTCATATCATTGGCTTACTGATAACACAACAATACACACGGATATGATTTTCTCAGCTTTACGATGCGTCCACCACAAGCTGATCGACCACAGCGTCGCGTTTATAATGTACAGTGCATCATTAAGACCATGATATCCCGGACAAGCCCCCATCTGTGAATGCCAAATTGTTTCCTCACAAATATTTAAAATGCCCGCTCTAATATATATTGTAAACACTTGCACATCTTATTACCTTGTGCCATGAATGTGCACTATACATAGCAAAACACTGCATCCCATAAGAGAAAACAATACACCCACACATTATCTGAGTTCCAAAGCTCATTGATGTATATATTTGTTATTAAAAGGATATGGATTCAATATATTACAAAGTACAGTATACCTATAGTTACATGGTTACACTCACACAGTAAGCAGTTAAAACATACAGTTACATACAGTTACAGTTACATGCCAGCAATACAATTACCATTTCCTCAATGCATCTTATGTCTCTCTCTCTCTGTAAATAAATACAGGAACTGATCTGCCAGCAAGTCCATCATCCTCTGAGACCAAAACAGGAACTGCCCTCCTGTGTGATCAGCAAGTGTTATCTAGTTTTTGGGGGAGGGATTCATGATGAGTCACTAGTCTCTTTGTATATGCTAATCAGGTTCTGCCTTGAAGACATCCAAAGGGCTGGCCTGCGTTTCCTGTCCACTACCTGTTTGGAATATCTATTGTTCTAATAAAAGTGATTTTAGCTTTTATACATTTAATCATAATTATCCGCTGCAATGTCCCACAACTTCACAACAAGCATCAAATGAATCTACACATCAATCTGGTTGCTTCAATAGTAAACATGACCGGTCTATCTTGTTTCATTCAAATAATACACATACATGACATTACTTGATCATGGCCCTCATTCCGAGTTGTTCGCTCGCAAGCTGCTTTTAGCAGCATTGCACACGCTTACTCTGCCACTGCGATCAGTTTAGTCAGTTTCGTTCCTGGTTTGACATCACAAACACACCCAGCGTTTGCCCAGGCACTCCCCCGTTTCTCCAGCCACTCCCGCGTTTTTCCCAGAAACGGCAGCGTTTTTTTCACACACTCCCATAAAACGGCCAGTTTCCGCACAGAAACACCCACTTCCTGTCAATCACATTACGATCACCAGAACGAAGAAAAAACCTCGTAATGCCATGAGTAAAATACCAAACTTCTTAGCAAATTTACTTGGCGCAGTCGCAGTGCGAACATTGCGCATGCGCAATTAGCGGAAAATCGCTGCGATGCGAAGAAAATTACCGAGCGAACAACTAGGAATGACCACCCATATACAATTCTAAATCATCATGATGTCTGGCGCTTGTTACCACCACAATTATGTACTGCATGAAATAAGTGTTGAATCCATCTCTGTGGCATGTCCGTGTAAATGCGTGTATTACCATATATTGCTGTGTTCGCTGCGCGTATTTGCAAGTATAGCGAATTATATGTGTGTAGTTTGTACGTTCTTTTTATGTAATATTTTTTGACTTCGACAATCCATAAGGGATATTGGGGACAACTAAGTATGATGGGTATAGACGGGGTCCAAAGGAGCCAGTGCACTTTAAATTTCTTCAACTGGGTGTGCTGGCTCCTCCCCTCTATGCCCCCCCTCCCACAGGCAGTTTAGAAAAAAGTGCCCTCAGGAGAGGATGCGCACTCTGCAGCTCCAGAGAGTTTTCTTCAGTTTGTTTTCAAACTTTTTTATTTTCGGTATGCTGTTTGGGCAACAGCATACCTGAACTGTGGGAGTTAGGGGGGGGGGGGGGGGCGGTCACTGACCACCGTCCTGAGGGGTTGTTGTACAGCATGGTACTGCGCCTTAGCGATTACGATCGCAGCATGCCGCACACCCCTAACAATGTCTGAAGGTGATGACAGCGGTGAGTACAAACCGGGGGCCCTGCTAGGGGGGTCCCCGGTTCTTAGAGCTGCAAAAATGCAGGGGAGGCATACAAGACCCTCTTGGGGGGGGGGGGACCCGTTATAGCCCCCTGTGTACACTGGCAACTGGGGTGAAAACTAGCACTTGTTGTGATGTTTACACTTCTAGGGAGACTTTACCAGTATAAATATAACTGAAGCTCCAACGTCAATACAGGGGGAAGAGCTTCCTCAGAGTGGGACCAGCTGCGTTTTGGCGCCTTCTCTGCTTACAGCTGCAGCAGCAGGCACACACAGCTCTTCCAGACACTCAGGATATCGCTGGAAACTGGTACAGGGGTGTAGCAAAGGAGAGTCGCTATTGTACACAATCTGTGTCCTTAAAAGGACAAATACTCTGGAGTTTCACCATGATATATCAGCTTGCAGCCTCACTAGGGCTATTTAGATTGGATGTGCTGTTCCCTTCTCTCTGTCTCCCTCTCACATACAGTAAGGCAGACTTGCTATTGTATTACTTGTCTGTGTGTATGTGTATATAAGTTTTGTTTACTGTAACCATGGTAAAACACAAATTATGCAGTGTATGTCACACCAGATTCTCTCCCTCTTCATCTGGTTCCATATCATGTGAACAATGCAGCCAGTCCTCTGGGGGGGAGGGTCAAGAGCCTTCCTGTCTAGGTGCCATAAAATCTGTGATGTCAGATATGTCATCTCAGCTCACTGCTAATGCTCAAAAAACTCAACAACTGCAGCAGACTGTTGCAGACCTAGCTGCAAGGCCAGATAATCCACAGCCCCCCTCTCTAGATCAGGACCACAAAAGCGTGCGTTACCTGCTTTACTCTAAGACTTTGATGAGGAGATACAGGAGGAGGGGGAGGAATTGGATCCTGTTACTGGGGATTCCCCTTCTACACAGAGTATTGAGCCCCTCATTCTAGCTGTACGGGATGCGTTAAAACTCCCTCTAGAGGACGCTGCGACACAGCAGTCGTTTTTCTTGACAAAGAACAAACTGAGTGTCACTTTCCCTGATTCTGCAGAGTTAGATGACCTGTTTAAGTTAGCCTGGAAAAATCCAGATAGAAAATACCAAGTGTCAAGACAGTTTTTGCACACTTTCCCATTTGCTCCTAAAGGCAGGAAAATCTGTGAAGAACCCCCGGCTGTTGACGTATCAGTCTCTCGCCTATCTAAAAAGGTGGTACTGCCAGCTCCGGGCTCCTTTACCATTAAGGACCCTGGGGATAGAAAAATAGAGACTACACTGAAGTCTATCTACACAGTAGCGGGTATATCGCAAAGGCCAGTCATAGCAGGTTGCTGGATGACTCATGCCATTCATACGCGGGCTACTCAAATTCAGGAGGGCCTCTTGGGAATATGCCGCTGGTCACTACGGTGACTCTCCTAAAGCACATTCAGAACACTGCACACGTCCTGTGTGACTCTCTCAAGGAGATAGGCAATATTAATGCTAGTACCACTGCTATGGCAGTGTCGGCGCGCAGAGCTTTGTGGTTGCGTCAGTGGATAGCAGATGCAGAATCCAAGCGCAGTGTAGCGTCTCTCCCTTTTTCAGGGTATTGGCTCTTCAGGGTGGAATTGGATACGTGGCTTTCTAAAGTTACTGCAGGGAAATCCAAGTTTCTCCCCTCTGGGGCCCCGTCGACTAGGCGTTCCTACCTGGGGCCGTCTACTCAGTCCTTTCGGTCTAACAGATTTAGATCTAGAGCCAGAGGTGCCTCCAATGCTATTAGAGGCACCAGACGTAAGTCAAGAAAACCAGCAATCGCATGTTCTCAGGAGAGCACCAGTTCAGCTTCCACTAAGGCCTCAGCATGACGGTGCCCACCCACCTCGAGAAGATCGACTGTGTCACTTCAGCCGCATCTAGGAAAGCTCCTGCCAGGATACCTTGGTAAGGGACCTCATCTCTCAGGGCTACAAGCTGGAGTTCGACTGCGCTCCTCCAGAACGATTTTTTGAATCAAGCTTACCAGCTTTGGAGGATACGCGGGTTACGCTGCAACAGGCCATCCAAAAATTGGTCCAGTTCCAATTCATTGTTCCAGAGCCACTGCAACAACAGGGAAAGGGTTACTTGTCCAATCTGTTCGTGGTACCGAAACCGGATGGTTCAGTAAGGCCCATTTTGAATCTAAAATCCTTGAATCCTTACCTAACGGTTTTCAAGTTCAAGATGGAATCCTTGCGAGCAGTGATTGCGGGCCTGGAAGAACAGGAGTTCATGGTCTCCCTGGATATAAAGGACGCCTACCTCCATATCCCGATTTGGCCACCTCACCAGGCTTACCTGAGGTTTGCCCTGCTGAACAATCACTACTAGTTCCTGTCCACAGCTCCGAGGGTGTTCACAAGGGTGATGGTGGAGATGATGTTCCAACTCCGGGTCCAGGGGGTCAATATTGTTCCTTATCTGGATGATCTTTTGATAAAAGCGAGATCCAGGGAGCTTTTTATTGCTCCATATAGACCGCACTATCCAACTTCTGTCACACCATGGGTGGATCCTCAATTTACAGAAGTCCCACCTGGAGCCAACTCAGCGGCTCCTGTTCCTGGGTATGTTGCTGGATACTGTGGCCTCCCAGTGGTCAAAGCAAGAACACTTCAGGAGATGGTCTGCATGGTTCTAAGGCCTACTTGAATATCCATCCATCTTTGCATAAGATTGTTGTAGTAGATGGTAGCCTCAACGTTTCAATTAGATTTCTTGAGCAAGTGGTCCGGATCACATCTTCAGATGCACCGGATAATACGGCTGTCACCTCAGGCCAGGATTTCCCTCCTGTGGTGGCTGCAGTCCTCCAACCTACTGGAAGGTCGCATTTTCGGGATTTAGGATTGGATCCTTCTCACGACAGATGCGAGTCTGAGAGGATGGGGAGATGTCACCCAGGGGGCTCAGTTCCAGGGCAGGTGGTCAGCTCACGAAGCCCTCCTTCCGATCAACATTCTGGAACTTAGGGCGATCTACAATGCTCTTATTCAGGCCTCCCCTCTGCTCAGGGATCACGCGATCCAAGTTCAGTCGGACAACACCACGGCAGTGGCATACATCAATGAGGACAGAGTGGAGCTCAGGACTAGGCAGCAGCTCCTGCCGAAGGTCGTCTCTGAATTCCACTTGAATCAACCTATAGTGGTTCTGTCAAGTTCTGGCACTTCTGCTCCTCCGGAGGCATTGGATGCTGTGAAAGCCTTGAAGATCTATGTCAAAAGAACGGCTCGGATCAGAAAGACAGATTTCTTGTTCGTGCTGTATGATGCGCAGAAAAACGGTTGTCCTGCTTCAAAGCAGTCCATTGCTCGTTGGCTTAGACTTACTATCTAACAGGCCTATGTGTCAGCAGCCTTACCTGTTCCACAGTCTCTGAAGGCCCACTCTACAAGATCGGTGGGGTCTTCCTGGGCGGCTGCCCGTGGAGTCTTGGCCTTACAACTATGCCGAGCTGCTACCTGGTCGGGGAAGAACACCTTTGTGAAGTTCTACAGGTTTGATACCCTGGCCAAAGAGGATTCCCAGTTTGGGCAGGTGGTGCTACAGACGTCTCCACACATTCCCACCCGTTCTGAAAACTTTGGGACGCCCCCAACGTACTAAGTTGTCCCCATTATCCCTTATGGATGCTAGAGATAATAGGATTTTAATTACCTACCGGTAAATCCTTTTCTCGTAGTCCATAAGGGTTATTGGGCGCCCATCTCAGTGCGTTGACTTTTCTGCAGGTTATCTCTTCTATGGTTACCTGTTCAGCTGTCTTGTTACCAGCCGTTTCTGGTCCTTTATGTTAGTGGTGTGCTGGTGTGTAAATCTCACCACTCGCTGTTGTTTTGTTCCTTCTCTCAAGTATGTCCTTTCTCCTTCGGGCACTATTTTACCTATAACTGCCTGTGGGAGGGGGCATAGAGGGGAGGAGCCAGCACACCCAGTTGAAGAAAGTTAAAGTGCACCGGCTCCTTTGGACCCCATCTATACCCATCGTACTAAGTTGTCCCCAATATCCCTTATGGACTACAAGAAAATGATTTACCGGTAGGTAATTAAAATCCTATTTTTGGGTGCACACAAAACAGGCCCAAGTGGTGCACCTGGATGGTGACCACACACAGTCAGAGTCGAACGGAAGCTGGGTTTGTGGTGAACGGTTCTCACAGATTTCCGCATACTGCGCTTGTTCTGTAGAAGGAAATTGGCGACTGACATATACACACGGGGCGCAAGTGCGGAAAGATTGATCCTTCTGTTTAGCAAGGTGTCCTCCTATCCTGACAGACCACCGATGGTCCCCTTCTCCAGAATCTCCCTGCAACAAGTGTCCTGTTTTCCAATTAAGGCCTGCGTGAGGCAAATTAGTCCCGGATAATTATGTGTACATTGATAATGGCTGAGAGAAAACACACAATGCTCTGTGACCTCTCACCGCAATGTAAAGATTGACCCTTCGTTACTGCAGGGCTCGGGGGTTTGGGCTCGGGAATTCTTGGCTTCATTAAGGCTGCATTACATCTTTGACCTCAGTGGTGCCAAAGAGGTTAATGCAATTTTTAATAGCCCTTTGATGACATTTTCATAATTGGGAACAATTTATGTCCAATAATCGTACGCCTGAACTTTGGGAAGTTAAGTGAGTAGTTTAAATTGATGATAAAGATAAGTGTCACTGCATCTACAGTTCAATAATCATAGACATTTTGATTAGGATGTGCTTAATTATGATAACTAACGGGCCTAGCAATGAGGGTAAAACTGCCGCTGCCTTCTATAATGTGCTAGTTATTTCACAATTAACTTCTACACGGGAGGGCCTGGCTCAAGTAATCTTACTATCAGATTGCGCGGTAGGCACTTTGTCTGCCTATAATTGCCGTAAACTATTTTTTTAATGTTTTCCTGGTATACAATTTTCCCGTGATATGGTCTAAGCCGGCTTTAGCAAATACCTACATATTGCAGTAATCTATCTGCGTGCTGGTCAGCGGCACTTACAATCCAATATTTACCTCAGAATGCCTAAATTACAGAGACGGATATGCAAATTGGACATTACGTCGCTCAGTCACGGCAACAAGTGAAAATATTATTACCGAAAAAGTACTGAGTGCTCCTTGATGATCACGATCGTTGTCCTTATTGTGTATCTGAAAATATTCTGTTTCATGAAAACGCTCGTTTTAACAGGTTTCCTTTTATCGACATGGAGCTTGGTCTTGGAAAACGTACACTACGTGCCTCTAAAAAAAAAAAAACTATTTAAAAAAAAATTATTTTAAAAAACGACATTATACAATGCAAGTTTAATTTTTGCAATCCTATCTGGGTGTTAGAATTTTTTTATACGGAGACCCTTTGAAATCTCCAATGTTTTGTTTTTTTTGTTGTTTTTTTTGGCTGCCCTATTAAAAAACGACATCTTTCCTGATCAAAATGTACATAAAACGATCCGTAACGGTGAAAATTAAATATGCTGATTTGAAATGCCGACATTGCATATCAGCTCGTCTCCGTTTGATATGGATTTCAGCATGAAAAAATTTAGAACAACACGATGATGTCACTTTGATCTGCCAAAGAGTGATCAATACACAAAAAGTTGGCCTTCTATTGGATGTTGACCCTATTTTATGTGAACATGAATGAGGCCTTCAAAGAACAAAACATCAATAGCTTTAATAACAAACACACATTTTTACGTACATCAAATAACACCGGAATAAAAGGGAATTTAAACTAGTGTTGAACTCGGTACTGGAAGAGAGGAGAAAAAAAAAAAAAAAACAATAACCAGAAAAAAAATTAAAGGATTAAAAACGTTAAAAAAAAATGCAAAAAAAAAAAAATTTGAAAAAAAAAAAACCCTCAATGTAATCTGTGCCCTGCTGGAAAATGTAAAAGTTATCGCTGCACAAAGAACCTCTGGAGCGGCCTGCCTTCCAAAATTTCTATTGCACTCTCTGCTGTTGCTTGTGTATGGCAGAAGCAGCATCTTTGTATTATACGAACAGTCTGCTTCATAATCAGATACCATCTGTCGCTGCATCTGAACTTGTTTTCAACATCTGTGCATTCTGGTCTTAACAAAGCTTTAAAAACCAATTCAAAAACTTTCACAGATCACTGACTAAATATGTACGTTTACCATTTTTCATGTTAGTTTAAAATATTCCTTCAGTGCGCACATCCCCCCCCTAGACCGGAGATTGCAAAGACACGTTCACTAGTTGCTCTAATAAGCTTATTTTCTAATGGCCTCGGGCAGCCAAGTGCAAAAAGAGGGACACTTGCTTAGACACCAAAAGGGCCAATCGCATAGTTTCTTTGGTGCCAATAAAGTCCCCATTTGCCAATGAGGAACCTGAAAGTTGATAAGCGACCATACCCCAATGACTCAAAATGACACTATAGATAAAACTACAACCAAGGGGAGAATCAACTGGATGGCTCAGACGCTGCTTAAGTGAGTTTGAGCAAATGGCGGAGTAAAATGATGAGTGCCCCCGGGGGAATTTGCTGTGTAGTTACTTTGAACTGGTTTCAGGAAACAGAAGTACATCTTTGCAGAACTTGTAGCCAGCCTACTGGCAGATGCTGTCCGATACTGCTTATGTATACATCAGTTACACAACACTAAAACAGAGATTGAAATTTTTAATTTAGTCATGGCAGTTGGGCTAAAATGATCGCTTTTTCTGAAACCATTAAACGGGGCTGCCTAATGAAGTAGAAGACTGGCACGCAGGATGCTGATGAGATGTCGCTGATTCCAAGTTACAGGGCGAGGAGGGTAGGCAAGCATATCGCCGAACCCTCCCTCTGTAGTTGTATAATGAGACCAGGATGGCAGGGAGAGGAGAAAGTGATATTCTAGCAACACTTCCCCGTCCAGACGGGCTGCTTCCCCGCATCTACAACCTTTATTTTGGAAAGCACCTTTTTTTTTTCCCAGCACTGGAAAGACAACGCAGAAATGATTTCAAATGGGCTGTCGCTGGGACTGCAGCTGAGGTGGTTTGCGGCATCGTAAAGGCAGATTGGTAAACAGGAGGAAGAAGAGACACATTCGCTAATTGAGTCCATTGAAAGATTTCGCCATAAACATTGCTCTATTTATAATACTGCTCCAGGCAAAGAGGCTCTTAAAGGTGCACAGCCTATCATTTCGCCGTCTTAAGGTCATGACGGAGCAGAGGAAAGATCGCCTTTAGGTCAATGTAATAACACCCTTGTGTTACCTAATGGATGACTTGTGAGTGGCGTCGGCCCTCTCGGAGAATAATTACGTTTTTTCCTTCTCTGGGAGTAAAACCTTTGTAGAGTGATAATGCAAAAATAATTTTTCCTAATAGCAGAGCGCAAACAGTTTAAAACGTCAATAAGGGCCATTAATAAGTAAGTATGCAAAGATGTAAAAGCGGGGAAAACTTCATAAACTCGTACTTATACATACAGTATATAGTCTTTATAAATACTCTGCTGTGTGTTGCTCGAAAAAAATGGTTTTAAGGAAGTCAAACAGTTTCCACGAGGTTTAAGTATTGATGATTGCACCGCTAATATATTCGCAGCCATTGTACCAGTGAAATCTGTAACCAGTTTGACATTTTGCAGCATCTCTACTGATGACAATTTGTGCGTGGCTAGACGCATGTTTCTCCAAATGGCGGGCACACTTGGAAATAGGGTTTTGTTTGGAAATGCATGTGCACAAAACTCAACTTTAACTAATAGTGTTAGTGAGTTTTTGCACTTTGGGGGTGATTCCGAGTTGTTCGCTCGCTAGCTGCTTTTAGCAGCATTGCACACGCTAAGCCGCCGCCCACTGGGAGTGTATCTTAGCTTAGCAGAATTGCAAATGAAAGATTAGCAGAATTGCGAATAGAAATTTCTTAGCAGTTTCTGAGTAGCTCCAGACTTACTCCTACACTGCGATCAGTTCAGTCAGTTTCGTTCCTGGTTTGACGTCACAAACACACCCAGCGTTCGCCCAGACACTCTTCCGTTTCTCCAGACACTCCCGCGTTTTTCCCTGACACGCCTGCGTTTTTCCGCACACTCCCAGAAAACGGTCAGTTTCCGCCCAGAAACACCCACTTCCTGTCAATCACACTACGATCAGCAGAACGATGAAAAAACTTTGTTACGTCGTGCGTAAAATACCAAACTTTTGTGCTAATTTACTTGGCGCAGGCGCGCTGCATACATTGCGCATGCACAGTTTGCGACTAATCGCTCCGTAGCGAGAGAAAAAAACGAGCGAACAACTCAGAATGACCCCCTTTATCCCTTCATTCACAACCATCATTTACTGCACCTAAGCATATTAGTGTGCCTTTCGGAAGCTACATTAATAGACTGACCAGTGCCCTAAATAATTTTTCCAAGGCCGCAGGTTTTTCAGACTTGTGCTTGTTATGCTCTGTTGTCAGATGGAGCCGGGTCTTGACTTCGGGAGTGTTATACATTAGTGAACGAAGCCGAGATATTTTCTTTGCTGCAGAATTAGGGTCTACGGTCCTCATTCAGTAGCCATCACCACTGCTGCGTGGACACAGACGGCCGCGTTCTGGTGCTTTCAGGTCCTTGCCCTGTGCCGGGCGGCGCATCAGACGTCGATCAAGGGTAAAAATTATTATGGCTACGCCCGAAGATAGCAGAGAGATACAGTGTTAGCAGTAAATGAGAATGTTGCATTACCCTATTCATATACAATATAGGGGGTCATTCTGACCCGATCGCACGCTGCAGTTTATCGCAGCGGTGTGATCGGGCAGAACTGCGCATGCGCCGGTGCCGCAGTGCGCCAGCGCATGCCAGACGGCCAAGAGCCGTCGGGCCGCTACGATCGCCTCTGCCTGATTGACAGGCAGAGGCGGTCGCTGGGAGAGGGGGGGCGGAACGGCGGTGCTGGTCGGGAGCTACTCTTGAAGTGCAAAGCCATCGCCACTGTGCGATGCCTTTGCACTTCTGCTGGGGGGGGGGGGGCGGCACTGACATGCGGGGCAGGATAGCCCTGAGCAGGGCGTCCCCCCGCATGTCAGTGTGATTGATCGTAGCTGTGCTAAATTTAGCACAGCTACGATCAACTCGGAATGACCCCCATAGTGTAAAGTGTGATGTACAGAAAAGAGAATACTGATATTAAGAATGGTATATTTTAGATGTAAGCTGTAAAGAAATAGATAGGTCCCTACACCGATTGTTTACACCTCTGGAAGTGAAATGGGAATCTTGTTTACTACATTAGTCCACATGGAAATGACAAATAAATAATGCCTGTGGCTCCCCCATTCTTTCCAGGCAAGTGTAAGATGGACAAATAACTAGATAGCCAACACATTTGGTACAAAAAAACTACTATACAGTATACACTTTGAAGCATGAACTGCAGAATATCAGGTGATAGAATACTCTCTGTTTTGCAAAGTGATCAGTGATCACTAGAATGCTCTCTGTATTGAATAGTGATCACTGAAATGCTTTCTGTATTGCACAGTGACCAGTAGAATGCTTTCTGTATTGCACAGTGACCAGTAGAATTCTCTCTGTATTGCATAGTGATCACTAGAATTCTCTCTATGGCCCTCATTCCGAGTTGTTCGCTCGTTCTTTTTCATCGCATCGCAGTGAAAATCCGCTTAGTACGCATGCGCAATGTTCGCACTGCGACTGCGCCAAGTAACTTTACTATGAAGAAAGTATTTTTACTCACGGCTTTTTCTTCGCTCCGGCGATCGTAATGTGATTGACAGGAAATGGGTGTTACTGGGCGGAAACACGGCGTTTCAGGGGCGTGTGGCTGAAAACGCTACCGTTTCCGGAAAAAACGCAGGAGTGGCCGGGGAAACGGTGGGAGTGCCTGGGCGAACGCTGGGTGTGTTTGTGACGTCAACCAGGAACGACAAGCACTGAACTGATCGCACAGGCAGAGTAAGTCTGGAGCTACTCTGAAACTGCTAAGTAGTTAGTAATCGCAATATTGCGAATACATCGGTCGCAATTTTAAGAAGCTAAGATTCACTCCCAGTAGGCGGCGGCTTAGCGTGTGTAACTCTGCTAAATTCGCCTTGCGACCGATCAACTCGGAATGAGGGCCTATATTGCATAGTGATCACTAGAATTCTCTCTATATTGCATAGTGATCACACGAATACTCTCTGTATTGCATAGTGATCACTAGAATACTCTCTGTATTGCAGTGATCATTAGAATGTTCTCTGTATTGTATGGTGATTAGTAGAATTCTCTCTGTATTGTATAATGATCACTAGAATCCCCCCCCCCCCCCCCCCGCATGTCAGTGTGCCTGATAGCAGCCCTGCAAAATTTTGAATTAGGCCCATGATTTTGCCCATTTGCTAGCAAATTTGCTGCTGCGAATAGATCTATATTAGGCCCATAGTTTTCCTATTTCCCACCAGCTTCCAAACATATTGGAAAGTAAGAGAATTAGTGATGAGTTAGTGAGGGCTTTCGCATTTATATTTACAGATATATTGTATATAAAGAAATATATATTTATGGCAACATTTGTGCACAAAGGCTTTCTGCCCACTCTATAGCAGTGCCTGCAACATATGATTAAACAGTTCAATTGAAGCGCTGCCATTGTTCCCGTTATCTGCATTTACTATGTTATTTATTAACCTTTATTTATATAGCACCTACATATAACACAGCGATCACAGAGAATATTTTAGGATTTCACAAGAGTACCTGCTTTCAGGTAAAATCATCTCCCCATGTGCCCCCCCCCCCCCCCCACCCACCCCTCTTCCATGCACCTGCACTTCTCCCCTTCCCTGTGCCTGCACCTCTCCCCTTCCCTGTGCCTGCACCTCTCCCCTTCCCTGTGCCTGCACCTCTCCCTTTCCCTGTGCCTGCACTTATACCTCTCCCCTACCCTGTGCCTGCACCTCTCCCCTTCCCTGTGCCTGCATCTCTCCCCTTCCCTGTGCCTGCACTTATACCTCTCCCCTACCCTGTGCCTGCACCTCTCCCCTTCCCTGTGCCTGCACCTCTCCCCTTCCCTGCACCTCTACCTTTCCCTGTGCCTGCACCTCTCCCCTTCCCTGCGCCTGCAGCTCTCCCCTTCCCTGTGCCTGAACCTCTACCTTTCCCTGTGCCTGCACCTCTCCCCTTCCCTGCACCTCTACCTTTCCCTGTGCCTGCACCTCTCCCCTTCCCTGCACCTCTACCTTTCCCTGTGCCTGCACCTCTCCCCTTCCCTGCGCCTGCAGCTCTCCCCTTCCCTGTGCCTGAACCTCTACCTTTCCCTGTGCCTGCACCTCTACCTTCCCTGTGCTTGCACCTCTCCCCTTCCCTGCACCTGCTCTTCTCCCCTTCCCTGTGCCTGCACCTCTCCCTTTTCCTCCACCTCTACCTTTCCCTGTACCTCTCCTCTTCTCTGTGCCTGCACCTCTACCCTTTGTCAGCGTCCGGAGTCTTACCGGTACGCTGGGGCCACGGGGCTGGCTTCTCTGGTGGTGTGCGGGCAGCGGCGGAGGTGGGCTGCTGCGCTTAGTCCGTGGGCAGCAGTGGCGGCGGTGAGGGGGTCCGCTCGTAGCAGCGGGACGCTGCTACAGCGGGTCGCTCTTGCTGAGCCGTTGCTAGGAGACCAGAGGCAGTGAGCACTGTGGCTTTGCAGAAAGGTCTGCATTACTGGGCGCCGCCATGTTGGAGACCAAGTTTTAAGCATAGTTCCTGTTTCCTGTTTTTTCCAGCCAATCCATGGGATGGTCTCCCTATAAAAGGGGGCTGGTTTAGGACAGGGACGCCAGTGCTTCAAGTTACAACCCTGTTGTAGGTGCTTTAGCCTGTGCTCCCAGGATCCTTGTCGTATTCTGGTTACTCCTGCTCCTGCTTGGTCGGTTCCCTGTTGCTGCTGCAGTCCTGCTGTTCCTAACCTGCTACTGCCTGTGGAAGCGCTCCTGGAAAACCCGTTCCAGTAACACTCTTTGGGCACAGTCAGCCCCGGGTCTTCTGCCTCGTCTTTCAAGCCACACTCCACAGATCTACTTCACCAGCCACGTCTTTGTACCACCGACCACAACCTGCAGATTGTTATCTTCAGCCTCATCCCCCAAACCACAGTCCACAGTCCTTGTCTCCAGCCACGTCTTTTAACCACCATCCACAGTTCTGCAGTTCATTATTCACAACCTCGTCTTTCAAGCCACAACCTGCAGTTTTCTATCCGCAACTACGTTCTTTAACCATCGTGCTCCAGCCACAGTTCTCTACCTCAGCCCTGTACATAATAAATACTATTCATTGACTTTCAACCCTGCCTACGTTCTTCATTGCTCCGTGTCCCATGCGAAGGAACTATATCCAACCCCCTCATCTTGTTCACCCACAGCCATCTACCTCCTCGGGCAAGTCTCAGCTGCCGGATCCTCAAACTTTGCTAGACGTGACACCCTCCCCTGATCCTGCACCTCTCCCCTTCCCTGATCCTGCACCTCTCCCCTTCGCTGGGCCTGCACCTCTCCCCTTCCCTGTGCCTGCACCTCTCCCCTTCCCTGATCCTGCACCTCTCCCCTTCCCTGATCCTGCACCTCTCCCCTTCCCTGTGCCTGCACCTCTCCCCTTCCCTGTGCCTGCACCCTGATCCTGCACCTCTCCCCTTCCCTGATCCTGCATCTCTCCCCTTCCCTGTGCCTGCACCTCTCCCCTTTCCTGTGCCTGCACCTCTCCCCTTCTCTGTGCCTGCGCCTGCACCTCTCCCCTTCCCTGTGCCTGCACCTCTCCCCTTTCCTGTGCCTGCACCTCTCCCCTTCTCTGTGCCTGCGCCTGCACCTCTCCCCTTCCCTGTGCCTGCACCTCTCCCCTTCTCTGTGCCTGCGCCTGCACCTCTCCCCTTCCCTGTGCCTGCGCCTGCACCTCTCCCCTTCCCTGATCCTGCATCTCTCCCCTTCCCTGTGCCTGCACCTCTCCCCTTCTCTGTGCCTGCGCCTGCACCTCTCCCCTTCCCTGTGCCTGCACCTCTCCCCTTCTCTGTGCCTGCACCTCTCCCCTTCCCTGTGTCTGCACCTCTCCCCTTCTCTGTGCCTGCGCCTGCACCTCTCCCCTTCTCTGTGCCTGTGCCTGCACCTCTCCCCTTCCCTGTGCCTGCATCTCTCCCCTTCCCTGTGCCTGCACCTCTCCCCTTCCCTGTGCCTGCACCTCTCCCCTTCTCTGTGCCTGCGCCTGCACCTCTCCCCTTTCCCTGTACCTCTCCCCTTCCCTGTGCCTGCACCTCTCCCCTTTCCCTGTGCCTGCACCTCTCCCCTTCCCTGTGCCTGCACCTCTCCCCTTTCCCTGTGCCTGCACCTCTCCCCTTCCCTGTGCCTGCACCTCTCCCCTTTCCCTGTGCCTGCACCTCTCCCCTTCCCTGTGCCTGCACCTCTCCCTTTCCCTGTGCCTGCATCTCTCCCCTTCCCTGTGCCTGCACCTCTCCCTTTCCCTGTGCCTGCACCTCTCCCCTTCCCTGTGCCTGCACCTCTCCCCTTCCCTGTGCCTGCATCTCTCCCCTTCCCTGTGCCTGCACCTCTCCCCTTCGCTGTGCCTGCGCCTGCACCTCTCCCCTTTCCCTGTGCCTGCACCTCTCCCCTTCGCTGTGCCTGCGCCTGCACCTCTCCCCTTTCCCTGTGCCTGCACCTCTCCCCTTCCCTGTGCCTGCACCTCTCCCCTTCCCTGTGCCTGCACCTCTACATTTCCCTGTGCCTGCACCTCTCCCCTTCCCTGTGCCTGCACCTCTCCCCTTCCCTGCGCCTGCACCTCTCCCTTTCCCTGTGCCTGCACCTCTACATTTCCCTGTGCCTGCACCTCTCCCCTTCCCTGTGCCTGCACCTCTCCCCTTCCCTGTGCCTGCACCTCTACCTTTCCCTGTGCCTGCACCTCTACCTTTGCCTACACCTGCACCTCTCCCTTTCCCTGTGCCTGCACCTCTCCCCTTCCCTGTGCCTGCACCTCTCCCCTTCCCTGTGCCTGCACCTCTACCTTTCCCTGTGCCTGCACCTCTCCCCTTCCCTGTGCCTGCACCTCTCCCTTTCCCTGTGCCTGCACCTCTCCCCTTCCCTGTGCCTGCACCTCTCCCCTTCCCTGTGCCTGCACCTCTCACCTTCCCTGTGCCTGCACCTCTCCCCTTCCCTGTGCCTGCACCTCTCCCTTTCCCTGTGCCTGCACCTCTCCCCTTCCCTGTGCCTGCACCTCTACCTTTGCCTACACCTGCACCTCTCCCTTTCCCTGTGCCTGCACCTCTACCTTTGCCTACACCTGCACCTCTCCCTTTCCCTGTGCCTGCACCTCTCCCTTTCCCTGTGCCTGCACCTCTCCCTTTCCCTGTGCCTGCACCTCTCCCCTTCGCTGCGCCTGCACCTCTCCCCTTCCCTGTGCCTGCACCTCTCCCCTTCCCTGTGCCTGCACCTCTACATTTCCCTGTGCCTGCACCTCTCCCTTTCCCTGTGCCTGCACCTCTCCCTTTCCCTGTGCCTGCACCTCTCACGCCTCATACTGCAAAAATCCTATTGTGCAATCTCCTATATAAGAGCCCAGATCTGTGACCCTGTGCCTGGGCCTCTAACGCTGGGCGTGGCTAGGAGCTCTCATTGGGTTAGCAGCAGGTCTATCACACCCAGTCTACAGCTGATTGGGTGAGAAACGCCCTCCCACACAGGTTACATCCAATGGGAGGCTCTGCCCTTTGCTTGCTGTGTTTTCACAGAGCAGGATTAGCAATGGGGCTGATGGAGCTGCAGCTCCAGGCCCACACCCCAAAATAGGCCCACTGCATCTGCAGCATCATACCCTCCAACAATTTACACATCAAAATCGCTGCAAATTCCAAAAGGGGGCGTGGTCACGGGTAAAGTGACGTGGTCACGCCCCTTTTCCTATACTTTCAATGGAAGCTTGGAGAGTCAAAAATCGGTACAGACCATAAAAAAAGGTCCTGTACCTGCCAAAAAGCTGCAGCTGGAGGGTATGCCACTGCATCTGCAGCAAGTCTCTGCGCTGTACATAGGGGGGAAAACATCCTTTTACTGCAGCGTCCTATGTCCTGCTGCCAGTCCACCTGCCCCCTCCGGCATCAACAATCCCCAGTCCCTAGCCGCAGCGCAGGTGGAACAAAAGCTGCTGCGGCCACCGACATAGATGTGTATGAAAGAGGCGCAGCGGAAGGAGTTCATAGCCCTCCCTGCGCCGCATGCTCTCTGAGCCCCGGAGCCTCCACTGCGTGTGATGTCACAGAAGTGCCTCCCCGGCCGCCACAGCCGCACCCAGATCCCTAGAGGCCCTGACTCCGCAACACAGCACCTGGGCTGCCGGCCTGGAAGCCCTGAGATGGCTAATGTAACGGATAGAGTAGGTGATATCGCGGAGGGTAATGTCTGGACGCTGAATCAATGTAAAAGGTGACAGTGCTGTGCAGTGCAGTGGGTGTGCAGACAGGGCCGGTGCTAGGGTGTTCCGCGCCCCCCTGCAAACTATGAATTTGCACCCTTGCATACTTTACAAAGGCACAGCGCACATAATACCCCCTGTAGTAGAGACACTTACACATGTAACGCCCCCTGAACCAGTGACGCTTACACACGTAACGCCCCCTGTACCAGTGACGCTTAGACACGCAACGCCCCCTGTACCAGTGACGCTTACACATGTAACGCCCCCTGTACCAGTGACCATACACAAGTAACACAACCTGTAGCAGTGACGCTTACACACGTAACGCCCCCTGTACCAGTGACGCTTACACACGTAATGCCCTCCTGTACAGGGCCGTTTCTTGGGGCAGGCGAGCAGTGCAACCACACTGGGCGCCCGCCGCGGCACTAACTGTGGCTCCCTGCTTCCCCCTTCTATTTCTCCCCGAGTAACCCGCTTGGCGGGGCGGAGTTTCACGGAATGACGCGGTTGCGTCGTTACGTCACGACGCAACCCCGTCACTCCGCGAAACTCCCCCCCCCCTCCCCCCAGCGGAGTACAGAGGGGGATCCAAGTTAGGAAGAGGGAAAGGCCGGCGCATGGAGCGACTGGTGAGGCGGGCCGAAGAGTGGTAATCGCCTCTGTAAGTATTCTCTCTCTCTCTCTCTCAATGTGTAAAATGGGGACACCTGCCGTAATGTGTGAAATGGGGACTCTTGCATGCCGTAGTGTGGAGATTTAATGTATCAAGGGCATTGCGGTGTGTGGCATAATATGGTGCAGGGGGCATTACTGTGTGGGGCTTAATATGGTAGAATTATTTTTTTCCTGTGGTGGTCGTGATCTGTTGGAGCAGGGTCAAAAACTGGATTGTGAGGTAGTCTTTTCAGACGAGGCCATGCCCATTTAAATGAGGCCACACCCATTTAGATGAGGCCACGCCCCTTGCCGCGCGCACGCAAGGTTTTTTTTTTTTTTTATCTAGGTGTGTGTGTGGGGGGGGCACATTTTTTATGTCATGGGGGGGCGCATTTTTAAATCTCGCACTGGGAGCCAAATTGGCTAGAAACAGCCCTGCTCCTGTACCATTGACGCTTACACACGTAACGCCCCCCTGTACCAGTGACGCTTACACACGTAATTCCCCCCTGTACCAGTGACGCTTACACACGTAATGCCCCCTGTACCAGTGACGCTTAGACACGTAACACCCCTGTATCTGTGCCACTTAGACACGTAATGCCCTCTGTACCAGTGCCGCTTACACACGTAACGCCCCCTGTACCAGTGACGCTTACACAAGTAACACCCCCTGTACCAGTGCCACTTAGTCACGTAATGCCCCCTGTAGCAGTGCCACTTTGTCACGATCCGGGTATCTGGACGCCATTACTTACCCTTCAGATGCCTCCTAAGGCTGGCTCAGCGTTCCAGGACCGGATCCCATCTGTTATACTGATGTCCACATTCCTGCCTCCTCTCCTGTCACTCTGAGACGCGGTCACCGCAATGCCTGTTACATCCGGAATGGCGTCTCCCGCGGCCTCCGCAGCTGTTTCTGAGTTTATTCAAGCAGAATTTTAGAGTGATGATTACGTCAGCCGCGGCCTCCGCTGTGCCCGCGTGGTTAGGTGTGCACTTGTCAGTCTGGTGTCTCCTGTCTCCTGTGGCCGGCGCCGCCATTACTGTTTTAATTCCCACATGGATTACAAACCAAACTTCCCTCCAAGTGTCTGCATGGGCGCAGCCATCTTGGATTCTGTCATCTGTTCATTTCCACCAATCTGTTGTTTGCTATGTTAATCTGCATAATTGCCTAGCCAATCCCTTCCTTGCTGCAGGTATAAGTAATCTGTGCCTGAGCAAGGAAGGCGTCAGTGCCTTGGTTGTCAAACCTAGGGGTAAATTTACTAAGATTCGTATTTTCCCGTTTCAGGTCAAAGTTCAATCACGAATGACATCGAAAGTGTAAAACTGCAACTTTTTGAATTTATTACGCCTAATTTACTAGAGATGAGCGGGTTCGGTTCCTCGGAAACCGAACCCGCCCTTTACACTGGGCCGAGCGACTCGGATCTTCCCGCCTTGCTCGGTTAACCCGAGCGCGCCCGAACGTCATCATCCCGCTGTCGGATTCTCGCGAGGCTCGGATTCTATCGCGAGACTCGGATTCTATATAAGGAGCCGCGCGTCGCCGCCATTTTCACACGTGCATTGAGATTCATAGGGAGAGGACGTGGCTGGCGTCCTCTCCGTTTATAGAGAAGAGAGTGAGACTAGAGTAGAGAGAGACACAGTAGTAATTTTGGGGAGCATTAGGAGGAGTACTTTAGGAGGAGTACTACTACTTGCTGAAGTGATAGATAGATAGTGTGACTGTATAATGTATATCTGACTTGTGGGGGAGACACTGACAGTGGGGAGCAGTTAGAGTCTGAGAGCAGGACTCAGGAGTACATATAACGTACAGTGCACACTTTTGCTGCCAGAGTGCCACACTGCCATTGTGACCACACTGACCACCAGTATAATATATATTGTGATTGTCTGCTTAGGAGTACTACTTGCAAGTTGCTGATAGTGTGACCAGTGACCTGACCACCAGTTTAATAATCACCACCAGTTTAATATATATAATATATATATATAATTGTATATAATATATATATAATATTGTATACCACCTACCCGTTTTTTTTTTTCTTTCTTCTTCTTTATACATACTACTATAGTAGCTTACTGTAGCAGTCTGCGGTGCTGCTGAGCTGACAGTGTCCAGCAGGTCCGTCATCAGTCATTACATAATAAATATATATTATATACCTGTCCGGCTGCAGTACTAGTGATATATATTATATATATATATATATTGATTTCATCTCATTATCATCCAGTCTATATTAGCAGCAGACACAGTACGGTAGTCCACGGCTGTAGCTACCTCTGTGTCGGCAGTCGCTGGTCCATCCATAATTGTATACCACCTACCCGTGGTTTTTTTTTTCCTTTCTTCTTTATACATACTACTATAGTAGCTTACTGTAGCAGTCTGCGGTGCTGCTGAGCTGACAGTGTCCAGCAGGTCCGTCATCAGTCATTAGTACATAATAAATATATATTATATACCTGTCCGGCTGCAGTACTAGTGTGATATTATATATATATATATATATATTGATTTCATCTCATTATCATCCAGTCTATATTAGCAGCAGACACAGTACGGTAGTCCACGGCTGTAGCTACCTCTGTGTCGGCAGTCGCTGGTCCATCCATAATTGTATACCACCTACCCGTGGTTTTTTTTTCTTTCTTCTTGATACATACTACTATAGTAGCTTACTGTAGCAGTCTGCGGTGCTGCTGAGCTGACAGTGTCCAGCAGGTCCGTCATCAGTCATTACATAATAAATATATCTACCTGTCCGGCTGCAGTACTAGTGTGATATAATATATATGTTAGGGTCTCCTGCCCTGTGCTGCCACGTCGTCATGGCAACCGGGAGACAAGTGCTAGTGGAGTAACCTGAGCGCAGCTGATACTCCGGTTCGGGTCTTTTGCTGTGCAGTGGTTATAGGCTCTGTGCACGGCAGGGGATCCGGTGCTGGTTTTTGTGCTCACAGTCTGTGAGGTCTGAGTGGGGCGTGGACAGCACCTGCTTTATAAGGCCTCTTTTCAGGGTAAGCAGATGCTGCTGAATCTTTGTTGGTTAGTCAGTTCATGAAAGTTAGCCAGTACTGTGTAGCTTTGTATTTGTTTGTTGCTTACTGCAAATAGGCCTGGGGATTTGGTATTACACTCTGCCAATCCAGACCTAGCAGTAAGACTGGAGTCAGTCGTTTAGCTTGCTGGGGTTCTGTTACAACTCTGTGAACTTAGCAAGTTTGCGGCTGTATTCTAAGACTTGCCTGTCTAATCCTGTCTCACTGTGCTAGGTGTCAGGGGTCAGTTTAGTGGCAGTAAGCTAAAACCTGTGCACTGCAAGTGAGAAATAGGATTGTGGAGACTCTCCTTGTGTCTATCATTCCATCTCTGACCAAGGAGTTTACTGCCACACCCGTTGGTAACCCTTTAGGGTTTTGCTGTTGCCCTTAGCAACAGCATTTCGGGTTCTCTACGTATTAAAACTGTTAGGGTCTCCTGCCCTGTGCTGCCACGTCGTCATGGCAACCGGGAGACAAGTGCTAGTGGAGTAACCTGAGCGCAGCTGATACTCCGGTTCGGGTCTTTTGCTGTGCAGTGGTTATAGGCTCTGTGCACGGCAGGGGATCCGGTGCTGGTTTTTGTGCTCACAGTCTGTGAGGTCTGAGTGGGGCGTGGACAGCACCTGCTTTATAAGGCCTCTTTTCAGGGTAAGCAGATGCTGCTGAATCTCTGTTGGTTAGTCAGTTCATGAAAGTTAGCCAGTACTGTGTAGCTTTGTATTTGTTTGTTGCTTACTGCAAATAGGCCTGGGGATTTGGTATTACACTCTGCCAATCCAGACCTAGCAGTAAGACTGGAGTCAGTCGTTTAGCTTGCTGGGGTTCTGTTATTACTCTGTGAACTTAGCAAGTTTGCGGCTGTATTCTAAGACTTGCCTGTCTAATCCTGTCTCACTGTGCTAGGTGTCAGGGGTCAGTTTAGTGGCAGTAAGCTTAAACCTGTGCACTGCAAGTGAGAATCAGGATTGTGGAGGCTCTCCTTGTGTCTATCATTCCATCTCTGACCAAGGAGTTTACTGCCACACCCGTTGGTAACCCTTTAGGGTTTTGCTGTTGCCCTTAGCAACAGCATTTCGGGTTCTCTACGTATTAAAACACAACATCTTGCTTTTTACATCTGAGCAGTTCTAATACAAGGGAGATACCCAGTTCCTTAGCCTCTGGGCTTCTCTGTTCACTGTGTGTGTATTTTGTTACCCTATCACCTTCTGTGTACGTTATGTCATATTCCCCAGTTTGTCTGTGAGTCCATTTGTTTTGCATAACAGTTCAAACACCAGTACATTCCTGCAGACACTGGAGTGCATAACAGTTCTGACACTAGTACTTTCCTGCAGGCACTGGTGTGCATAACATATTCAGCAGCCTAATACTCCTGTTGAAATTTTGTGGGAATATGGAGCATACCCCTCAAAATACGTTGCAACAGGTGGTCGATCAGGTGCAGGTCCTGACTCGGCAATTTAATGATTTGTCCATTAAAATGCACACCTCCCAGGCTGCTGGCGGAGCTCCCGCAGCAGCAGCACCTGCAGGGGTTAAGGAGCCGAAAGTAAATCTCCCGGATCGTTTTTCTGGAGATCGCTCGCAGTTCTTTTGTTTCAAGGAGAGCTGCAAGCTATACTTCCGGCTTAGGCCTCAGTCTTCTGGGTCGGAGATTCAGCGGGTGGGCATAGTGATTTCCTTGCTACAAGGAGACCCACAGGTCTGGGCATATGGGTTGCAGCCTGACTGTCCGTCGCTTAAAAGTGTTGATGCTTTTTTTACGGCACTGGGCATGTTGTATGATGACCCTGACAAGACGGCCTCAGCCGAGGCTCAGATTTCGATCCTTAAGCAAGGGCGAAGGCCAGTTGAGGTTTACTGTACGGAGTTTCGGAGGTTGGCCCATGATACCCAGTGGAATGACCCAGCCCTGAGACACCAGTACCGAAGAGGTCTTTCTAACCAGATAAAGGACCAACTGGTACAATATCCCTTGCCTGATAGCTTGGATCAGCTCATGCAGTTATCCATCCGGGTGGATAGACGGCTGAGAGAGCGTAGGCTTGAAAGGGAGACTGAGATTTCCTTCCTTCCCAAGGGAACCTCAGACTCTGAGGAATTTTCTGAGGAGCCTATGCAGATTGGGGCTACCCGCCTCTCCTCGCGTGAGAAGACGCGGAGGAGACAGCAGGGGTTGTGTTTGTACTGTGGGAATAAAGGTCATGTGGTAGTATCATGCCCAGAAAAGCCGGAAAACTTCAGGGCCTGAGGGTGATGGGAAATATCCTGTCAGGCCAGAAGTCAGAATTTCCCAAGAAGACTTTTATCATTCCGGTGACCTTGAAGATCCTCGGTCAAACTGTCAAGACTGAGGCCTTTGTGGACAGTGGGGCCGACGGGGTTTTTATGGACCGCCAATTCGCCCTAAAACACTCTGTTCCCTTAGTACCCTTGGCATCGGAAATTGAGATTTGTGGGTTAAACGGGGAACCATTATCCCAAGGTAAAATTACCTCTTGCACTAGCCAGATTTCTTTGTTTATTGGAGCCACACACTCTGAAAAATTGTCCTTTTATGTGACTGTCTGTACTTTTGCCCCATTGGTGTTGGGGTTACCCTGGTTAAGGGCCCACAATCCTCAATTTGACTGGGTCTCTGGGGAGATTCTTAGTTGGGGTACTGATTGTTTCAGGAGTTGCTTGAGCCTTCCAGTCAGGCTCTCGCAGCTAAGTTTGCCAGGATTGCCAGGGTGTTATGCAGATTTTGCGGACGTGTTCTCCAAAAAAGTTGCAGAGGTACTACCTCCCCATCGCCCCTATGACTGTGCCATTGATTTGTTGCCAAATGCTAAGCTTCCCAAGAGCAGGTTGTACTCCCTGTCACGTCCTGAGACTCAGGCTATGGCAGAGTACATTCAGGAGAACTTGGCTAAGGGATTTATCAGACCTTCACAGTCTCCAGTTGGGTCGGGGTTCTTCTTCGTGGGTAAAAAGGACGGTTCGTTGCGACCCTGCATCGACTTCAGGGAATTGAACCGTATCACGATTAAAAACTCATACCCACTGCCTCTCATTTCGGTCTTGTTTGACCAGCTTCATACTGCCACCATTTTTTCTAAGATTGACCTACGCGGTGCGTACAATCTAATCCGAATAAGAGAGGGGGATGAATGGAAGACTGCCTTTAATACCCACTCAGGGCATTATGAATATTTGGTGATGCCTTTTGGGCTCTGTAATGCCCCGGCAGTCTTCCAGGATTTCATGAATGATGTGCTCAGGGAATATTTGGATAGATTCTTAGTTGTATACTTAGATGACATCCTAATCTTCTCCCATTCCCTGGAGGAACATCGGAAGCATGTACGCTTAGTCCTCCAGAAACTCAGAGACCACCGGCTTGGGGCGAAGCTGGAGAAGTGCGAATTTGAAGTTCAGCAAATCGCATTTCTAGGATATATTATCTCCCCAGAAGGTTTCCAAATGGAGGGTTCCAAGGTACAGGCAGTCCTGGATTGGGTGCAGCCCACTAGTTTGAAGGCGCTTCAGCGTTTCCTGGGCTTTGCGAATTTTTATAGACGATTTATCGCTGGATTTTCGTCTATAGTGGCGCCCTTGGTGGCACTCACTAAGAAAGGGGCGGATATTGCTCACTGGTCTTGTGAGGCTAAAGCGGCTTTTGCCCGTCTCAAAAGGGCATTTGTTTCGGCCAAGGTGCTGCGACACCCAGATCCAGAGCGTCCTTTTGTGGTGGAGGTGGATGCCTCTGAGATGGGTATTGGGGCAGTGCTTTCTCAGATGGGAGTGTCTGATAATCGCCTTCATCCCTGTGCTTACTTTTCCCGTAAATTTTCGCCTGCCGAGATGAATTATGACGTGGGTAACCGGGAATTGTTGGCTATTAAGGATGCACTCGAGGAGTGGAGACACTGGCTTGAGGGGGCTAAGTTTGTGGTCTCAATTCTCACTGACCATAAGAATCTGGCATATTTAGAGTCAGCGAAGCGTCTCAATGCCAGGCAGGCACGATGGGCTTTGTTTTTTGCTCGCTTTAATTTTTTGATAACATATCGCCCTGGGTCAAAAAACATCAAGGCTGATGCGCTCTCGCGGAGTTTTGCTCCAATCCAGGAGACCACCGAGGAGCCGTTGCCCATTGTTTCCCCATCATGTATTAAAGTGGGCATTACCCAGGACCTCTTATCATTAGTCCTTAGAGCACAGGAGCAGGCTCCTCCAGACCTTCCGGTAGGTCTTTTGTTTGTGCCTCCTAGGTTAAGACAGCGAGTGTTCCTGGAATTCCATGCCAAGAAGTCGGCAGGTCACCCGGGTATTGCCAGAACTCGGGAGTTGCTATCTAGGGCGGTGTGGTGGCCCTCGGTGGCTAAGGATGTGGATCAGTGGGTTCGGGCATGTGACATCTGTGCCCGAAATAAGACTCCTAGAGGGGTTCCTGTTGGCCCATTACATCCACTCTCTATCCCATCTAAGCCATGGACCCACATTTCAATGGATTTTGTGGTGGACTTGCCCAAATCCTCGGGGATGACAGCCATCTGGGTTGTCGTTGACAGGTTTTCGAAGATGGCGCACTTCGTTCCACTGGTTGGGCTGCCATCAGCCAGACGCCTGTCTGAATTATTTATGCTGCATGTTGTGCGTCTCCACGGGTTGCCACTTGATGTGGTCTCTGACCGCGGATCCCAGTTTGTGGCCAAATTCTGGAGGGCATTTTGTTCCGATCTCCAGATTTCTGTCAGCTTGTCGTCAGGCTACCATCCGCAGTCTAATGGGCAGACTGAAAGGGTGAACCAGTCCTTGGAGCAGTTCCTCAGGTGTTATGTCTCCAAGTGTCAGACTGACTGGGTTGCTCATCTGTCCATGGCGGAGTTTGCCTATAACAACGCGGCTCACTCTGCTACAGGGATCTCTCCCTTCCTTTGTGTGTATGGGCATCATCCTAAGGCCAATTCTTTTGACCCCCTGGACTCCACGCCTGGTGGTTCCTCTGTGGTTTCGGTCCTTAGAGGTATTTGGCGGAAAGTGAAGAAAGCCCTTGTGTCTGTGTCATTAGTGACCAAAAGGGTTTTTGATAAGCGGAAAAGACCCTGCAGCTTCAAATTAGGAGACTTCGTCTGGTTGTCTACCAAGAATTTGAAGTTGAGACAGCCATCTCATAAGTTAGGGCCCCGGTTCATCGGCCCTTATAAGATCACCAGGGTTATGAATCCGGTGGCATTTCAGTTAGATCTGCCCCGTTCTTTGGGTATCAATAAAACATTTCATTGTTCCCTTTTAAAACGGGCGATTAGTAATCCTTCTTCCAGTGGAAGACCTTCCCCTCTTCTGATACATGGCCAGAGGGAGTTTGTTGTTGAAAGGATTCTTGACTCCAAGGTGGTTCAGGGTCGGCTGTCATTTTTGGTGCACTGGAAGGGGTATGGCCCGGAGGAGCGGTCGTGGGTGCGCAGTTGTGATCTTCATGCCCCCAGACTGATACGCTCTTTCTTCTCGCAGTTCCCCGATAAACCCGGTGGTAGGGGTTCTTTGACCCCTCGTCAGAGGGGGGGTACTGTTAGGGTCTCCTGCCCTGTGCTGCCACGTCGTCATGGCAACCGGGAGACAAGTGCTAGTGGAGTAACCTGAGCGCAGCTGATACTCCGGTTCGGGTCTTTTGCTGTGCAGTGGTTATAGGCTCTGTGCACGGCAGGGGATCCGGTGCTGGTTTTTGTGCTCACAGTCTGTGAGGTCTGAGTGGGACGTGGACAGCACCTGCTTTATAAGGCCTCTTTTCAGGGTAAGCAGATGCTGCTGAATCTCTGTTGGTTAGTCAGTTCATGAAAGTTAGCCAGTACTGTGTAGCTTTGTATTTGTTTGTTGCTTACTGCAAATAGGCCTGGGGATTTGGTATTACACTCTGCCAATCCAGACCTAGCAGTAAGACTGGAGTCAGTCGTTTAGCTTGCTGGGGTTCTGTTATTAATCTGTGAACTTAGCAAGTTTGCGGCTGTATTCTAACACTTGCCTGTCTAATCCTGTCTCACTGTGCTAGGTGTCAGGGGTCAGTTTAGTGGCAGTAAGCTTAAACCTGTGCACTGCAAGTGAGAATCAGGATTGTGGAGGCTCTCCTTGTGTCTATCATTCCATCTCTGACCAAGGAGTTTACTGCCACACCCGTTGGTAACCCTTTAGGGTTTTGCTGTTGCCCTTAGCAACAGCATTTCGGGTTCTCTACGTATTAAAACACAACATCTTGCTTTTTACATCTGAGCAGTTCTAATACAAGGGAGATACCCAGTTCCTTAGCCTCTGGGCTTCTCTGTTCACTGTGTGTGTATTTTGTTACCCTATCACCTTCTGTGTACGTTATGTCATATTCCCCAGTTTGTCTGTGAGTCCATTTGTTTTGCATAACAGTTCAAACACCAGTACATTCCTGCAGACACTGGAGTGCATAACAGTTCTGACACTAGTACTTTCCTGCAGGCACTGGTGTGCATAACAAAAACACAACATCTTGCTTTTTCCATCTGTGCAGTTCTAATACAAGGGAGATACCCAGTTCCTTAGCCTCTGGGCTTCTCTGTTCACCTTGTGTGTATTTTGTTACCCTATTACCTTCTGTGTACGTTATGTCATATTCCCCAGTTTGTCTGTGAGTCCATTTGTTTTGCATAACAGTTCAAACACCAGTACATTCCTGCAGACACTGGAGTGCATAACAGTTATGACACCAGTACTTTCCTGCAGGCACTGGTGTGCATAACATATTCAGCAGCCTAATACTCCTGTTGAAATTTTGTGGGAATATGGAGCATACCCCTCAAAATACGTTGCAACAGGTGGTCGATCAGGTGCAGGTCCTGACTCGACAATTTAATGATTTGTCCATTAAAATGCACACCTCCCAGGCTGCTGGCGGAGCTCCCGCAGCAGCAGCACCTGCAGGGGTTAAGGAGCCGAAAGTAAATCTCCCGGATCGTTTTTCTGGAGATCGCTCGCAGTTCTTTTGTTTCAAGGAGAGCTGCAAGCTATACTTCCGGCTTTGGCCTCAGTCGTCTGGGTCGGAGATTCAGCGGGTGGGCATAGTGATTTCCTTGCTACAAGGAGACCCACAGGTCTGGGCATATGGGTTGCAGCCTGACTGTCCGTCGCTTAAAAGTGTTGATGCTTTTTTTACGGCACTGGGCATGTTGTATGATGACCCTGACAAGACGGCCTCAGCCGAGGCTCAGATTTCGATCCTTAAGCAAGGGCGAAGGCCAGTTGAGGTTTACTGTACGGAGTTTCGGAGGTTGGCCCATGATACCCAGTGGAATGACCCAGCCCTGAGACACCAGTACCGAAGAGGTCTTTCTAACCAGATAAAGGACCAACTGGTACAATATCCCTTGCCTGATAGCTTGGATCAGCTCATGCAGTTATCCATCCGGGTGGATAGACGGCTGAGAGAGCGTAGGCTTGAAAGGGAGACTGAGATTTCCTTCCTTCCCAAGGGAACCTCAGACTCTGAGGAATTTTCTGAGGAGCCTATGCAGATTGGGGCTACCCGCCTCTCCTCGCGTGAGAAGACGCGGAGGAGACAGCAGGGGTTGTGTTTGTACTGTGGGAATAAAGGTCATGTGGTAGTATCATGCCCAGAAAAGCCGGAAAACTTCAGGGCCTGAGGGTGATGGGAAATATCCTGTCAGGCCAGAAGTCAGAATTTCCCAAGAAGACTTTTATCATTCCGATGACCTTGAAGATCCTCGGTCAAACTGTCAAGACTGAGGCCTTTGTGGACAGTGGGGCCGACGGGGTTTTTATGGACCGCCAATTCGCCCTAAAACACTCTGTTCCCTTAGTACCCTTGGCATCGGAAATTGAGATTTGTGGGTTAAACGGGGAACCATTATCCCAAGGTAAAATTACCTCTTGCACTAGCCAGATTTCTTTGTTTATTGGAGCCACACACTCTGAAAAATTGTCCTTTTATGTGACTGTCTGTACTTTTGCCCCATTGGTGTTGGGGTTACCCTGGTTAAGGGCCCACAATCCTCAATTTGACTGGGTCTCTGGGGAGATTCTTAGTTGGGGTACTGATTGTTTCAGGAGTTGCTTGAGCCTTCCAGTCAGGCTCTCGCAGCTAAGTTTGCCAGGATTGCCAGGGTGTTATGCAGATTTTGCGGACGTGTTCTCCAAAAAAGTTGCAGAGGTACTACCTCCCCATCGCCCCTATGACTGTGCCATTGATTTGTTGCCAAATGCTAAGCTTCCCAAGAGCAGGTTGTACTCCCTGTCACGTCCTGAGACTCAGGCTATGGCAGAGTACATTCAGGAGAACTTGGCTAAGGGATTTATCAGACCTTCACAGTCTCCAGTTGGGTCGGGGTTCTTCTTCGTGGGTAAAAAGGACGGTTCGTTGCGACCCTGCATCGACTTCAGGGAATTGAACCGTATCACGATTAAAAACTCATACCCACTGCCTCTCATTTCGGTCTTGTTTGACCAGCTTCGTACTGCCACCATTTTTTCTAAGATTGACCTACGCGGTGCGTACAATCTAATCCGAATAAGAGAGGGGGATGAATGGAAGACTGCCTTTAATACCCACTCAGGGCATTATGAATATTTGGTGATGCCTTTTGGGCTCTGTAATGCCCCGGCAGTCTTCCAGGATTTCATGAATGATGTGCTCAGGGAATATTTGGATAGATTCTTAGTTGTATACTTAGATGACATCCTAATCTTCTCCCATTCCCTGGAGGAACATCGGAAGCATGTACGCTTAGTCCTCCAGAAACTCAGAGACCACCGGCTTGGGGCGAAGCTGGAGAAGTGCGAATTTGAAGTTCAGCAAATCGCATTTCTAGGATATATTATCTCCCCAGAAGGTTTCCAAATGGAGGGTTCCAAGGTACAGGCAGTCCTGGATTGGGTGCAGCCCACTAGTTTGAAGGCGCTTCAGCGTTTCCTGGGCTTTGCGAATTTTTATAGACGATTTATCGCTGGATTTTCGTCTATAGTGGCGCCCTTGGTGGCACTCACTAAGAAAGGGGCGGATGTTGCTCACTGGTCTTGTGAGGCTAAAGCGGCTTTTGCCCGTCTCAAAAGGGCATTTGTTTCGGCCAAGGTGCTGCGACACCCAGATCCAGAGCGTCCTTTTGTGGTGGAGGTGGATGCCTCTGAGATGGGTATTGGGGCAGTGCTTTCTCAGATGGGAGTGTCTGATAATCGCCTTCATCCCTGTGCTTACTTTTCCCGTAAATTTTTGCCTGCCGAGATGAATTATGACGTGGGTAACCGGGAATTGTTGGCTATTAAGGATGCACTCGAGGAGTGGAGACACTGGCTTGAGGGGGCTAAGTTTGTGGTCTCAATTCTCACTGACCATAAGAATCTGGCATATTTAGAGTCAGCGAAGCGTCTCAATGCCAGGCAGGCACGATGGGCTTTGTTTTTTGCTCGCTTTAATTTTTTGATAACATATCGCCCTGGGTCAAAAAACATCAAGGCTGATGCGCTCTCGCGGAGTTTTGCTCCAATCCAGGAGACCACCGAGGAGCCGTTGCCCATTGTTTCCCCATCATGTATTAAAGTGGGCATTACCCAGGACCTCTTATCATTAGTCCTTAGAGCACAGGAGCAGGCTCCTCCAGACCTTCCGGTAGGTCTTTTGTTTGTGCCTCCTAGGTTAAGACAGCGAGTGTTCCTGGAATTCCATGCCAAGAAGTCGGCAGGTCACCCGGGTATTGCCAGAACTCGGGAGTTGCTATCTAGGGCGGTGTGGTGGCCCTCGGTGGCTAAGGATGTGGATCAGTGGGTTCGGGCATGTGACATCTGTGCCCGAAATAAGACTCCTAGAGGGGTTCCTGTTGGCCCATTACATCCACTCTCTATCCCATCTAAGCCATGGACCCACATTTCAATGGATTTTGTGGTGGACTTGCCCAAATCCTCGGGGATGACAGCCATCTGGGTTGTCGTTGACAGGTTTTCGAAGATGGCGCACTTCGTTCCACTGGTTGGGCTGCCATCAGCCAGACGCCTGTCTGAATTATTTATGCTGCATGTTGTGCGTCTCCACGGGTTGCCACTTGATGTGGTCTCTGACCGCGGATCCCAGTTTGTGGCCAAATTCTGGAGGGCATTTTGTTCCGATCTCCAGATTTCTGTCAGCTTGTCGTCAGGCTACCATCCGCAGTCTAATGGGCAGACTGAAAGGGTGAACCAGTCCTTGGAGCAGTTCCTCAGGTGTTATGTCTCCAAGTGTCAGACTGACTGGGTTGCTCATCTGTCCATGGCGGAGTTTGCCTATAACAACGCGGCTCACTCTGCTACAGGGATCTCTCCCTTCCTTTGTGTGTATGGGCATCATCCTAAGGCCAATTCTTTTGACCCCCTGGACTCCACGCCTGGTGGTTCCTCTGTGGTTTCGGTCCTTAGAGGTATTTGGCGGAAAGTGAAGAAAGCCCTTGTGTCTGTGTCATTAGTGACCAAAAGGGTTTTTGATAAGCGGAAAAGACCCTGCAGCTTCAAATTAGGAGACTTCGTCTGGTTGTCTACCAAGAATTTGAAGTTGAGACAGCCATCTCATAAGTTAGGGCCCCGGTTCATCGGCCCTTATAAGATCACCAGGGTTATGAATCCGGTGGCATTTCAGTTAGATCTGCCCCGTTCTTTGGGTATCAATAAAACATTTCATTGTTCCCTTTTAAAACGGGCGATTAGTAATCCTTCTTCCAGTGGAAGACCTTCCCCTCTTCTGATACGTGGCCAGAGGGAGTTTGTTGTTGAAAGGATTCTTGACTCCAAGGTGGTTCGGGGTCGGCTGTCATTTTTGGTGCACTGGAAGGGGTATGGCCCGGAGGAGCGGTCGTGGGTGCGCAGTTGTGATCTTCATGCCCCCAGACTGATACGCTCTTTCTTCTCGCAGTTCCCCGATAAACCCGGTGGTAGGGGTTCTTTGACCCCTCGTCAGAGGGGGGGTACTGTTAGGGTCTCCTGCCCTGTGCTGCCACGTCGTCATGGCAACCGGGAGACAAGTGCTAGTGGAGTAACCTGAGCGCAGCTGATACTCCGGTTCGGGTCTTTTGCTGTGCAGTGGTTATAGGCTCTGTGCACGGCAGGGGATCCGGTGCTGGTTTTTGTGCTCACAGTCTGTGAGGTCTGAGTGGGGCGTGGACAGCACCTGCTTTATAAGGCCTCTTTTCAGGGTAAGCAGATGCTGCTGAATCTTTGTTGGTTAGTCAGTTCATGAAAGTTAGCCAGTACTGTGTAGCTTTGTATTTGTTTGTTGCTTACTGCAAATAGGCCTGGGGATTTGGTATTACACTCTGCCAATCCAGACCTAGCAGTAAGACTGGAGTCAGTCGTTTAGCTTGCTGGGGTTCTGTTACTACTCTGTGAACTTAGCAAGTTTGCGGCTGTATTCTAAGACTTGCCTGTCTAATCCTGTCTCACTGTGCTAGGTGTCAGGGGTCAGTTTAGTGGCAGTAAGCTAAAACCTGTGCACTGCAAGTGAGAAATAGGATTGTGGAGACTCTCCTTGTGTCTATCATTCCATCTCTGACCAAGGAGTTTACTGCCACACCCGTTGGTAACCCTTTAGGGTTTTGCTGTTGCCCTTAGCAACAGCATTTCGGGTTCTCTACGTATTAAAACACAACATCTTGCTTTTTCCATCTGTGCAGTTCTAATACAAGGGAGATACCCAGTTCCTTAGCCTCTGGGCTTCTCTGTTCACCTTGTGTGTATTTTGTTACCCTATTACCTTCTGTGTACGTTATGTCATATTCCCCAGTTTGTCTGTGAGTCCATTTGTTTTGCATAACAGTTCAAACACCAGTACATTCCTGCAGACACTGGAGTGCATAACAGTTCTGACACCAGTACTTTCCTGCAGGCACTGGTGTGCATAACAATATATTGATTTCATCTCATTATCATCCAGTCTATATTAGCAGCAGACACAGTACGGTAGTCCACGGCTGTAGCTACCTCTGTGTCGGCAGTAGCTGGTCCATCCATAATTGTATACCACCTACCCGTGTTTTTTTTTTTCTTTCTTCTTGATACATACTACTATAGTAGCTTACTGTAGCAGTCTGCGGTGCTGCTGAGCTGACAGTGTCCAGCAGGTCCGTCATCAGTCATTACATAATAAATATATCTACCTGTCCGGCTGCAGTACTAGTGTGATATAATATATATTGATTTCATCTCATTATCATCCAGTCTATATTAGCAGCAGACACAGTACGGTAGTCCACGGCTGTAGCTACCTCTGTGTCGGCAGTCGCTGGTCCATCCATAATTGTATACCACCTACCCGTGGTTTTTTTTTTTCTTTCTTCTTGATACATACTACTATAGTAGCTTACTGTAGCAGTCTGCGGTGCTGCTGAGCTGACAGTGTCCAGCAGGTCCGTCATCAGTCATTACATAATAAATATATATACCTGTCCGGCTGCAGTACTAGTGATATTATATATATATATATATATTAATTTCATCTCATTATCATCCAGTCTATATTAGCAGCAGACACAGTACGGTAGTCCACGGCTGTAGCTACCTCTGTGTCGGCAGTCGCTGGTCCATCCATAATTGTATACCACCTACCCGTGTTTTTTTTTTCTTTCTTCTTGATACATACTACTATAGTAGCTTACTGTAGCAGTCTGCGGTGCTGCTGAGCTGACAGTGTCCAGCAGGTCCGTCATCAGTCATTAGTATGTCAAAGTCAGAAAAATGTCTTAGTGCACACTGCCATATTTGCACCGCACACTGGTCCGTGCTGCGCATGCGTACGCTCTCCCGTGGAAGCGCATACCCGCAATAGCGTGCACTCGCACGCGCAGTATGCGCATTTACGGTAGAGTTTATGTGATCGTAGCGTGCGACTCATTCGTTACAAAAGTTCACAATTAATGTAGTTTATAGATCATGTTCCCCTCAATAGTTTCTGTAAGTTTGGTTTAGATAGAATGTCCCTGAGCGGAGGAATCCCTCTTTGTATTGCACGAAGGGTCTAACAGGAGTCATACAGCAGTGTTTGATACCCATCGGAAGAGTATTTAATTAGCAATATTCCGGTGTTGGTTTGGAGCGTATTAATCGCTCGTGCGAATAGTTATGGACATAAGAAGTTTATGTCCATTTCTATGATTTGCACATACTCAGGTATGCGGCGGGAAACCCAGTTCCCCACCCACCTGAGCTGTTGGAAATCAGCACAGCCCACCTGTATGAATCAACCTATGACCTTTGGTTACAGTACAGGGCCGAATTCCTGTGTCCAATAAACTGTAGGATTGTAGGGACTAGGAGATTGCATTGTGTGTGGAGCATAAATAGGCAGACCGACCACATCCAGCTCACTCTCTCATCAACGGTTATCTGCTGATAATCGGGAGCTGGATATCGAGGCGCAGGCGATCATACCCTTTGTGCGTAAGTTCTCTCCGTAATCATTGTCTTTCTGTGAGCCAATCTCTCTCTCTCTCTCTCTCTGTGTCTATTTCTCTCTCTCTATTCTCTCTTTTCTCTCAAATCTCCCCTAGACTAAACTTTATAGTATTGTATTGTATTGTGTTAGACCAGGATAGCATTGTAGTTTATCCCTTAGTTAGGTGTTTGGTTAGGAAGTCTTTGTTATATTGTAGTGTATCATTTGTACTGTGTTACTCTTTTACAAGTATACTAGATATAATACAGATAATAGGCTTTGGAACCCTAAACAAGTATCTGTGTATTTTCTATAGTGTTAAGTGTTCACTTGAGCGTCGGTGACGCTCAATCAGCTTTGTAGTTAGTCAGGTTACACAAGGTTGCACTTACACCCTGTATTCACATTAAGATATATAGCGCATTACATTGTTAAAAGGTTTAAATATAAAGGTATAGTGTTGTGAGCGTCTGCACCGCTGGTGACCTCCTCGTGGTCTCTAGCGTATGCTACGTTACAGCGAATCTTTCCCCTAGACATAACCAATAACGTGTCCTGTGATCACTGGGCCGTGAGCGAACGTGACGCTTGAGCGTCTCGCCTACGGCTGAGCGATCGTTACGCAAATAGCGTATCATTACGGTATTTCTTAAGTAAGCAGCGTACAGTGTTCTTAGCTTCATAAGGGTTGTTTATACGACAAAGGAATTTAGCATTGTCAATTGCGGGCTCGTCCGGTCCTTTTCACATCTGCACTAGGTAGATCAGCAGACGTTATCCCCCAGCAAAAGGGTGGGAGGTTGTCTCGCAGTTGCTGACGGGATAAGCGTCTGCTTCGCTTAGGTAAAGAGTGCTGAAGGAATCCGGTAACCGGAAGTAAGAACAAAACGCTTGTGTCTTTTAAAACTGTTTATTTTTCTTTTGTCTTGCGTACGCACGCATATATCTGCATTTCTATTTCATTTTTTCGTATATCACTATTCCTGTTTGCCAAATTTTATAGTTGATAGAAAGGGCTAAAAGGAGATTTGCTGTTATTTAATAGTAGAGGTAATAGTTAAAGTATAGAACAAACACACGGTTTGTCTGAGATACAAAGCAGTCAGTGTGGATTGCGGTAGATGATCAGGGATCATTTACATTGATAAAAGTATATATATTGTGTTACGGTGGATCCTTTGCATTGCGTACACGTGTCGCTAACAAAGACTAGCGTACGCAATCCAAAAGGCAGACGCACGCAGCGTTCATTACGCAACGTAGCGTCTGGTTACGCCCACGTAGCCCAAGTCACGAAAAGTTGAATTAGCGCAAAGCGATAATTAGCGCAAAAGCGATAAGTAACGCACAGCGGTAGATAACGCGAAGCGGTAAATAACGCAAATCTATTTTTGGAAAATCTAAAATTTAGTTTAACAGATCCTGCTCCTAATTGGTAACACTCTTGGCCTGAAGACAATTTCTGCGCAGAAATAGATATAGAAACAAAGTGTACATGTGTTGAGTGAGTGTGTTTTGTATACAAAAGTTTATATAACTTTAAGGTGGAACCAAAAGGAAAGTCGGGTACTCGTCGAGGAACATACGTGTAAGTGACATATACGGTGGCTAGGGAGGCATCCCTGGTTAAAATAATATTTGAGCATTAGAGTATAGCGGACCATAAGGTATCAAGACCAGGAGGTCATAAGGTAACAAGACCAGGAGGTCATAAGGTAAACAGACCAGGAGGTCGTAAGGTAACAGGTAAATAGACAAAGAGGTCCGCTATAAAAGTCCAGTGGCACAACGCCTGGGGTGTTGGTGCAGAACCCATATAGGCCATATAAGCTCTTGCTGAAGGAATCGCGGCCGGAAACATCGATTCCATTAATCTTTCAGTACATGACAAGTAGTGTTCGTGAACTGAACGATTGGACCGCACGTAATTGTGTGCAGTAGTTAGTAACCTGACCTAATACCATTAGAGTAAACTGGTCACAAACGCTATTTGTACATTCTGACGTGATTTGTGTAATTTTTTATTTTTGGAAGGGAAGTTCGCTGGTCACTCAGGAACTATCCAACAACCGATACTTGCTGGGGACTGGTAGGTCCAGCACGCCCCAGTAAGTAAAGGTTTACAGGGGCCCTGGGTTGGGTACCACAGCTCTGGTTACAGTGATTGCGGCACAGGCCAACGTGGGCGAGAAGTAAGTGGGGTACTTGATAAACCACCACCGCCGGCCTGCCCAAGGACATCTTGGTTTGTTTGTAAGGGTTCGCTGAAAACCTTGAGATAAAAGATCCAAGGAGGAATAAGCAACGCCTACAGATTATGGGGGCCATTTGTTCCGGTAGGGGGCGATCAACCCAGGTTCAGGTTGATTCGGAGGACCGACCAGTTGGGTCGGCAAGATACGGTAGTCACACAGAGGTTTTATGTGATGAATGGCAAAGAATGACTGTACAAGACAGGGACAAGTTCCCAAGAATAGGTAGCTTCAGTCCAGAGGTGTTACAAAATTTAAGGAGGAGGATAAGTCTCGTTGAACTAACGAAGAGACAAAATAAACATTATGAATATTTACAGTTATGGCAACAGGAAAGTGAATTACAAAGAGAGTCTATTGACTTTTCTGACTCTTATCTTGAGAGGAGAGACATGGCATCGGGAGAGGAGTTGATTGCGGAGAGAAAAGCACAAGGGTGGAACAATAAAAACGCTCTTAGCAACTGTAATATAGATTATAAGAATAAGTGTAATAAATGTAACAATGATTATTGTAATACTGTTGAATGTACAACTATTAACCTGTGCCAGTTGCACCCCATGTCAAACCTCCCTCAGGAATACAAACAAGACAGTGAGCCCAGAACGATGTCAGCACCTCTTCCAACAACCATCACAGAAGCCATCCAGGTGGACACGACCAAATGGGTAAAGGCAATAATCGAACCCCCTAACGGAGGGTCAGGTGAGGTCGTGTCCACAGGTACGTACAATGTTTCATATCACGCACAAACAGATGTACCCCATATTGTAAGGCCAACACAAGATGATGGAACTGAGCTCAATCTGGCCAGGGTGATCTCAGTCCCCAATGGGAAGACTGACGATCAGGGAATCATTCCCGTCAAGGACAGTGCAATGCGCTGTCTCTTGTCCCGGACCGAATTGAGATCAATTGTGTCTGAATTTCCTGATCCTAGGAAAAATCTAGCCAAATGTCAAAGGTTTATAAAAGAACTAGGAAACGCCACAGAACCCACCAACAAAGAGTGGCGGACAGTGCTGAGGGCATGTTTGCCCTCCAGGGTTGACCCTGAAAAGTTCATTGCTGATTGTAAATTAAACACAGAGGTACCTAGTACGGAGGAACACAATCAGGAATGTATTAGGCAGATTAACCGACAGTTAGGAATATATTTCCCAGCTGCTGTCAAGTGGAATGAAATTTTCTCCATAAGACAAAACGAAAGGGAAAATGTTTCTAATTATTTCAATCGAGCACTGCAAATAATGGCTGGAAACACTGGGATCACGGACATCAAGACAAATGCACAACATAGAAGAATAGCGGTTATGGTATTAATGAATGGTTTAAAAGATGAATTAAAAACAAGGGTACAGACCACCAACCCAAACTGGAGAGATATCTCGGTGACTGCACTAAGAGAGGCCGTCATCAATCAGGATCAGAATATCACCAGATACAGAGAGTCACAAAGAGATAAGTTAATGGCAGCAAAAATACAGGCCCAAACCACAAGACCACCCCAACAAAAGCCCCACACCCCTGCGAGAAATCCAGATATGGTAGTCTGTTACCATTGTCATAGAAAGGGACACATTGCAAGAGATTGTAGATCACGAGAAAGACCACACCATAATCATAAAAACCAAGGAACCAGGGAAGCACAGGGGAAACGATTGATGATGATGAGCATCCGAGCGTTTGAGGAGGCATCAAATCAGCCAAGACCCCATTTCACTGACACTTGGAGGAAGCCCAGGATTTGTTACCATTGTAGGAGAGAAGGGCATTATGCCCACAACTGCAACAGCCCACATAAAGTTAGACCCCCTAGACCAAGAAATGAGCAAAATTACAACACACACCATTATAATCAAGAATCACATAGGCAGGAAAGGTGATTGTTAGGAATGGAGGCAAGCCTGAGGTAACGGTTAATGAAGTGGGAGGTCATTCACTGAAGACACGGGAATGACCAGGTTAAACGTTGTAAATGTATTTGTGAAAAATGTTTTTCTCTTTTCTCACTCTCTATCCCCATCTCTGACGATTATTGGTAAGAATTCAAACATTGCATATTCGCTTGGTCCTTGCAGAAGTCTACCAAACCCCAGCATGACCTATCCACCACAATGTATTCTGGCCAGATACAGACAGTGGAATAATGCAAGTGCTGGTGGGGAGGGACTGCTCAAGGAAACCATTAGACACGTAGATACGACAGCCAAATAGTCTGACAATGTTTTCTTAATGTTGACAATGTTTAAAAATGCTTTGTTTCTCTTCTCTTATTGGTGGTTATTGTCGGGTTATGTAATGTATATATGCACATGAATTGTTCTCTATCTCTTTTGTTTTTTTTTTATTTTCTCTCTCTCTCCTCACTCATGTTTCCATGATTTAAAGATGGTATGTCACCCCTAAGTGTTAACCAATGGTAATGCCAGATTTTTGCTCCTTACAGAAAGATCGTCGGTTAGGAAGGAATATTGCATCACCAGAATGATCGTTTTTGAAGACTGAGAGACAACACCTTTGAGAGGACAGCAGAACAAGAAGAACAACAAGACGAGAGAACTTATTATCGTAACGAGTTCTCTCCCCCTCAAACTGATTTTCTTATACCCCATTTACAAATTTCTTCTTTTCTCCTCCTGTAAGATGGACTTGCCCCAAGAGACTGTGATATGGATTTTTCCCGTTAACCATGATGTTGACCAGAGCAGTCTGTTTCGGTGAGAGTACCAGTGAGGTCGAGAAAGGATCCAGAAAGGTCCTGATGACTGAGACGGAGGTGTAAATTTCCAATAGCAACCCAATCACCAAGCAAAGGCGAGTACCGGGCACGATCTAACAACCATGTTATTTGTAAACAACTGTGAAGGAATGTTAGTTCAAAAAGAAAGTTGTATCTGTAGGCTCTGTAACAAAGTAATGCCAATCCAGTTTTAATATCCATATAGACCGGCATCCATTGAGTGACTATCACTCCTTAGTGGGTAACGTGTTAAACCAAACAGATTGTTGGGTATGCTCTCAAGTACCTCAGGGTCACAGTAAATCAGGGCTAGTACCATTTCCTTTAACGTTAGGGGAGGTACTTGAGCTAAGTGGTGGGAGACCGGTGGACCGGAGGTTTAATATCTCCAGCCCTCCTAGTTTGAAGCTCCACCAATACCATGTGGATAGGTCCCTCTTATGTTTTAACATCTCCAATCCTAGAAAACCGGGAAATTGGGAAGTGTCATGGAGCAACCTTACCATGACCTTTTCACACAGAGCAGATAGAATGCCTACAGATACAGAGCTCGTACGCCACATAGCCAGTAGAGGAAAATCATTCCGGTATCGATATACCTTAGGAAATAGGATTACTAAAGTTGGAGAAGGTATCACCAGGATACTGTGCACATATCGTACAAACTGATACGTGCATTAGACAGATGGAAGAATTAGGGTCAGGAGATTTCACCTGGAAGGTTTGTAACATGGTCATGTCCTTCTCCGTCCCTTATGTTCTCCCCGATGATGCATATTTCATATGCGGGAGAAAGGCGTACAAGTGGCTTGCCCCAAACTCTGAAGGATTGTGTTATATTGGAAAAGTATTGCCTGAAGTAATGACTGTTACACATGACAAAATGAAGGACATACACCGTGGTGCCCAAACTCCTTATACTCACACTCACTACGAGCACCTTGTTAAAAGACAACTGTCAGAAAGGTTAGAGCATCCGGCCTCTGATCTTATCCATGAATCCACCGGGATTCAGGTTCTGGTAGCGTTAGATTTCACTCGTACCGCTCGAGGAGTGATGAATTATAGATACATTTCCGCACTCGCCAATTTGTTAGATAATATCACTGAAATGTATGATGACACGTTTAGATACACTGGAAGAGAACTTCAAGCTTACAAAACAGAACTAGTTCAGCATAGGATGGTTCTTAATTATCTTACAGCAGTAACAGGCGGATATTGTGTTACATTGGCAACACAGTACGGCATAAAGTGTTGCACGTATATCACAAATAGCACCGAGGATCCGGTAGAGGTCATAGACCAAAAGATGGACGATATTCTGCAATTAAAGTGGGAATTTCGTCGAAAACACAATCTCACCCTTGCTGCTGTAGGTAATGAGCTGACTGGTTGGGTGTCATGGTTGAACCCGCGAAATTGGTTCTCCGGTTTAGGAGACTGGGCTCAAGGAGTCATAATGGATGTTGGAAAGTTTCTCCTATGTATTTTGGGTGTCGTTATATCTATTGGATTGATATTTAGATGCGGGCAGGCTTTGATGAGGTGCAAGCAAAGTACGAAAGTGATGAGCTTAAGGAGTGAGGAAACTGTAATTAACCTGGATTTGATTTATGACCCAATGCTAGAAACCATGACGTAATGAGTATACGGTCCGTCTTTCACCCATTTCTATGTTTTCCTCCGAGGTACAAAGACCCACGTAGACGAAGGATTTGATGAGCCAAGGGGCCGACAACGGAAAGATGGAAAGAAGAAGAGCAGACGACCTGATATACAAGATTTTGATGGACAATGCCATGGGTACCCCAGTTTCCCTAGGAACTTTAAAATCACGCTAGCCCAACATTTTTTGTAAATCCATGGACGTTGTTTGCTTTACTCACGATTTATGAGCAAAAGCACAAAGAAGAAGACTCCAATCAACCGACACCAATCAAGACCTCAATCGACAGATGTACATTTCCCTGACATAGAATATCATTGCATTTTCCATAAGTGTTCTTTATCTTCATCTCTACAACCCTCAGGTAATGACACACATAGTCGATAGGGAATACAGGCACAGATATCAGCAACCACATACCTCCCCCATTCATGTATCATCAACTAAAATGTGCATCCCCATTTTGTTACAACTGTAAGCCGAAATGAGCTCGGTAGAGTTTGACAGCCCATCCACAGACCCTTAGTACGGGATAAGAAGGAATTCAAATGTATACTTCGCAATACCTCGAAGCTTGATTTACCACACGTACGGCACGATGATACATGACCCTCCAAACATGGACTCATACACACATGCTTCTACTTTCTCACTAGGTCATACTCTCTTCACACCTACTCCATTCTTCTTCCTTTCCCCACCATGGAAATCAATTAACCCCTGACTTACATTTTTCTCCTTAAATATTTTGTGGCAGTTATTATTGACTGCCAAAGGGTGGACTGTCAAAGTCAGAAAAATGTCTTAGTGCACACTGCCATATTTGCACCGCACACTGGTCCGTGCTGCGCATGCGTACGCTCTCCCGTGGAAGCGCATACCCGCAATAGCGTGCACTCGCACGCGCAGTATGCGCATTTACGGTAGAGTTTATGTGATCGTAGCGTGCGACTCATTCGTTACAAAAGTTCACAATTAATGTAGTTTATAGATCATGTTCCCCTCAATAGTTTCTGTAAGTTTGGTTTAGATAGAATGTCCCTGAGCGGAGGAATCCCTCTTTGTATTGCACGAAGGGTCTAACAGGAGTCATACAGCAGTGTTTGATACCCATCGGAAGAGTATTTAATTAGCAATATTCCGGTGTTGGTTTGGAGCGTATTAATCGCTCGTGCGAATAGTTATGGACATAAGAAGTTTATGTCCATTTCTATGATTTGCACATACTCAGGTATGCGGCGGGAAACCCAGTTCCCCACCCACCTGAGCTGTTGGAAATCAGCACAGCCCACCTGTATGAATCAACCTATGACCTTTGGTTACAGTACAGGGCCGAATTCCTGTGTCCAATAAACTGTAGGATTGTAGGGACTAGGAGATTGCATTGTGTGTGGGGCATAAATAGGCAGACCGACCACATCCAGCTCACTCTCTCATCAACGGTTATCTGCTGATAATCGGGAGCTGGATATCGAGGCGCAGGCGATCATACCCTTTGTGCGTAAGTTCTCTCCGTAATCATTGTCTTTCTGTGAGCCAATCTCTCTCTCTCTCTCTCTCTGTGTCTATTTCTCTCTCTCTATTCTCTCTTTTCTCTCAAATCTCCCCTAGACTAAACTTTATAGTATTGTATTGTATTGTGTTAGACCAGGATAGCATTGTAGTTTATCCCTTAGTTAGGTGTTTGGTTAGGAAGTCTTTGTTATATTGTAGTGTATCATTTGTACTGTGTTACTCTTTTACAAGTATACTAGATATAATACAGATAATAGGCTTTGGAACCCTAAACAAGTATCTGTGTATTTTCTATAGTGTTAAGTGTTCACTTGAGCGTCGGTGACGCTCAATCAGCTTTGTAGTTAGTCAGGTTACACAAGGTTGCACTTACACCCTGTATTCACATTAAGATATATAGCGCATTACATTGTTAAAAGGTTTAAATATAAAGGTATAGTGTTGTGAGCGTCTGCACCGCTGGTGACCTCCTCGTGGTCTCTAGCGTATGCTACGTTACAGCGAATCTTTCCCCTAGACATAACCAATAACGTGTCCTGTGATCACTGGGCCGTGAGCGAACGTGACGCTTGAGCGTCTCGCCTACGGCTGAGCGATCGTTACGCAAATAGCGTATCATTACGGTATTTCTTAAGTAAGCAGCGTACAGTGTTCTTAGCTTCATAAGGGTTGTTTATACGACAAAGGAATTTAGCATTGTCAAGTACATAATAAATATATATTATATACCTGTCCGGCTGCAGTACTAGTGTGATATTATATATATATATATTGATTTCATCTCATTATCATCCAGTCTATATTAGCAGCAGACACAGTACGGTAGTCCACGGCTGTAGCTACCTCTGTGTCGGCAGTCGCTGGTCCATCCATAATTGTATACCACCTACCCGTGGTTTTTTTTTTCTTTCTTCTTGATACATACTACTATAGTAGCTTACTGTAGCAGTCTGAGGTGCTGTTGAGCTGACAGTGTCCAGCAGGTCCGTCATCAGTCATTACATAATAAATATATATACCTGTCCGGCTGCAGTACTAGTGATATTATATATATATATATATATATATTAATTTCATCTCATTATCATCCAGTCTATATTAGCAGCAGACACAGTACGGTAGTCCACGGCTGTAGCTACCTCTGTGTCTTTTAGTTGTGCCTATTAAAATATGGAGAACAAAAATGTTGAGGTTCCAAAATTAGGGAAAGATCAAGATCCACTTCCACCTCGTGCTGAAGCTGCTGCCACTAGTCATGGCCGAGACGATGAAATGCCAGCAACGTCGTCTGCCAAGGCCGATGCCCAATGTCATAGTACAGAGCATGTAAAATCCAAAACACCAAATATCAGTAAAAAAAGGACTCCAAAATCTAAAATAAAATTGTCGGAGGAGAAGCGTAAACTTGCCAATATGCCATTTACCACACGGAGTGGCAAGGAACGGCTGAGGCCCTGGCCTATGTTCATGGCCAGTGGTTCAGCTTCACATGAGGATGGAAGCACTCAGCCTCTCGCTAGAAAACTGAAAAGACTCAAGCTGGCAAAAGCACCGCAAAGAACTGTGCGTTCTTCGAAATCCCAAATCCACAAGGAGAGTCCAATTGTGTCGTTTGCGATGCCTGACCTTCCCAACACTGTACGTGAAGAGCATGCGCCTTCCACCATTTGCACGCCCCCTGCAAGTGCTGGAAGGAGCACCCGCAGTCCAGTTCCTGATAGTCAGATTGAAGATGTCAGTGTTGAAGTACACCAGGATGAGGAGGATATGGGTGTTGCTGGCGCTGGGGAGGAAATTGACAAGGAGGATTCTGATGGTGAGGTGGTTTGTTTAAGTCAGGCACCCGGGGAGACACCTGTTGTCCGTGGGAGGAATAGGGCCGTTGACATGCCTGGTGAAAATACCAAAAAAATCAGCTCTTCGGTGTGGAAGTATTTCAACAGAAATGCGGACAACATTTGTCAAGCCATGTGTTGCCTTTGTCAAGCTGTAATAAGTAGGGGTAAGGACGTTAACCACCTCGGAACATCCTCCCTTATACGTCACCTGCAGCGCATTCATAATAAGTCAGTGACAAGTTCAAAAACTTTGGGCGACAGCGGAAGCAGTCCACTGACCAGTAAATCCCTTCCTCTTGTAACCAAGCTCACGCAAACCACCCCACCAACTCCCTCAGTGTCAATTTCCTCCTTCCCCAGGAATGCCAATAGTCCTGCAGGCCATATCACTGGCAATTCTGACGAGTCCTCTCCTGCCTGGGATTCCTCCGATGCATCCTTGCGTGTAACGCCTACTGCTGCTGGCGCTGCTGTTGTTGCTGCTGGGAGTCGATGGTCATCCCAGAGGGGAAGTCGTAAGCCCACTTTTACTACTTCCACCAAGCAATTGACTGTCCAACAGTCCTTTGCGAGGAAGATGAAATATCACAGCAGTCATCCTGTTGCAAAGCGGATAACTGAGGCCTTGACAACTATGTTGGTGTTAGACGTGCGTCCGGTATCCGCCGTTAGTTCACAGGGAACTAGACAATTTCTTGAGGTAGTGTGCCCCCGTTACCAAATACCATCTAGGTTCCACTTCTCTAGGCAGGCGATACCGAGAATGTACACGGACGTCAGAAAAAGACTCACCAGTGTCCTAAAAAATGCAGTTGTACCCAATGTCCACTTAACCACGGACATTTGGACAAGTGGAGCAGGGCAGGGTCAGGACTATATGACTGTGACAGCCCACTGGGTAGATGTATGGACTCCCGCCGCAAGAACAGCAGCGGCGGCACCAGTAGCAGCATCTCGCAAACGCCAACTCTTTCCTAGGCAGGCTACGCTTTGTATCACCGCTTTCCAGAATACGCACACAGCTGAAAACCTCTTACGGCAACTGAGGAAGATCATCGCGGAATGGCTTACCCCAATTGGACTCTCCTGTGGATTTGTGGCATCGGACAACGCCAGCAATATTGTGTGTGCATTAAATATGGGCAAATTCCAGCACGTCCCATGTTTTGCACATACCTTGAATTTGGTGGTGCAGAATTTTTTAAAAAACGACAGGGGCGTGCAAGAGATGCTGTCGGTGGCCAGAAGAATTGCGGGACACTTTCGGCGTACAGGCACCACGTACAGAAGACTGGAGCACCACCAAAAACGCCTGAACCTGCCCTGCCATCATCTGAAGCAAGAAGTGGTAACGAGGTGGAATTCAACCCTCTATATGCTTCAGAGGTTGGAGGAGCAGCAAAAGGCCATTCAAGCCTATACAATTGAGCACGATATAGGAGGTGGAATGTACCTGTCTCAAGCGCAGTGGAGAATGATTTCAACGTTGTGCAAGGTTCTGCAACCTTTTGAACTTGCCACACGTGAAGTCAGTTCAGACACTGCCAGCCTGAGTCAGGTCATTCCCCTCATCAGGCTTTTGCAGAAGAAGCTGGAGGCATTGAAGGAGGAGCTAAAAGGGAGCGATTCCGCTAGGCATGTGGGACTTGTAGATGGAGCCCTTAATTCGCTTAACAAGGATTCACGGGTGGTCAATCTGTTGAAATCAGAGCACTACATTTTGGCCACCGTGCTCGATCCTAGATTTAAAACCTACCTTGGATCTCTCTTTCCGGCAGACACAAGTCTGCTGGGGTTCAAAGACCTGCTGGTGACAAAATTGTCAAGTCAAGCGGAACGCGACCTGTCAACATCTCCTCCTTCACATTCTCCCGCAACTGGGGGTGCGAGGAAAAGGCTCAGAATTCCGAGCCCACCCGCTGGCGGTGATGCAGGGCAGTCTGGAGCGACTGCTGATGCTGACATCTGGTCCGGACTGAAGGACCTGACAACGATTACGGACATGTCGTCTACTGTCACTGCATATGATTCTGTCACCATTGAAAGAATGGTGGAGGATTATATGAGTGACCGCATCCAAGTAGGCACGTCAGACAGTCCGTACTTATACTGGCAGGAAAAAGAGGCAATTTGGAGGCCCTTGCACAAACTGGCTTTATTCTACCTAAGTTGCCCTCCCACAAGTGTGTACTCCGAAAGAGTGTTTAGTGCCGCCGCTCACCTTGTCAGCAATCAACGTACGAGGTTACTTCCAGAAAATGTGGAGAAGATGATGTTCATTAAAATGAATTATAATCAATTCCTCCGTGGAGACATTGACCAGCAGCAATTGCCTCCACAAAGTACACAGGGAGCTGAGATGGTGGATTCCAGTGGGGACGAATTGATAATCTGTGAGGAGCGGGATGTACACGGTGATATATCGGAGGATGATGATGAGGTGGACATCTTGCCTCTGTAGAGCCAGTTTGTGCAAGGAGAGATTAATTGCTTCTTTTTCGGTGGGGGTCCAAACCAACCCGTCATTTCAGTCACAGTCGTGTGGCAGACCCTGTCACTGAAATGATGGGTTGGTTAAAGTGTGCATGTCCTGTTTATACAACATAAGGGTGGGTGGGAGGGCCCAAGGACAATTCCATCTTGCACCTCTTTTTTCTTTCATTTTTTATTTGCGTCATGTGCTGTTTGGGGAGTGTTTTTTGGAAGGGCCATCCTGCGTGACACTGCAGTGCCACTCCTAGATGGGCCAGGTGTTTGTGTCGGCCACTAGGGTCGCTTATCTTACTCACACAGCTACCTCATTGCGCCTCTTTTTTTCTTCTTTGCGTCATGTGCTGTTTGGGGAGTGTTTTTTGGAAGGGCCATCCTGCGTGACACTGCAGTGCCACTCCTAGATGGGCCCGGTGTTTGTGTCGGCCACTAGGGTCGCTTATCTTACTCACACAGCTACCTCATTGCGCCTCTTTTTTTCTTCTTTGCGTCATGTGCTGTTTGGGGAGTGTTTTTTGGAAGGGCCATCCTGCCTGACACTGCAGTGCCACTCCTAGATGGGCCAGGTGTTTGTGTCGGCCACTTGGGTCGCTGAGCTTAGTCACACAGCTACCTCATTGCGCCTCTTTTTTTCTTTGCGTCATGTGCTGTTTGGGGAGTGTTTTTTGGAAGGGCCATCCTGCGTGACACTGCAGTGCCACTCCTAGATGGGCCAGGTGTTTGTGTCGGCCACTTGGGTCGCTGAGCTTAGTCATCCAGCGACCTCGGTGCAAATTTTAGGACTAAAAATAATATTGTGAGGTGTGAGGTGTTCAGAATAGACTGAAAATGAGTGGAAATTATAGTTATTGAGGTTAATAATACTTTGGGATCAAAATGACCCCCAAATTCTATGATTTAAGCTGTTTTTTAGGGTTTTTTGAAAAAAACACCCGAATCCAAAACACACCCGAATCCGACAAAAAAAATTCGGTGAGGTTTTGCCAAAACGCGTTCGAACCCAAAACACGGCCGCGGAACCGAACCCAAAACCAAAACACAAAACCCGAAAAATTTCCGGTGCACATCTCTATAATTTACTAAGCTGTCGTATTCGGATTTTTCATTTGTTCCGATGTCGATGTCATTCGTGTTTTTTTCCCGTTTTTTACGGCAGTGATTAGCAAAACACTGCCGACTTTTTAAAAATGAATCTCGGCCGGATCTGTGTGATCCGTGCTGGGGTTCTTTTTTTTTTTTTTTTTAAATTAAACAGTGTAAAATAAAAATAAAAATTGCGTGGGGTCCCCCCTCCTAAGCATAACCAGCCTCGGGCTCTTTGAGCCGATCCTGGTTGCAGAAATATTGGGGAAAAAATGACAGGGGTTCCCCCATATTTAAGCAACCAGCATCGGGCTCTGCGCCTGGTCCTGGTTCCAAAAATACGGGGGACAAAAAGAGTAGGGGTCCCCCGTATTTTTAAAACCAGCACTGGGCTCCACTAGCTGGACAGATAATGCCACAGCCGGGGGTCACTTTTATATAGTGCCCTGCGGCCGTGGCATCAAAAATCCAACTAGTCACCCCTGGCCGGGGTACCCTGGGGGAGTGGGGACCCCTTCAAGCAAGGGGTCCCCCCCCCCAGCCACCCAAGGGTCAGGGGTGAAGCCCGAGGCTGTCCCCCCCCATCCAATGGGCTGCGGATGGGGGGGCTGATAGCCTTTTGTGATAATGAAAAGATATTGTTTTTAGTAGCAGTACTACAAGGCCCAGCAAGCCTCCCCCGCATGCTGGTACTTGGAGAACCACAAGTACCAGCATGCAGCGGAAAAACGGGCCCGCTGGTACCTGTAGTACTACTACTAAAAAAATACCCAAAAAAAGACAATACACACACACCTTGAAAGTAAAGTTTTATTACATACATCCACACAAACATACATACATACTTACCTTATGTTCACACGAGGATCGGTCCTCTTCTCCAGTAGAATCCAAGGGGTACCTGTTGAATAAATTCTACTCACCAGATCCAGGGTACCAGGCTCCTCGTAGCATCCATTTGTAATCCACGTACTTGAATAAAATAAAAAAACAGAAAGCCGAGCCACGCACTGAAAGGGGACCCATGTTTGCACATGGGCCCCCTTTCCCCGAATGCCAGAAACCCACTCTGACTGATGTCTAAGTGGGTTTCTTCAGCCAATCAGGGAGCGCCACGTTGTAGCACCCTCCTGATCGGCTGTGTGCTCCTGTACTGACTGACAGGCGGCACACGGCAGTGTTACAATGTAGTGCCTATGCGCTCCATTGTAACCAATGGTGGGAACTTTGTAGTCAGCGGTTGACCGAAAGTGACCTCACCGCTGACCACAAAGTTCCCACCATTGGTTACAATGGAGCGCATAGGCGCTACATTGTAACACTGCCGTGTGCCGCCTGTCACTCAGTACAGGAGCACACAGCCGATCAGGAGGGTGCTACAACGTGGCGCTCCCTGATTGGCTGAAGAAACCCACTTAGACAGAAGTCAGAGTGGGTTTCTGGCATTCGGGGAAAGGAGTCCCATGTGAAAACATGGGGCCCCTTTCAGTTCGTGGCTCGGGTATCCGTTTTGTTATTTTATTCAAGTACCTGGATTACAAATGGTTGCCCCGCGGACCCTGGGACCCTGGATCTGGTGAGTAGAATTTATTCAACAGGTACCCCTTGGATTCTACTGGAGAAGAGGACCGACCTGCGTGTGAACATAAGGTAAGTATGTATGTATGTTTGTGTGCATGTATGTAATAAATCTTTACTTTCACGGTGTGTGTGTCTTGTCTTTTTTTGGGTATTTTTTTAGTAGTAGTACTACAGGTACCAGCGGGCCCATTTTTCCGTTGCATGCTGGTACTTGTGGTTCTCCAAGTACCAGCATGCGGGGGAGGCTTGCTGGGCCTTGTAGTACTGCTACTAAAAACAATATCTTTTCATTTTCAAAAAAGGCTATCAGCCCCCCATCCGCAGCCAATTGGATGGGGGGACAGACTCGGGCTTCACCCCTGGCCCTTGGGTGGCTGGGGGGGGACCCCTTGATTGAAGGGGTCCCCACTCCCCCAGGGTACCCCGGCCAGGGGTGACTAGTTGGATTTTTGATGCCACGGCCGCAGGGCACTATATAAAAGTGACCCCCGGCTGTGGCATTATCTGTCCAGCTAGAGGAGCCCGGTGCTGGTTTTAAAAATACGGGGGACCCCTACTCTTTTTGTCCCCCGTATTTTTGGAACCAGGACCAGGCGCAGAGCCCGATGCTGGTTGCTTAAATATGGGTGAACCCCTGTCAATTTTTTCCCCATATTTCTGCAACCAGGATCGGCTCAAAGAGCCCGAGGCTGGTTATGCTTAGGAGGGGGGACCCCACGCAATTTTTTTTGAGAAAATAATCACTTTCCCACCCCTTCCCACTGATATACATGCACGGATCTCATGGATCCGTGCATGCCTATCCAATCACGGGGAAAAAAAGCAGGTCTGTTTTTTTTAAGCACTTTTTTACGAGTTGTAATTTTTCACGGCAGTGTTTTGTTTTTTTTTGCTTTGCACTTCTTAGTAAATGACCGAGATTCATACTTAAACAGCCGCGTTTTGACCGATGGTGTATTCATTCGTGATTTTTTCCTAGGACTTCCAAATATTACGAATGCCCTCATCACTGCCGTGATTTGAGTTTAGTAAATTACCGAGATGACACTTTGATGAAAAAACGGCATCTCGGTCAAAAACGGGACCTTAGTAAATTTACCCACTAGTTCCAGTTTGTCTCTCTCCTGTGGTTGTTTTCCAGGTTCCAGCTCCTATCTCCACACTTCCACTAAAGAGACCCGCACCAGCATTTCCACCTGCGGTGTAGCCTGACTCTCCTATCCATTTGGACTCATCTGCTTCCAGCCACAGATCCACCTGCTTTCAGCATCCAGCTTCCAGCAGAGGTCAGCTCTTCTTAAAGTGCCGGTACCCTTTTCTGCAGATTACCATTCACCTTTGGTATTATTATTTCACCGCTCTCAAGCTCCATATATCATTTCATATTTCATCGCTCTCAAGCTACATTTATTATTTAACTGGTTCCAGCCAGTATCCACTCCGTGCCAACATCAGTCTGGTTCCAGCCAGTATCCACAGCAGCCGTTTTATCCACAGCAGCCCAGCTTTTCCTGGAACACCAGCTGGTACGATCCTGGGCTATTTCCATTGCTACAGTCGGGCCTGGTAAGGACTTTCCAACTAGAAGATTATAAGAACTATCTCATACTACCAGAGCCCTGTGGTCCTTGCCACCCTGTAGTACCCAGGAACTGTATTATTTCCCTGCTGAGTTTTATGTTTTCTTATTTGCTGCTGTGTTACGGAGTATGTCATAATAAACATCATTGACTTTTATCCTGGTTGTCGTGGTCACGCCTTCGGGCAGTTATTCTACATGTTACTTACATGTCTAGGGGTCTGATACAACCTCCCAGGTTTCGTTACATCTCAGCCCCTACAACTGAGGCTGCCTCCCGTCAGCTCAGGCCCTCAGTTGTGACAGTAAGCACTGACCATATGAATCCAGCCGGAGACCAGGATCAAGCGGCCAGGCTGATGCAAGAACTGGCAGCCCGACTTGAACATCAGGAGGCTGCACAGGGCCACATCATCCGCTGTCTCCAGGATCTCTCTACTCGGCTGGATGGGATTCAGACAACCCTTCGTGGATCAGGCGCGTCCGGTGCGTCAACCACAGTGACTCCAGCTATAACCCCACCCACCTTACCCATTTCTGCTCCACGTCTTCATCTTCCAACGCCAGCAAAATTTGACGGATCTCCAAGATTCTGCAGGGGATTTCTCAACCAGTGTGAGATTCAGTTTGAGCTACAACCTGGCAATTTTCCCAGTGACCGTACAAAAATTGCCTACTTTATCTCTCTTCTTAGTGGCTCAGCCCTTGATTGGGCATCACCGTTATGGGAGAGGTCCGACACCCTGCTATCCTCCTACACTGCATTCGTGTCAACATTCAGGCGTATCTTCGACGAGCCAGGCCGGGTAACTTCAGCTTCATCTGAGATTCTCCGTTTACGCCAGGGATCACGTACTGTAGGACAATATCTTATACAGTTCCAGATCCTGGCATCCGAACTGGCATGGAACGACGAGGCCCTGTATGCTGCATTTTGGCATGGCTTATCTGAGCGTATTAAAGATGAGTTAGCTACCAGAGACTTACCTTCCAAGTTAGATGAGCTAATCTCACTCTGCACGAAAGTTGATTTACATTTCAGAGAGAGAGCAACTGAGCGTGGAAGATCATCTGCTCCAAAATCTTCTGCTCCTCCTCCTCGCCAACTGTCACCATCTAAAGACGAGCCTATGCAAATTGGCCGTTCCCGTTTAACTCCTGCTGAGCGCCGAAGACGTCTCTCTGAGTCTCTTTGTCTTTATTGTGCAGCTCCGTCTCACACCATTAATGCCTGTCCCAAACGTCCGGGAAACTCCAAATCCTAGCTCGCCAAGGAGAGGGCCGGCTAGGAGTAATGATCTCCTCTCCATCTCCTCATGATTGAAATCTCCCAGTCTCGCTTCAAGTTGCTCAACGTTATCGGAACGTCATTGCCCTCCTTGATTCCGGAGCAGCTGGGAACTTTATTTCCGAAGCCTATGTTAAACGGTGGTCCCTACCCACCGAGAGACTTCCTTCGTCCATCTCCTTAACTGCCGTGGATGGCAGCAAGATTTGTGATGCAGTTATTTCCCTAAGGACTCTACCAGTTCGTCTGAGAGTGGGAGTTCTTCATTCCGAATTTATTTCTTTTTTAGTGATTCCAAGAGCCACACATCCTGTGGTCCTGGGCCTTCCATGGCTCCGTCTTCACAATCCATCTATTGATTGGACGACTACGCAGATTCTGGCATGGGGTCCCTCCTGTGCTGAGACATGTTTGTTTAAAGTATTGCCTGTCTGTTCTTCCTCCCCCAGGTCGTCTGATGTTCCACCTCCTCCATATCAAGATTTCACGGATGTGTTCAGTAAGGCTTCTGCTGATATCCTTCCTCCTCATAGAGAATGGGACTGCCCGATTGATCTCGTTCCAGGGAAGGTTCCACCTCGAGGCCGAACTTACCCGTTGTCTCTGCCTGAGACGCATTCTATGGAGGAATACATTAAAGAGAACCTAGCAAAAGGGTTCATTCGACCTTCCTCTTCTCCAGCCGGCGCAGGCTTCTTTTTCGTAAAGAAAAAAGATGGTGGTCTGCGGCCGTGCATCGACTACAGAGGTCTGAACGACATTACCATCAAGAACCGCTATCCACTACCCCTGATTACTGAGCTCTTTGATAGAGTTAGCGGAGCTACCATCTTCACAAAGCTGGACTTGAGAGGTGCATACAATCTCATCCGGATCCGTGAGGGTGACGAGTGGAAGACCGCCTTTAACATCCGTGACGGACATTATGAGTACCTCGTCATGCCCTTCGGATTGAGCAATGCTCCAGCTGTCTTCCAGCATTTTGTCAATGAGATCTTCAGAGACATTTTATACCGTCATGTCGTGGTCTATCTAGATGATATCCTCATTTTTGCCAACAATTTAGAGGAACATCGTTTTTGGGTAAAAGAGGTTCTGTCCCGTCTCCGTGTCAATCATCTCTATTGCAAATTAGAGAAATGCGTCTTTGAAGTCAAGTCCATTCCGTTTCTAGGTTACATTGTGTCCGGTTCCGGACTAGAGATGGATCCTGAGAAACTACAAGCAATTCAGAATTGGCCGATACCCTTAACCCTCAAAGGGGTCCAGAGGTTCTTAGGGTTCGCCAATTATTACAGAAAGTTTATACGAGACTTTTCCACCATTGTGGCGCCTATTACTGCTTTAACTAAGAAGGGTGCTAATCCGTCCAAGTGGTCTGAAGAAGCTACGCAAGCCTTCCATCTCTTAAAACAACGGTTCATCTCTGCACCAGTTCTGAAACAGCCCGACATCGACTCTCCTTTCATCTTAGAGGTGGATGCCTCCTCCGTTGGAGTAGGAGCGGTGTTATCTCAGAGGGCTAAAGATGGCCATTTACATCCTTGCAGTTTCTTCTCCCGGAAGTTCTCCCCAGCGGAGCGCAACTATGCCATTGGCGACCAGGAGTTGCTAGCCATCAAGCTCGCTCTAGAGGAGTGGAGATATCTGTTGGAGGGAGCTTCTCATTCAATCACCATACTTACAGACCACAAGAACCTTTTATATCTGAAAGGCGCACAATGTCTCAACCCTCGTCAGGCCAGATGGGCACTTTTCTTTTCCAGGTTCGACTTTAAACTCCAGTTCTGTCCGGGCTCTCAGAATCGCAAGGCCGATGCCCTTTCCCGCTCATGGGAGCAAGAAAATGAGTCGGAGCCTTCAGACAAGCATCCTATTATCAATCCGTTGGCATTCTCCACGGTAGGGATGGACTCTACGCCCCCACTAGGGAAAAGTTTTGTGAAGCCGGTACTAAGGAAGAAGCTCATGCATTGGGCCCATGCTTCCCGTTTTGCCGGACATACAGGTATCCAAAAGACCCTGGAGTTTATTTCTAGGTCCTATTGGTGGCCAACTCTGAAAAAGGACGTCACTGAGTTTATTGCATCTTGCCCAAAGTGTGCTCAACATAAAGTATCCCGCCAGTCGCCTGCGGGGCAACTGGTTCCACTATCCGTTCCCCGTCGACCATGGACCCATCTGTCGATGGATTTCATTTCAGACTTACCCATGTGCAACAAGTTCAATACCATCTGGGTGGTAGTTGACCGGTTCACCAAGATGGCACACTTCATTCCTCTCACCGGTCTTCCGTCAGCTTCCAAGTTGGCTCAAGTGTTCATACAAGAGATCTTCCGACTCCACGGTCTGCCTGAAGAAATTATCTCAGATCGAGGAGTTCAATTCACAGCCAAATTCTGGCGAAGTTTATGTCAAGTCCTCCAAGTCAAACTAAAGTTTTCCACGGCTTACCATCCTCAGACCAATGGTCAAACTGAGAGGGTGAATCAGGACTTGGAGGCCTTCCTCCGCATCTATGTGTCTTCCTCTCAAGATGACTGGGTTCAATTACTTCCCTGGGCCGAGTTCTTTCATAACAATCAGTATCATTCCTCATCTTCTTCAACACCATTCTTCACCAACTTTGGATTCCACCCTAAAGTCCCTGAATTCCAACCGCTCCCAGCAACTTCTGTTCCAGCAGTGGATATCACCTTGCATCAGTTTGCAAACAACTGGAAGAGTGTACGAGCAGCTCTGCTCAAGGCATCGTTCAGGTATAAGAAGTTTGCGGACAAGAAGCGTAGAGCGGTTCCTGCTCTCAAGGTGGGTGATCGGGTATGGTTATCCACGAAGAATTTGAGGTTAAGAGTTTCCAGTATGAAGTTTGCACCTCGCTACATTGGTCCTTTCAAAATTGAGCAAGTCATCAATCCTGTTGCTTACAGACTTCAGTTACCTCCCTTCTTAAAAATACCCAGGACATTCCATGTTTCCCTGTTGAAACCGCTGATCCTGAATCGGTTTCATTCCTCACTTCCTCCAACTCCGAAAGTCCAAACTCAACGAGGCGTTGAGTATGAAGTGGCCAAGATCCTGGACTCACGTCACCGTTACGGTCAACTACAGTATCTTATTGACTGGAGGGGTTACGGCCCTGAGGAACGCTCATGGACCAATGCTTCTGATGTCCATGCTCCTGCCTTGGCCCGGAGATTCCATTCCAAGTTTCCTCAAAAGCCAAAGAAGTGTCCTGGGGCCACTCCTAAAGGGGGGGGTGCTGTCACGATCCGGGTATCTGGACGCCATTACTTACCCTTCAGATGCCTCCTAAGGCTGGCTCAGCGTTCCAGGACCGGATCCCATCTGTTATACTGATGTCCACATTCCTGCCTCCTCTCCTGTCACTCTGAGACGCGGTCACCGCAATGCCTGTTACATCCGGAATGGCGTCTCCCGCGGCCTCCGCAGCTGTTCCTGAGTTTCTACAAGCAGAATGTCAGAGTGATGATTACGTCAGCCGCGGCCTCCGCTGTGCCCGCGTGGTTAGGTGTGCACTTGTCAGTCTGGCATCTCCTGTCTCCTGTGGCCGGCGCCGCCATTACTGTTTTAATTCCCACATGGATTACAAATCAAACTTCCCTCCAAGTGTCTGCATGGGCGCAGCCATCTTGGATTCTGTCATCTGTTCATTTCCACCAATCTGTTGTTTGCTATGTTAATCTGCATAATTGCCTAGCCAATCCCTTCCTTGCTGCAGGTATAAGTAATCTGTGCCTGAGCAAGGAAGGCGTCAGTGCTTTGGTTGTCAAACCTAGTTCCAGTTTGTCTCTCTCCTGTGGTTGTTTTCCAGGTTCCAGCTCCTATCTCCACACTTCCACTAAAGAGATCCGCACCAGCATTTCCACCTGCGGTGTAGCCTGACTCTCCTATCCATTTGGACTCATCTGCTTCCAGCCACAGATCCACCTGCTTACAGCATCCAGCTTCCAGCAGAGGTCAGCTCTTCTTAAAGTGCCGGTACCCTTTTCTGCAGATTACCATTCACCTTTGGTATTATTATTTCACCGCTCTCAAGCTCCATATATAATTTCATATTTCATCGCTCTCAAGCTACATTTATTATTTAACTGGTTCCAGCCAGTATCCACTCCGTGCCAACATCAGTCTGGTTCCAGCCAGTATCCACAGCAGCCGTTTTATCCACAGCAGCCCAGCTTTTCCTGGAACACCAGCTGGTACGATCCTGGGCTATTTCCATTGCTACAGTCGGGCCTGGTAAGGACTTTCCAACTAGAAGATTATAAGAACTATCTCACACTACCAGAGCCCTGTGGCCCTTGCCACCCTGTAGTACCCAGGAACTGTATTTATCCTCTGCTGATTTTATGTTTTCTTTTACTGCTGCTGTGTTACGGAGTATGTCATAATAAACATCATTGACTTTTATCCTGGTTGTCGTGGTCACGCCTTCGGGCAGTTATTCTACATGTTACTTACATGTCTAGGGGTCTGATACAACCTCCCAGGTTTCGTTACATCTCAGCCCCTACAACTGAGGCTGCCTCCCGTCAGCTCAGGCCCTCAGTTGTGACACACTTACACACGTAACGCCCCCTGTACCAGTGCCACTTACACACGTAACGCCCCCTCTACCAGTGACGCTTACACACATTATGCCAGTCACACATACACACACAACAGACACATATATATATATATATATATATATATATATACAAACACACACACATACATACTGTACATACATTACACACATACACAGTCACACATATATACAGTATACACAGACACTGTATATACACACACACACTCACTCTCTTTCCAGACACTTACCTAATGAAGTCTGGCTGGCCGAAGCTGTAGCAGCTCATCCTCCTGCTGCAGCATGGTCCCGTCTAGCTCCGCCCCTTATTCCCATCTAGCTCCGCCCCCTCTTGTCCTCTTGTCCGGCCACTGAATATCACACAGGGGAGCGGGGGTAGAGAGGAGGCTTTGTGCTGCTGGCGCTGAGGGGGAGAGAAGGTTTTGTGCTGCCGGCGCCGCTGCATGTGTGACAGCAGCCGGCAGCAGTAGCAGGGATAGCAGCAGCAGCTCAGCACAGGGATGCAGAGCAGGGAGAACGCCTCTCCTACCTGGTGCCTCCTGCACTGCATCCCTTTGCTGAGCGGCTAGCGCCAGCCTGTGTGTAGTGTCACTGACACTGCACAGCACTCTCACCTTTTACATTGATTCAGCGAGTCACTCAGTTCTGCCAGCCAGTCACTATTGTTAGCACCAGTGTCCCAACGCGCCGCATTACAGGGAAGTAGACGCACTAAATAAACTACAGCTCCCAGCAGCCCTTAGCGCCCAAGCATTCTGGCCCTTAGGGCTGCTGGGAGCTGTAGTTTATTGAGTGCATCTTCTTCCCTGTAATGTGGTGCGTTGGGACACCGGCGCTAACAATAGTGACTGGCTGCTGTGCGAGTCTCCGGGAGAGCCACTGCCAAAGGGAGGACAGCAGCTTAGCTGCTGACAGGAGGAGAAGCAGGAGAAGCATTACCCGCCCCTCCCCCACTCACAGTACCTCCGGGCCCCATCCGCGGCACCCCCACACACCCCATCCAGCACCCGCAGTGGCTCTGGACCCCCTCCCCCACCCGCAGCAACCCCGCACCCGCCCCTCCGCCGCACCACCGCATCCGCCTCTCCCCCACTCGGGGCACCCCTGCAACTGCTCCTTCCCCACCCACGGCACCCACGCACCCTCCCCCACCCGCGGCACCACTGCACTAGCCCCTCCCCCACCTGCGTAACCACCGCAACCGCCCCTCCCGCTGCACCCCTGGATCCCATCCGCGTCTTCCCCGCACCCGCCACTCCCCCAACCACAGCACCTACTAGGTGATTCATCAGGCCCTGCGTGCGCTGTTCACGCCATTGCAAGGGGCTTCGACCCCTTAACCATTGCACGCACTTTGTCCGTGCAATATTTAACCACTCACACAATTATGATTGGAGGTAATACTCCATATAATGAAAATATTGCACGCCGCAAGGATTAAAGGGGCGTAGCCTCTTACAACGGTGTGAAGAGTGCCCGTAGGCCGCGATTAATCACCTAATTACAGTATAATAACAGGCAGCGTTATTTATCAGGATGACAATGTGATCTTTATCACTAGAGTTCACCTCTCAAATCGGCTGTCTTATCCCACAGAAAAACAGCACCCTTATAATGCCTAGATGTATGGCAGCTCTATCCTGACTGGCTGGTGCTAGAGCAATGTGTCTCCTCACCGGGTCTCCTAGCTCCCTCCTTTCCTACAGAAAGCTGACTAGCCCGGGTGTCTGACCGGTCTGAATGCAGAATCTCCTCCAGCTACAAGAACATGTGGTAAGTCGCTTACTTTGCCACCGTACCACTTATTTTGTGGTAGGTGTGAAATATAAAACTGCTGGCAAACATACAAAGCAGGTGAATGCTTCAGTACAGTCCTATGTCCCACTATCTGTGCAGTAAAGGAGTAATCAGCAGAAATTACTGCTCCAGGTCTTACATGCTGAGCGGAAAATAGAACACACCCTACCGCCCGCAGGACATCACACCCACCACAGATGACACCAACTGCCCCCACCGCTGGAGGGTGGGTAGGGGCCCCAGTGCATTGCTTTGCTCAGGTGCCTACACTGATGTTAAGACTGCCCTGCCCGTATGGCTCTATCTGCCCTTTTAATTGAGTAACAATGTATTATATGAGTGCACAGTCTGGAACTTGACCATAAGGGAGAACGAGGGACCCACCAAAGAATTCCCCGGTGGGCCAGTCCAACCCTAGTGGTAAGATATATACATATGGCAGGGGAGGTAGACACTGGGGGGACTCTATGGGAAAGCTGTACCCCTACCGTTAGACTTTAGTAAACAGTAACAGTGCTGTCACCAATTAAAGCTAAAGAAATCATCTGAAAACACTGTTACATTGGTTGGGTTGTAAAAAGAAAGCATTTATTGCACCATGCTACCAATACCCTTACATTACCTTGGATATTGGCCCTCATTCCGAGTTGTTCGCTCGCTAGCTGCTTTTAGCAGCATTGCACACGCTAGGCCGCCGCCCTCTGGGAGTGTATCTTAGCTTAGCAGAATTGCAAACGAAAGATTAGCAGAATTGCGAATAGAAATTTCATAGCAGTTTCTGAGTAGCTCGAGACCTACTCCTACACTGCGATCAGCTCAGTCAGTTTCGTTCCTGTTTTGACGTCACAAACACACCCAGCGTTCGCCCAGCCACTCCCCCATTTCTCCAGACACTCCCGCGTTTTTCCCTGACACGCCTGCGTTTTTCCGCACACTCCCAGAAAACAGTCAGTTTCCGCCCAGAAACACCCACTTCCTGTCAATCACACTACGATCAGCAGAACGATGAAAAAACCTTGTTAGGCCGTGAGTAAAATAACAAACTTTTGTGCAAATTTACTTGGCGCAGGCGCACTGCGAACATTGCGCATGCGCAGTTTGCGACTAATCGCACCATAGCGAAAAAAAAATAACGAGCGAACAACTCGGAATGACCCCCTTTGTTAGGAATTAAGGTGACATCACCTGCACACGAGAAAACAGATGAAGCTGCCCGCCTCCCCCCCCCCCCCCCCCCCCCAGTGTGTAAAACATGTGCAGCCACTACAGGGTTAATCATAATTAAGATGATAGTTACAGAAGCCAGGTAGGTCCCTGACCTGTATGTTTTTATAGCCACTCACATGTTGACAGGCCCTGGGACAATAGGGAGAAGGACCTTTTGGCCCCTCGTTCCTTGCAAATGAATCCTTTGTTAGCACAAAGAGCTACTTCTGTCTGACATACTTGTAATATCTTCTACTGTCCTTGTGTCTTAACAAGAAGCATATGCATCAGACAAGCAGTATTCCCTAGGGGGCCCTCCCAATCCTTCATCTGAGAGCCGGCCACACTGGGAATGCCTGGTATGATGACAAATCTCTTAGCATACCATCTACCATTCTCCGGCTCAGCCTCCTATGACAACTGTGTCTACAGGATCTTACTCTTAATGAAGCCCTGCGCTACAATACATGCCTGCTACATTGTACCTTATATATATCGGTGTTGATAAGTTCATGAACAGAAGGCATTTGCTCAAAGGTCACATTTGTTTCAAGTTGTCTGGAACATATAAAGCACTTCAGACAGATTAGATCCAGTTTAATGACAATAAAGCTAAGGCATGGAATAAAAGGTTTATTTCGCTGGCGTGTTCGGCTCTTTAGCTGGCCGTCACTCAGTGTGAGACTTCCCAATGTTTTGCTTCTTTGTTGCAGTTTCTGGACACACGATATGCCTTTATACCTGGGGGAAATTGCAATAAATTGGCCGCGCTAAGCTTTATTGAAAGTTAGTTTCAGAGATTTGTAATGGTAACAAACTCACTTCTGTGCCCAGCGACAGATTGGGATTAGAAGGTTCTAGGAAGGGGGCGGGTTATCGTAACAAATGTGTATATTCAAAGGACCTCTGACCCCTGATTGGATCACATAGCCCCATCACTCTTTCCCATTGCTCTCTGGTGGCACCAATACAGTGGCGTGCGGTGAGGTCGGTGGCTGGGGAGGCACAAGCAGCCACCACCCCCCCCCCCCCCCTTCATAGAGTGGGGTAAAAAAAAAAAGTGTAGCCCCCCCCCCCACACACACATTCGTGAAACCAGCACCGGGTAGAACCAGCCAGGGGGGGTAATGCCATAGCAGGGGAGACACTCGGTATGGGGTCCCCCTGCCATAACATTAATCTGCCCCCCCAAACCAGTCAGCCCAGGGCTGGAATTCCTCGGAAGTGGGGACCCCAAAAAATGAAAATGGGGTCCCTCTCCCGAGCAACAACCAGCACTGGGCTGACAGCCCAGTGCTATGCCCCGCACCCCTGGTGGCGGTAGGTGCGGGGTTCATTGTTAATATTGTTCTTGACAGGTGCCCTACAGGTCCCAGCAAGCCTGCCCCAGCATGCTGGCACTTGGAGAACCACAAGTGCCAGCATGCCCGGTCATAAATGGCCCGCCGGCACCTGTGGTCCACCTGTAAAGAACAGTAATATTGTTCTTTACAGGTGGCCAACAGGTCCCAGCAAGCCTGCCCCAGCATGCTGGCACATGGAGAACCACAAGTGCCAGCATGCCCGGACATAAATGGCCTACTGGCACCTGTTCTCCACCTGTAAAGAAAATATTAAAATAAAAACACCAGTCTCTTTAAAAAAAAATGTTTATTTGACAGCGTCTTCACCTGGGGGCGGCGGCCTTTAAGCTCTTTTGCATGGCCGTTGCCTCCCCAGGGCTTCCGGCGTCTTCACCTGGGGGGGCGCCACCTCCCCAGGGCTTCCAGCGTCTTCCTTCGGCGTCTTCACCTGGAAGGCGGCGGCCATTAAGCTCTTTTGCATGGCCGCCGCCTTCCGCAGGGCTTTCAGCATCTTCACCTGGTGGGCGGCGGCTGCTAAGCTCTTTTGCTAGGCCCCGCCCGTGCCCGCCCCCCGCTCTCCATACCTTTCCCTACCACGATCGGTGCCTCCCAACCCCATTTTACACACTAGTAATGATTAGGATAATATAAAGCAGATACTCATGACACAGAATATGTGTCACATAAGTATCTTCTTTATAATATTTTAATCAGTAATGACAGGGGAGGCACTGCCTCCCCTGCCTCCCCTGACTGCACGTCCCTGCACCAATAAGTGCACTTAACATGTATCAGACTCCTGTTATAGATTGTTTGCCTGTGAGCAGGGCCCTCAAACTGCTTTGTTTGCTGTTACCCCAATATTGTCCCCAATTGTAAATTGTGCATAGTCTGTTCCATCTCTGTTATGAGATACTGTGGCTCCTACTATGCACAATAGGAGCCAAGGTGCACTCCTTCCCCACTGCCACCACTAATGGCTTCTACCTTGGGCAAAAGTGAGCTGTATGTCTGCAAGCCAGTGACTACTTTTCCTATCAGAGACTGCTTTGGCCAATGTATATTTTACTGATCATTTAAAGCATATATCTCCATACATACATATTGTCATTTGAGTATTTACATAAGTAATACTCCATTAGCGAGTATAGAGATGGTGTGGTGCAGGTGTAAGCTGGTGGCAATTTCTCACACCACACCCCAGCAGAGAGGCAAGGGTTCCCCAACCAGACACAGACAAAGGGAGACAATACTTATGCAAAAGCAATTGAGATTTATTTCTGGTAACCTAAAATTCCTGGAATGGGTCACGGCTATAGAATAATAGGTTTGGTGCAATAAACAATAAACACAAAATGATTCACATAAATTACAATAACACAAGCGATTACCGTTTTTCTAATTGGCTATGGGCCTAATTCAGATCTGTTTGCTCGCTAGCGTTTTTTGGCTGCGCAGCGATCAGGTATCTACTGCGCATGCGTATGCATCGCAATGCGTATGCACCGCAATGCGTTGGCGCGCCGTACAGATACAAAGCGGATTGTTGTTGCGCACTGGTTCTAGCGAAGAAACCATTCGCACAGCCGTTTGCAAGGAGATTGACAGGAAGAGGGTGTTTGTGGGTGGCAACTGACTGTTTTCTGGGAGTGGTTGGAAAAACGCAGGCGTTTCAAAGCGTTTTCAGGGCGGGTGTCTGACGTCAATTCCGGGCTCGAATAGGCTGAAGTGATTGCAGTGACTGAGTAAGGTCAGAGCTACTCAGAAACTGCACAAGCTGTTTTTGTACAGGGCGGCTGCACACGCGTTTGCACACTTGCACAGCTTAAATACACTCCCCTATAGGAGGCGACTATCTGATCGCAGCGCTGCAAAAAAATAGCTAGCGAGCGAACAGATCTGAATTAGGCCCTATTCCCGATACTAAATAAGCAACATTCTTTACACATTACTTGACTGTCCCAATAACCTAATACAGATGACATCAAAATCCGTGTTACGGTTAAGCCTGTGTGCACGTTTGATCTCTTCACGTGTACTTACAACTGAAGGAAGAATAGTAATTGGTATGCAGCGTTGATGTATAAAGTAGGAGCAGTGGTCTGAGCAAGAGGTGGATGTAAATTGTGCTGCTACTGTGTACGCAGTTGAAGTGTGAAACTCTAGAAGTGCTAGTTTAAGCGTTCCCCGAGTGTATGAGCGTGAAACGGACTGGGCTTCCCTCAGGCTGTTACATTTAGGGGGACACTTCTCCACTTGTATCACTGCTTAGTGCACGTCCCCCTTAGCCTGTAGTGTGTAATAATGGGTTCTTCACAACAAATGTAAATGTAGGCACAGCAAGCAACTGGGCAGGACCCTCAGCTTGGCTTTCTATGTGGCACTACAAGTCCCAGCCACTCATGTTTGTCTCTGCTTCTCTCTCAGCAGCTTATCACTGTGCAGTGCCCCCTCCAACTCTCACTTCTCCAACTCAGATTTTTTAAATCAACTTTATTATAAAATAATGCTGCCATCGGCCCCATTCCAAGACAGACGTGCCCCTTTCCACTTGTGTCCTGGTTTATTAAATGGATATTTTGGGAGGTACGGAACTCTGGTCCCTACTTCACAGATGTACGCAAACCCCTACGGTTTATGCACATCTCCGATGCTTGTTCCAGCTGTGGTCCGACACTGAGCGTCTGCAGACGTCAGGTGAGGGACAGCCTGCAGCCATTTGGGGGCAGAGATGGGGACCATTTTGCAAAATGGTGGGAGTGCCAGCCCTGTTTTTTAAGGCGTGACAAGACCAAGGTTTGCATCTTCGGTTGTAGCATCACTGGCCCGAGCATAGGCAAATGCAGGGGGGTTTCTGGTTGCCCGGAAACCCCCCTCCTCTTGGCAAGTGGCTCAATTTATGACAACAATAGCACTGGTATATAGGCCCTCATTCAACTTGGATCGCAGATCACCGAAAATCGCAAACAAGCTTTCTCAGTCAGTGCACTGGACCTGAGATCAGCTGCTAGGAAGAAGAGACAGGAGCCTTACCATAATGTGGGAGAATGTGTGCTTAGAAAGTGCAGTACTGGTTCTATTATATTTGGGGATTTATTTATTTATTATGGTATGTTAAACCTTTTCCTGACCACTTATTTAAATGATTTAAATATGTTTATACAGCCTATACTATAGACAATATATAGTGTAAAATATTAATACCGTATTCCATACAGTATACAGCAGTGGTCAGGGAACAGGGGTATATTACCCCAGATGGGGTAAAAACGAAATTCCTGGGGGTAACGGACGGTCGCGCTGCCGAGACACAGCCCCGTCCAGCACTGGCCGGCTCGCAATGTGACGTGCTGACATCACACTGCGCTCCCTCCTGCCCACCCTGCGCTGTGCTCCTGGCCTCCCTGCGCTGTGTTCCTGGCCTCCCTGTGCTGTGTTCCTGGCCTCCCTGCGCTGTGTTCCTGGCCTCCCTGTGCTGTGTTCCTGGCCTCCCTGCGCTGTGTTCCTGGCCTCCCTGTGCTGTGTTCCTGGCCTCCCTGTGCTGTGTTCCTGGCCTCCCTGTGCTGTGCTCCTGGCCTCCCTGTGCTGTGTTCCTGGCCTCCCTGTGCTGTGCTCCTGGCCTCCCTGCGCTGTGTTCCTGGCCTCCCTGTGCTGTGTTCCTGGCCTCCCTGTGCTGTGTTCCTGGCCTCCCTGCGCTTTGTTCCTGGCCTCCCTGCGCTGTGTTCCTGGCCTCCCTGCGCTTTGTTCCTGGCCTCCCTGCGCTGTGTTCCTGGCCTCCCTGTGCTGTGTTCCTGGCCTCCCTGTGCTGTGTTCCTGGCCTCCCTGTGCTGTGTTCCTGGCCTCCCTGCGCCGCTGTGTTCCTGGCCTCCCTGCGCTGTGTTCCTGGCCTCCCTGTGCTGTGTTCCTGGCCTCCCTGCGCTGTGTTCCTGGCCTCCCTGTGCTGTGTTCCTGGCCTCCCTGTGCTGTGTTCCTGGCCTCCCTGTGCTGTGCTCCTGGCCTCCCTGTGCTGTGCTCCTGGCCTCCCTGTGCTGTGTTCCTGGCCTCCCTGTGCTGTCTTCCTGGCCTCCCTGTGCTGTGCTCCTGGCCTCCCTGTGCTGTGTTCCTGGCCTCCCTGTGCTGTGTTCCTGGCCTCCCTGTGCTGTGTTCCTGGCCGGGATGTGACATGCTAACATCACACTGCGCTCCTTCATGCCCGCTCGTCCTGCGCTGTCCTGTCCTACCGCCCGCGGCCCGCCATCCCCCACACAGAACAGTGGGAAATTCCCACTGACATTACTGAGGTGAGGATGTGACCATCTGTCTCCTAAAAGTCGTGTCTCCCCCCTTCCCCCCTCATCCATTTTTTTTTTTATATTCATTCTGGTATTTTGGGGAGAAAGTTTTAATTAACCCATTCATTGCCAAAAAAATAATTGGTGAAAATAATAAAAATATGATTTCCTTCCTTTCAAATCAAGGGGGTAACGTCGGCGTATCTAAATATATTTTGAGGTAAAAGGTAAAAATGTTCCCTGACCCCTTGTATACAGTGCATAAAAAGACCAATGTACATTGTTTACATTACATTGTCCAGGGTCGTTACTATGTTCTACTACCGCTCCCCCGGACTCCCGCACTTACTCCAATGTTCCGCAGAGCGGGAGATTGTGGATTGCATTTAGAAACCCCCCCTCTAGAAATCCTGCATTTGCCACTGCCCAGCAGTGTAAAAATAAGATTTTACTTACCGGTAAATCTATTTCTCGTAGTCCGTAGTGGATGCTGGGGACTCCGTAAGGACCATGGGGAATAGACGGGCTCCGCAGGAGACAGGGCACTTTAAGAAAGAATTTGGATACTGGTGTGCTCTGGCTCCTCCCTCTATGTCCCTCCTCCAGACCTCAGTTAGAGAAACTGTGCCCGGAAGAGCTGACAGTACAAGGAAAGGATTTTGGAATCCAGGGCAAGACTCATACCAGTCACACCAATCACACCGTATAACTCGTGATAAACTTACCCAGTTAACAGTATGAAAAACAACGGAGCATCAGATCAACCCTGATGCAACCAACATAACCCTTATTTAAGCAATAACTATATACAAGTATTGCAGAAGAAGTCCGCACTTGGGACGGGCGCCCAGCATTCACTACGGACTACGAGAAATAGATTTACCGGTAAGTAAAATCTTATTTTCTCTAACGTCCTAGTGGATGCTGGGGACTCCGTAAGGACCATGGGGATTATACCAAAGCTCCCAAACGGGCGGGAGAGTGCGGATGACTCTGCAGCACCGAATGAGCAAACACAAGGTCCTCCGCAACCAGGGTATCAAACTTGTAGAACTTTGCAAAGGCATTTGAACCTGACCAAGTAGCCGCTCGGCAAAGCTGTAATGCCGAGACCCTTCGGGCAGCCGTCCAAGAAGAGCCCACCTTCCTTGTGGAATGGGCCTTAACTGATTTAGGCAACGGCAACCCTGCCGCAGAATGAGCCTGCTGAATCGTGTTACAGATCCAGCGAGCAATAGTTTGCTTTGAAGCAGGCGCCCCAAGCTTGTTGGAAGCATACAGGATAAACAAAGATTCTGTTTTCCTGACCCTAGCCATTCTGGATACATAAACCTTCAAAGCCCTGACCACATCTAGTAACTCGGAATCCTCCAAGTCACGAGTAGCCACAGGCACCACAATAGGTTGGTTCATATGAAAGGATGACACCACTTTTGGCAGAAATTGTGGACGGGTCCGCAATTCTGCCCAGTCCATATGGAAAACCAGATAGGGGCTTTTATGTGACAAAGCCGCTAATTCTGACACACGCCTAGCTGAAGCCAAGGCTAATAGCATGACCACCTTCCACTTGAGAAATTTTAACTCCATGGTTTTGAGTGGCTCAAACCAGTGTGACTTCAGGAAACTCAACACCACGTTAAGATCCCAAGGTGCCACTGGAGGCACAAAAGGGGGCTGAATATGCAGCACTCCCTTTACAAACGTCTGGACTTCAGGAAGAGAAGCCAGTTCTTTTTGAAAGAAAATGGATAGAGCCGAAATCTGGACCTTAATGGAACCCAATTTCAGGCCCATAGTCACTCCGGACTGTAGGAAGTGAAGGAAACGGCCCAGCTGGAATTCCTCCGTAGGGGCATTCCTGGCCTCACACCAAGCAACACACCTTCACCATATACGGTGATAATGTTTAGCCGTCACGTCCTTCCTAGCCTTTATCAGCGTAGAAATAACCTCATCCGGAATGCCTTTTTCAGCTAGGATCCGGCGTTCAACCGCCATGCCGTCAAACGCAGCCGCGGTAAGTCTTGAAACAGACAGGGCCCCTGTTGCAACAAGTCCTGTCTTAGAGGCAGAGGCCATGGGTCCTCTGTGAGCATTTCTTGCAGATCCGGATACCAAGTCCTTCTTGGCCAATCCGGAACAATGAGTATTGTTCTCACTCTTCTTTTTCTTATGATTCTCAGCACCTTTGGTATGAGAGGAAGAGGAGGAAATACATAAATCGACTGGAACACCCACGGTGTCACTAGTGCGTCTACAACTATCGCCTGAGGGTCTCTTGACCTGGCGCAATATCTCTGTAGCTTTTTGTTGAGGCGGGATGCCATCATGTCCACCTGTGGCAGTTCCCACCGCCTTGCAATCTGCGTGAAGACTTCTTGATGAAGTCCCCACTCTCCCGGGTGGAGGTCGTGCCTGCTGAGGAAGTCTGCTTCCCAGTTGTCCACTCCCGGAATGAACACTGCTGACAGTGCTCTTACGTGATTCTCTGCCCACCAGCAAAGAATTCTGGTGGCTTCTACCATCGCCACCCTGCTCCTTGTGCCGCCTTGGCGGTTTACATGAGCCACTGCGGTGATATTGTCTGACTGAATCAGAACCGGTTGGTCGCGAAGCAGGGACTCCGCTTGACGTAGGGCGTTGTATATGGCCCTTAGTTCCCGGACGTTGATGTGAAAGGAAGTCTCCTGACTTGACCACAGCCCTTGGAAATTTCTTCCCTATGTGACTGCCCCCCACCCTCGGAGGCTTGCATCCGTGGTCACTAGGACCCAGTCCTGAATGCCGAATCTGCGACCTTCGAGAAGGTGAGCACTCTGCAGTCACCACAGGAGAGACACCCTGGCCCTGGGGGATAGGGTGATTAACCGATGCATCTGAAGATGTGATCCGGACCACTTGTCCAGTAAGTCCCATTGGAAGGTCCTTGCATGGAACCTGCCGAAGGGAATGGCCTCGTATGATGCCACCATCCTTCCCAGGACTCGAGTGCAGTGATGCACTGACACCTGTTTTGGTTTTAATAGATTCCTGACCAGTGTCACGAGCTCCTGAGCTCTCTCTATCAGGAGATAAACCCTTTTCTGGTCTGTGTCTAGGATCATGCCTAGGAGAGGCAGATGAGCTGTAGGAACCAACTGCGACTTTGGAATATATAGAATCCAGCCGTGTTGCCGTTACACTTCCAGAGAAAGTGATACGCTGTTCAGCCACTGCTCTCTTGATCTCGCTTTTATGAGGAGATCGTCCAAGTACGTGATAATAGTGACACCTTGCTTCCGCAGGAGCACCATCATTTCTGCCATTACCTTGGTGAACATTCTCGGGGCCGTGGAGAGACCAAACGGCAACGTCTGAAATTGGTAATGACAATCCCATACCGCAATTCTGAGGTACGCCTGATGAGGTGGATAAATGGGGACATGAAGGTATGCATCCTTTATGTCCCGAGTCACCATAAAATCTCCCCCTTTCAGGCTTGCAATGACCGCTCTTAGCGATTCCATCTTGAACTTGAACCTTTCCAGGTATATGTTCAGGGATTTTAAATTCAATATGGGTCTGACCGAACCGTCCGGTTTCGGGACTACCACATGGTCGAATAATATTAATAACCCCCTCCTTGTTGAAGGAGGGGAACCTTGACCACCACCTGTTGAAGATACAATTTGTGAATTGCAGTTACCACTGTTTCCCTCTCGTGGGGGGAAGCCGGCAGGGCCGTCGGTGAGGGGGCATCTTCTCAAAGTCCAGCTTGTATCCCTGAGACACAATATCTATTGCCCAGGGATCTAACAGGGAGTGAACCCACTTGTGGCTGAACTTACGAAGGCGTGACCCCACCGGGCCTAGCTCCGCCTGTGGAGCCCCAGCGACATGCGGTGGATTTTTGTAGAGGCCGGGGAGGACTTCTGTTCCTGGGAACTAACTGTGTTGTGCAGCTTCTTTCCTCTACCCCCGCCTCTGGCAAGAAAGGACGCACCTCGGACTTTCTTGTTTCTTTGTTCGAAAGGCTGCATTTGATAATGTCGTGCTTTCCTAGGCTGTGCTGGAATATAAGGCAAAATATCAGAATTACCAGCTATAGCTGTGGAGACCAGGTCCGAGAACCCTTCTCCACACAATCCTCAGCCTTCCATATGCCTCTTAAGTCGGCATCATCTGTCCATTGCATATTCTACAGGACACGTCACGCAGAAATCGACATAGCTTTGACTCTAGGACCCAGTATACTCATGTCTCTTTGGGCATGTTTTATATATATATATATATATATATATCTTAAGACAGCATCTTTAATATATATATATCTCTATATATACATATATATATATCTACATACTAGGGTCTCTCTCAATCTCTGCTGATAAGGTACCTGTCCACGCTGCCACAGCGCTATAAACCCATGCCGACACAATCGCCGGTCTGAGTAGTGTACCAGAATGTGCACGCTATCTGCAGGATCCCTGAGGATAGCTGTTACGTCAGGGCTACCTTTTGGGCAAACGTGACACCCTAGGGGAAGATTCCCATCATATCCTGGCCCTAGTGGGGAAAGGATACTGCCTGAGAATTCTTTGTGGGAAACTGCAGTCTCTTGTCTGGTGATTCCCGCTCTTTTTCATCATGAGAGGAGGGAAATTTACCTCAGCTTTCTTCCCCTTAAACATGTGTACCCTTGTATCAGGGACAGATGAGTCATCAGTGATATGCAAATCATCTTTTATTACAATAATCATATATTGAATACTTTTCTGCCATTTTGGCTGTAACTTTGCATTATCGTAGTCGACACTGGAAACAACCTCCGTGTCGATATCAGTGTTTATTATTTTGGATAGTGAGCATTGAGAGATTCTAAAGGTCTCTGCGACATAGGGACAGACATGGGTAGATTTCCTGTCTGTTCTCTAATCTTTTGTGCAATAAATTCACCTTAGCACTTAATTACACATATCCAAACAGGTGTCGGCGTTGTCGACGGAGACACCCTCACACACACATATTTGCTCTATCTCCTCCTTAGGGGAGCCTTTTACCTCAGACATGTCGACACACACGTACCAACACACCACACACACAGGGGATGCTCTATTTGAAGACAGTTCCCCCACAAGGCCCTTTGGAGAGACAGAGAGAGAGTATGCCAGCACACACCCCAGCACTATATGTCCCAGGAATCACACAGTAACTTAGTGTTAACCCAGTAGCTGCTGTATATACTGTTTTTGCGCCAAATTTATGTGCCCCCCCTCTCTTTTTACCCTCTTCTACCGTGATTCTGCAGGGGAGAGCCTGGGGAGCTTCCTCTCAGCGGAGCTGTGGAGAGAAAATGGCGCTGGTGAGTGCTGAGGAAGAAGCCCCGCCCCCTCAGCGGCGGGCTTCTGTCCCGCGTTTTTGTGTAAAAATATGGCGGGGGCCCATGCATATATACAGTGCCCAACTGTATATATGCCCACTTTTGCCAAGAGGTCTCTAATTGCTGCCCAGGGCGCCCCCTCCTGCGCCCAGCACCCTACAGTGACCAGAGTATGTGGGTGTAGTGTGGGAGCAATGGCGCACAGCTGCAGTGCTGTGCGCTATCTCATATGAAGACTGGAGTCTTCTGCCGCCGATTTCGAAGTCTTCTTGCTTCTGTCACCGGCTTCTGTCTTCCGGCTCTGCGAGGGGGACGGCGGCGCGGCTCCGGGATCGGACGACCAAGGGTGCGATCCTGTGTACGATCCCTCTGGAGCTAATGGTGTCCAGTAGCCTAAGAAGCACGACCTATCCGCAGTTAGTAGGTCTGCTTCTCTCCCCTCAGTCCCACGACGCAGAGAGTCTGTTGCCAGCAGATCTCTCTGAAAATAAAAGAACCTAACAAAATACTTTCTTTTTAGCAAGCTCAGGAGAGCTCACCAAGTAGCACCCAGCTCGTCCGGGCACAGATTCAAACTGAGGTCTGGAGGAGGGACATAGAGGGAGGAGCCAGAGCACACCAGTATACAAATTCTTTCTTAAAGTGCCCTGTCTCCTGCGGAGCCCGTCTATTCCCCATGGTCCTTACGGAGTCCCCAGCATCCACTAGGACGTTAGAGAAAACACCGGCAACCCTAAGTCACCTGGGGGTTCAGGTGCTGATGTTCCCACAGATGATCCAATGCAGCGTCTTCACACGCAGCAGCGGATCATAGAAGCCGGCAGCTGGCGCCTCCTGCAGTACTAGCTGCCCTGTGTTCTGCGTCCCTCTGTTGGAGAATATCTGTCAGCGTACCCTGTCCCTAATTACTAATTTCTACCTGAATGAATGGAGTGACCTTTGGCAGACTCGTGATATAAATGTACACTTTTGGTGTTTAGAGTCTCTTCAAACATAATGAGGCTGAGAATGGCACTCTGCAGTAACGTTACACCCACAGTCACTCTTCTTCCTGCAGACACAGAGAATGGAGAACAAACAGGTTTCCCTTTCCAGATAGCATTAGGCAAGAGCAGAGTGGCAGAGAAGTTAGCAGCGCAGGTCATGTTAACTGAAAGCCCTGAGATAGGAGAGTTGGGAGGTCGACTCTGCTTACCACATAAAGCAATTCATCTGTACAGGAGATATCTTACCTGGAGGCTGCCTGCAATTTCATTCAATTCAAAATAAATTGATCTCTATTCAGTGAGTTGGTAATGTAGATAGGCAGAACACTGCGGATCAGCAGCCTAAGGAACTGCAAAGACCCCGACCGCCATAATATTTTAGTGAATTGTGATATACTGTATCAGGTTTGTTTGATAGGAAATGTATCATCACTTGCAGTAGTGGATCTTGCCACGGGCAAGCAGGACTTTTGCCCGGGGGGCGCCGCCTTCCGGAGGGCGCAGGGCGCCATCCGGAGGGCACCGCACCAGGGCAAGATCCGCTGCTGCTGTGCCCCCCGCTGCCCGCCGCTGTGAAGGGAAACTAGACGCGTACGCGTCTAGTTTCCCTTCGTGGAAAGGTCCTTTACTGTGTGGTGCGCAATGACGTCATCGCGCACCGCACATCATTTCAGTCTGTACAGGGGGCATAAATGACCACGCCCCCTGTACGAAGGCACGCCCCCTATTGCCGCCCGGGGCGCACAGAGCCCCAGAACCGGCCCTGATCACTTGACATGGGGGCATTAGGAAAGGCTTTCATGGGTTGAAGCCAGCAATCTAAAAATTAGAAATTTGCTATGGTCAAGAAGGTGCAAAACTGCTGTAATCCAGCCGCACCTGCCAAGTGGGCCTAAGGATATTTAGGACCTTATTCACATGGCCGGATTAAGGGAGGGGCGACATGGCCGTCCACATTAAGGGCCCCCACACACAGCATGTTTGGAATCGGAGGAGTCTACCTCCGCTTGTCCCTGCGTCCCACTTACCTGCAAGAGTCCGGTGCAGAGGGGAGTGCTGTCCCTGGCAACCTGCCTGCTCCCTGTATATGCTGCAGCAGCGGCGGCTGCTCGCTGGCAGCAGTAAAGCGCCGCCCATCTCGCTATCCTCTGTTTCTACAATGCACGCTCGGGATGTGGAATTCTGTGCTGAGCGGTCCCCCCCCCTCTCCCGGCTGTAAGGATCTGACAGGGCGGTGCTGACATCGCACCCTCTTTCACACTCACACACAACAGCGCCCGCCGCTCTCTGACAGAATTGGGGGACCCCGCTACTACGGAGTGAGGCGCGTTCCCTACTCACTCATCTAGCTCATCATGGTCACCACCTGGGAGACACACAGGTAAAATGTGGAGCAGTCTGAAGTACTTACTCCACACCTTTTAGGGGGACATGGCTGGATTAAAGGAGGGGCGGGCACACACTGTGGAGTAGGTGGAGGGGGGGTTTGGGGGCTTTGACAGCAATAGCGGGGTCCCCACAACCTCCGCTGCCCTGGGCCCCCACCTGCCTTAATCCGGCCCTGCTTATTCAGGTTTGTTAGCTAACTAAAAAAAAGCACACTAATGGGCAAAGCCATGCTGCACTGCAGGTGGGGCGGATGTAACATGTGCAGAGAGAGTTAGTGCCTCTGTGTAACAGCTTTGGGAAATATATTGTGAAACTATACTGGAAGACTCCTATGATTTTCCTTGTCAGAGAAAGAGGGGTGGAGTGATACAGCTCTGTGTAATTTGCCATGTCAGAGAAAGAGGGGCGGAGTGATACAGCTCTGTGATTTCTCCTGTCAGAGAAAGCGGGGCGGAGTGATACAGCTCTGTGATTTCTCCTGTCAGAGAAAGCGGGGCGGAGTAATACAGCTCTGTGATTTCTCCTGTCAGAGAAAGAGGGGCGGAGTGATACAGCTCTGTGCAGAACAGGTCCTAACCAATATGATGCCCTAGGCAAGATTTTGGCTGGTGCCCCCAAGCACCACCGCTGGTTCCGCCTCTGACCTTGCACCTCTTTCCCAGCACCATCACCCCTCACCTATAGCAGTCCTTATTTTGGTGTTTGTACCCCCTATATTATAAATAGGAACAGTTCGCATATTTGGCGCACAGCCCAAAAAGGGGTGTGTTTTTGCAGGCTTCTGGCATGGCCACACAATAGTAACCCTAATTCCAATTACGCCACACAGTACTGCAACTTTATTCACATTTGATCATACAATAGTGTCCATAATTCATATTACATCCCACAGCAGTATCACTTTACCTTATAAACGTTACTCCTCACAGTAGAGCCCCTTATTCACATTACATTACACTGAATTGCTCCTTATTCACATTACACCACAATCTATTGCTCTTTATTCACATTAGACGACACAGTAGTGCCCTTTCTATATGCAACGCCACATAGTAGAGCACCTTATACATATAATGCCATACATTAGTAATGCATTTATACACCTAATTCCACACAGTACTGCCCCTTACACATATGAGACACCTTATTAATGTCCTTATAAACATAATGCGCCATACACATTATGACAACCTTTATTAATGCCCTTTTACACATAATGTCCCTTACACATATGCCACACATTATTAATGCCCTTATACACATAATGACACACATAGTGCCCCCTACACATTTGCTGCACATTATTAGTGCCCCTATACACATAATGACACACATACAGTAGCACCTTGTTACACATATGCCGCACATAATTAATGCCCTTATACACATAATGACACACATAGTGCCCCTTACACATATGTTGCACATTATTAATGCATTTTTACATGACACACATAATGCTCCTCACACATATTCCAAACACTACTGCACAACCAAGCCACTCACATGCACACAGCACTCACACTACCACTAACACTGTGACCTCTGCCTCTGCTTGGATACAGATGTGTCCTCATAAATCTTTCCTCAATGCTAACGTCGGGCACACCTTTTTTTTATTAAAATGCATCTTATTTGCATTGCTATGTGGCTAGGATGCACAAGCAGCTTCTGCTGATTAGAATGATATGCAGCATGCCTATATACTGTGTGAGACTGTGGCTGTATCTGCATATGAAATGCTACACACAGAATATAGGCATGCCGCATATCATTTTAATCAGCAGAAGCTGCTGATGCCCCTAGGCATATCAAATGCCCTAGGCAATTGCATAGGTTGCCTATGCCTATGGCCGGCTCTGGCTCTGTGTAATTTGCCATGTCAGAGAAAGCGTGGCAGAGAGATACAGCTCTGTGATTTCTCCTGTCAGAGAAAGAGTGGCGGAGTGATACAGCTCTGTGTAATTTGCCATGTCAGAGAAAGCGTGGCAGAGAGATACAGCTCTGTGATTTCTCCTGTCAGAGAAAGAGGGGCGGAGTGATACAGCTCTGTGATTTCTCCTGTCAGAGAAAGCGGGGCGGAGTGATACAGCTCTGTGTAATTTGCCATGTCAGAGAATGAGGGGCGGAGTGATACAGCTCTGTGATTTCTCCTGTCAGAGAAAGCGGGGCGGAGTGATACAGCTCTGTGTAATTTGCCATGTCAGAGAAAGTGTGGCAGAGAGATACAGCTCTGTGATTTCTCCTGTCAGAGAAAGAGGGGCGGAGTGATACAGCTCTGTGATTTCTCCTGTCAGAGAAAGAGGGGCGGAGTGATACAGCTCTGTGATTTCTCCTGTCAGAGAAAGCGGGGCGGAGTGATACAGCTCTGTGTAATTTGCCATGTCAGAGAAAGAGGGGCGGAGTGATACAGCTCTGTGATTTCTCCTGTCAGAGAAAGCGGGGCGGAGTGATACAGCTCTGTGTAATTTGCCATGTCAGAGAAAGCGTAGCAGAGAGATACAGCTCTGTGATTTCTCCTGTCAGAGAAAGAGGGGCGGAGTGATACAGCTCTGTGATTTCACCTGTCAGAGAAAGCGTGGCAGAGAGATACAGCTCTGTGTGATTTCTCTTGTAAGAGAAAGATGAGTGAAGTGATCCAGCTGTGTGTGATTTGTGATGAATAAGGAGTGGAGTGATACAGCTCTGCCTGATTTGTTCTGTCAGAGAAGGTGGGGTGGAGTGATACAGCTCTGTGTGATTTGTTCTGTCAGAGAATGGGGGGGGGGGGGGGCGGAGTGATACAGCTCTGTGCGATTTCTTCTGTCAGAGAAGGTGGGGTGGAGTGATACAGCTCTGTGTGATTTGTTCTGTCAGAGAATGGGGGGGGGCGGAGTGATACAGCTCTGTGTGATTTCTTCTGTCAGAGAAGGTGGGGTGGAGTGATACAGCTCTGTGTGATTTGTTCTGTCAGAGAAGGTGGGGTGGAGTGATACAGCTCTGTGTGATTTGTTCTGTCAGAGAATGGGGGGGCGGAGTGATACAGCTCTGTGTGATTTCTTCTGTCAGAGAAGGTGGGGTGGAGTGATACAGCTCTGTGTGATTTGTTCTGTCAGAGAATGGGGGGCGGAGTGATACAGCTCTGTGTGATTTCTTCTGTCAGAGAAGGTGGGGTGGAGTGATACAGCTCTGTGTGATTTGTTCTGTCAGAGAAGGTGGGGTGGAGTGATACAGCTCTGTGTGATTTGTTCTGTCAGAGAAGGTGGGGTGGAGTGATACAGCTCTGTGTGATTTGTTCTGTCAGAGAATGGGGGGGGCGGAGTGATACAGCTCTGTGTGATTTCTTCTGTCAGAGAAGGTGGGGTGGAGTGATACAGCTCTGTGTGATTTGTTCTGTCAGAGAATGGGGGGGGCGGAGTGATACAGCTCTGTGTGATTTCTTCTGTCAGAGAAGGTGGGGTGGAGTGATACAGCTCTGTGTGATTTGTTCTGTCAGAGAAGGTGGGGTGGAGTGATACAGCTCTGTGTGATTTGTTCTGTCAGAGAATGGGGGGAGGCGGAGTGATACAGCTCTGTGTGATTTCTTCTGTCAGAGAATGGGGGGGGGGCGGAGTGATACAGCTCTGTGTGATTTATCCTGTCAGAGAAGGTGGGGTGGAGTGATACAGGTCTGTGTGATTTATCCTGTCAGAGAAGGTGGGGTGGAGTGATACAGCTCTGTGTGATTTATCCTGTCAGAGAAGGTGGGGTGGAGTGATACAGCTCTGTGTGATTTCTTCTGTCAGAGAATGGGGGGAGGCGGAGTGATACAGCTCTGTGTGATTTCTTCTGTCAGAGAATGGGGGGGGGGGGCGGAGTGATACAGCTCTGTGTGATTTATCCTGTCAGAGAAGGTGGGGTGGAGTGATACAGGTCTGTGTGATTTATCCTGTCAGAGAAGGTGGGGTGGAGTGATACAGCTCTGTGTGATTTATCCTGTCAGAGAAGGTGGGGTGGAGTGATACAGCTCTGTGTGATTTCTTCTGTCAGAGAATGGGGGGGGGGGGGCGGAGTGATACAGCTCTGTGTGATTTATCCTGTCAGAGAAGGTGGGGTGGAGTGATACAGCTCTGTGTAATTTATCCTGTCAGAGAAGGTGGGGTGGAGTGATACAGCTCTGTGTGATTTGTTCTGTCAGAGAAGGTGGGGTGGAGTGATACTGCTCTGTGTGATTTCTTCTGTCAGAGAAGGTGGGGTGGAGTGATACAGCTCTGTGTGATTTGTTCTGTCAGAGAATGGGGGGAGGCGGAGTGATACAGCTCTGTGTAATTTGCCATATCAGAGACAGTGGTTGATAGTAAGGAGATAGGAAGAGTTTGGGTAGGCCAGATCCTTACCAGGCTTGGGAATTACCACTCAGCCATAAAAGAGGGTAGGGGGGAGGGCATTTCTAGAAGAACCTAAAAAAAAACAAGGTGAGCCTTATAAAATGCTATTAGGAGCCCATATCAGCCCCTGACACCTTATGATCAGGGAAAGATTAAAAAGCATTTTCCACTAAACCCCCCCCCCCCCCTCCTTTCCCCTCCCTGGAGTAATAGGAGAGTCCAGGTAGTGTCTACTATAAAGTCTGCTTTGCTTTACTTTTCAGTTACTGTAATGTTAGGTTCCGTGTACCGTGTATTGAACTGGGATACGTTCAGAATGCCAGCAGACAAAATCTTGGCCCTTGGAATCCCAACATGCGGGCAGAAGATCGGCGCCGGAATCACATCAGTCGAAATGCCAATGGAGGAATCCCAACAGTCGGCATCCTGATCATAAGTATGGCGGGAACTGTTAGGGTTAGGCTCCAAGGAGCAGGGCGGGGGTGGGGGATTAAGTTTAGGAACCACCAGGGAGGGTTGGTGTTAGGAATGTAAGGCGCTGCGAACCCCTTGTGGCGCCTCATAAATAAGATGTAATAATAATTCTCACTTCAGCTTCATCTACTGCTCAGTGGTCCCAGTTCTGGTGCCACAGTCACATGCTATTTCCAGCAGGTACAGACAGTACAGCTCCTGACATATTATATGCATTGTTCGGACCTGTATGGCTCCTCATGCCCCTATGTTCCCTATAAGGCTGTTTTAGTCAATCGCACTATTTCTCATGAGCAGTTTATGTACCTCAAGCGCCGGTACCTCTTAAAATGTGATAGGGTTTAGGCCCTGCGCAAATCCTTCAGACTTTGGATTCACATTCTCCCGCGTCTCACCTTGAATCTTTTTGACCCGCGGGGTTCTCGACTTCCTCCTTACGTTATGTGTCTCCTCTTGTCTGACTATGTACCGGTATTTTTTCCTTTTTCATCCCTAAAGTGTATTGTTTGTCAGGCTGATTCCCCCTGAGCTCTATATCCGGCATTCAAGGTGTCATTAATGCCCAAATTGTTATTTTCTATTTATTGCTTATTAGTTTTTTTCAAGTTAAAACGTAATAAAAAAAAATACTCAATGTAAATGTAAATGTTCATGTTTAGATAGTCATCAGGAAGGAAGATGCTGCCTATTGCAAAGATTCAAGTAAACCCGGTGAATTTTTCTCTGGGAAAAAACGTATATTCGCCTGCACGCCGCGTCACATACGTGTCTACTCTATACTGCCCAGAGGAGTACTGGCTGAACGTGCGTACTGGAGGGGGTTAGCTTGTCGATCTAAAATGCTGTCATCAGTCAGTATGTCGACAGCATGATATCGACGAGACAATGCTGACACTGTTACAATGTTATTTATAGCAGTGTAAGAGTATGTATTATAACTTCATTATGTATACTGTACAAATGTAAACTTCATTTTAAAGCATCATGTTTAAAGTTATAACGCTGGCACTGCTACAATGCTTTATATAACATTGGGATCCGGTCTGAAGATCGACAGTGTCTAGGTCGACAATGTTTAGGTCGACCACTATAGGTCGACAGTCACTAGGTCGACATGGATGGAAGGTCGACATGGTTTCTAGGTCGACATGTGCTAGGTCGACAGGTCTAAAGGTCGACATGAGTTTTTCACTTTTTTTTTGGATTTTTTCATACTTAACGATCCATGTGGACTACGATTGGAACGGTAAAGTGTGCCGAGCGAAGCGAAGGCACCATGCCCGAAGCATGGCGAGCGAAGCGAGCCATGCGAGGGGACGCGGCGCACTAATTTGGGATCCCGGTCACTTTACGAAGAAAACGACACCAAAAAAATAAGATTTTACTTACCGATAAATCTATTTCTCGGAGTCCGTAGTGGATGCTGGGGTTCCTGAAAGGACCATGGGGAATAGCGGCTCCGCAGGAGACAGGGCACAAAAAGTAAAGCTTTTCCAGATCAGGTGGTGTGCACTGGCTCCTCCCCCTATGACCCTCCTCCAGACTCCAGTTAGGTACTGTGCCCGGACGAGCGTACACAATAAGGGAGGATTTTGAATCCCGGGTAAGACTCATACCAGCCACACCAATCACACCGTACAACTTGTGATCTAAACCCAGTTAACAGTATGATAACAGCGGAGCCTCTGAAAGATGGCTTCCTTCAACAATAACCCGAATTAGTTAACAATAACTATGTACAATTATTGCAGATAATCCGCACTTGGGATGGGCGCCCAGCATCCACTACGGACTCCGAGAAATAGATTTATCGGTAAGTAAAATCTTATTTTCTCTATCGTCCTAGTGGATGCTGGGGTTCCTGAAAGGACCATGGGGATTATACCAAAGCTCCCAAACGGGCGGGAGAGTGCGGATGACTCTGCAGCACCGAATGAGAGAACTCCAGGTCCTCCTTAGCCAGAGTATCAAATTTGTAAAATTTTACAAACGTGTTCTCCCCTGACCACGTAGCTGCTCGGCAAAGTTGTAATGCCGAGACCCCTCGGGCAGCCGCCCAAGATGAGCCCACCTTCCTTGTGGAGTGGGCCTTTACAGATTTAGGCTGTGGCAGGCCTGCCACAGAATGTGCAAGTTGGATTGTGCTACAGATCCAACGAGCAATCGTCTGCTTAGACGCAGGAGCACCCATCTTGTTGGGTGCATACAATATAAACAACGAGTCAGATTTTCTGACTCCAGCTGTCCTTGCAATATATATTTTTAATGCTCTGACAACGTCCAGTAACTTGGAGTCCTCCAAGTCACTTGTAGCCGCAGGCACTACAATAGGCTGGTTCAGATGAAATGCTGACACCACCTTAGGGAGAAAATGCGGACGAGTCCGCAGTTCTGCCCTGTCCGAATGGAAAATCAGATATGGGCTTTTGTAAGATAAAGCTGCCAGTTCTGACACTCTCCTGGCCGAAGCCAGGGCTAGAAGCATGGTCACTTTCCATGTGAGATATTTCAAATCCACCTTCTTTAGTGGTTCAAACCAATGAGATTTTAGAAAGTCCAAAACCACATTGAGATCCCACGGTGCCACTGGAGGCACCACAGGAGGCTGTATATGTAGCACTCCCTTAACAAAGGTCTGGACTTCAGGGACTGAAGCCAATTCTTTTTGAAAGAAAATCGACAGGGCCGAAATTTGAACCTTAATAGATCCCAATTTGAGACCCATAGACAATCCTGATTGCAGGAAATGTAGGAATCGACCCAGTTGAAATTCCTCCGTCGGAGCACTCCGATCTTCGCACCACGCAACATATTTTCGCCAAATTCGGTGATAATGTTGCACGGTTACTTCCTTCCTTGCTTTAATCAAAGTAGGAATGACTTCTTCCGGCATGCCTTTTTCCTTTAGGATCCGGCGTTCAACCGCCATGCCGTCAAACGCAGCCGCGGTAAGTCTTGAAACAGACAGGGACCCTGCTGAAGCAAGTCCCTCCTTAGAGGTAGAGGCCACGGATCTTCCGTGATCATCTCTTGAAGTTCCGGGTACCAAGTCCTTCTTGGCCAATCCGGAACCACTAGTATCGTCCTTACGCCTCTTTGCCGTATAATTCTCAATACTTTTGGTATGAGAGGCAGAGGAGGAAACACATACACCGACTGGTACACCCAAGGCGTTACCAGCGCGTCCACAGCTATTGCCTGCGGATCTCTTGACCTGGCGCAATACCTGTCCAGTTTTTTGTTGAGGCGAGACGCCATCATGTCCACCATTGGTCTTTCCCAACGGGTTACCAGCAAGTGGAAGACTTCTGGATGAAGTCCCCACTCTCCCGGGTGAAGATCGTGTCTGCTGAGGAAGTCTGCTTCCCAGTTGTCCACTCCCGGGATGAACACTGCTGACAGTGCTATCACATGATTCTCTGCCCAGCGAAGAATCCTTGCAGCTTCTGCCATTGCACTCCTGCTTCTTGTGCCGCCCTGTCTGTTCACATGGGCGACTGCCGTGATGTTGTCCGACTGGATCAACACCGGTTTTCCCTGAAGCAGAGGTTCTGCCTGGCTTAGAGCATTGTATATTGCTCTTAGTTCCAGAATGTTTATGTGAAGAGACGTTTCCAGGCTCGTCAATACTCCCTGGAAGTTTCTTCCTTGTGTGACTGCTCCCCAGCCTCTCAGGCTGGCGTCCGTGGTCACCAGGATCCAATCCTGTATGCCGAATCTGCGGCCCTCCAATAGATGAGCACTCTGCAACCACCACAGAAGAGACACCCTTGTCCTTGGAGACAGGGTTATCCGCAGGTGCATCTGAAGATGCGACCCTGACCATTTGTCCAACAGATCCCTTTGGAAAATTCTTGCGTGGAATCTGCCGAATGGAATTGCTTCGTAAGAAGCCACCATTTTTCCCAGGACTCTTGTGCATTGATGTACAGACACCTTTCCTGGTTTTAGGAGGTTCCTGACAAGCTCGGATAACTCCTTGGCTTTTTCCTCCGGGAGAAAAACCTTTTTCTGAACCGTGTCCAGAATCATCCCTAGGAACAGCAGACGAGTTGTCGGCATTAACTGGGATTTTGGAATATTCAGAATCCACCCGTGCTGTTTTAGCACTTCTTGCGACAGTGCTAATCCCATCTCTAGCTGTTCTCTGGACCTTGCCCTTATTAGGAGATCGTCCAAGTATGGGATAATTAATATGCCTTTTCTTCGAAGAAGAATCATCATCTCGGCCATTACCTTTGTAAAGACCCGAGGTGCCGTGGACAATCCGAACGGCAGCGTCTGAAACTGATAGTGACAGTTTTGTACAACGAACCTGAGGTACCCCTGGTGTGAGGGGTAAATTGGAACGTGGAGATACGCATCCTTGATGTCCAAGGATACCATAAAGTCCCCCTCTTCCAGGTTCGCTATCACTGCTCTGAGTGACTCCATCTTGAACTTGAACTTCTTTATGTACAGGTTCAAGGACTTCAGATTTAGAATAGGCCTTACCGAGCCATCCGGCTTCGGTACCACAAAAAGAGTGGAATAATACCCCTTCCCTTGTTGTAGAAGAGGTACCTTGACTATCACCTGCTGAGAGTACAGCTTGTGAATGGCTTCCAAAACCGTCTCCCTTTCGGAGGGGGACGTTGGTAAAGCAGACTTCAGGAAACGGCGAGGTGGATCTGTCTCTAATTCCAACCTGTACCCCTGAGATATTATCTGCAGGATCCAGGGATCTACCTGCGAGTGAGCCCACTGCGCGCTGTAATTTTTGAGACGACCACCCACCGTCCCCGAGTCCGCTTGAGAAGCCCCAGCGTCATGCTGAGGCTTTTGTAGAAGCCGGGGAAGGCTTCTGTTCCTGGGAAGGAGCTGCCTGTTGCTGTCTCTTCCCTCGACCTCTGCCTCGTGGCAGATATGAATAGCCCTTTGCTCTCTTATTTTTAAAGGAACGAAAGGGCTGCGGTTGAAAAGTCGGTGTCTTTTTCTGTTGGGGAGTGACTTGAGGTAGAAAGGTGGATTTCCCGGCTGTAGCCGTGGCCACCAAATCTGATAGACCGACTCCAAATAACTCCTCCCCTTTATACGGCAAAACTTCCATATGTCGTTTTGAATCCGCATCGCCTGTCCACTGTCGCGTCCATAAAGCTCTTCTGGCCGAAATGGACATAGCACTTACCCGTGATGCCAGTGTGCAGATATCCCTCTGTGCATCACGCATATAAAGAAATGCATCCTTTATTTGTTCTAACGACAGTAAAATATTGTCCCTGTCCAGGGTATCAATATTTTCAATCAGGGACTCTGACCAAACTACCCCAGCACTGCACATCCAGGCAGTCGCTATAGCTGGTCGTAGTATAACACCTGCATGTGTGTATATACTTTTTTGGATATTTTCCATCCTCCTATCTGATGGATCTTTAAGTGCGGCCGTCTCAGGAGAGGGTAACGCCACTTGTTTAGATAAGCGTGTTAGCGCCTTGTCCACCCTAGGAGGTGTTTCCCAGCGCTCCCTAACCTCTGGCGGGAAAGGGTATAATGCCAATAATTTCTTTGAAATTATCAGCTTTTTATCAGGGGCAACCCACGCTTCATTACACACGTCATTTAATTCTTCTGATTCAGGAAAAACTATAGGTAGTTTTTTCACACCCCACATAATACCCTGTTTAGTGGTACCTGTAGTATCAGCTAAATGTAACGCCTCCTTCATTGCCAAAATCATATATCGTGTGGCCCTACTGGAAAATACGGTTGATTCGTCACCGTCACCACTGGAGTCAGTGCCTGTGTCTGGGTCTGTGTCGACCGACTGAGGCAAAGGGCGTTTCACAGCCCCTGACGGTGTTTGAGTCGCCTGGACAGGCACTAATTGATTGTCCGGCCGTCTCATGTCGTCAAACGACTGCTTTAGCGTGTTGACACTATCCCGTAGTTCCATAAATAAAGGCATCCATTCTGGTGTCGACTCCCTAGGGGGTGACATCCTCATATTTGGCAATTGCTCCGCCTCCACACCAATATCGTCCTCATACATGTCGACACACACGTACCGACACACAGCAGACACACAGGGAATGCTCCTAACGAAGACAGGACCCACTAGCCCTTTGGGGAGACAGAGGGAGAGTTTGCCAGCACACACCAAAAGCGCTATATATAACAGGGATAGCCTTATAATAAGTGCTCCCTTATAGCTGCTTTATATATATCAAAATATCGCCATAATTTTGCCCCCCCTCTCTGTTTTACCCTGTTTCTGTAGTGCAGTGCAGGGGAGAGACCTGGGAGCCGTCCTGACCAGCGGAGCTGTGAGAGGAAATGGCGCCGTGTGCTGAGGAGATAGGCCCCGCCCCTTTTCCGGCGGGCTCGTCTCCCGCTATTTAGTGAATCCAGGCAGGGGTTAAATATCTCCATATAGCCTCTGGGGGCTATATGTGAGGTATTTTTAGCCTTTATATAGGTTACATTTGCCTCCCAGGGCGCCCCCCCCAGCGCCCTGCACCCTCAGTGACTGCGTGTGAAGTGTGCTGAGAGGAAAATGGCGCACAGCTGCAGTGCTGTGCGCTACCTTTAGAAGACTGCAGGAGTCTTCAGACGCCGATTCTGGACCTCTTCTGACTTCAGCATCTGCAAGGGGGCCGGCGGCGCGGCTCCGGTGACCATCCAGGCTGTACCTGTGATCGTCCCTCTGGAGCTGATGTCCAGTAGCCAAGAAGCCAATCCATCCTGCACGCAGGTGAGTTCACTTCTTCTCCCCTCAGTCCCTCGTTGCAGTGATCCTGTTGCCAGCAGGACTCACTGTAAAATAAAAAACCAAAGCTAAACTTTTTCTAAGCAGCTCTTTAGGAGAGCCACCTAGATTGCACCCTTCTCGGCCGGGCACAAAAATCTAACTGGAGTCTGGAGGAGGGTCATAGGGGGAGGAGCCAGTGCACACCACCTGATCTGGAAAAGCTTTACTTTTTGTGCCCTGTCTCCTGCGGAGCCGCTATTCCCCATGGTCCTTTCAGGAACCCCAGCATCCACTAGGACGATAGAGAAATAAAAAAATCCTCATGTCGACCTTTAGACCTGTCGACCTAGCACATGTCGACCTAGAAACCCTGTCGACCTTCCATCCATGTCGACCTAGTGACTGTCGACCTATAGTGGTCGACCTAAACATTGTCGACCTAGACACTGTCGATAAAACGAACCACACCCCATAACATTACAACAGTAATCAGAATGCTCCTGTATTTATCATGCTGCCAAAAGCTAGGAGATCGACAATACAAATGCATCTCTAGCAACCAACTTGCTGCAACCGGCAAAAGCCACACCTATAGCACCCAGGCCCGCCCAATATCTCAGCGGCCCTTTGCCTTTACACATATGAATATGGATAAGCTTTCATCCAGTTACAGTACAAGCAGAAATTGTTAAGTACATATTCAAAATTGAAACTGTGCTTCATTTGAATAAAGTCAGCCTGAATATATAGAAAGTTGTTCAGTAACTACATGCAAAAGCAGCCAGTATTTACCCTGCATGCAAAATCATTTTCGCACTAGAGATGTGCGCGGACCCCCGATTTCAAAATTTATAGAAACAGCTAAAATCATGTAATTTGGACCTGGCTAGGGCCCTCATTCCGAGTTGTTCGCTCGTTATTTTTCATCGCATCGCAGCGATTTTCCGCAAACTGCGCATGCGCATAGTTCGCACCGCGGCTGCGCCAAGTAAATTTGCTAAGAAGTTTGGTATTTTACTCACGGCTTTACGAAGAAATTTCTTCGTTCTGGTGATCGGAGTGTGATTGACAGGAAGTGGGTGTTTCTGGGCGGAAACTGGGCGTTTTATGGGAGTGTGTGAAAAAACGCTGCCGTTTCTGGGAAAAACGCGGGAGTGGCTGGAGAAACGGGGGAGTGTCTGGGCGAACGCTGGGTGTGTTTGTGACGTCAAACCAGGAACGAAACTGACTGAACTGATCGCAGTGGCAGAGTAAGTATCGAGCTACTCGGAAACTGCAAAGAAATTTCTGATCGCTATTCTATTCTCTATTTTGCGTATCTTTCGTTCGCTAATCTGCTAAGCTAAGATTCACTCCCAGTAGGCGGAGGCTTAGCGTGTGCAAAGCTGCTAAAAGCAGCTAGCGAGCGAACAACTCGGAATGAGGGCCTATGTTCCTAAGTATTATTAACCTCAATAACAATCATTTCTGTCATTTTCAGTGTGAAATGGCACCTTAAATCACGCCAGAGGAAATTCTGTTCATGTCATGGAAAAAAGCGCAATTTGATTTTTAGAGTCGAGTTCCAACCCCAAAGTGACCTTAGCCGGGATTCAGTTTGTCTCAAAACACCAAAGTTAAGGTGTGTTCGGTTTTTAACAAAACTGTACCGCTCTTCTGTAATTTGTGCTCCTTGTATTGCAGTATGGTCAGTTCATGTGCAAAGTTACTTACTCAGAATTAGGCCCAGAGTGAATCTTTGGTCAATGCTGAAAACCAGAAACGTTTGCAAGGTCAACACTTTTCAGTGACAAATCTTTAAAACCCAGGACTTGCACCACCATCAGGAGCTCTGGGTTTCTCCTTGCCTTGCGGTTAACCACGACCGTTAGGAGCTCTTGGTTTCTCCTTGCCTTGTGGTTAACCACCACCGTCAGGAGCTCTGGGCAATCTTCTTGCCTTGCGGTTAGGCACCACCATCAGGAGCCCTGGGCATTCTCCTTGCCTTGTGGTTAGGCACCACCATCAGGAGCTCTGGGCATTCTCCTTGCCTTGCAATTAGGCACCACCATCAGGAGCTCTGGGCATTCTCCTTGCCTTGCGGTTAGGCACCACCATCAGGAGCTCTGGGCATTCTCCTTGCCTTGCGGTTAGGCACCACCATCAGGAGCTCTGGGTTTCTCCTTGCCCTGAGCTCAGCAGTCAAATATGTGAATTTGAAGAAGAATGAGCGCACAACGTCACTAATTCAGATTCAGGTCCAAACGCAGTGCGCAGCATGTTGCAATGTTCCGATGTTCGATACTTTTCACTTGTGCAGTACAGGTACTGCACCACTGGACGCACTACGGCTGCAGATGGTCAGTGATTGACAATCTTCTGCCGTTTTATGGTGGGAGGGGCGTTTTCCAAAATGGAAAGGTGTCACCTCCGTTATAGGTGAGTGCTGAAGACAGAGATTTCCTGGCCTCTTTGTAGGAACTGCGGCGGACAGCTTGCCCAACTTCATGGGTCACGCAGACGGCCTATGGTGTCGCAGGTGGTCCTAGGATACAGCACTGGATCACTAATGAAGCAGGAGGCGCCAACTTGAATAAGACGCCTCCTGCTGCTATGCCATATCTGTGCATCGCTGCTGCTTCCAGCAGTGATAGCGCTGTATGGTGATGCAGCGCGCGGTGTCAGTATTACATGCAGATGCCTCCTGCTCCAGTAGTGATCTGAGCTGTTTCCAGGGGGTAACTAAAACTCTGTGGGACCCATAGCAACCTCTTGAAAGCCCCCCCCTATATTACAACTATGTGATCCGCAACCAGCCTCCTCATGAGGGAGAGGATTCAGTGCACCAGGGGGATGGTAAGGGGTAGGCTGCGGGAGGTGGGCCAGTTGGAGTTAAGCTGCGGGTGTGGGCCAGTTACACTTACGCTGTGGGTGTGGACCAGCTAGAGTAACGCTGCGGGGGTGTGGGACAGTTACGCTGCGGGTGTGGGGGAGAGTTACGCTGCGGTTGTGGGACAGTTACAGTTATGCTGCGGGTGTGGGACAGAGTTACGCTGCGGGCGTGGGACAGTAAGAGTTATGCTGCGGGTGTGGGGGAGAGTTACGCTGCTGGTGTGGGACAGTAAGAGTTATGCTGCGGGTGTGGGACAGTAAGAGTTATGCTGCGGGTGTGGGGGAGAGTTACGCTGCTGGTGTGGGACAGTAAGAGTTATGCTGCGGGTGTGGGACAGAGTTAAGCTGCGGGCGTGGGACAGTAAGAGTTATGCTGCGGGTGTGGGGGAGAGTTACGCTGCGGGTGTGGGACAGTAAGACTTATGCTGCGGGTGTGGGGGAGAGTTACGCTGCTGGTGTGGGACAGTAAGAGTTACGCTGCGGGCGTGGGACAGTAAGAGTTACGCTGCGGGTGTGGGACAGTAAGAGTTATGCTGCGGGTGTGGGGGAGAGTTACGCTGCTGGTGTGGGACAGTAAGAGTTATGCTGCGGGTGTGGGACAGAGTTACGCTGCGGGCGTGGGACAGTAAGAGTTATGCTGCGGGTGTGGGGGAGAGTTACGCTGCGGGTGTGGGACAGTAAGACTTATGCTGCGGGTGTGGGGGAGAGTTACGCTGCTGGTGTGGGACAGTAAGAGTTACGCTGCGGGCGTGGGACAGTAAGAGTTACGCTGCGGGTGTGGGACAGTAAGAGTTATGCTGCGGGTGTGGGGGAGAGTTACGCTGCTGGTGTGGGACAGTAAGAGTTACGCTGCGGGCGTGGGACAGTAAGAGTTATGCTGCGGGTGTGGGGGAGAGTTACGCTGCGGGTGTGGGACAGTAAGAGTTATGCTGCGGGTGTGGGACAGTTAGAGTTACGCTGCAGGTGTGGGACAGAGTTATGCTACGGGTGTGGGGCAGTTACGTTGCCGGTGTGGGGCAGTTAGAGTTATTCTGTGGGTGTGGGACAGAGCTACGCTGCGGGTGTGGGACAGTTAGAGTTACGCTGCGGGTGTGAGAGTTACGCTGCGGGTGTGGGACAGTTAGAGTTATGCTGCGGGTGTGGGACAGAGTTACACTGCGGTGTGGGACAGTTAGAGTTACGCTGCGGGTGTGGGACAGTTAGCGTTATGCTGCGGGTGTGGGACAGTTAGAGTTATGCTGCGGGTGTGGGACAGAGTTACACTGCGGTGTGGGACAGTTAGAGTTACGCTGCGGGTGTGGGACAGTTAGCGTTATGCTGCGGGTGTGGGGGAGTTAGAGTTACGCTGCAGGTGTGGGAAAGAGTTACGCTGCGGGTGTGGGATTTATGGGACAGTTAGAGTTATGCTGCGGGTGTGAGAGCTACGCTGCGGGTTTGGAACAGAGTTACATTGTGGTGTGGGACAGTTAGAGTTACGCTGCGGGTGTGGGAGTTACGCTGTGGGTGTAGGATAGAGTTATGCTGCGGGTGTGGGAGTTATGGGACAGTTAGATTTATGCTGCGGGTGTGGGGCAATTATAGTTACGCTGCGGGTGTGGGACAGAGTTACGCTGCAGGTGTGGGACAGTTAGAGTTACGCTGCAGTTGTGGGAGTTACACTGCGGGTGTGGGATAGAGTTACGCTGCGGGTGTGTGACAGTTATGCTGCGGGTGTGAGAGTTACGCTGCGGGTGTGGGACAGAGTTACACTGCGGGTGTGGGACAGTTAGTGTTAATCTGCAGGTGTGGGACAGTTAGACTTACACTGTGGGTTTGGGACAGTTAGAGTTACACTGGGGGTGTGGGACAGTTAGAGTTACACTGGGGGTGTGGGACAGTTAGAGTTACGCTGCAGGTGTGGGACAGAGTTACGCTGCGGGTGTGGGACAGTTAGAGTTACACTGTGGGTGTGGGACAGTTAGAGTTACGCTGCGGGTGTGGGAGTTACACTGTGGGTGTGGGATAGAGTTATGCTGCGGGCGTGAGAGTTACGCTGCGGGTGTGGGACAGAGTTACACTGCGGGTGTGGGACAGTTAGAGTTACACTGTGGGTGTGGGACAGTTAGAGTTACGCTGCGGGTGTGGGAGTTACACTGTGGGTGTGGGATAGAGTTATGCTGCGGGCGTGAGAGTTACGCTGCGGGTGTGGGACAGAGTTACACTGCGGGTGTGGGACAGAGTTACGCTGTGGGTGTGGGCATAGGCGTGCGCACGGGGGGTGCCTGGTGCGCACAGGCACCCCCTAATGTGCGGCACCCGCACACGCCACGCCAGCTGCAGCACAGTGGAGTGGCTGTGTGACTTCCCCCCTCTGCTGCGGCAGGCAGCAGGCAGGGCAAGAGGATATACAGCATGCTGAGCCATTGGCCAGCATAGGGCCAGCTCAGCTTAACTCAGCTGTGAGTTTCTGCGCTGAGGTTCCGTGCTCCTCCTCTCCCGGCCGGGCAGTTCCTGCTGATTTGGATGGAGTTTTCTAAAGGTGGGCGTGGCCACGGGGGGTCCGCGATTAGGCCACACCCCCAACTTTCCCTGGGCCCGGCGATCTACAGTACGTGCACTTGCAGCCCTGCCTTCTCTTGCTGGTGCAGGTGGATCTCTGTCAGCAGCCATCCCATGGAGCCCGGTAAGAGGTGTGTGTGTAAGCAGACTCGGCAACATGGGGCAAAGAGTACACCCGTGCCCGGCCCCAAGGTTCTGAGGGGCCCCGAGGTTCTGACCCCACCCCCTGTTTTATCTCTGCTATAGCGTACATGGGGGGTCATTCTGACCTGAATGCAACAGGCTACTTTTTGCACTGCTGCGATAAGGTAGTCGCCACCTATAGGGGGGAGGGTTGGAATCGCTGTGCAGGGCTGCAAACACTTGTGCAGTGGGCTGCACAAACAAAAGTTTTTGCCGTCTCTTCACAGCTCTGGACTTACTCACCCGCTGCGATCATCCAGGACGGAGCTGACGTCAGGATCCCTCCCTGGAAACGATTGGGCACGCCTGCGTTCGGACGGACACTCCCTGAAAACGGTCAGTGGACGCCTCCAGCCGGCCTCTTCCTGTCAATCTTCTTGCGTTCGCCGCTGTGAACGCTTTCTTCGTTTTTCTCATCGCTGCCCGGCGACGGCCGTCGCCAGGCAGCGACGCGTGCAGTTCTGACCCGTTCGCATGGCTGCGAAAAAGTGCAGCGTGCGAACGGGTCGGAATGACCCCCATGATCCATGAGGAGCAGTAGGAACACTGTTCCTGGCTGGAACAGGTGTGACTAGAACCGCAGCATGACAGAAGAAGCACAAAGCAGCCGCAGGCACCCTCCCTACCCATGCGGAAACTGACACAGTGTGGTAAGTATCAGTGTATTTTTACTATGGGGGTCATTCCGAGTTGTTCGCTCTGTAAAAATCTTCGCATCGCAGCGATTTTCCGCTTAATGCGCATGCGCAATGTCCGCACTGCGACTGCGCCAAGTAAATTTGCTATGCAGTTAGGATTTTTACTCACGGCTTTTTCATCGTTCTGGCGATCGTAATGTGATTGACAGGAAATGGGTGTTACTGGGCGGAAACAGGCCGTTTTATGGGCGTGTGGGAAAAAACGCTACCGTTTCCGGAAAAAACGCAGGAGTGGCCGGAGAAACGGGGGAGTGTCTGGGCGAACGCTGGGTGTGTTTGTGACGTCAAACCAGGAACGACAAGCACTGAACTGATCGCAGATGCCGAGTAAGTCTGAAGCTACTCAGAAACTGCTACGAGGTGTGTAATCGCAATATTGCGAATACATCGTTCGCAATTTTAAGATGCTAAGATTCACTCCCAGTAGGCGGCGGCTTAGCATGAGCAAATCTGCTAAAATCCGCTTGCGAGCGAACAACTCGGAATGACCCCCTATATTTCCATTCTCATGAAACCTCTCTCTCTCCCTCCCTATCTTTCCCTCCCCCTCTCTCGTCCCCCTCTCGCCCTATCTTTTCCTCCTTCTCCCTCTCTACCTTTCCCTCTCTCTCCCTCCACCCCCCCCCCCTCCCCCTCTATATGTCTCTCTCCTCTCTCTCCCCCTTACTCTCTCTCTATGGGGCCCATTTCTCATGGATTACATATTGAATGTGATCTGGGTGGGATCTTACCACCCAGGATCCTATTGCAATATGCGATGCACTGAGGCATTTCTGGCGGAAGGTTCTCGGGGAACCCAGCCGGATCTACTTTCCCCTGATCTGTAGCCCATAGGATACAATGGGCTATTGCAGTCAAATATTGCAGTAGCTGCGGGGACTGTGGGAGTTATGCTGCAGGTGTGGGATAGAGTTACACTGCGGGTGTGTGACAGTTAGAGCTATGCTGCAGGTGTGGGAGTTATGCCGCGGGTGTGGGACAGAGTTACACTGCGGGTGTGGGACAGTTAGAGTTACACTGCAGGTGTGTGACAGTTAGAGGTACGCTGCGGGTGTGGGACAGTTAGAGTTACGCTGCGGGTGTGGGAGTTACACTGCAGGTGTGGGATAGAGTTACGCTGTGGGTGTGTGACAGAGTTATGCTGTGGGTGTGGGACAGTTAGAGTTATGCTGCGGGTGTTTGGCAGTTAGAGTTACACTGAGGGTGTGAGACAGTTCAAGTTACGCTGTGGGACAGTTAGAGTTACACTGCGGGTGTGGGGCAGTTAGAGTTATGCTGTGGGTGTGGGAGTTTCACTGCAGCTGTGGGACAGAGTTGCACTGCGGGTGTGGGACAGTTAGAGATGCACTGCGGGTGTGGGACAGATAGTGTTACACTGCGGGTGTGGGACAGTTAGAGTTATGCTGCAGGTGTGGGACAGTTAGGATTAGGATGTGGGAGAGGATGGTTAGGTTGCAGGGCGGGGAAGGGGCGGTTAGGGTTAGGCTGCTGGGGGGGGGGGGGTTAGAATGCAGGTGGGGTGGTTAGACTGCAAGATGGTTAGTGGAAGGGAAGGGACAGGTGAGGGACTTTTATGCTGCGGTTCCTCCCTGTCCTCCTGGCAGGTGGGTGAGGCACAGGGCACATTAGCGCCCTGTTATGGGGTTGATAGTACATATGTTAGACATCAAAGTCAGTAATGAAACGTTTCTCTGTAAGTTGCGGACACACTTCTTACAGTCACTGAACTAGGGGCCTTATTCAGCTTCAGTTTTTCTAGAATAGCAATTGCGACCACTCGCCTGCTGGGGCCGCCCATCATAGGGCAAGTCGGCCCAGCATGCTAATGGCGGCCAGTGATCGCAATACAATTTTAATTGCATCGCTGATTTAGGGTAGCCCACTGCCTGCGCAGCTGCCGACATTTTCCGTGTTGCAGCGGCTGCATGTGATGTCACGAGGATGCCCCAAAAACACCCCAGCCCCACACCCATTATGAACCCCACGCCCCCGCAACGCTGCGTCGCCGCCCCATGAACACCTCTGCCTGTCAATCATTGGGGTAAATTTACTAAGATGGGAGTTCTATTTAAGATGGGATGTTGCCCATAGCAACCAATCAAATTCCAGGTATTATCTTCTAGAAGGTGCTAGATAAATGAGAAGTAGAATCTGATTGGTTGCTATGGGCAATATCCCATCTTAAATAGAACTCCCATCTAAGTAAATTTACCTCAATGATGATTAACCACGATGGTGTGAAACTATCTGCAAGGGAACCGTCGATGGTTTCACCCACCGATGGCCGTTCATAATGGGCTCTGGGCCAATCAGAGCACAGGGGCGGGGCTTTGCAGTTGTTTCAGGCAACAGAGCTAGGCTCCTTGTCCCAACACCTCTGAGAAAAAATACAAAATTATGTGCTTCTGTATCATCGATGCTGGGAAACCATCCGTTTCCCCCTACATCAATGGTAAAAGTATTCTACATCGGGCATAGACCATCGATTATTTGAAATCATCGATGGTCGATGGCCATCCCTACTATATGGCTGGGTTCTAAAACCCATCTCATCCATGTCTAGAGCTGACTCAATCTTTATCTTTCTTTGTGTCCAGGCAATCGCTAGAAACATCGGTGGCCTGTAATTAGTTGGGGCATGGCCAAGCATGTAGGCTGTAAATATCGGCCTCCTCTGCATCATCAAACCTCTGAAAAGAGGTGTGGCCACTGCATGATGGGGGCGTGGCTGGGACTCTTTGGCACGCAAGGGCCACCACTTGTGCAAGGCGTTATTCTGAGCTGCCAGAGATTGGGCCTCATCCTATACATCTAATTGCACTGATTAGCAGTCCAGACCTCGGGCCACTGATGACGGGTGGGACTGATAAACACCAGGCAGCAAAGTGAGCTATCTATGGACTATGGTGGCCAATCCCGGGATCGGTGGGATCCTGGCCTAAAATTAGCCGGGATTCAATTCCGGTATTCAAGTTTCCAATCCCAAGGATTTGGGGATTAGCCACCACCTTACTTTTTCTATGCCGGGCAGCATTAAGCGTCCTCAGTTCCCCCTGCCCTCGGCTCTGCGCACTGCGCAGCATGATGTAAAGTCAGAGGTCGCGCTTAACAGTCAGCCGCTCGTCTGAACTCACCGCCTGCACTGCCCCGCATCTCACCTCTGCTCAGTAAGTGACCGCCCGTCTAGATAACAGTCAGTTGTGTGGGTTGGGCAGGATGGGGGGGGCGGGGGGGCACACAAACCGATACCCAGGATTGAAAAATTGGCCTGGGATTGGTCACCCTAATCTGGACCTCAGAATAGGGGATGGTTCTCTGAGTAGGTCTTCACAAGTCACTTGCATTATATTTATTTTTGCATTTTTATATTTGTTATATATTTCTTAAATTAGCTAAATCATTTTCTTAAATAAAAGTCTGTGTAACTATTTAGCAGACATTGGGACATCCCTGAGCTGCGTGCGCTGCATTGTTCCTATTGGGCCGTATAGAAAAAGAAGGCTGCTCGCAAACCCGGGGGAGGGGGCTGCAAAGTCGCCAAGTATGGTTTGTAGGCATTGAGAAGAATTGCATTCAGCTAAGTGGATGGGAAGACGGCACCTACTGTAGCTGCACACGTTGTTACACAGACACTAAAGACACAACAAATGTATACAACAGCCGCTGACACCCCGATGTAAAACACATAGCATCTCTTCATCATAGCGTTGCTCCCAGTAACATAATGAACGTAAAACATGTTCCCTTTCTCCCAATGACCTTACAGATATCTTCTTTATAATGTTGTTGCTCGGTGAGACCTGCTAAGTGGGGAACACATTTCTGCCAAATAATAATGAAGCACTTAGAGCCATCTGTTTGCATTTAGTTTGTTAAAACTGAAACAACTGTAATGTGGAGTTATTTGCAAACACAGATTAACGTCACATGTGGCGCTGACAAATCTCTCTGCATAGGTGATATACAATTACACGCCGTACACAGCTATGAGCGGGAGATACTCCAAGGACCTCTGAGACAATTAGGCCGGATTAGCAAAGAATTCAGGTGTCTTTTCTATCTCAACCCAACAACTCGGGTGTAGACAGTCCATAGCTAAAATGTAATACTCTAAATTCCCATAATGTTGTGAATTAGTATCAGTAAGAGCTGTGGCTACACTATGGCGGTAATTCAGACCTGATCGTAGCAGAAAATTTGTTAGCAGTTGGGCAAAACCATGTGAACTGCAGGTGGGGCAGATGTAACACGTGCAGAGTTAGATTTGGGTGGGGTGTGTTCAAACTAAAATCTAAATCGCAGTGTAAAAATAAAGCAGCCAGTATTTACCCTGCACAGAAACAATATAACCCACCCAAATCTAACTCTCTCTGCAATGTTACATCTTCCCCCACCTGCAGTGCACATGGTTTTGCCCAACTGCTAACAAATTTGCTGCTACTTGTACAAAAAGAACAGAGAAGGATAATGGCGCTAGTAAATTGGCTGCAACAGGGGTGTATAAGGAGAAGTCCCTCTATCTCCAACAAATACAGGACAAAGAAAAGAGAATACACCCTCTGCGGCGCCAAAAAATGGTCTGTGTTGACGATCTCTTTTTTCTTCCGTGGGTATGTGGTGAAATAATTTCCCATAGGGTTCAAATGTTTATATGGGTAATGTTGTTCAATGGTGGATTTTCAGCTTCAAAGATGTACGTACCGTACTTACATGTACGATGCGTAGAGTAAACTCATAAAGGTATCTTTCTCACGATGATCCTGGAAGGTCTTAATGTGAGTATTCCTCACCATGGATTGTTCTTCATATGGTGCCCAAACGGAAGGAAGTAGAGAAAAACAGAAACCAATAGTATAGTACGTCCCAAATAACACAATCACCATAAGGAACATGCTATCATATGTGCAAAACATACTTACGTAGGTACGAGGGGAGTGACTCTTATAAAGGTATTTTTTTAGGTGATCCTTAATATTAAAAGTGATCAAAGGGTGAGGCGTACCCCAACTCACGTTCAGGAGATGTAGGGTTTGCGCATCACGGTTTCTTTTGATGATCCTCTTATCTCTCCTTCTCACTCCGTACAGATTATGGTTTGAGGTAACAAAAAGGCCAGGAGGAAAAAAGGGCTTGTAAAAATGTATCCATTTATTATATAAAATTCACATAAAAAATGCAGCTAAATAATAAGAGGGAAAGCTCCAACTAGGGGAAAAGATGTAAACCAATGACAGACCTGGAGTGTGATGAAGTCCGGACTCCCGCACTCCTCAGACTGAACCCCTGGATGTGGAAGCCGCCCTCCTCTAAAACCAACGCGTTTCAACTTAATGTCTTTATCAAGGTGTAATGAGCTGCTAACTGTTCAGATTAGTAAACCCTCCACTAATGGGTCCGCCTCCTCTAGGGGCGGAAGGGGCAGGACAAACATCCTATGCCCGTAATTACATGATTTTACATGTTATAATTAAATGGAGGCTGAATCCAAATAAACCGTGCCCCGTTACATAAATGTATATTATTTAAAAATGCTTAGGAAGGCAGAAATGAGTTTAGTAGCCGTTTACTCGTATATGCTTTCCATCTACGGAACGCATGCCATTTCCGGTGGAAGTCCGGACCTCCTCCCTCCTCTTATCTCTCCTTCTCACTCCGTACAGATTATGGTTTGAGCTCACAAAAAGGCCAGGAGGAAAAAAGGGCTTGTAAATTTGAAAATAGATCATCCGCGTTCAATAAGAATGGTTGCGCATTATTGATTCATGCTCCCTATCCCTCATCAGACTCATCATTAGGGAGAGAGGTAAAGAACTTAAAGAATTGGAAATAGAGATAGAGTCTCTGAAATCCACAGTCGACCCACTTATTGACCTTCAGGATTTGTATTGTAGAAAAGATCCCCATCAATGAAAGAGAACTAATGCAAAAGAAAAGAAAGAAATATATACGCTATAGGATAGATTTCAAGGAGGGTAAACAACATTTGATCACGAGAAAAGAGAGAAACTTTTTTCAACCGAGGGATCCAGGATTTAAGAGGAATGAGGTCCGGTTCCAGGAAGGAAGAAAGAAAGAAGATGACGACGCTTAGGGAAAGAAACAAGAGAAGAAATACATCATGGAAGGAATACCACAGAAAACCATCTTACAGAGATGAGAGACCACACTCCAATGTTGAACGTTGAAGGTATCAAAGGAACTCCATACGGGATCGAGGGAGAGATGATGTATATCCTGAGAAAGGAACATACCCTAGGAGACCCTTTAGATTCACAACTACTGCTACAGGGGGTGTGTTCTCTTTTCTTTGTCCTAAATTTGCTGCTACGATCAGGTCTGAATTACCCCCTATATGAGGAAACCCAGGGTTCTCTATTGCCCACACTGTTTGGGGGCTCCAATAGTTTGACACTATTGGAGGGATCGCGGTAACGTAACACATGAGGTGCGCCACTATTGGTGCAGCATTTAAGAGACTCCACCGATGGTTAAACTATTATATACGGGCTAGGGGGTCTTGTATGCTGTTACATTATTATTGCATTATCTGACCTATTAATATAATGCTTATATGCCTTCACGATTGTTATACTGTTCAAGGGCTTCCACTACTGGTAAACTATTTGGGAACCTCCCTATGTGGTTCCATTTTTGAGGCCCGCCAATGTTTGTCAGGACATGCACTGATGGGGGGCCTCCACAACTGACATACCTATCAAGGTCCTCCAATCTTTATACACTGCCTGAGAACCTCCACTAATGATACTTTTTTTGATGGCCTCCTCTTTTTGTTTGCTAATTGTCCACTTCCGCTATGGACAGTCGTCTCGAGTACCTACAGTACTGTATACTTTTATACCGTATAAGGACCTCCTCCATTGGTAATGTGTCCCATCTTCTACTTCTGATATCCTGTTTGAGGGCCTCCACTATAAGTGCACTTCTTGAGCACCCACAGGTTCCCTCTGATATGATATAAAGGGTCTCCTTTTATTTGTGGACTTCCATTTTCCATTGACTATTTAAAGGGCCTCCGCTATTTGAGGCCCCCCCCCCATTAGGGTTGGACCATATGTGGTCAGGGAACACGTGGCTGAACCTGTTCTTCACCTGTTTCCACCGAGTTTATACATCCATTGCGACAAGGAGTCAGAATACCCTTTCATTTACACGGCACACTTCTCCGTGACCTCCGATGTGTTTATTCACCCAACCGCTAACTTTTAATTTAATAAAATTTCTAATTAGTTTTACTCCTTTCACAGTTTTCCTTATTGTTGATTCTCTTTTTCCTTTAATGTACATCTGCAAATGTATGTATGTGCACGTGATGTAGGCTATATCCCCTTTCATCTCGCGTTGCAGCGTGCTGGTATAGACTTTTCTAATTACTTTATTTCATTGTACGCTTGCAGCGTTTATTCATCGGGAGATTCTTTTTTTTTATTTTTTTTTATTTGCCAGACGTAGTTTGAAGACACATCGGGATTAAAACAAATATAAGCACAGGCATTTTCATTATAATGGCTTAAATGCCTCCACGCGCATTGACGAGTGCAATTGTAAAGGGAAACTGCAGCACAGAGTACTTGTGGTGCTTATAAAATATAGAAAAGCCATAAAAGTGTATTAGCGTGCCATTGTTTAGTAGGCTCCTGACACAGCACTTCTATTGTGGCAGCGGCTTCTCCCTATTCACTGGGTCTAGAAGAACCTACTGTGTATTTTTCTAAGTGAGGTCAGGTCATGGGATGGCATTTTCCAGGTGAGTGAGCTCCGGACACCCACTTCTCTGCGTGTCAGTATTAGGAAGGGTTTAGCGGTGCCTCTGTGCAAACCTCAACGCAGCACATTCTGATGCTTATTCCTACAGATACTTCCAGCCACACCAGTCATCAGTTTAGTCCTTTATTTTAAGGAACGTGATTCTTTTCACACTTTAGACAGTAGCCAGACAATCCAACAGAACAGCGGCCAGACCCACCCTGACTCCATTGAGCCCTCAGTTTATTGTTTTATTTGTGTGTGTTTGGTTATTGCATGGCATCTTGAGCATTATCAGTATTTATAAAGCCATATTTTGGACCCGTCTTTTGCCTGGTCGCTAGCTATTGTCCCCGACATTGCAGATTTTTTTTCTCTTTCTCCCTCCACCTTCCCATCTCTCTCCCCCTCTTCCTCCCATCTCTCTGTCTCCCCCTCTTCCTGACATCAGTCTCTCTCCCTCGTCTCCCCCTCTTCCTCCCATCTCTCTGTCTCCCCTTCTTCCTCCCATTTCTCTGTGTCCCCCTCTTACTGACATCAGTCTTTCTCCCCCGTATCCCCATCTTCCTCCCATCTCTGTGTCTCCTGCTCTTACTGACATCAGTCTCTCTCCCCCGTCTTCCCATCTCTGTCTCTCCCCCTCTTCCTCCCATCTCTCTGTGTCCCCCTCTTACTGACATCAGTCTCTCTCCCCCATCTCCCCTTCTTCCTCCCATATCTCTGTGTCCCCCTCTTACTGACATCAGTCTCTCTCCCCCGTCCCCCCCTCTTCCTCTCATCTCTCTCTCTCTGTCTCCCCCTCTTACTGACATCAGTCTCTTTCTCCCTCTTCCTCCCATCTCTCTGTGTCCCCCTCTTACTGACATCAGTCTTTCTCCCCCGTATCCCCATCTTCCTCCCATCTCTCTGTCTCCTGCTCTTACTGACATCAGTCTCTCTCCCCCGTCTTCCCATCTCTGTCTCTCCCCCTCTTCCTCCCATCTCTCTGTGTCCCCCTCTTACTGACATCAGTCTCTCTCCCCCGTCCCCCCCTCTTCCTCTCATCTCTCTGTCTCCCCCTCTTACTGACATCAGTCTCTTTCTCCCTCTTCCTCCCATCTCTCTGTCTCCCCCTCTTACTGACATCAGTCTCTCTCCCCCATCTCCCCTTCTTCCTCCCATATCTCTGTGTCCCCCTCTTACTGACATCAGTCTCTCTCCCCCGTCCCCCCCTCTTCCTCTCATCTCTCTGTCTCCCCCTCTTACTGACATCAGTCTCTTTCTCCCCCGTATCCCCATCTTCCTCCCATCTCTGTGTCTCCTGCTCTTACTGACATCAGTCTCTCTCCCCCGTCTTCCCATCTCTGTCTCTCCCCCTCTTCCTCCCATCTCTCTGTGTCCCCCTCTTACTGACATCAGTCTCTCTCCCCCGTCCCCCCCTCTTCCTCTCATCTCTCTGTCTCCCCCTCTTACTGACATCAGTCTCTTTCTCCCTCTTCCTCCCATCTCTCTGTCTCCCCCTCTTACTGACATCAGTCTCTTTCTCCCTCTTCCTCCCATCTCTCTGTCTCCCCCTCTTACTGACATCAGTCTCTCTCCCCCATCTCCCCTTCTTCCTCCCATATCTCTGTGTCCCCCTCTTACTGACATCAGTCTCTCTCCCCCGTCCCCCCCTCTTCCTCTCATCTCTCTCTCTCTGTCTCCCCCTCTTACTGACATCAGTCTCTTTCTCCCTCTTTCTCCCATCTCTCTGTCTCCCCCTCTTACTGACATCAGTTTCTCTCCCCGTCTCACCCTCTTCCTCCCATCTCTCTGGCTCCCCCTCTTACTGACATCACTCTCTCTCTCCCCCTCTTCCTCCCATCTCTCTGTCTCCTCCTCTTACTGACATCAATCTCTTTCACCCTCTTCCTCACATCTCTCTGTCTCCGCCACTTATTGACATCAGTCTCTCCTCGGACAGGAGAATGGTTGACTAGTGGAGGCACCCACTTTGAAACTTTCCCCTCTGGTGGGAAGTGGGTCAGCAGGGGCGTGGTCTCTCTCCTCCTGGGATGGGGAGAGGGAATGGATGGCAAGTGTGGTACACACGGTTTTGGATGGGACCTTCTCCCCTGGAGCTGCTTGCTTCCTCAGTATTGCTAGTGGTAGGGAAATGTCAGCAGGGGGGCATGCAATTGCCATGTTCTGCACTGCGCATTCCCTAGACCTAGACTGGGCACCATAGAAGATTATATAATACATTTGGTGGCTCGTGCCTCTGTTTACCAGGGAGTGAGCACATAAATATGGTAAACTCATTGATGCAGTTTTTCATTAGTAATAAATCTGACATTTATATGATTTTTAAGGGTCTCATGTAAAGGGCCAGGAGTTAAGGAGTCAAATTCTATCTATTTGGGAATATGTTTGTGTTGTTGAAGTTTCCTGGGTCCAGAGGGGCCCACACGTCACACCCTGCACCCATTTCTTTAATACTTACCTCTCCGGAGTCCCACAGCAGTGACAATGAAAACTAGGTGGTACACAAGTCTCCAGAAAAATGGTGCGGCAGCCATTTTCCCAGCGTTATGCGCAGTAGGGAAAATCACCGGGAAAACAGGTGCTACGCCATTTTCCCAGAGACCTGCCCGCCGCCTAGTGCACAGAGTCACTGCCAGTTAGAGAGGAGGGAGCCCAGATGGATACTGCACACAGGCCTCCACCTCTCTTACCATGTCCCTGGCATGAGGGTTACTCAGATGGCTGATGTTTTCACAGATGATCAGATGCTGCGTCCAAAGACGGACCTGCTGTGCGTACTGCATCCACCTCTGAATCCGGCGCATAGTTCCATCTATGCACTACGGGATGTGGATGTCTGCAGCAGCCCTTATAGTCCATTGCTACTTACAGTATAATACAATGTAAATACAATTGCAACAAAGAAAGTTGCTTGAATGAGGAAATCCTCCTATACGGATATAATAACATTTTGTGAGACAGAATAAAAGACTTCTGCTTATGGCAAATCCAATATAAATACCAATAATATATATAAAAAAAAATAAACCACAAAAAAATCTGAACAGAAATTCTGGAAGCAGCCAAGTGCGCGGGTTCCCAGGATATCCCTGCAGGTGCAGGATCTGCAATTATATGAGCACAAGGGTAAAGAACTCAGCCACTAATTAACCCAGAGGTGTTACTGTGCCTTTACCACGTGTCCTCCTGGGGGCTGGGAATGCTGGGGGTGAAGGAGGGAGAGGTGGAGTGAAATGTCCATTGCAGGCAGAATACATTAGAGAGTTTATGGCTTGTGCTTTGTGTCCAGCACTGTCGCAGCATCAATACAGAGGTACAGAGATGTCATTCATTTCCCTTTCCCAGTCGTCATGCTAATTGTGATTTCATTTCTTGCCAGCATTAACTGAAAGAACTTAATGGTACAGAAAACAGTTGTTATTGGGACAATATTCCTTATTTTATATTTATATACAATGCAAAACCCACTAGTAATAAGTTGGCATACTGGGACGTTACACGGTAACTCTACAATAACCAACGTCCACTCAGATATTCCCTTTCATCTTCTAAGCAACACCAGGATAATGACAGGTTCTCATTGGTTACCACAAATCACCTATTTACTATTATCTCTGCACCACTTATAATAAATAGCTCTCATTGCATATATGTGGAAATGTCCAAACCTTGGGTCTAATTCAGATCTGATCGCAATAGCAAAATTGTTCTCTAATGGACAAAAGCATGTGCACTGCAGGGGGGGCAGATGTAACATGTGCAGAGAGAGTTAGATTTGGGTGGGGTGTGTTCAAACTGAAATCTAAATTGCAGTGTAAAAATAAAGCAGCCAGTATTTACCCTGCACAGAAACAAAATAACCCACCCAAATCTAACTCTCTCTGCACATGTTACATCTGCCACCCCACCCCCCCTGCAGTGCACATGGTTTTGCCCATTAGAGAACAATTTTGCTGCTGCGATCAGGTCTGAATTAGGCCCCTTATTAGAGTGCAATTATCAATTGTGTACCATTTGTTTTGTTTAGCTACTGTGGGGACAGCTTGTACCCCTCCGGAAATACCCCTTTGATATTGAACTATTCCCCTAAATCGGGCTATGCAGTCTAATGTGCAAATGGGCAGATCATTGCCATGGTGTCCAGAGAAGGGGGGGAGGGGGGGCATGTTGTTTCGTGGCATACATATTTACATCTTGATATAGCCGTGACCAGTATTTTTAGTCACACCCTCCAAAAGTACTGGAGCCCATTATTCTTAGCACGGCCAATGGGCATGACCTGTATGCTTTGGGAATAATGGAAAAAAGGGGCAGATGTATTAACCTGGAGACGGCATAAGGAAGTGATAAACCAGTGATAAGTGCAAGGTGATAAACACACCAGCCAATCAGCTCCTAACTGTTAATTTGCATATTGGAGCTGATTGGCTGGTGCGTTTATCCTCTTGCACTTATCACTGGCTTATCACTTCCTTATGCCTTCTCCAGGTTAATACATCTGCCCCATTATGTGCAGATTTTATAATGTTACATATTTTGTAATGAGTGTTTTACCTTCTAGAATCCTCCATGTAAAGCCCTTCCAGTCGCTTTCTGCAGCAGCTTAAACACAAACTGTTTGCTGTGCATAGGAAAGAAATGCTTCCCCCCTGAATAAAGATGAACTCACGTTCCTGTCCTGACAATGGCCCTCATTCCGAGTTGTTCGCTCGCTAGCTGCTTTTAGCAGCATTGCACACGCTAGGCCGCCGCCCTCTGGGAGTGTATCTTAGCTTAGCAGAATAGCGAACGAAAGATTAGCAGAACTGCTACTAAATAATTCCTTGCAGTTTCTGAGTAGCTCCAGACCTACTCACAGATTGCGATCACCTCAGCCCGTTTAGTTCCTGGTTTGATGTCACAAACACGCCCTGCGTTCGGCCAGCCACTCCCCTGTTTCTCCAGACACTCCCGCGTTTTTCCCTGACACGCCTGCGTTTTTTAGCACACTCCCGTAAAAACGCCAAAATACCACCCAGAAACGCCCCTTTCCTGTCAATCATTTACCGAACAGCAGTGCGACTGAAAAGCGCTGCAGGATCCACAGCAAAACTGCTAAGTTTTTAGTTAAATAACTAAGCGCATGCGCCCTGCGTGCCTTGCGCACGCGCATTTTGCAACAAATCGCAGCATAGCAAAAATCGGCAACGATCAAACAACTCGGAATGACCCCCAATGTTGCGAGACCTTTACATATAGGGGGTAATTCCGAGTTGATCGCAGCAGGAACTTTGTTAGCAGTTGGGCAAAACCATGTGCACTGCAGGGGGTGGCAGATGTAACATGTGCAGAGAGAGTTAGATTTGGGTGGGGTGTGTTCAATCTGCAATCTAAATTGCAGTGTAAAAATAAAGCAGCCAGTATTTACCCTGCACAGAAACAAAATAACCCACCCAAATCTAACTCTCTCTGCACATGTTACATCTGCCCCCCTTGCAGTGCAGCATGGTGTTTTACAGCCTACCACCTGCACGGGAACGTCTATCGCTATAACTCTGTAAATGAGGAAATCCCGGCAGCCGGAAGCAGAACTGGAATTTTATGGCTTAAACTGTTTTAACCAATTAATTTACCTGGGAATTAGTGACCCCAGAAGCACGAATCCCGCTGACTCCAGGCCACAAGCCGACACGTCACCGACAACTTCTATGTACAGTATATATGTAAAATGTTTATTTTGTCAACCAGAAGGCAACAGACAAATGAAGATGACATCAAATTAAGGACACCGAGTAAGTCATAATGCAGCAACTAATACATTTACCTTCCAGGAACCTGCTGCTGGCAGGCTTGTATTTTCCTACCTCTCATTTACCCACCAAAAATCATCAGGGGTCGATGGGCCTATTTTGTTAGTGGGGCCTGGAGCGATTCACAGCTCAGACTCTATGCTAGTCTGGTTCTACAAGGAGAGGTGTTAGTTAATAAATACTGGTCCTTGTTAGCAAACCAAAAAAGCACATTGATGGGCAAAACCATGCTGCACTGCAGGTGGGGAAGATGTAACGTGTGCAGAGAGAGTTAGATTTGGGTGTGGTGTGTTCAAACTGAAATCTAAATTGCAGTGTAAAAATAAAGCAGCCAGTATTTACCCTGCACAGACACAATATAACCCACCCATATCTAACTCTCTCTGCACATGTTACATCTGCCCCCCTGCAGTGCACATGGTTTTGCCCATTAGCTAACTTTTTTGATTTGCTAACAAACCTGAATAATCCCCTTAGTTAGCAAAGTAAATTGTGCTACAACATATGTATTATTATTATTATTATTATTATTATTATTATATAAAAGAAACAACTGATCTGAACATGAGTAAAATATATATTACTGTTTCTCTATGTGCAATTATATCTGATTTTAATATAATCATCCTGTAGCATTAGTGTTACAGTATAGACTCTGCATTGCAAGGCAGCTACACTGTGTAAGGTTTAGGAAGCAGAAATCTGGACGCTACAGTGCTGGGAATTCTGCATCGGGAGATTCTGCTAAACCCCCTTTCTCTCCTGCTGGGGCCAGGCTAGGCCCCGGGTTATACCGTATTACACCCAGCCACTTCTAGCACAAAAGGGGCTATTTGTAAAAGTGGTTCTTCTGCACAAGTTGTGCTGCTTGGGAATAGCTGTATGTGATCCTAATTCTCCATCCCCACGAGCTTGGATAGATGTCAGGCTGACACCTAGTGACAGTGCAGGGAAGTGTTAGCTGTCGGATGCAGTGTGAGTGTATAGGCGACAGCCGGTGATAAATATGCATATAACATATGGAGAAATAGAACTATATCACTATGTCACTATAGTATGGTGTAACAAAGGAATACATTTATATATCTGTGTGATAATCGTCAGTGGACTGTCCTGTCACTGGCCTGCACACACCGGTTGCTGTATACATACTGTATAACTGGGAACTGGCTGAGACAGAATAAAAGGCTCTTTTGATACGTCAGAACAGTGAATTGGTGCCATATTCTATAAAGTTGAGTTCTCTTTATGTAACACGACTTTCCATCAATACATAGATTTAAGAGGTGAGGTGTCCAAATCCTGGAGGCGTTGTTTAATTCTAAAAAAAAACACTATGCACAGAGGCACCATGCACCAGTGGGGGGGGGGTCATTTGTCCCCCTCTGTGGCTGACCCAGGCCCCTCCAGCAAATCCAGCCTGGGTAGTCAGTACCGGTTCTGGTATGAATGGTCGACCATGTTATGGTCGACAGTCATTAGGTCGACCACTATTGGTCGACATTGACATGGTTGACATGGACACATGGTCGACACATGAAAGGTCGACATATGAAAAGGTCGACATGAGTTTTTTTACTTTTTTTTGATGTCGTTTTTTGTGTAAAGTGACTGGGAACCCCAATTAGTGCACCGCGTCCCCTCGCATGGCTCGCTTCGCTCGCCATGCTTCGGGCATGGTGCCTTCGCTCCGCTACCGCTTCGCTCGGCACACTTTACCGTTCCAATCGTAGTCCATGTGGATCGTAAAGTATGGAAAAGTTCCCCAAAAGTAAAAAAAGTAAAAAAACTCATGTCGACCTTTTCATGTGTCGACCTTTCACGTGTTGACCATTTTCATGTGTCGACCACGTGTCCATGTCGACCATGTCAATGTCGACCAATAGTGGTCGACCTAATGACTTTCGACCATAACATGGTCGACCATGTGAACGGATACCGTCAGTACCTGCCCCTCCTTCAGGCTCCCCTGTAACCTATCCTTGAATTGTGTCAATTATCTCCGTTTGGCGTGACACTGACTTATTTCAATGTTTGTTATTCGCATCACTAATGTAACAAAGGCAGAAGCAGGGACCCCTGCTACTGACGCTGACACAATGTACCTCTGGGTAAAAAGGCAAAAGACTGAGTTACAATATAACATTTTTGTATGTCTGGACTGTACCATAACATACAAGACCAAAGGTTACACATGTAGTGGTGTATACTGGAAACACGTCACATAATCCTGTGCACGCAGACAGAGGACCCACAACCTGTGGCGCAAAATCTCCTCCTGCTGCCATTTAGGAAGAATTTCCATCATCCTGTATTACTATAAACTAATTAGTGATATTGCAATAATATTTGTAACAGATTACCACTTATTCAGTTACAATATCTACTTCTCGCCAATTGTAAAAGTAATTGAAAGGAAAAATATTATTCATGAAACAGGCACACCTTCACCCTGGGCCCGAGCCCTAGACTTAATCTGGATTACTATCCAAGAAAATCATTAGGAAACTCTAATTTAATGGCTCTAGGGGGACAATTCAATTGTTTTAACGGGTGCCCAAAGTAATGGGCACCCATAGGTGAAATTCAAGTCGTTGCTCTGATTGGGCGCCCATCACTTTTCACATGCCCAAATAGACGGGAGGTTAGCCACATACTAAGGTGAGGCACGTAGCCACCCAATGCTCGAAATTTCAGGTCCCAGTCATAATAAAGGGTGTGGTTACACCAAGTTACCCGAGTGGGTAACTAGGTACTAATTAAATCACCCGTGTGTAAGCATGGATAGCACTAAAACCTGGACTGTTTGTGTGCCTTGGGGACAGAGGTTGGGAATGCCTGCTCTAGAGCATGCTTGATGACTTTCTATATTAGTGTCACAACTGAGGGCCTGAGCTGACGGGAGGCAGCCTCAGTTGTAGGGGCTGAGATGTACCGGAACCTGGGAGGTTGTATCAGACCCCTGGACATGTAAGTAACATGAATAATAACTGCCCGAAGGCGTGACCACGACAACTTGGATAAAAGTCAATGATGTTTATTATGACAACTCCGCAACACAGCAGCAGTAAAAGAAAACGTAAAAGTCAGCAAAGAATAAATACAGTTCCTGGGTACTACAGGATGGCAGGAGCCACAGGGCACTGGTAGTGTGAGATAGTTCTTATGATCTTCTAGATGGAAAGTCCTTACCAGGCCCGACTGTAGCAATGGAGATAACCCAGGATTGTGCCAGCTGGTGTTCCAGGAAAAGCTGGGTTGCTGAAGGTAAAACAGCTGCTGTGGATACTGGCTGGAACCAGACTGTTGTTAGCACGGAGTGGATACTGGCTGGAACCAGTTAAATAATAGATGAACTTGGGAGCGATGAAATATGAACTGAAATGTAGAACTTGAGAGCGGAGAAATAATAATACCGGTGGAGAGTGGTAAAGTGTAGAAAGGACACCGGCCCTTTAAGGGAAGCTGTACTCTGCTGAAAGCTGAGCTGGAAGCAGGTAATGTTGTAGCTGGAAACAGATGAATCCACAATGGATTGGAGAGTCAGGCTACACCGCAGGTGGAATGCTGGTGCGGGTCTCTATGGTGGAAGTCTTGAGACAGGAGCTGGAACCTGGAAGACAATCACAGGAGAGAGACAAACAGGAACTAGGTTTGACAACCAAAGCACTGACGCCTTCCTTGCTCAGGCACAGTGTATTTATACCTGCAGCAAGGAAGGGATTGGCTAGGCAATTATGCAGATTAACAATACTGACAACAGATTGGAGGAAATGATCAGCTGACAGAATCCAAGATGGCTGCGCCCATGCAGACACTTGGAGGGAAGTTTGGTTTGTAATCCATGTGGTAATGAAAACAGTAATGGCGGCGCCGGCCACTGTAGACAGGAGACGCCAGGCTGACAAGTGCACATCCAACCACGCGGACACAGCGGAGGCCGCGGCTGACGTAATCGCCACTCTGACACTCTGCATGCAGAAGCTCAGGGACGGCGGCGGAGGCCGCGGGAGACGCCATGCCAGATGTAATAAGGCGTTACTGTGACAGCGTCTCAGAGAGACAGGAGAGGATGCAGGAATGTGAACATTAGGATAACAGATGGGATCCGGTCCTGGAGCGCTGAGCCAGCCTTAGGAGGCATCTGATGGGTAAGAAATAGCGTCCAGATACCCGGATCGTGACAGCACCCCCCCCTTTAGGAGTGGCCCCAGGACACTTCTTTGGCTTTTGAGGAAACTTGGAATGGAATCTCCGGACCAAGGCAGGAGCATGGACATCAGAAGCATTGGTCCATGAACGTTCCTCAGGACCGTAACCCTTCCAGTCAATAAGATACTGTAGTTGACCGTAACGGTGACGTGAGTCCAGGATCTTGGCCACTTCATACTCAACGCCTCGTTGAGTTTGGACTTTCGGAGTTGGAGGAAGTGAGGAATGAAACCGATTCAAGATCAGCGGTTTCAACAGGGAAACATGGAATGTCCTGGGTATTTTTAAGAAGGGAGGCAACTGGAGTCTGTAAGCAACAGGATTGATGACTTGTTCAATCTTGAAAGGACCGATATAGCGAGGTGCAAACTTCATACTGGGAACTCTTAACCTCAAATTCTTCGTGGATAACCATACCCGATCACCCACCTTGAGAGCAGGAACTGCTCGACGCTTCTTATCCGCAAACTTCTTGTACCTGAACGATGCCTTGAGCAGAGCTGATCGTACGCTCTTCCAGATATTGGCAAACTGATGCAAGGTGATATCCACTGCGGGAACAGAAGTTGCTGGAAGCGGTTGGAACTCAGGGACTTTAGGGTGGAATCCAAAGTTGGTGAAGAATGGTGTTGAAGAAGATGAAGAATGATACTGGTTGTTATGACAGAACTCGGCCCAGGGAAGTAATTGAACCCAGTCATCTTGAGAGGAGGACACATAGATGCGGAGGAAGGCCTCCAAGTCCTGATTCACCCTCTCGGTTTGACCATTGGTCTGAGGATGGTAAGCCGTGGAAAACTTTAGCTTGACTTGGAGGACTTGACATAAACTTCGCCAGAATTTGGCTGTAAATTGAACTCCTCGATCTGAGATAATTTCTTCAGGAAGACCGTGGAGTCGGAAGATCTCTTGTATGAATACTTGAGCCAACTTGGAAGCTGACGGAAGACCGGTGAGAGGAATGAAGTGTGCCATCTTGGTGAACCGGTCAACTACCACCCAGATGGTATTGAACTTGTTGCACATGGGTAAGTCTGTAATGAAATCCATCGACAAGTGGGTCCATGGTCGACGGGGAACGGATAGTGGAACCAGTTGCCCCGCAGGCGACTGGCGGGATACTTTATGTTGGGCACACTTTGGGCAAGATGCAATAAACTCCAAGACGTCTTTTTTCAGAGTTGGCCACCAATAGGACCTAGAGATAAACTCCAGGGTTTTTTGGATACCTGTATGTCCGGCAAAACGGGAAGCATGGGCCCAATGCATGAGCTTCTTCCTTAGCATCGGCTTCACAAAACTTTTCCCTGATGGGGGCGTAGAGTCCATCCCTACCGTGGAGAATGCCAACGGATTTATAATAGGATGCTTGTCTGAAGACTCTGACTCATTTTCTTGCTCCCATGAGCGGGAAAGGGCATCGGCCTTGCGATTCTGAGAGCCCGGACAGAACTGGAGTTTAAAGTCGAACCTGGAAAAGAAAAGTGCCCATCTGGCCTGACGAGGGTTGAGACATTGTGCGCCCTTCAGGTATAAAAGGTTCTTGTGGTCTGTAAGTATGGTGATTAAATGAGAAGCTCCCTCCAACAGATACCTCCACTCTTCTAGAGCGAGCTTGATGGCTAGCAACTCCTGGTCGCCAATGGCATAGTTGCGCTCAGCTGGGGAGAACTTCCGGGAGAAGAAACTGCAAGGATGTAAATGGCCATCTTTAGCCCTCTGAGATAACACCGCTCCTACTCCAACGGAGGAGGCATCCACCTCTAGGATGAAAGGAGAGTCGATGTCAGGCTGTTTCAGGACAGGCGCAGAGATGAACCTCTGTTTTAAAAGATGAAAAGCTTGCATGGCTTCTTCAGACCACTTGGACGGGTTAGCACCCTTCTTGGTGAAAGCAGTAATAGGCGCCACAATGGTGGAAAAGTCTTGTATAAACTTTCGGTAATAATTGGCGAACCCTAAGAACCTCTGGACCCCTTTGAGGGTTAAGGGTACCGGCCAATTCTGAATTGCTTGTAGTTTCTCAGGATCCATCTCTAGTCCGGAACCGGACACAATGTACCCTAGAAACGGAATGGACTTGACTTCAAAGACACATTTTTCTAATTTGCAATAGAGATGATTGACACGGAGACGGGACAGAACCTCTTTAACCCAAAAACGATGTTCCTCTAAATCGTTGGCAAAAATGAGGATATCGTCTAGATAGACCACGACATGACGGTATAGAATGTCTCTGAAGATCTCATTGACAAAATGCTGGAAGACAGCTGGAGCATTGCTCAATCCGAAGGGCATGACGAGGTACTCATAATGTCCGTCCCGGGTGTTAAAGGCGGTCTTCCACTCGTCACCCTCACGGATCCGGATGAGATTGTATGCACCTCGCAAGTCCAGCTTTGTAAAGATGGTAGCTCCGCTAACTCTGTCAAAGAGCTCAGTAATCAGGGGTAAAGGATAACGGTTCTTGATGGTAATGTCGTTCAAACCTCTGTAGTCGATGCACGGCCGCAGACCACCATCTTTCTTTTTTACAAAAAAGAAGCCTGCGCCGGCTGGGGAAGAAGAAGGTCGAATGAACCCCTTTGCTAGGTTCTCTTTAATGTATTCCTCCATAGAATGCGTCTCAGGCAGAGACAACGGATAAGTTCGGCCTCGAGGTGGAACCTTCCCTGGAACGAGATCAATCGGGCAGTCCCATTCTCTATGAGGAGGAAGGATATCAGCAGAAGCTTTACTGAACACATCCGTGAAATCTTGATATGGAGGAGGTGGAACATCAGACGACCTGGGGGAGGAAGAACAGACAGGCAATACTTTAAACAAACATGTCTCTGCACAGGAGGAACCCCATGCCAGGATTTGCGTAGTCGTCCAATCAATTGTAGGATTGTGAAGACGGAGCCATGGAAGGCCCAGGACCACAGGATGTGTGGCTCTTGGAATCACTAAAAGTGAAATAAGTTCGGAATGAAGAACTCCCACTCTCAGACGAACTGGTAGAGTCCTTAGAGCAATAACAGTATCAAAAATTTTACTACCATCCACGGCAGTTAAGGAAAAGGAGGAAGGAAGTCTCTCGGTGGGTAGGGACCACCGTTTAACATAGGCTTCAGTAATAAAGTTCCCAGCTGCTCCGGAATCAAGGAGGGCAATGACGTTCCGATAACGTTGAGCAACTTGAAGCGAGACTGGGAGATTACTAGAGATGAGCGGGTTCGGTTTCTCTGAATCCGAACCCGCCAGAACTTCATGTTTTTTTTCACGGGTCCGAGCGACTCGGATCTTCCCGCCTTGCTCGGTTAACCCGAGCGCGCCCGAACGTCATCATGACGCTGTCGGATTCTCGCGAGGCTCGGATTCTATCGCGAGACTCGGATTCTATATAAGGAGCCGCGCGTCGCCGCCATTTTCACACGTGCATTGAGATTGATAGGGAGAGGACGTGGCTGGCGTCCTCTCCGTTTAGACACTTGATTTACTAATTTTGGGGAGCATTAGGAGTACTCAGTAGTGTACAGTGCAGAGTTTTGCTGATAGTGACCAGTGACCACCACTTTTATTTATAATCCGTTCTCTGCCTGAAAAAAGCGATACACAGCACACAGTGACTCAGTCACATACCATATCTGTGTGCACTGCTCAGGCTCAGGCCAGTGTGCTGCATCATCTATTATCTATATATAATATTATATATCTGTCTGACTGCTCAGCTCACACAGCTTATAATTGTGGGGGAGACTGGGGAGCACTACTGCAGTGCCAGTTATAGGTTATAGCAGGAGCCAGGAGTACATAATATATTATATAGTGAGTGACCACCAGACACACAGTGCAGTTTATTTAATATATCCGTTCTCTGCCTGAAAAAAGCGATACACACAGTGACTCAGTCAGTCACATACCATATCTGTGTGCACTGCTCAGGCTCAGGCCAGTGTGCTGCATCATCTATATATATTATATATCTGTCTGACTGCTCAGCTCACACAGCTTATAATTGTGGGGGAGACTGGGGAGCACTACTGCAGTGCCAGTTATAGGTTATAGCAGGAGCCAGGAGTACATAATATTATATTAAAATTAAACAGTGCACACTTTTGCTGCAGGAGTGCCACTGCCAGTGTGACTAGTGACCAGTGACCTGACCACCAGTATATAATATTAGTAGTATACTATCTCTTTATCAACCAGTCTATATTAGCAGCAGACACAGTACAGTGCGGTAGTTCACGGCTGTGGCTACCTCTGTGTCGGCACTCGGCAGCCCGTCCATAATTGTATATACCACCTAACCGTGGTTTTTTTTTCTTTCTTTATACATACATACTAGTTACGAGTATACTATCTCTTTATCAACCAGTCTATATATTAGCAGCAGACACAGTACAGTGCGGTAGTTCACGGCTGTGGCTACCTCTGTGTCGGCACTCGGCAGCCCGTCCATAATTGTATATACCACCTAACCGTGGTTTTTTTTTCTTTCTTTATACATACATACTAGTTACGAGTATACTATCTCTTTATCAACCAGTCTATATATTAGCAGCAGACACAGTACAGTGCGGTAGTTCACGGCTGTGGCTACCTCTGTGTCGGCACTCGGCAGCCCGTCCATAATTGTATATACCACCTAACCGTGGTTTTTTTTTCTTTCTTTATACATACATACTAGTTACGAGTATACTATCTCTTTATCAACCAGTCTATATATTAGCAGCAGACACAGTACAGTGCGGTAGTTCACGGCTGTGGCTACCTCTGTGTCGGCACTCGGCAGCCCGTCCATAATTGTATATACCACCTAACCGTGGTTTTTTTTTCTTTCTTTATACATACATACTAGTTACGAGTATACTATCTCTTTATCAACCAGTCTATATATTAGCAGCAGACACAGTACAGTGCGGTAGTTCACGGCTGTGGCTACCTCTGTGTCGGCACTCGGCAGCCCGTCCATAATTGTATATACCACCTAACCATGGGTTTTTTTTCTTTCTTTATACATACATACTAGTTACGAGTATACTATCTCTTTATCAACCAGTCTATATATTAGCAGCAGACACAGTACAGTGCGGTAGTTCACGGCTGTGGCTACCTCTGTGTCGGCACTCGGCAGCCCGTCCATACTAGTATCCAATCCATCCATCTCCATTGTTTACCTGAGGTGCCTTTTAGTTGTGCCTATTAAAATATGGAGAACAAAAATGTTGAGGTTCCAAAATTAGGGAAAGATCAAGATCCACTTCCACCTCGTGCTGAAGCTGCTGCCACTAGTCATGGCCGAGACGATGAAATGCCAGCAACGTCGTCTGCCAAGGCCGATGCCCAATGGCATAGTACAGAGCATGTCAAAACCAAAACACCAAATATCAGTAAAAAAAGGACTCCAAAACCTAAAATAAAATTGTCGGAGGAGAAGCGTAAACTTGCCAATATGCCATTTACCACACGGAGTGGCAAGGAACGGCTGAGGCCCTGGCCTATGTTCATGGCTAGTGGTTCAGCTTCACATGAGGATGGAAGCACTCAGCCTCTCGCTAGAAAACTGAAAAGACTCAAGCTGGCAAAAGCACCGCAAAGAACTGTGCGTTCTTTGAAATCCCAAATCCACAAGGAGAGTCCAATTGTGTCGGTTGCGATGCCTGACCTTCCCAACACTGGACGTGAAGAGCATGCGCCTTCCACCATTTGCACGCCCCCTGCAAGTGCTGGAAGGAGCACCCGCAGTCCAGTTCCTGATAGTCAGATTGAAGATGTCAGTGTTGAAGTACACCAGGATGAGGAGGATATGGGTGTTGCTGGCGCTGGGGAGGAAATTGACCAGGAGGATTCTGATGGTGAGGTGGTTTGTTTAAGTCAGGCACCCGGGGAGACACCTGTTGTCCGTGGGAGGAATATGGCCGTTGACATGCCAGGTGAAAATACCAAAAAAATCAGCTCTTCGGTGTGGAGGTATTTCACCAGAAATGCGGACAACAGGTGTCAAGCCGTGTGTTCCCTTTGTCAAGCTGTAATAAGTAGGGGTAAGGACGTTAACCACCTCGGAACATCCTCCCTTATACGTCACCTGCAGCGCATTCATAATAAGTCAGTGACAAGTTCAAAAACTTTGGGTGACAGCGGAAGCAGTCCACTGACCAGTAAATCCCTTCCTCTTGTAACCAAGCTCACGCAAACCACCCCACCAACTCCCTCAGTGTCAATTTCCTCCTTCCCCAGGAATGCCAATAGTCCTGCAGGCCATGTCACTGGCAATTCTGACGAGTCCTCTCCTGCCTGGGATTCCTCCGATGCATCCTTGCGTGTAACGCCTACTGCTGCTGGCGCTGCTGTTGTTGCCGCTGGGAGTCGATGGTCATCCCAGAGGGGAAGTCGTAAGCCCACTTGTACTACTTCCAGTAAGCAATTGACTGTTCAACAGTCCTTTGCGAGGAAGATGAAATATCACAGCAGTCATCCTACTGCAAAGCGGATAACTGAGTCCTTGACAACTATGTTGGTGTTAGACGTGCGTCCGGTATCCGCCGTTAGTTCACAGGGAACTAGACAATTTATTGAGGCAGTGTGCCCCCGTTACCAAATACCATCTAGGTTCCACTTCTCTAGGCAGGCGATACCGAGAATGTACACGGACGTCAGAAAAAGACTCACCAGTCTTCTAAAAAATGCAGTTGTACCCAATGTCCACTTAACCACGGACATGTGGACAAGTGGAGCAGGGCAGGGTCAGGACTATATGACTGTGACAGCCCACTGGGTAGATGTATGGACTCCCGCCGCAAGAACAGCAGCGGCGGCACCAGTAGCAGCATCTCGCAAACGCCAACTCTTTCCTAGGCAGGCTACGCTTTGTATCACCGCTTTCCAGAATACGCACACAGCTGAAAACCTCTTACGGCAACTGAGGAAGATCATCGCGGAATGGCTTACCCCAATTGGACTCTCCTGTGGATTTGTGGCATCGGACAACGCCAGCAATATTGTGTGTGCATTAAATATGGGCAAATTCCAGCACGTCCCATGTTTTGCACATACCTTGAATTTGGTGGTGCAGAATTTTTTAAAAAACGACAGGGGCGTGCAAGAGATGCTGTCGGTGGCCAGAAAAATTGCGGGACACTTTCGGCGTACAGGCACCACGTACAGAAGACTGGAGCACCACCAAAAACTACTGAACCTGCCCTGCCATCATCTGAAGCAAGAAGTGGTAACGAGGTGGAATTCAACCCTCTATATGCTTCAGAGGTTGGAGGAGCAGCAAAAGGCCATTCAAGCCTATACAATTGAGCACGATATAGGAGATGGAATGCACCTGTCTCAAGTGCAGTGGAGAATGATTTCAACGTTGTGCAAGGTTCTGATGCCCTTTGAACTTGCCACACGTGAAGTCAGTTCAGACACTGCCAGCCTGAGTCAGGTCATTCCCCTCATCAGGCTTTTGCAGAAGAAGCTGGAGGCATTGAAGAAGGAGCTAAAAGGGAGCGATTCCGCTAGGCATGTGGGACTTGTGGATGCAGCCCTTAATTCGCTTAACAAGGATTCACGGGTGGTCAATCTGTTGAAATCAGAGCACTACATTTTGGCCACCGTGCTCGATCCTAGATTTAAAGCCTACCTTGGATCTCTCTTTCCGGCAGACACAGGTCTGCTGGGGTTGAAAGACCTGCTGGTGACAAAATTGTCAAGTCAAGCGGAACGCGACCTGTCAACATCTCCTCCTTCACATTCTCCCGCAACTGGGGGTGCGAGGAAAAGGCTCAGAATTCCGAGCCCACCCGCTGGCGGTGATGCAGGGCAGTCTGGAGCGACTGCTGATGCTGACATCTGGTCCGGACTGAAGGACCTGACAACGATTACGGACATGTCGTCTACTGTCACTGCATATGATTCTCTCAACATTGATAGAATGGTGGAGGATTATATGAGTGACCGCATCCAAGTAGGCACGTCACACAGTCCGTACTTATACTGGCAGGAAAAAGAGGCAATTTGGAGGCCCTTGCACAAACTGGCTTTATTCTACCTAAGTTGCCCTCCCACAAGTGTGTACTCCGAAAGAGTGTTTAGTGCCGCCGCTCACCTTGTCAGCAATCGGCGTACGAGGTTACATCCAGAAAATGTCGAGAAGATGATGTTCATTAAAATGAATTATAATCAATTCCTCCGCGGAGACATTGACCAGCAGCAATTGCCTCCACAAAGTACACAGGGAGCTGAGATGGTGGATTCCAGTGGGGACGAATTGATAATCTGTGAGGAGGGGGATGTACACGGTGATATATCGGAGGGTGAAGATGAGGTGGACATCTTGCCTCTGTAGAGCCAGTTTGTGCAAGGAGAGATTAATTGCTTCTTTTTTGGGGGGGGGTCCAAACCAACCCGTCATATCAGTCACAGTCGTGTGGCAGACCCTGTCACTGAAATGATGGGTTGGTTAAAGTGTGCATGTCCTGTTTTGTTTATACAACATAAGGGTGGGTGGGAGGGCCCAAGGACAATTCCATCTTGCACCTCTTTTTTCTTTTCTTTTTCTTTGCATCATGTGCTGATTGGGGAGGTTTTTTTTGGAAGGGACATCCTGCGTGACACTGCAGTGCCACTCCTAGATGGGCCCGGTGTTTGTGTCGGCCACTAGGGTCGCTAATCTTACTCACACAGTCAGCTACCTCATTGCGCCTCTTTTTTTCTTTGCGTCATGTGCTGTTTGGGGAGGGTTTTTTGGAAGGGCCATCCTGCGTGACACTGCAGTGCCACTCCTAGATGGGCCCGGTGTTTGTGTCGGCCACTAGGGTCGCTAATCTTACTCACACAGCTACCTCATTGCGCCTCTTTTTTTCTTTGCGCCATGTGCTGTTTGGGGAGGGTTTTTTGGAAGGGACATCCTGCGTGACACTGCAGTGCCACTCCTAGATGGGCCCGGTGTTTGTGTCGGCCACTAGGGTCGCTTATCTTACTCACACAGCGACCTCGGTGCAAATTTTAGGACTAAAAATAATATTGTGAGGTGTGAGGTATTCAGAATAGACTGAAAATGAGTGTAAATTATGGTTTTTGAGGTTAATAATACTTTGGGATCAAAATGACCCCCAAATTCTATGATTTAAGCTGTTTTTTAGTGTTTTTTGAAAAAAACACCGAATCCAAAACACACCCGAATCCGACAAAAAAAATTCGGTGAGGTTTTGCCAAAACGCGTTCGAACCCAAAACACGGCCGTGGAACCGAACCCAAAACCAAAACACAAAACCCGAAAAATTTCAGGCGCTCATCTCTAGAGATTACAATCATGAGGAGATGGAGAGGAGATCATTACTCCTAGCCGGCCCTCTCCTGGGCGAGCTAGGGTTTGGAGTTTTCCCGGACGTTCGGGACAGGCATTGATGGTGTGAGACGGAGCTGCACAGTAAAGACAAAGAGACTCAGAGAGGCGTCTTCGGCGCTCAGCAGGAGTTAAACGGGAACGGCCAATTTGCATGGGCTCATCTTTAGATGGTGACAGTTGACGAGGAGGAGGAGCAGAAGATTTTGGAGCAGATGATCTTCCACGCTCAGTTGCTCTCTCTCTGAAACGTAAATCAACTTTCGTGCAGAGTGAGATTAGCTCATCTAACTTAGAAGGTAAGTCTCTGGTAGCTAACTCATCTTTAATAAGCTCAGATAAGCCATGCGAGAATGCAGCATACAGGGCCTCGTCGTTCCATGCCAGTTCGGATGCCAGGATCTGGAACTGTATCAGATATTGTCCTACAGTACGTGACCCCTGGCGTAAACGGAGAATCTCGGATGAAGCTGAGGTTACCCGGCCTGGCTCGTCGAAGATGCGCCTGAATGTTGACACGAATGCAGTGTAAGAAGATAGCAGGGTGTCGGACCTCTCCCATAACGGTGATGCCCAGTCAAGGGCGGAGCCACTGAGAAGAGAGATAATGTAGGCAATTTTTGTACGGTCACTGGGAAAATTGCCAGGTTGTAGCTCAAACTGAATCTCACACTGGTTGAGAAATCCCCTGCAGAATCTTGGAGATCCGTCAAATTTTGCTGGCGTTGGAAGATGAAGACGTGGAGCAGAAATGGGTAAGGTGGGTGGGGTTATAACTGGAGTCACTGTGGTTGACGCACCAGATGCGCCTGATCCACGGAGAGTTGTCTGAATCCCATCCAGCCGAGTAGAGAGATCCTGGAGACAGCGGATGATGTGGCCCTGTGCAGCCTCCTGATGTTCTAGTCGGGCTGCCAGTTCTTGCATCGGCCTGGCCGCTTGATCCTGGTCTCCGGCTGGATTCATTAGGTCAGTGCTTACTGTCACAACTGAGGGCCTGAGCTGACGGGAGGCAGCCTCAGTTGTAGGGGCTGAGATGTACCGGAACCTGGGAGGTTGTATCAGACCCCTGGACATGTAAGTAACATGAATAATAACTGCCCGAAGGCGTGACCACGACAACTTGGATAAAAGTCAATGATGTTTATTATGACAACTCCGCAACACAGCAGCAGTAAAAGAAAACGTAAAAGTCAGCAAATAATAAATACAGTTCCTGGGTACTACAGGATGGCAGGAGCCACAGGGCACTGGTAGTGTGAGATAGTTCTTATGATCTTCTAGATGGAAAGTCCTTACCAGGCCCGACTGTAGCAATGGAGATAACCCAGGATTGTGCCAGCTGATGTTCCAGGAAAAGCTGGGTTGCTGAAGGTAAAACAGCTGCTGTGGATACTGGCTGGAACCAGACTGTTGTTAGCACGGAGTGGATACTGGCTGGAACCAGTTAAATAATAGATGAACTTGGGAGCGATGAAATATGAACTGAAATGTAGAACTTGAGAGCGGAGAAATAATAATACCGGTGGAGAGTGGTAAAGTGTAGAAAGGACACCGGCCCTTTAAGGGAAGCTGTACTCTGCTGGAAGCTGAGCTGGAAGCAGGTAATGTTGTAGCTGGAAACAGATGAATCCACAATGGATTGGAGAGTCAGGCTACACCGCAGGTGGAATGCTGGTGCGGGTCTCTATGGTGGAAGTCTTGAGACAGGAGCTGGAACCTGGAAGACAATCACAGGAGAGAGACAAACAGGAACTAGGTTTGACAACCAAAGCACTGACGCCTTCCTTGCTCAGGCACAGTGTATTTATACCTGCAGCAAGGAAGGGATTGGCTAGGCAATTATGCAGATTAACAATACTGACAACAGATTGGAGGAAATGATCAGCTGACAGAATCCAAGATGGCTGCGCCCATGCAGACACTTGGAGGGAAGTTTGGTTTGTAATCCATGTGGTAATGAAAACAGTAATGGCGGCGCCGGCCACTGTAGACAGGAGACGCCAGGCTGACAAGTGCACATCCAACCACGCGGACACAGCGGAGGCCGCGGCTGACGTAATCGCCACTCTGACACTCTGCATGCAGAAGCTCAGGGACGGCGGCGGAGGCCGCGGGAGACGCCATGCCAGATGTAATAAGGCGTTACTGTGACAGCGTCTCAGAGAGACAGGAGAGGATGCAGGAATGTGAACATTAGGATAACAGATGGGATCCGGTCCTGGAGCGCTGAGCCAGCCTTAGGAGGCATCTGATGGGTAAGAAATGGCGTCCAGATACCCGGATCTTGACAATTAGACTTCTTGGAGATCCCAGAGGAGAGCGTCTTGGTGGGAGGTTTGGAGAGCATGGTGCCATGAACCACGTCATTAAGGCGACACCCCTACTCTATAATGTTGCATTATAAAGCTCTCGGACTGCCCTCTTCACCGGAGACGTAGTTGAGATCCGAGAGGCTGGTCCAGTGTCCCGGGAGTGTGGGAGAACACAATTTGTGACTCTTGGAGACATCCCGGGAGAGTAAATAAGTATGGTGTAGAGCGCATTGACATGAGCAATCAGCATACCAGACAAGGGGCGTCATCGTAATACAGTATAATACATACACAAATATAAATAATACCAAATACTGTATTTAACTTATTTAAATACCATATACTGAGCCGAACATGTGTATAATTGCTAACCTCTGTATACAGATACTAGTGTGTGTATTGTAGACGCTGCAGGTTACTGATGGGTGAAAGTTTAGAGAACTGCAGACAGTTACTGACCCCAAATTCCACCAAATACTTCCCATGCAATCAGGAGAACGCTGGGCGCTCCCACCTGTTCATGCTGGTAACAGCCAGGTACTGTACAATCAGCAGCCCCGCATTCTGCTTTGTTATATAGGCTGGGCACTGTGTGGGGCGAGACCAGTGGAAGACGGTCACAGTACAGTAAATAGGAGAGTTTCCAGCTCTGACAACCTGTGGAATTTAAAGGTACTTTCCAGTGTGCAAACAGATCCAGTGTTTCCAGATTATCTCCTAATGTGCCAAATGCACTTTATAGAGAACGTTGTATTTATATGTGTCTTCCGGCTTAGCGCTGTGACAAGTGGGGGGGTCTGGATGTATTGGGGTGCGGGATGGGTGAATCAGGGGGATGCATTTCTACGCTGGCCTCATCCTTCTCCAGTGATGTGTGAGACAGCTGCCTGACATAATTCCAAGTTGATCGCAGCAGGAAATCTTTTAGCAGTTGGGCAAAACCATGTGCAGTGCAGGGGGGCAGACATAACATGTGCAGAGAGAGTTAGATATGGGTGGGTTATTTTGTTTCTGTGCAGGGTAAATACTGGCTGCTTTATTTTTACACTGCAATTTAGATTGCAGATTGAACTCACCACACCCAAATCTAACTCTCTCTGCACATGTTACATCTGCCCCCCTTCAGTGCACATGGTTTTGCCCAACTGCCAACAAAATTCCTGCTGCGATCAACTTGGAATTACCCCCACAACGTGGTTTAATACTTATTCTGCTCACATTTGGTTAGGGCAGGGATTGCAGAAGTACTAGAACCATCCGCACGCTGCATTACCCGGGCACTATACATCAGCTTCCACAGCGTCCTGCTATCTGATACAATTATATGAGAATCTTATTATCTTATGTCCTCTGTATGAAAGCACCAGCTGCATGTCAGATAGCACCGTACACGTCATTACTCCAGGACAGACATGTAACACTTTCCATACATCGCAGAGCTACAAACAAGAGATAATTCGGAAATGGAACCACATTGTGTCAGCACAAGATTGTGACGTAACCTCTCCACTATTTGACTCTCCCCCAATAAGACATCGGGGCTTATTTACCACAATCCGCAGTTTTAATTCATACTGTATGTGATAAATAGATTACATGTAAATTGGGAAATTGATTATTAATATTTTCCCTCAGATTTACTACAGTCTCTTGCTGGGAGATGGGCTCTTCATGTTCGGGTTCCCGGAGAACATTGCATATGTGCACCAGCCAGCTTATGCATCACCGGGGGCCAGTAACACCATCTAAAGATGGCTTTATCCTTTTGGGGCCAACTTCGCATGACAGAGCTTGGTAAATCTGACAGGTTAGCACCCCATATAAAACCTATGGCGGCTGCTGTGGTAAATGGAGGGAAGACAGCTGATATCTCTGCAGTGTCTCCATGGCACATTCGGGGGGGCCTGTATTCGGGGGGTAGGGGGTGCGGGAATATCCCGCAAATATTATTTGATAAATAGGCCTCATAGCCCCAAACCAAAATTTTAAAAAGTGGCGGTGAAAAGGTGAATTTAAAAAAAATTAAGATTTACTCACTGCTGCTATGCAAATTTTGTTGCCCTTGTCACTTAGACAAAGCGGTGTACCGGTGCGTTAATGTGCTATGGGCCGTTCCACATATACCAGTACTGACCCCATTTTGGTTATGTCAGTGTTGCCTCATTACAATTATACAGATGTGTCCTCTTACATCCTTGCTGCAGTCATGCTAAACAGCCCTTTAAGTCTTGCCATGTCGTGGCGGGACTTGGTAGCGCCGAGCCTCGTTTTTTATTTATTTTTCACAAAAATGTGTCTTAGACACAAAGTAATAAGATGCACGAGCAGCTTCTACTGATTAAAATTATATGCAGCATGCCAATATTCTGTGTGTAATTGCGGCTCTATCTGCATCTAAAATGAAACGTTACAGTGTTTTCCATGAAAACACTGTAACATAGCATTTTGTATGCAAATACAGCCGCAGTCACAGACAGAAAATAGGCATGCTGCTAAGATACAAAAAAAGACACTCGGCGCTACCGAGTTGCACGGCACTCATGCGTTATGTGCAATGCGACTTGTAGCGCACGGAGAAAAGATATAAGAGGACACATCTGTACCAGCAGCAAGACTTACAGAGAGAAAATGAAGTTTACTGTTCACCTTTAAGCATTTCTATATGAACTAGAGGAGGGTGGCTGGGTCAATGCGCCGACAGAAGTGTGCTCTGTTGGTGCACATTAGATCAGCGGTTCGGACAAACATATGGTGCACACCGTCTTATGTTTACACACTATGGCGCACTCCTGCCCGCTGACATTGATGTCATCCCATCTGCTGTGCTGCACGGCCGATGGGACGACCCAGCACCTGACAGCATGCAGCTGAATGATATATTGCACAATCGCACGCTATATCGTTCAGTGTGTATGGCCGACCAACATCTGGTCCCAATGGCCATGCTATTATTATTATCCTTTATTTATATGTCACCACAAGGGTTCCTCAGCGCCCAATTACAGAGTACATAAACAAATAATCAAAACAGGAAAACAGTGACTTACAGTTGAAGACAATACAGAACACGTACAGGGTAACTAAACATAACTACATCAGTAGACGACACTGAGATAAGTATCAGGGTGGCTGAAAACTGCAGGATTTGGGCAGTTGAGGATTATTAAAGTAAGAAAGGATAAGCACATGAGGGAAGAGGGCCCTACTCGTGAGAGCTTACATTCTAAGGGGAGGGGTAGACAGACAGGGGTGACACAGATGGGGTACATAGAGAACGTGGAACAGAGGGTTAGGAGGAGATTTGGCTGGGTTTGGTGAAGAAGTGAGTCTCAAGAGCCCATTTAAAATTCTGTAGAGAGGTGGGGAGTCTGAGGGGGAGAGGTAAAGAATTCCAGAGAAGTGGTGCAGCACGTGAAAAATCTTGGACATAGGAGTGGGAGGAAGTAATCAGTAGGCAGGAGAGCCGGCATGCATTAGCAGAGTGAAGAGGACGGGTGGGAGAGTAAGGGGAGATAAGGTCAGAGATGTAAGTGGGAGAGGAGTGGGTGAGGGCTTTGTACAGGTATGTGAGTGTGAGAAGTTTGAATTGGATTCTGAAAGGGAAGGGCTTGTAGGAGAGGGGAGGTGGATGTAGTGCGTTTGGTGAGGGAGATGAGCCGGGCAGCAGCATTGTGGATAGATTGGAGTGGAGAGAGGTAATTGTCAGGAATGCCAGTCAGGAGGAGATTACAGTAGTCCAGTCTGGAGATGACCAGTGAGTGGATAATGGTCTTGGTGGCATCCTGGGTGAGAAAGGGTCTGATCTTGGAAATGTTTTTGAGATAAAAATGACAGGTTTGTGAGAGGTACTGAATGTGTGGTTTGAAGGAGAGGGAGGAGTCAAGGATTACACCAAGACAGCGTCCTTGGGGGCTAGAGGAGATAGTCGTGCCATCACTGAATAATGAGATTGTGGGAGATGAGGTTGTGCTGGAGGGAGGGAAGATGATCAGCTCAGTCTTAGACATGTTACATTTAAGAAAGCGCTGGGACATCCAGGAAGAGATAGCAGAAAGACAGTTGGTGGAACGAGTGAGGAGAGCTGGGGAGAGGTCAGGGGAGGAGAGGTAGATTTGAGTGTCATCAGCATAGAGGTGATATTGGAAGTTAAAAGAACTAATGAGTTCACCTAAAGAGGACTTACAGAGAGAGAAAAGGAGAGGACCAAGAACAGAACCTTGGGGGACATCAACAGTTAGAGGAAGTGGGGGGGAGGTAGCGTCATGAGAGGAGACAGAGAAGGAACGATCAGAGAGGTAGGAGGACAGCCAGGAGAGGGCAGTATCGCGCAGACCAAGAGAGTGATGGATTTTCAGAAGGAGAGGGTGGTCCACAGTGTCAAAAGCAGCAGAGAGGTCAAGAAGAATAAGCAGAGAGTAGTGGCCCTTAGATTTGGCTGCATGGAGGTCATTGCAGACTTTTGTGAGGATAGTTTCAGTGGAGTGGAGAGAGCGGAAACCAGACTGGAATGGGTCAAGCAGTGAGTGGGAACAAAGTGAGGTGGTTATAGACAATACGCTCAAGGAGTTTGGAGGCAAAAGGGAGGAGAGAGATGGGTCGATAGTTAGAGAGGGTGTTTGGATCAAGGGTAGGTTTTTTAAGAATAGGGGAGACTAGAGCATGCCTGAAGGCAGAGGGGACAGTGCCTGATAAGAGGGAGAGACTGAGAAGGTGGGAAATATGGGAACAGACAGTAGGAGAGAGGTAGCGGAGGAGGTGGGAGGGGGTAGGGTCAAGTGGGGAGGTGGTGGGGGTGGGGGAGGAACAGATGAGGGACACTACTTCCTCACCAGATACATAGGAGAAAGATATCAGATTTGGTGAGAGGGAAGGGGAGCGGTGGCAAGGGATGGGTGGTGGCTGGTTGCTGGTCTGGTGGGATGCGATGTCCTGATGTATGGAGTCAATCTTGGATGTAAAATGAGTGGCAAAGTCAAGAGCAGACAATGATGATGGGAGAGGAGGTGTTAGTGGGCAGAGAAGGGAGTTCACAGTGGCAAAGAGGCGCCGGGGGTTGGAAGACTAGGTAGAGATGAGAATTTTGAAGTATGATTGTTTAGTGAGGGAAAGGGCAGCACTGAAGGATTAGAGCATAAATTTAAAATGGAGGAAGTCTGCCTTAGAGTGTGATTTCCTCCACTGTCGCTCGGCAGTATGTAAGCATTTTTGAAGATATCTGGTGCATTTGGTGTGCCAGGGTTGTGGTGTTGAGCTGCGAGGGAGAATAGTGGTTGGTGGAGCGACAGAGTCAAGAGCAGAAGTAAGAGAGGCATTGTATAGGGATGTGGCTTGTTCAGGGCATGTGAGAGAGAGAAGAGGAGAGAGAAGTGAGTCAAACAGGGAGGATAGGGAAGTGGTGTCAATAGCCTTAATGTTACGCTTAGTGATGGTAGCCTTAGGAGGGAGAGATGGGGAAGCAGAGATAGATAAGTTGAAAGAGAGCAGGTGGTGGTCAGAGAGGGTAAAAGGGGAATTGGAGAAATCAGAAATATTGCAGCGGTGAGTGAAAACCAGATCCAGTGAGCTCCAGTGCACATGGGATGGGGAGGAGGTCCACTGGGAGAGACCAAGTGAAGAGGTGAGGTTAAGGAGTTTAGAGGCAGGTGATTTTGTGGAGTTATAGGGTTGTTGAAATCACCTAGGATAATGGAGGGAACGTCAGAAGTGAGGAAGCCAGGAAGCAAAGTTGTCGAGGAATTTGGAGGAAATGCCAGGTGGACGGTAAATGACAGCAACTTGAAGATTAGTAGGTTGGTAGAGGCGTATTGCATGGACCTCAAATGTAGAGAATGTAAGTGATGGTTCTGGAGGTATAAGTTGGTATGTGTAGCTAGAGGGTAACAGGACCCCAACACCACCCCCATGGTGACCCCCAGGTCGGGGTGTGTGTGTGAATGTGAGGCCCCCAGCAGAGAGAGCAGCAGGAGAAGTAGTGTCAGAGGGAGTAATCCAGGTTTCTGTAAAGGCCAGGAGGTGCAGGGAGTTGGAAATGAAAAGGTCTTGAGTGGGGGCCAGTTTGTTACAAACAGATCTGGCATTCCAGAGGGCACAGGATAGGGGTTAAAAGTTTGTGGGAGAGATGTGAATGAGATTATCAGGGTTGCTGTAGCGTTGAGGGAAGATTCATTTGGAAGGAGGGATATAGAGGGTGTAATGATGGTGCTGGATCCTTGACTAGGAAGGGAGACTGCAGCAGTGAGACATGGATGGAGGGCAGTATGATAGTGGTGGAGGAGAGGTGAAGTGACAGGCAGAGGAGGGAGAGAGCAGGGTTGAATGGTGGGGTAGGGAGTCTGTGAGGGGGCAGAAGTAAATTGTAATGGTGAAACAGAAGAGGAGGGTAAGGGAGGCAGAGGGGAGGATGGGAGACAGAGAAGAGGAGAGAGGATGAGATGTAGGAGACTGGGAGAGAAGGATAGAGGTGGTACCAGGGGACAGAATAAAAGATTAGGAAGACAAGGATTAATGGGGGATGTTGCCAGCCTGGCCATATGCCTCGGTGCTATGCATCAAGAGATGATAAGCCTTTATGCTATGCACCAAGAGATCCGCACCGTTGTAGTGTGTTCCCGGCATAATGCAACTTTTTGCTCATCCATATTCAGCATAACCAGGCCCAGCAACAGGGAGGTACAAACAGTACAGTTGTCCTGGACCCCAAGAATTAGAGGGGACCCGTGGTCCAGAGAAGCAAGTAGGCCAAAAAAAATCAGGCAAGGGTAGCTCCCACCTGTTCACAGTGGAAGTACAATAACATCACATGTCTGAGTCACCAGACTTAAAGGTCAGGCTCATTAGGCTGTAGGTACTTGTTGTTTTCTTAGCTCTATAAAAGGGCCTTCATATGCCCAAGACTGTCACTGTGTTATCAGAGCATCACAGTGCTGTACGGCTGTACAGTACTTAGCTCAGGAGCGATTGATACCTTCTAGTCTGGAGTCGACATGTGGACTAACATCCGCTTGCAGGCATGTAGCATCTGCCAATTGCTTAGATTTCTCCTATACAATAACTTTGCCCAGACAAGGGCTTCGGGACTTACATTCATTCACTTCTTCCTATGCCTCTTGCCCTCCCCTGATCTTCCCTCCCCTCCAGGATTGTATAACAGATCAGTAAGTGACTATGCTGTTGCCAAGACTCCTGGCCATTTGTAATAAATTATGCGATTATTTTGCGATTCCATCTCCTATAAGGCACCATTTATTGGTGGATAAAATTAGAAACAACACTTTCAATGGCATTTATCGATGTCTGTGTTACTATTAGCAAAATGCCAATCATCATAGTGTTTATACATATAAGAATATTCAGGAGAAAATATATATATAACAAGCGTTAGATAACCAATAACTCTGGCAAATGCAGATTAATGTGGATTAAGCACTAAACGTACTAAAATACAGTTACAGTACACAGTGATATGGGGAGACAATGCTGACAGGATCGTCCTTAGCAATGATTTATAAAGAGCTACAATATTATAAAAATATGAAAGTGATTTAGTTTGAAGTAGCAGACATCGCGGCTTGATTTAATAACATGACTGCAAAGCCAAGACACTGAGAATAACCAGCAGATTCTCCCTGAAATGTAGGAACAGCTGGGGATTGTGCTTCTAAATCATCACATTTATATCATTCCACAGAGATCTTCCTGCTGGTGTATCTCCGCAGAACGCACTCCAGAGGCGCAGTGACCACTCTTAGCGCCGAATTCAATTAGCCCCGAAAAACCGTTATCACTGACAAAAACAAGAATTTACAGTAACTTGCGAAAAATGCCTGATAATAATAAATCTCTTTTTTAAGTAAAAAATGTGGGGATTTGGTTCAAAACCCCTGGGACACCCCCCTGAATGACTAATTAGGCACTTAAGAAGTTTTTTATTATTTTTAATTGGCCAATAATTAAGTCATTTTTGGGGTGAAAAAGTGCAAAGTGATGGAAATTGGGTTACAAGGTATGGGACAGGTAAATGGGAGAGCAATCATTTTTTGGGGAACTTTTTTCAAAGTGGTGTAAAATGACCCCTATATATACTGATACCCAATTTTATGTACCCCCAATGTAATTTTAGCACTTATTTTAATAAAAAACACTTGCTTTCTAGAATTATATATTTTTTAAATGTGTATAACAGCCATTTGACCCATTTTACGAACCCTAAATACTTTTATTATAACCAATAATAAACTTCTATACGGTTATCCGATGTTAGTTTAGCTTTTTGGGGGGGTAAAGGCAGATTTATCTACGAGCACAATTAATGGGACTGTTCCATGTTGAAAATACCAACTAAAGGACACTGTCAACGTATGAATACTGATTAGTCATATATGGTCACAATTAATTATATGATCCACCTCTTATGCTCAGTAGTAAAGTTTAGTATTTATCTTTTTATGTGTATGCGCATACTTAACTATTCATTTTTATGTTTATAATTTATTTTATGGATATTAAATCTATTTCAATCATTAATTAAGTGTCTTCAAGTCATGTTACCTTTAATTCAATAGCGCAAGAGGTTAACTAGAATTAAAGGCAGATTTACCCATTTTTCACTGCCGGCAACAATTTTCACGGTAATCTCATTATCGTGAACTTGTAATTGAATAGACAAATCGCGGGATCGCGCATAGCCGTGAAAAGCCTGTTAAAGCCCCGAAAACCAGCAGTCCTGGTAAATTACTGAAATTTCGCATCTACTTTAAATTGGCTCTTAGCCCTCTACATTTCTCTGATAAGGAGGAAGAACAGACAGAGGAATTGTTTTTTTGATGTGAAACCAAAGTCCTCTGCAATCTTCCCGGTTTCTAAAGAATTAGATTCCCTGGCTAAGGCAGCATGGATAAATCCTGACAAAAAATGTATTACCCCTAAACGGGTGTTAAATTCATTCCCTTTCCCTACAGAGGATAGGAAAATCTGGGAAACGCCACCGGCAGTGGATACTTCTATGTCCAGGCTGTCACGTAAGATAGTTTTACCTGTACCTGGGGTTGTTTCTCTTAAGGACACAGCTGATTGCAAGATTGAAACCACTCTTAAATCAATTTACTCTGCAGCGGGTGTAGCCCAATGCCCTACCATAGTATGAGGCTGGATTTCTAGAGCCATGGTAAAATGGTCTGATGATATTATGAAGGGGCTGCTTACACTACCTCAGGAAGAGTTAGTTACATTACTACAACACATCCAAGATGCTGCAAAATTTAAGTGAGGCTGTTAAGGAACTTAGTATCATTAATGGCCGTACCACTGCTGTGGCAGTATCGGCTCGTAGAGCCCTGTGACTGCGACAATGGTGATTCTAAAAAAAGGGATTGAGAACCTTTCTTTTACAGGTGATGCCTTGTTTGGTGAAGAGCTGAACAAGTGGATATCTCAGGCAACTGCAGGTAAATCTACATATCTGCCGTCTGCCCCGCCTACTGCCAGGCGTCCCTGTCCTGAACCCTCCCTGCAGTCCTTTTGGGTGGCCAGGTTCAGAGGCAAAGCCAGAGGTGCCTCCAATGCTGCTAGAGGAACTCGCGGTAAATCCCGTAATCCAGCAGCTGCTGGACCTGCGGACCAGGCCTCAGGATCCTCTTCCACGAAGCCCTCTGCATGATGGTTGGCCCCAGCAGCACGGCAACTTTCAGGTAGGTGCTCGCCTTTAACACTTCACCCACATATGGGCAGAGTCCTGCCGGGATCCTTGGGTGAGAGAGCTCATATCCCAAGGATACCAGCTGGAATTCCAGGAACTCCCTCCTCTCAGATTCTTCAGGTCAGGTTTACCAGCTTCACAGGAAGCAAGGGTTTCCTTAGAGCTGCTTTCTACAGGAGTTACTGTTCCAGTGCCACCTCAGCTGCACACAAAGGGATTTTACTCAAGTGTCTTTGTGGTTCCGCAGCCGGACAGCTCTGTACGACCGATCTTAAACCTCAAAACTCTGAACCCATATCTTCGGGTGTTCAAATTCAAGATAGAATCTCTAAGAGCAGTGATAGCGAATCTGGATGAGAGGAACTTTCTTGTGTCCATGGATATAATGGACGCATACCTACATATCCCAATTTGGCCCCCTCACCAAGTGTTCCTCAGGTTCGCGATTCTGGACCAGCATTTCCAGTTTCAGGCCTTACCCTTTAATCTCTCCACAGCCCCAAGGGTATTCACAAAGGTCATGGTGGAATTGATGCTACAACTGCGCATGAGGGGTGTCCAAATAATTCCAAACCTGGATGATCTCCTGATAAAGGCGGTGTCCAGGGAACAGCTACTGCACAGTATCGACTTGACTACTCGTTTGCTTACAGATCACGGATGGATACTCAATTTCCAGAAATCTCACTTGGAACCGTCTCAGAGAGTTCAGTTCCTGGGTATAATCCTGGATACGGTGTCTCAGAAGGTTTACCTTGCCATGGACAAGGCTTTGACTATTCAGTCTATGGTCAGGTCGGTGCTGAAACCTTGCGTGGGCTCAATTCATCTTTGCATTCGCTTGCTGGGCAAGATGGTGGCCTCCTACGAGGCTACATAGTACGGCAGGTTCCATGCGCAACCGTTTCAATTGGATTTGTTGGACCAATGGTCGGGATCTCATCTGCACATGCATCAGCATATAACCCTGTCACCGAAAGCACGGATATCCCTGCTATGGTGGCTATAAGTCCCCCATCTGGTGGAGGGTCGGAGTTTCAACACCCAGTCATGGATGCTGTTGACAACAGATGCCAGCCTCCGGGTCTGGGGGGCTGTGACTCAAGGAGCGCAGTTCCAGGGACATGGTCATTTCAGGAATCTGCTCTTCCAATCAACATCCTAGAACTCAGGGCAATTTACAATGCTCTAATACAGGCCTCACCCGTCCTTCGGAATCAGGCCATCCAGGTGCAGTCGGACAATGCCACGGCAGTGGCGTCCATCAACCGACAGGGAGGAACAAGAAGCAGGGCCGCAATGCGAGAGGTGTCAAGAATACTCCTCTGGGCGTATCTCAGCCATTTACATTCCCGGAGTGGACAACTGGGAAGCGGATTTCCTAAGCAGGCACAACCTCCATCCGGAGGAATGGGGCCTCCACTCTCAGGTGTTTCAACAACTTGTTCACAGGTGGGGTTGTCCACAGATAGACCTGATGTCTTCTTGTCTCAACAAGAAGCTCCGTCGTTACTGCTCCAGAACGAGGAACCCGCAGGCAATTGCAGTAGACACTCTGACAACGCCGTGGACCTACCAGTTCGTTTACCTGTTTCCTCCAATTCCTCTAATCCCAAGAGTTCTCAAAAGACTCAAAAAGGAAAGAGTGCAGGCAATTCTCGTTGCCCCGGATTGGTCTCGACGGGCCTGGTATGCAGACCTCCTGACCCTGTCTTAGAAAACAATTGATAACAATCAGTGCGCCCCAGCAGCCAAAACAAGGGGTGGTTTAAAAGTATCACCAATACTTCACAAACATGTAACAATAAATAAAAAAACTGAAATTGTCATTAATGAAAGAAAGTTCATCATTAAGGGATTTATCACATGCCATTCGGTCAGTGTGATTTACGGCGTTGAATGCACGTGTGGTAAATTTTATATTGGACGTACTAGCAGAGCATTGAAAGTAAGACTGGGAGAGCATTTTAGGAACATCAAAAAAGGGCTAGAAACCCATGCTCTGTCAGCCCCTTTTAAAAAAATCCATGGGTGTGATCTTAGAGAAATAATGAACTTTTATGCTTTAAAACAAGTGAAGCCTGATATTAGAGGAGGTGATTTATCACAGAAATTGGCTAGAATTGAGATGCAAACCATCTTTAAATTCAAGACTTTAGAACCAGGAGGTCTCAATAAAGATTTCGAGACCAAATGGTTCCTCTAAGTTAGACTAATTTTGCTGTCATCTTTGTTCAGTATTTTTAATAGTGTAGAATCATTTTATGAATTTAACTGGTTTTATTGTTTCATTCCATGTATCAATTATATATGATGGCTACAACAAAATGGCGCCTTGAAATGAGATCTCTATACAGGTACATGACGGGCGCTGCGGACGTGGACAACGAGCATGTACGTCCATGTACAGAAGGACTTCCGCATTCCGGTCAGGTGACCTCGGCTATCCGCGTCACTTCCGGTGACGGGACGCCGCAACAGGGAAAGCGTCCTCGATAACCTCTAACGTCACTTCCGGCCCCCGGGAAATGTAGAGAGACGGACAAGGAAGTCCTCTCTCAAAGGAGAATATTCAGTTGGACCGCATCAAAAAGGTCTATGACCACTTCCGCAGGAAACAAACAAACGCCATTGGATGACGATTTCGGGCGGGAAATAGATTTTCTGGAGGAAATCGGGAATACAAGGAATGGACTTTTTATCTATTGATTTATATTAGGTTTTTAGGTTTTTTAGTGGCTAGAAGATCCATGTCTGGCATTAGGAACTAGATCAATTAGGTTGCTGGGAGGATAAATACTTAGGGCCTACTGCTACTATCCACACCTTGAGGAAGATAACCTGTGTTATCGAAACGCGTCAGTGAGAGTAGCAGGACTTCGGTGGACCTCTCGCCTGGCTGGGGACGATCACTCCTGGGGACGCCTGGTAGTTATCTTAAACAAAACGCATTTGTCTACCTTAGGTAGACCACTCAGTCTGGTGAGAATCCATCTTCTAGAGATTTTATGTTGTTTGTGGAAATAAATTTTTTATGGTAATACACTATCCAAGTACTGTATTATTTCCTTCACATATGATAAATTGGTTGAATAAGGAAACATCATCCATGCAGTAAACAGACCAAGAACACCTCCAAGTCGGTGATCCGCTCCACAAAAAGCGAGTTTGTCTACTATTTAGTAGACCATCCCTTTTGGTACGAGTCTGGATCTTGCATCTATATATTACGTGCTTTATTGTTATCACAGTATTATGCTATGCCTGTGTTATGTTTTATCTTTTAAGGGCAATCATCCACATAAACACTGAGATTGAACATTCACTTGACGGTCAATTGAGAAGCGCCTTAGATAAAGGGTGGTAAACTACTTGCTCCTGACCCTGTCGTTGGAGGAACCCTGGCCTCTGCCACTTCTGTGGGACCTTCTTCAACAAGGACTGTCCGTCTATCCATACTTACAGCAGCTACGTTTGACAGCCTGGAAGTTGAGATGGAGATCTTAACCAGGAAGGGTCTTCCATGGTGGTTTCCACTATGGTTCAGGCTCGTAAGATGGTTACCTCCAAACAGTACCACCGTATTTGGAAGAAATATGTTTCTTGGTGTGAGGGTCGAAGATGTTCTCCTGTGGAATTTTGTCTGGGCCATTTTCTACTGTTCCTGAAAGCAGGAGTGGATAAGGGCATACGGTTAGGCTCCATCAAGGTTCAGATTTCGGCTCTATCTTCTTCCAGAAACAACTGGCGGTACTTTCTGAAGTACAGACCTTTCTAAAGGGAGTGTTGCACATTCAACCAACCTTTGTCCCTCCCACTGCTCTGTGGGACCTCAATCTGGTATTGACCTTTCTCCAGTCGAATAGGGTTGACTTAAAATAACGTGGAAGACTGTAATGTTACTGGCCTTGGCTTTGGCTCGGCAAGTGTCGGAATTGGGGGCCTTGTCCTGTAAGAGCCCATACTTGGTGTTTCATGAGGATAAGGCGGAGCTCAGAACCCGCCCACAGTTTTTGCCGAAAGTGGTGTCGGCCTTTCATGTAAATCAACCTATTGTGGTTCCTGCGTTATCTGACACTTCTGTTGCTCCAAAGTCCCTGGATGTTGTGAGGGCTTTGAGGATTTACATAAAAAGGACGGCTCGTCACAGGAAGTCTGACTCTCTTTTCATCCCTAATGATGCTATGAAGATTGGTCATCCTGCCTCCAAGCAGTCCATTGCTCGTTGGCTCAGATTGACTATCCAACAAGCCCATACCTCGGTGGCTCTGCTGCTGCCGAGTTCTGTTCAGGCCCACTCCATGAGATCGGTGGGCCCTTCCTGGGCGGCTGCCCAGGGCGTCTCGGACTTACAGTTGTGCCGTGCAGCTACTTGGTCTGGTGTGAACACGTTCGTTAAGTTCTACAGGTTCGACACCTTGGCCAAGGATGACCTTCAGTTTGGTCAGGCGGTTTTTCAGGGGTCTCAGCACTCTCCCACCCGTTCTGGGAGCTTTGGGACGTTCCAATGATAATATACTATTCCACAGTATCCACTAAGTAAATTAGAGAAAATAGGAATTTAATACCTACCGGTAATTCCTTTTCTCGTAGCCCGTAGTGGCCTCAGTGCTTAGTTTCCTGCTTACCTGGTTGTAATAGTTCTTGGTTGGGTTTGCTGTTGCTTTCCCTGTTCCGTGTTTGGTTAGCGTTGCTATCCTTCCATTGTTGGCATTGCTTTCCTCTGTTATGGTTAGCTCTGCTATCTTTATTGTTATTGTGTGTTGGTTCGTTACCTCACTGCTTTATGTGTTATATCCTGCTCTCAAAGTATGTCCGTCTACTCGGGCACAGTTTCCTAGACTGAGTCTGCTAGGAGGGGCATAAAGGGGAGGAGCCAGCACAGACTATTGATTTCTTAAAGTGCCAGGCTCCAGTGGACCCGATCTATACCCCATGATAATATACTATTCCCCAGTATCCACTGCGGACTACGAGAAAAGGAATTACCGGTAGGTATTACATTTCTATTTTCTGGGAGATAAAGCTGTTTCTTTTTACAGCCCCGTAGATTGTTTTTGGAGGTGATTTTAACACCATTATTAGGCCTAAAGACAGAGGAGACACAAGAGCAACCCTGGGCTACGAGTCATGTCCGCCATTTCCCAGACATTGAAGGTCACACCTTTCATAGTGGTAATCACAGGTCTAGGATAGACAGGTTTTTTGTTAAGGAGTCCTTGAAAACTTTGTCTCAAGAGACAAAGTCAGTAACGTTACTCCTGTGCTCCTAAAGGAGGAGAGGGTCAGACAGTCCTTTAGAGACTTCAATTACAAGAGACACTTGTGGAGACTGGCTGGAGTAGATATGAGTGGTACAGTGCATCCAGAAATTATTCACAGCGCTTCACTTTTTCCACATTTTGTTATGTTACAACCTTATTCCAAAATGGAATAAATTCATTTTTTCCCTCAAAATTCTACACACAATACCCCATAATGACAACGTGGAAAAAGTTTTTTTGTGATTTTTGCAAATTTATTAAAAATAAAAACCTAAGAAATCACATGTACATAAGTATTCACAGCCTTTGCTCAATACTTTGTTGATGCACCTTTGGCAACAATTACAGCCTCAAGTGTTTTTGAATATGATGCCTCAAGCTTGGCACACCTATATTTGGGCAGTTTCGCCCATTCCTCTTTGCAGCACCTCTCAAGCTCCATGAGGCTGGATGGGAAGCGTCGGTGCACAGCCATTTTCAGATCTCTCCAGAGATGTTCAATCTGATTCAAGTCTGGGCTCTGGCTGGGCCACTCAAGGACATTCACAGAGTTGTCCTGAAGCCACTCCTTTGATATCCTGGCTGTGTGCTTAGGGTCGTTGTCCTGCTGAAAGATGAATCATCGCCCCAGTCTGAGGTGAAGAGCACTTTGGAGCAGGTTTTCATCCAGGATGTCTCTGTACATTGCTGCATTCATCTTTCCCTCTATCCTGACTAATCTCCTAGTTCCTGTCACTGAAAAACATCCCCACAGCATGATGCTGCCTCCACCATGCTTCACTGTAGGGATGGTATTGGCCTAATTATGAGCGGTGCCTGGTTTCCTCCAAACATGACGCCTGGCATTCATGCCAAAGAGTTCAATCTTTGTCTCATCAGACCAGAGAATTTTGTTTCTCATGGTCTCAGAGTCCTTCAGGTGCATTTTGGCAAACTCCAGGTGGGCTGCCATGTGCTTTTTACTAAGGAGTGGATTCCGTCTGGCCACTCTACCATACAGGCCTGATTGGTGGATTGCTGCAGAGACGGTTGACCTTCTGTAAGGTTCTCCTTTCTCCACAGAGGAATGCTGTAGCTCTGACAGAGTGACCATCGGGTTCTTGGTCACCTCCCTGACTAGGGCCCTACTCCCCCGATCGCTCAGTTTAGATGGCTGGCCAGCTCTAGGAAGAGTCCTGGTGGTTCTGAACTTCTTCCATTTATGGATGATGGAGGCCACTGTGCTCATTGGGACCTTCAAAGCAGCAGATATTTTTCTGTACCCTTCCCCAGATTTGTGCCTCAAGATAATCCTGTCTCGGAGGTCTACAGACAATTCCTTTGACTTCATGCTTGGTTTGTGCTCAGACCTGCACTGTCAAGTGTGGGACCTTATATAGACAGGTGTGTTCCTTTCCAAATCATGTCCAATCAACTGAATTTACCATAGGTGGACTCCAATTAAGCTGTAGGAACATCTCAAGGATGATCAGTGGAAACAGGGTACACCTAAACTCAATTTTGAGCTTCATGGCAAAGTCTGTGAATACTTATGTACATGTGACTTCTTCATTTTTTGAATTTTTTATAAATTTGCAAAAATCTCAAAAAAACTTTTTTCACGTTGTCATTATGAGGTATTGTGTGTAGAATTTTGAGGGAAAAAATGAATTTATTCCATTTTGGAATAAGGCTGTGACATAATAAAATGTGGAAAAAGTGAAGCGCTGTGAATACTTTCCGGATGCACTGTAGGAGGAGTGTAAAAGGAGGACCCAGAAGTCAAAAGGCTGGTAGCCAGGGAAATCTTGTCAAAAAGGTGTGTCTACCAGAGCTTGAGAAGGAGACTCGATCTCTTGATTTCTGAGTGTGGAGATATAGGGGAAATCTCTTGAGTAAAAGCTCAGATGAAGGAATACCAGTACAGTTGTCTGTCTTCTTGGATTTTGGAGAGGGATTATGGAAATTACCACTTGTCTGTTCCCTACCAGAGTTGCAGTAGATCGGTCGATCTGAGGGATGTCCGGGGCCCATATGATGAACAGGGATCCATTGTGAGGATAAGGAAGGTATATTGGGAGTCATTAGATGTTACTACTCCAACCTTTTATCTGAGCAGCCACTTATCCGAGAGATTATATTACTTGAAACAAAGAGATGTTTTTTAGGACAGTTCCCTGCGCACTCTAGGAGCTGCAACCTGTGGTCATGCACTCAGTGTGTCACCACACACACCAATTACTTAACAACAAACAAAAATTATTTCAGACACAATGACCAGTAGCGCTCACTATGTAAGATAAATAATGTCACCATGGTTGGTATGAACCACTGTCCATCTCCAAGTACACTTTCTCATACACGCGGAATAAACTTCATACCAATAATTCTTCATGAATCTGCTAATCTTAGAAGAATGTCACCTTTAGTGACACCCTTAATGCTGTCTTTGGCGTCCGGGAGACTGTGGAACAATGTTGTTCTGAAAAGTGGGGGAAGTATTTACTAGCATTGGATCAGTCCAAAGCTTATGACTCTGTGAATCATTTGTGTGCTGTATTGGAAAGGTATGGTCTTCCTGTGCAGGTTGTAGATTGGCTGCGTGTCATTTATAATCAGGCCTAGAGCTTCCCACTGGTTAACAGCTGGGTAGGCCCAGCTTTCACGGTTAACTCGGATGTCCATCATGGATGTCCTCTGAGCCCCCTTTTATATGTGTTTGCAATTGATCCTTTCGTGTGGAGGATTGAGAGTGGCACTGTAGAGAGTGTGCAGCTAGGCCCTGAGTCTCCATTGAGGGTGGTGGCATGTGCAGATGACGTCACACTTGTCCTGTCATCTGTGGCAGAGGCACTTGGCGTGGAACATGTTTTCTGTGAGCACTCTGAAGCTTCGTGTTCCAGAGTCAACCAGGACAAGTGTGAAGCTTTCTGGATGGAGGAGGATGATGATGAGTTTGCCCTTCCAGACAGCTTCCCCTGGGCCAGCAAAGAGATCAAAAGTTTAGGTATAAGATTTGGCCATGGTGATGATGCCACTCAAAATTGGGAGAAAAGTCTGGAAGATGCTACCAAGAAGGTACAGTCTTGGAGTGCAAAATCTTTTGTTTCTCTATGTCGGTTATGTGTGCTTTTTGCCCGAATCTTTGTGGACAGGATGAATTCTTTATTTTCCTATTAGTATACTGACAGAGGCATCCCATCTGTCGGAATCCCGGCAGCGAGTCTCCTCGTGGGCTTGCTGCGTTCACCGCACTTCAGGCCCGTTGGCTCACTTTGCTCACTACAAGTTATATTCCCACTCAGTTGGTGGTGTGGACCTACCAACTAAGGGGGTCATTCTGACCCGTTTGCACGCTGCTGGTTGTCGCAGCGGTGCGAATGGGTCAGTTCTGCACCTGCGCGGTGGCCACAATGCACACGCGCATCATTGCCCAGCGACAGCCATCGCCAGGCATCGACCAGAAGAATGAAGAAAGCGATCGCTAGTGCGATCGCAAGAAGATTGACAGCAGGAAGGCGTTCTGGGGCGGCAAATCACCATTTTCTGGGAGGGGTGAGTACAATGCAGGCGTGTCCAGGTGTTTGGAGGGCGGATGTCTGACGTCAATTCCAGGACCTGCATCGCTGGATTGATCGCACAGGGTAAGTAACTGTTACCCTGGTCTAGTTCTACACAAAACTTTTTGGGCATAGCAGGGCTGCACAAGCGATCGCAGCCTTGCTATGCAAAAAAGACCTCCTCGATAGGTGGCGTCGAGTTGATCGAATGGGCAGCAAAATGTTGCTACGTACGATCAACTCGGAATGACCCCCTTAGTGGGAATAACCTGCAATGGTCATGATTCCGTCAGGCGGCATTTCGCCAGCTGTCGGGTTTCCGACGTCGGTCTCCAGATTGTTAGAATCCCGAAAGCCGGTATTTTACCTGCGTCCTGTCTGTCCTTATGTTCTACAGACACCAGTGTGGCTTTATCTCATTGGTAGCGCATACAAATATAACCATAGTACAGTAACTACCATTAATGTCTATAGTTTATTAATAAGCAGTTATAATAAGTCTTTTACGTGTCTCCTTGTTTCAGTGACAGCTCCACCCGGAATAAATGTACCACAGTGTGCAATAGGAAAAATATAACCTTCTAAGAAAGTATAATGTACTCGTGTCTACTGCCGGTACCTGTTATTATAATATCAGGACATAAAAGGTTCAATCACTCCATCATATTTAGTCCTAGGAAGCTACAATATCTGACTTATATTTTCCATATTCTTTATTGCATTGTGAACATTTACATTTGCAGTAATGGGTCCCAAGACTGAATCCGTAGCAGCACATTCCGGGTCTCCTGCAGGAGGCAGCCCCCTGCGTTCAGGGCATATTGTTTGATTCATTAACTAATGCAGGTTTAATCAGAGAAGTCAGAAGATAAAATCTGAATTAATACATTTGCAGGATAAGGAATGGTGCCAATTGTACACGTGTCAGAGCCGCCGCATCACTTAAAGGGCTTTATGTATTTAGCATAAACCAGATGACCAGCTTACACGTATTTGGATACAGTTACAAATTGCAGTGTGCTTAATGTATATATCCCCGCATAGTGCAGGGCTGTAATCACTGTAACGTGTGATGCTGCTTACTGGGCTCCAGCGGGGGGGTTTCAGCAGAACTGTTACATTCTATCAGCAGGTAAATGCAACAGGTAAATGTGTGGGAGGTTTGAACTCGGAAAGGGGAGTTGGGGTGAACTAGTTAGTTCCCTCTGTAACTTTCAAGACTAGTCCGGGGCTAGATCAAAGCTACAAGGCTTAGATCCTTCATGATGCAATGTAATTATTTTTTAACTATTTATTTAAAGAAGTAGAAATCAAAAATGTACAACAATACAAAATCACAAAGTACATAAGGCCTAATTCAGACCTGATTGCTAGGCTGCGTTTATTGTATCCCTGCGGTCAGATAGTCGCCGCCTACAGGGGAGGGGAAATCGCTGTGCAGAGGTGCGATCGCATGTGCAGGAGAGCCATATACACAGGAGTTTGTGCCGTCTCTGTACAGTCCCGGACTTACTCTTCCAGTGCGATGATCGGGGCCGGAGCTGACGTCAGAAACACTCCCTTCAAACGCCTGGTCCCTCCTGCGTTTCTCTGGACACTCTCGGAAAACGGTCAGTTGCCACCCACAAATGGCCTCTTCCTGTCAGTCACCTTGCGATCGCCCGTTCGATCGCTTTTCTTGTACCACCCCTTCACTGACCGTTGCCCCGCATCGCTGCTGACCGACGCACCTGTGCATTGCGGTATATACCAGTGGCAAACGCAGGATTTCTAGAGGGAGGTTTCCAAATGCAGTACACAATCTCCCACTCTGCAGAACGTTGGAGCAATTGTGGGAGTCTGGGGGAGCGGTAGAAGAACCTAGTAAAGACCATGAACATTAATGTATACTGTATGGAACGCAGTATTAATATGTAACACAATAGATGGTCTCTAGTATAGGCTGTATCACACATTTAAATAATATAAATAAGTGGTCAGGAAAAAGATTAAACATACCATAATAAATAATTAAATACACAGACATAATATAACCAGACCTGCACTTTTTAAGCACACGTTCTCCCACCTCATGTTAAGGCTCCTGTCTTTTCTTCCTGGTAGCTACTCTCTTGTCCAGTGCACTGATTGAGGATTCACACAGCTATCATGGTAGAAGAAGATGCTACTGCTGGGCATGTGCAGCAGCTCTGCTCTGTCCCTTACACTGCATTATGTGGTGGTAGCTCTAGTTATCATATTATATACCTTGCCAAGAGGAGGGGGGTTTCTGGGCAACCGGAACCCCCCCCCCCCCCTCCGTTTGCCTATGCATACGCATGCGCAGTTCAGACCTGATCCCAGGATGTATGAAAAACGCAGCCTAGCAATCAGGTCTGAATTAGCCCTATAGTCAAAGTGCACCAGAACATACCAAGAAATGCTTCAGATAAAGTCATATAACAAACTACAGAAATGTCGTTGAATCCACTTATTTTTTTTTTTAAATTCCGGGAAGAATAACAAGAAAAGTGACATTAGAACAACTTGAGGAAATGGGGAGAGGGATCGGGATAGGGGAGTAAGGGCAGGATAAGATCGTTTTGGTCTGTGTTATATAGAATATGGCGGGTTACGCAGGCTGTTAAAGACTCCACACTACCATCAATGAATAAAGAGAAGTGACTTTATAGGGTGCCAGGTATTTGTCTGTGAAATAGTAGGTAAGTATTATCAGGTGCACAATCAATAGCAGCCGGTAAGGGCAGGGTCAGTTCCTGTATGGGTATATAACAAAAAGGAAAGTGTGTATACCGGCGCTGGCTGTTTATAGAAGGATAGAAAGACTTGTAATATTAAAAATATGTATATAACAATTTATTAAAATGACACACAATATTTATAATAAAAAATTCATGATTATTAATATATATCACCAATTCCCTGTGCTGGTGTAGCTTGGTTGCCAAAGGTTTCCACAATAGGGCTGGCTAGGGCCCTCATTCCGAGTTGTTCGCTCGCTAGCTGCTTTTAGCAGCCGTGCAAACGCTAAGCCGCCGCCTACTGGGAGTGTATCTTAGCTTAGCAGAAGTGCAAACGAAAAGATCGCAGAGCGGCTACCAAAAAATATTGTGCAGTTTGAAAGTAGCTTCAGACCTACTCCTATCTTGCGATCACTTCAGACTGTTCAGTTCCTGATTTGACGTCACAAACACGCCCTGCGTTTGGCCAGCCACGCCTGCGTTGTCCCAGGCACGCCTGCGTTTTTCCTGGCACGCCTGCGTTTTTTTGAACACTCCCTGAAAACGGTCAGTTGACACCCAGAAACTAGAGATGAGCGCCGGAAATTTTTCGGGTTTTGTGTTTTGGTTTTGGGTTCGGTTCCGCGGCCGTGTTTTGGGTTCGACCGCGTTTTGGCAAAACCTCACCGAATTTTTTTTGTCGGATTCGGGTGTGTTTTGGATTCGGGTGTTTTTTTCAAAAAACCCTAAAAAACAGCTTAAATCATAGAATTTGGGGGTCATTTTGATCCCAAAGTATTATTAACCTCAAAAACCATAATTTCCACCAATTTTCAGTCTATTCTGAATACCTCACACCTCACAATATTACTTTTAGTCCTAAAATTTGCACCGAGGTCGCTGTGTGAGTAAGATAAGCGACCCTAGTGGCCGACACAAACACCGGGCCCATCTAGGAGTGGCACTGCAGTGTCACGCAGGATGTCCCTTCCAAAAAACCCTCCCCAAACAGCACATGACGCAAAGAAAAAAAGAGGCGCAATGAGGTAGCTGACTGTGTGAGTAAGATAAGCGACCCTAGTGGCCGACACAAACACCGGGCCCATCTAGGAGTGGCACTGCAGTGTCACGCAGGATGTCCCTTCCAAAAAACCCTCCCCAAACAGCACATGACGCAAAGAAAAAAAGAGGCGCAATGAGGTAGCTGACTGTGTGAGTAAGATAAGCGACCCTAGTGGCCGACACAAACACCGGGCCCATCTAGGAGTGGCACTGCAGTGTCACGCAGGATGTCCCTTCCAAAAAACCCTCCCCAAACAGCACATGACGCAAAGAAAAAAAGAGGCGCAATGAGGTAGCTGACTGTGTGAGTAAGATAAGCGACCCTAGTGGCCGACACAAACACCGGGCCCATCTAGGAGTGGCACTGCAGTGTCACGCAGGATGTCCCTTCCAAAAAACCCTCCCCAAACAGCACATGACGCAAAGAAAAAAAGAGGCGCAATGAGGTAGCTGACTGTGTGAGTAAGATAAGCGACCCTAGTGGCCGACACAAACACCGGGCCCATCTAGGAGTGGCACTGCAGTGTCACGCAGGATGTCCCTTCCAAAAAACCCTCCCCAAACAGCACATGACGCAAAGAAAAAAAGAGGCGCAATGAGGTAGCTGACTGTGTGAGTAAGATAAGCGACCCTAGTGGCCGACACAAACACCGGGCCCATCTAGGAGTGGCACTGCAGTGTCACGCAGGATGTCCCTTCCAAAAAACCCTCCCCAAACAGCACATGACGCAAAGAAAAAAAGAGGCGCAATGAGGTAGCTGACTGTGTGAGTAAGATAAGCGACCCTAGTGGCCGACACAAACACCGGGCCCATCTAGGAGTGGCACTGCAGTGTCACGCAGGATGGCCCTTCCAAAAAACCCTCCCCAAACAGCACATGACGCAAAGAAAAATAAAAGAAAAAAGAGGTGCAAGATGGAATTGTCCTTGGGCCCTCCCACCCACCCTTATGTTGTATAAACAAAACAGGACATGCACACTTTAACCAACCCATCATTTCAGTGACAGGGTCTGCCACACGACTGTGACTGATATGACGGGTTGGTTTGGACCCCCCCCAAAAAAGAAGCAATTAATCTCTCCTTGCACAAACTGGCTCTACAGAGGCAAGATGTCCACCTCATCATCATCCTCCGATATATCACCGTGTACATCCCCCTCCTCACAGATTATCAATTCGTCCCCACTGGAATCCACCATCTCAGCTCCCTGTGTACTTTGTGGAGGCAATTGCTGCTGGTCAATGTCTCCGCGGAGGAATTGATTATAATTCATTTTAATGAACATTATCTTCTCCACATTTTCTGGATGTAACCTCGTACGCCGATTGCTGACAAGGTGAGCGGCGGCACTAAACACTCTTTCGGAGTACACACTTGTGGGAGGGCAACTTAGGTAGAATAAAGCCAGTTTGTGCAAGGGCCTCCAAATTGCCTCTTTTTCCTGCCAGTATAAGTACGGACTGTGTGACGTGCCTACTTGGATGCGGTCACTCATATAATCCTCCACCATTCTTTCAATGGGGAGAGAATCATATGCAGTGCCAGTAGACGACATGTCCGTATCCGTAATCGTTGTCAGGTCCTTCAGTCCGGACCAGATGTCAGCATCAGCAGTCGCTCCAGACTGCCCTGCATCACCGCCAGCGGGTGGGCTCGGAATTCTGAGCCTTTTCCTCGCACCCCCAGTTGCGGGAGAATGTGAAGGAGGAGATGTTGACAGGTCGCGTTCCGCTTGACTTGACAATTTTCTCACCAGCAGGTCTTTCAACCCCAGCAGACTTGTGTCTGCCGGAAAGAGAGATCCAAGGTAGGCTTTAAATCTAGGATCGAGCACGGTGGCCAAAATGTAGTGCTCTGATTTCAACAGATTGACCACCCGTGAATCCTTGTTAAGCGAATTAAGGGCTCCATCCACAAGTCCCACATGCCTAGCGGAATCGCTCCGTGTTAGCTCCTCCTTCAATGTCTCCAGCTTCTTCTGCAAAAGCCTGATGAGGGGAATGACCTGACTCAGGCTGGCAGTGTCTGAACTGACTTCACGTGTGGCAAGTTCAAAGGGCATCAGAACCTTGCACAACGTTGAAATCATTCTCCACTGCGCTTGAGACAGGTGCATTCCACCTCCTATATCGTGCTCAATTGTATAGGCTTGAATGGCCTTTTGCTGCTCCTCCAACCCCTGAAGCATATAGAGGGTTGAATTCCACCTCGTTACCACTTCTTGCTTCAGATGATGGCAGGGCAGGTTCAGTAGTTTTTGGTGGTGCTCCAGTCTTCTGTACGTGGTGCCTGTACGCCGAAAGTGTCCCGCAATTCTTCTGGCCACCGACAGCATCTCTTGCACGCCCCTGTCGTTTTTTAAAAAATTCTGCACCACCAAATTCAAGGTATGTGCAAAACATGGGACGTGCTGGAATTTGCCCATATTTAATGCACACACAATATTGCTGGCGTTGTCCGATGCCACAAATCCACAGGAGAGTCCAATTGGGGTAAGCCATTCCGCGATGATCTTCCTCAGTTGCCGTAAGAGGTTTTCAGCTGTGTGCATATTCTGGAAACCGGTGATACAAAGCGTAGCCTGCCTAGGAAAGAGTTGGCGTTTGCGAGATGCTGCTACTGGTGCCGCCGCTGCTGTTCTTGCGGCGGGAGTCCATACATCTACCCAGTGGGCTGTCACAGTCATATAGTCCTGACCCTGCCCTGCTCCACTTGTCCACATGTCCGTGGTTAAGTGGACATTGGGTACAACTGCATTTTTTAGGACACTGGTGAGTCTTTTTCTGACGTCCGTGTACATTCTCGGTATCGCCTGCCTAGAGAAGTGGAACCTAGATGGTATTTGGTAACGGGGGCACACTGCCTCAATAAATTGTCTAGTTCCCTGTGAACTAACGGCGGATACCGGACGCACGTCTAACACCAACATAGTTGTCAAGGCCTCAGTTATCCGCTTTGCAGCAGGATGACTGCTGTGATATTTCATCTTCCTCGCAAAGGACTGTTGAACAGTCAATTGCTTACTGGAAGTAGTACAAGTGGGCTTACGACTTCCCCTCTGGGATGACCATCGACTCCCAGCAGCAACAACAGCAGCGCCAGCAGCAGTAGGCGTTACACGCAAGGATGCATCGGAGGAATCCCAGGCAGGAGAGGAATCATCAGAATTGCCAGTGACATGGCCTGCAGGACTATTGGCATTCCTGGGGAAGGAGGAAATTGACACTGAGGGAGTTGGTGGGGTGGTTTGCGTGAGCTTGGTTACAAGAGGAAGGGATTTACTGGTCAGTGGACTGCTTCCGCTGTCGGCCAAAGTTTTTGAACTTGTCACTGACTTATTATGAATGCGCTGCAGGTGACGTATAAGGGAGGATGTTCCGAGGTGGTTAACGTCCTTACCCCTACTTATTACAGCTTGACAAAAGGAACACACGGCTTGACAAATGTTGTCCGCATTTCTGGTGAAATACTTCCACACCGAAGAGCTGATTTTTTTGGTATTTTCACCAGGCATGTCAACGGCCATATTCCTCCCACGGACAACAGGTGTCTCCCCGGGTGCCTGACTTAAACAAACCACCTCACCATCAGAATCCTCCTGGTCAATTTCCTCCCCAGCGCCAGCAACACCCATATCCTCCTCATCCTGGTGTACTTCAACACTGACATCTTCAATCTGACTATCAGGAACTGGACTGCGGGTTCTCCTTCCAGCACTTGCAGGGGGCGTGCAAATGGTGGAAGGCGCATGCTCTTCACGTCCAGTGTTGGGAAGGTCAGGCATCGCAACCGACACAATTGGACTCTCCTTGTGGATTTGGGATTTCGAAGAACGCACAGTTCTTTGCTGTGCTTTTTCCAGCTTGAGTCTTTTCATTTTTCTAGCGAGAGGCTGAGTGCTTCCATCCTCATGTGAAGCTGAACCACTAGCCATGAACATAGGCCAGGGCCTCAGCCGTTCCTTGCCACTCCGTGTGGTAAATGGCATATTGGCAAGTTTACGCTTCTCCTCCGACAATTTTATTTTAGGTTTTGGAGTCGTTTTTTTACTGATATTTGGTGTTTTGGATTTGACATGCTCTGTACTATGACATTGGCATCGGCCTTGGCAGACGACGTTGCTGGCATTTCATCGTCTCGGCCATGACTAGTGGCAGCAGCTTCAGCACGAGGTGGAAGTGGATCTTGATATTTCCCTAATTTTGGAACCTCAACATTTTTGTTCTCCATATTTTAATAGGCACAACTAAAAGGCACCTCAGGTAAACAATGGAGATGGATGGATACTAGTATACAATTATGGATGGACTGCCGAGTGCCGACACAGAGGTAGCTACAGCCGTGGACTACCGTACTGTACTGTGTCTGCTGCTAATATAGACTGGATGATAATGAGATGTAGTATGTATAAAGAAGAAAGAAAAAAAAACCACGGGTAGGTGGTATACAATTATGGACGGACTGCCGAGTGCCGACACAGAGGTAGCTACAGCCGTGGACTACCGTACTGTACTGTGTCTGCTGCTAATATAGACTGGATGATAATGAGATGTAGTATGTATAAAGAAGAAAGAAAAAAAAACCACGGGTAGGTGGTATACAATTATGGATGGACTGCCGAGTGCCGACACAGAGGTAGCTACAGCCGTGGACTACCGTACTGTACTGTGTCTGCTGCTAATATAGACTGGATGATAATGAGATGTAGTATGTATAAAGAAGAAAAAAAAACCACGGGTAGGTGGTATACAATTATGGATGGACTGCCGAGTGCCGACACAGAGGTAGCTACAGCCGTGGACTACCGTACTGTACTGTGTCTGCTGCTAATATAGACTGGATGATAATGAGATGTAGTATGTATAAAGAAGAAGAAAAAAAACACGGGTAGGTGGTATACAATTATGGATGGACTGCCGAGTGCCGACACAGAGGTAGCTACAGCCGTGGACTACCGTACTGTACTGTGTCTGCTGCTAATATAGACTGGATGATAATGAGATGTAGTATGTATAAAGAAGAAAGAAAAAAAAACCACGGGTAGGTGGTATACAATTATGGACGGACTGCCGAGTGCCGACACAGAGGTAGCTACAGCCGTGGACTACCGTACTGTACTGTGTCTGCTGCTAATATAGACTGGATGATAATGAGATGTAGTATGTATAAAGAAGAAAAAAAAAACCACGGGTAGGTGGTATACAATTATGGATGGACTGCCGAGTGCCGACACAGAGGTAGCTACAGCCGTGGACTACCGTACTGTACTGTGTCTGCTGCTAATATAGACTGGTTGATAATGAGATGTAGTATGTATGTATAAAGAAGAAAGGAAAAAGAACCACGGGTAGGTGGTATACAATTATGGACGGACTGCCGAGTGCCGACACAGAGGTAGCTACAGCCGTGGACTACCGTACTGTACTGTGTCTGCTGCTAATATAGACTGGATGATAATGAGATGTAGTATGTATAAAGAAGAAAGAAAAAAAAACCACGGGTAGGTGGTATACAATTATGGACGGACTGCCGAGTGCCGACACAGAGGTAGCTACAGCCGTGGACTACCGTACTGTACAGTGTCTGCTGCTAATATAGACTGGATGATAATGAGATGTAGTATGTATAAAGAAGAAAGAAAAAAAACCACGGGTAGGTGGTATACAATTAAGGATGGACTGCCGAGTGCCGACACAGAGGTAGCTACAGCCGTGGACTACCGTACTGTACTGTGTCTGCTGCTAATATAGACTGGATGATAATGAGATGTAGTATGTATAAAGAAGAAAAAAAAACCACGGGTAGGTGGTATACAATTATGGATGGACTGCCGAGTGCCGACACAGAGGTAGCTACAGCCGTGGACTACCGTACTGTACTGTGTCTGCTGCTAATATAGACTGGATGATAATGAGATGTAGTATGTATAAAGAAGAAAGAAAAAAAAACCACGGGTAGGTGGTATACAATTATGGACGGACTGCCGAGTGCCGACACAGAGGTAGCTACAGCCGTGGACTACCGTACTGTACTGTGTCTGCTGCTAATATAGACTGGATGATAATGAGATGTAGTATGTATAAAGAAGAAAGAAAAAAAAACCACGGGTAGGTGGTATACAATTATGGATGGACTGCCGAGTGCCGACACAGAGGTAGCTACAGCCGTGGACTACCGTACTGTACTGTGTCTGCTGCTAATATAAACTGGTTGATAATGAGATGTAGTATGTATGTATAAAGAAGAAAGAAAAAAAAACCACGGGTAGGTGGTATACAATTATGGACGGACTGCCGAGTGCCGACACAGAGGTAGCTACAGCCGTGGACTACCGTACTGTACTGTGTCTGCTGCTAATATAGACTGGATGATAATGAGATGTAGTATGTATAAAGAAGAAAGAAAAAAAAACCACGGGTAGGTGGTATACAATTATGGACGGACTGCCGAGTGCCGACACAGAGGTAGCTACAGCCGTGGACTACCGTACTGTACTGTGTCTGCTGCTAATATAGACTGGATGATAATGAGATGTAGTATGTATAAAGAAGAAAGAAAAAAAAACCACGGGTAGGTGGTATACAATTATGGATGGACTGCCGAGTGCCGACACAGAGGTAGCTACAGCCGTGGACTACCGTACTGTACTGTGTCTGCTGCTAATATAGACTGGATGATAATGAGATGTAGTATGTATAAAGAAGGAAAAAAAAAACACGGGTAGGTGGTATACAATTATGGATGGACTGCCGAGTGCCGACACAGAGGTAGCTACAGCCGTGGACTACCGTACTGTACTGTGTCTGCTGCTAATATAGACTGGATGATAATGAGATGTAGTATGTATAAAGAAGAAAGAAAAACAAAAACCACGGGTAGGTGGTATACAATTATGGATGGACTGCCGAGTGCCGACACAGAGGTAGCTACAGCCGTGAACTACCGTACTGTGTCTGCTGCGACTGGATGATAAATAATGATATAAAAAAATATATATATATCACTACTGCAGCCGGACAGGTATATATTATATAATGACGGACCTGCTGGACACTGTCTGTCAGCAGAATGAGTTTTTTATAGAATAAAAAAACACCACACAAGTCACACGACGAGTGTTTAACTTTTTCAGGCAATCACAATATAGTATACTATACTGGTGGTCAGTGTGGTCAGGTCACTGGTCAGTCACACTGGCAGTGGCACTCCTGCAGCAAAAGTGTGCACTGTTTAATTTTAATAATATGTACTCCTGGCTCCTGCTATAACCTATAACTGCTCCCCAGTCTCCCCCACAATTAAGCTGTGTGAGCACAGTCAGATATTATACATAGATGATGCAGCACACTGGGCTGAGCACAGATATGGTATGTGACTGAGTCACTGTGTATCGTTTTTTTCAGGCAGAGAACGGATTATATTAAATAAAACTGCACTGGTGGTCACTGGTCAGTGGTCAGTCACTAGTAAACTCTGCACTCTCTAGTACTCCTAAGCTCCAGTAAATCAAGTGTCTCTGTCTCAATCTCACTCTCTCTCTTCTAATCTAAATGGAGAGGACGCCAGCCACGTCCTCTCCCTATCAATCTCAATGCACGTGTGAAAATGGCGGCGACGCGCGGCTCCTTATATAGAATCCGAGTCTCGCGATAGAATCCGAGCCTCGCGAGAATCCGACAGCGTCATGATGACGTTCGGGCGCGCTCGGGTTAACCGAGCAAGGCGGGAAGATCCGAGTCGCTCGGATCCGTGTAAAAAAAGCTGAAGTTCGGGCGGGTTCGGATTCCGAGGAACCGAACCCGCTCATCTCTACCAGAAACGCCCTCTTTCTGTCAATCACTCTGCGGCTGCCATTGCGACTGAAAAGCCTCGCTAGAACCTAACTACTTCAGCTGTTGTGAAAGTACGTCGCGCATGCGCATTGCGCCGCATACGCATGTGCAGAAGTGCTGCTTTTTTGACTGAACGCTGCGCTGCGACCGAAAACAGCTAGCTAACAACTCGGACTGACCCACTAGGACTCATAGATACATTCAATCATTGGGAAAAGTAGCATTACCGGATTTTAGACTAAGGTAAGTCTTGATGTGAAATGAATAGATACCGGTAGGCCAAGGTAATGGTGCAGTCCCCTTATTGAAAGAGTTCTCTATAAAGCGGGGAATCCGTTTGGCCAAAGGTGCTTGAAATCCCAGAAAGGAAAAAAAGGGTCCAAATATCGCCAGCATGCAAGTAGGAGATCTAGATGGCAAGGCACAGTGGTGGGTGGGCTCAACGCGTTTCGCTGGTTTAATGTGACCAGCTTCCTCAGGAGCATATGCACAGAGAATTGGTGATATATATTAATATTCATGAATTTTTGATTATACATGCTGTGTGTAATTTTAATAAATTGTCTTTTATATATATATTTTAATATTACAAGCCGTTCTATTTTTCTATCTTTCTATAAACAGCCAGCACCGGTATACACACACTCTGTGAAAGTATCGGTAGCAGGGGCTCCAAGTGTCTACAAATGTATTTACTGAATCATGGAGTAGGGCGGTAATGTATTCCATTGATGATACAAACCACATTTTATTGATTACAGTTTGTAAGGATGGAGCTGCAGGTTGTTTCCAGTGAGCCGCTATTAAAAACTTGGCAGCATTAAGAACGTAGACAGAAGACGATAAAATAAGACTCTTCTTCTGTCTACATAGTTCAATACTGACTCAGGGTGCACCACCAAAGCGAATATGGACTAGAAAATGTTTTCTTCTTCACTCCTATCACTCTATTTTGGTACTTACAGCTTGATTGATTGCTATACAAAATAACCTGTGCAGTATACCTCCAGTGTAAACAGGCATTAAGAATGTGGTTGCAGAGTCTACTCCAGGATCCTGAAACCCCTTCCAAAGGTTTACAGAGCAAAGCGTGTGTAAGGGACTTATGGGAATAGAAATTTTAAGAATTTCACTTAAGAGGGCGAGAACGTCCTTCCAGTAAGAGCTTATCAAGGGGCAGTCCCACCAGGTGTGCAAGATGAAGCCCTTGAATCCACTCTGTCTCCAACATAAATCTGAACCCAATGGGAAAATATGCAATCTTTCAGGAACCATACACCACCTCGCGTAGACTTTGAAGGCGTTTTCTTTGAAATTCGTATTTAGATGTTTTGGCGATTGAACATTTAATCTCTGACCAGTCCTACTCCTCCAAATCCAATCCCAAATCCTGTTCCCAGGCCAGTTCGATGCAATTTTTGTTTTAATACTTACTCTAGAGGTCCAGACCAGATTTATGTTGTGTTATGTTCATCAAGAATAAAATTATTATTTGTACATGATACGAGCAGTTTCATACGGTACTAGTAAAGGGACCTCGGCCCAGTCCCCAATTTCGCAAGGTTCTACAAATGCAGAAGTCTGACAATGCAGTAGTTTCATAGCCAGTAACACGTCTTTGGTCGGTTTTAAACCTTTTACATTTTAAACTTCCCAGACTGTATATCAGTGATTTTCAACCTTTTTTTACTCTCGGCACACCGAACAATATTTTAAAATTGCCATGGCACACCATTCGTTCCCCACAGAAAAAAAACAAAAAACACACATTGGCCCTCACAGTAAAAAAATAATAATCCACACATACATTGGCCTACACAGAAAAAACAATCACATTGCTCCCCACATAAATCCTTATTCTCCCCACATGAATTATATTGTTCCCCACAGGAGAAATAACATAACAAATATTAGCCCCTACCGGTCAGCTGTCCCTCAGTGGCGGGGGTTGTTCATAGTGGATTGCTGCGAATACTGAGCAGCGGGCGGTCAGGCAGGTGTGGATGTGGTTGGGCAAGGAAAGCTGTGTATGCAGGCGGGAACTGGTAGATGTGTATGCAGGCGGGTGGGCTGGCTGGGTGGTGAGACGCGGCGGCGTGACCTATGATATCACATCGCCGCGTCTTCAAGGCATACGTCACAGCTGGAGCACGACTGATCTTCTAAGAAGAGCCCGGTCCAACAGTTCACTCTGAAGGTGCAGGAAGCTGCTCTGGCTCCGCGGCACACCTTGCAACTGGTCGCGGCACACTAGTGTGCCACGGCACACTGTTTGAAAAAGCCTGCTGTATATAATAACCATAGATAGTTCCGATACTCAGGGGGAGATGTATTAACTTGGAGATAGATACAGCGGAGAGAGATAAAGTACCAACCAAGTAACCAACCAGCTCCTACCATTTTATATATATATATATATATATATATATATACATATATGTGCAAATAGCTGATGCGGCACTCCAGGCGACGAAAAGACTCAGAGCCAGTACATCACGTTTTAGGACAACAACGTTTCAATGCCTTTATTACGGCATTTTCATCAGGTTAACAACTTATCTAAAAACACTCACCTATATACCAAGTGTGCACACCCCATTGTGAATTGGCATCCGGAAGTCGGATCACCCGCCCGCTCCCTTCCGCTCATTCTGATGATGTCAGCATATCCAGCGTCATCAACCAGTGCCCATCACCATGGTGACCTGTTGACAACAACCTGCATAGTATCTATGTTTGCAGCGCTACAAAGTACAAATTTAACAATGATGCAGTAAATATATCCAATACCTAGACACATTAACTCTAAAGGTATGTTACATATTAGAGCACTAGGCATATAAAACAGACGCCTCTCCCAGGACAAATTACTAATATCAAAAAGATAAAAAAAAAAACATATAATATACCAAAAGACATCTGACATGATGTATTTCCTATGTAGGAAAAAAAACTGTGTTCTCTAATGCACACCGAGTGAATAATATTTCTACATAATAATAATCAGATAATACGGAGATCTTAGTTGCGTATATCTGCAGATATAGGGTTAAGCCCCCAGGCCGATCGACAAGGCTTCTCCGTCACTGGGGGTCCCTAATACTAGGTATGGGTCGGGGGTGCAGGACCCCACGATGTCGGCACAGGTCGGCCACCCCAGGTCAGCACACAGGTGAGAATTAATAAGGGTTAATAAGAAGCACAGAAGTGCTATGTAAGTGGTGTGATTAAAATAATGTATACAAAGTGATAGGAAAAATAATAAGTGTTAATAAAGTGTTAGGAAAAATAATAATGTATTTCCTATACTAGACTATAAGCACAGCTTAAATAGGCCACTGATAAACAAACCATTATTCCTAGCTATAACAAAACAAGGGGTCTATAGTAATAGTAAAATATGCGGGCCTATTAAATGAAACTATTTAAACCCAATTGCTCATTCAAACCCCTTGGGTGCATGGTCCCCAGACGGTGAATCCACCGTGTTTCCAACTAGCGTAATTTCAATCCACGGTCACCGCCTCTATGCAACACTGTAACTTGGTCAATCATCTGGTATCGCACAGATACCAATGGATGTCGTAACTGGCAAAAGTGCCTGGCCACTGGCTGGTCACTCGTGCCCTTTGCAATGGCCATTTTGATAGCAGATCTGTGAGCTGCCATACGTTCCTTGAACATACGTTCAGTCTTCCCAATGTATGACAGCCCACAAGGACACATAGGTTGGTATACAACATACCTAGAATTACATGTTAATGTGTGATTAATGTACATAGTACGTCCTGTAAGGGGGTGCTGAAAAGTATTACCACTGACAAGAAATTGGCAGGTGGTGCATGTACATCTAATACAGCCCTTGGGAATAGTGTTACTCCGTGAAGCTGAGTTGGTAGTTACATCAGTTTTTACGAGAAAATCTCTAAGGTTTTTGCGTCGAGTATAACACGACATGAGTTTAGTTTGCTTTAAATTCAAGTCAGGGTCACAGAGTAACACTATTCCCAAGGGCTGTATTAGATGTACATGCACCAGCTGCCAATTTCTTACCTGCCAGTTTCAAACTTGGCGGTGCGTGTGGTGGTGCCTGCTGCCGTGCAGGTGTAGTTTCGCTGCTCACCAGGCGCCGCTCTCTCTCACCTTCAGGTACCGGAACATTCAACGGACCTGGCAATCTTCAGTCGGATCCGGACACGGCGATTCCCTCTCGGAGCTGACGGACGAACGAGCTGAGGAGAAAATAGTCTACCTTAAGGGGGGTATCAACCCTTCTTCTACCGGAAAAGGGGATACCCCAGGGGTGACAGCGACCTTCACCGGTTGGGTGAAAGGTCATCACTGGCACAAAGCCTCAGCCACCCAGAAGTCACACACTCGCACTCTCGCGCGTAGTGTGATGAAGGGGATTCTCACGTCCGTGAGCAATCCCTATTCCGGCGCTCGGGGACAGACAAGGGACAAACGCACACAGATGCTACTCACCGCCAGTTCCGCCCTGCGAACGTCTTCTCCTCTTACAGGTCCCTGTAAGGAGGCAAACAAACAAGCAAGCATACAGCCAGAGCCGGCAGAACCCGCTCAGCGAAGGGATGCAGTGCAGGTAGGCGCAAGGCAGGAGAGGCGCTTTCCCTACACTGCATCCCTTCACTGTGTGCTGTTGTTGCCGGCTGCCGCTGTGCCTATCACTGTACAAGCAGCGGCAGCCGGCAGCCTGGATCGCGGAACTTCTGTCCCCCCACTCCAGCCCCACCTCCTCCCATCTTGTGACAGCGCTGTGACACTAGTAAGGGGAGGTGTGGGGGCGGGACAAGCAAAGGACGACTTCGGAAGCTGAGAGCTGCAGTCACTGCTGACTGCAGTACCGCCAGGAGCCACTAGATGCTCCTATCCCTATGGACGGAGCCATCTCATCAGCTCTCAGGATCAAGAGTACTGCCCTAGACCAGTACAGAGGAAATAAAGTGAGTTTTCTTTTTATGTGTGATTGTCTATCTATCTATCTATCTATCTATCTATCTATCTATGTGTCTGTCTATTATCTATCTATCTATCTATCTATCTATCTATTATCTATCTATCTATCTAATATTTTAAAGGGGGGCGCTGTCTGCCGTAATGTGTAAAAAGGGGACGCGGTCTGCCGTAATGTGTAAAAAGGGGACACGCACTGCCGTAATGTGTAAAAAGGGGGGCGCGGTCTGCCGTAATGTGTAAAAAGGGGACGCGGTCTGCCGTAATGTGTAAAAAGGGGACACGCACTGCCGTATTGTGTAAAAAGGGGACGCGGTCTACCGTAATGTGTAAAAAGGGGACACACACTGCCGTAATGTGTAAAAAGGGGACACACACTGCCGTAATGTGTAAAAAGGGGACGCGGTCTGCCGTAATGTGTAAAAAGGGAACACGCACTGCCGTAATGTGTAAAAAGGGAACACGCACTGCCGTAATGTGTAAAAAGGGGACACGCACTGCCGTATTGTGTAAAAAGGGGACGCGGTCTGCCGTAATGTGTAAAAAGGGAACACGCACTGCCGTAATGTGTAAAAAGGGAACACGCACTGCCGTAATGTGTAAAAAGGGGACACGCACTGCCGTAATGTGTAAAAAGGGGACGCGGTCTGCCGTAATGTGTAAAAAGGGGACGCGGTCTGCCGTAATGTGTAAAAAGGGGATGCTGTCTGCCGTAATGTGTAAAAAGGGGGACGCTGTCTGCCGTAATGTGTAAAAAGGGGACACGCACTGCCGTAATGTGTAAAAAGGGAACACGCACTGCCGTAATGTGTAAAAAGGGGACACGCACTGCCGTAATGTGTAAAAAGGGAACACGCACTGCCGTAATGTGTAAAAAGGGGACACGCACTGCCGTAATGTGTAAAAAGGGGACGCGGTCTGCCGTAATGTGTAAAAAGGGGACGCTGTCTGCCGTAATGTGTAAAAAGGGGACACTGTCTGCCGTAATGTGTAAAAAGGGGACACGCACTGCCGTATTGTGTAAAAAGGGGACGCGGTCTGCCGTAATGTGTAAAAAGGGGACACACACTGCCATAATGTGTAAAAAGGGAACACACACTGCCGTAATGTGTAAAAAGGGGACACGCACTGCCGTATTGTGTAAAAAGGGAACACGCACTGCCGTAATGTGTAAAAAGGGAACACGCACTGCCGTAATGTGTAAAAAGGGGACACGCACTGCCGTAATGTGTAAAAAGGGGACGCGGTCTGCCGTAATGTGTAAAAAGGGGACGCTGTCTGCCGTAATGTGTAAAAAGGGGACACTGTCTGCCGTAATGTGTAAAAAGGGGACACGCACTGCCGTATTGTGTAAAAAGGGGACGCGGTCTGCCGTAATGTGTAAAAAGGGGACACACACTGCCGTAATGTGTAAAAAGGGAGCACACACTGCCGTAATGTGTAAAAAGGGGACACGCACTGCCGTATTGTGTAAAAAGGGAACACGCACTGCCGTAATGTGTAAAAAGGGAACACGCACTGCCGTAATGTGTAAAAAGGGGACACGCACTGCCGTAATGTGTAAAAAGGGGACGCGGTCTGCCGTAATGTGTAAAAAGGGGACGCTGTCTGCCGTAATGTGTAAAAAGGGGACGCGGTCTGCCGTAATGTGTAAAAAGGGGACACGCACTGCCGTATTGTGTAAAAAGGGGACGCGGTCTGCCGTAATGTGTAAAAAGGGGACACACACTGCCGTAATGTGTAAAAAGGGAACACACACTGCCGTAATGTGTAAAAAGGGGACGCGGTCTGCCGTAATGTGTAAAAAGGGGACACGCACTGCCGTAATGTGTAAAAAGGGGACGCGGTCTGCCGTAATGTGTAAAAAGGGAACACGCACTGCCGTATTGTGTAAAAAGGGGACGCGGTCTGCCGTAATGTGTAAAAAGGGAACACGCACTGCCGTAATGTGTAAAAAGGGAACGCGGTCTGCCGTAATGTGTAAAAAGGGGACACGCACTGCCGTAATGTGTAAAAAGGGGACGCGGTCTGCCGTAATGTGTAAAAAGGGGACACGCACTGCCGTAATGTGTAAAAAGGGGACGCGGTCTGCCGTAATATGTAAAAAGGGGACACACACTGCCGTAATGTGTAAAAAGGGGACACGCACTGCCGTAATGTGTAAAAAGGGGACGCGGTCTGCCGTAATGTGTAATAAGGGGGACACTTTCTGCCGTAATGTGTAAAAAATGGACACTGTCCGCCGTAATGTGTAAAAAGGGGGCGCTGTCTGCCGTAGTGTGTAAAAAAGGGGACGCTGTCCGCCGTAATGTGTAAAAAGGGGGACGCTGTCTGCCGTAATGTGTAAAAAGGGGACGCTGTCTGCCGTAATGTGTAAAAAGGTGACACGCACTGCCGTAATGTGTAAAAAGGGGACGCGGTCTGCTGTAATGTGTAAAAAGGGGACACGCACTGCCGTAATGTGTAAAAAGGGGACGCGGTCTGCCGTAATGTGTAAAAAGGGGACACGCACTGCCGTAATGTGTAAAAAGGGGACACACACTGCCGTAATGTGTAAAAAGGGGACGCGGTCTGCCGTAATATGTAAAAAGGGGACGCGGTCTACCGTAATGTGTAAAAAGGGGACACGCACTGCCGTAATGTGTAAAAAGGGGACGCGGTCTACCGTAATGTGTAAAAAGGGGACACACACTGCCGTAATGTGTAAAAAGGGGACCCGGTCTGCCGTAATGTGTAAAAAGGGGACACGCACTGCCGTAATGTGTAAAAAGGGGACGCGGTCTGCCGTAATGTGTAAAAAGGGGACACGCACTGCCGTAATGTGTAAAAAGGGGACGCGGTCTGCCGTAATGTGTAAAAAGGGGACGCGGTCTGCCGTAATGTGTAAAAAGGGAACACGCACTGCCGTAATGTGTAAAAAGGGGACACACACTGCCGTAATGTGTAAAAAGGGGACGCGGTCTGCCGTAATATGTAAAAAGGGGACGCGGTCTACCGTAATGTGTAAAAAGGGGACACGCACTGCCGTAATGTGTAAAAAGGGGACGCGGTCTGCCGTAATGTGTAAAAAGGGGACACGCACTGCCGTAATGTGTAAAAAGGGGACGCGGTCTGCCGTAATATGTAAAAAGGGGACACGCACTGCCGTAATGTGTAAAAAGGGGACGCGGTCTGCCGTAATGTGTAATAAGGGGGACACTTTCTGCCGTAATGTGTAAAAAAGGGACACTGTCCGCCGTAATGTGTAAAAAGGGGGACGCTGTCTGCCGTAATGTGTAAAAAGGGGGCGCTGTCTGCCGTAGTGTGTAAGAAGGGGACGCTGTCTGCCGTAATGTGTAAAAAGGGGACACGCACTGCCGTAATGTGTAAAAAGGGGACGCGGTCTGCCGTAATGTGTAAAAAGGGGACACACACTGCCGTAATGTGTAAAAAGGGGACACGCACTGCCGTAATGTGTAAAAAGGGGACGCGGTCTGCCGTAATGTGTAAAAAGGGGACGCGGTCTGCCGTAATGTGTAAAAAGGGAACACGCACTGCCGTAATGTGTAAAAAGGGGACGCGGTCTGCCGTAATATGTAAAAAGGGGACGCGGTCTACCGTAATGTGTAAAAAGGGGACACGCACTGCCGTAATGTGTAAAAAGGGGACGCGGTCTACCGTAATGTGTAAAAAGGGGACACGCACTGCCGTAATGTGTAAAAAGGGGACGCTGTCTGCTGTAATGTGTAATAAGGGGGACTGGCTGCCGTAATGTGTAAAAGGGGTTCTACCTGGTGTAGTGGCGCTACTGTGTGGCGTAATTTGAATAATGGAGACTACCGTAATATGAATTGGTATTATTTTGTGGCCACACCCCTTCCCCATGAAGCCACGCCCCTATATTTTTCTTTTTATGTGTGATTGTCTGTCTTTCTATCTATCATCTATCTGTGTGTTTGTCTATCTATCTATCTATCTATCTCATATCTGTGGAGGAGTGTATTTTAGCATAGCAGGGCTGCGATCGCTTATGCAGCGCTGCTATGCTAAAAAAGTTTAAAGCAAAACAAGACCAGCCCTGCAGCTACTCACCAGTGCGACGGATCCAGCGATGTTCCCGGCTGTGACGTCAGACATCCGCCCTTCATGCGTGGGACCCAACACGCCTGGAAAACGGCGAGTATCTGCCCCGGAACGCCTCCTGTCTGTCCGTCTTGACCCCCAGTGTGCAGTGTAATGTGAACAAGATTGTGCTACTCTCTAGAGTAATTTGAATTGGTACTATTGTGTGGCCACACCCCACCCGCTTCTTGCGGCGTGCGACTTCGGTACGCACTGTCCCTTTATTAAGTATGGGAGGGAGGGTGCAAATTTATAGTTTCCAGGGAGGCGCCGAACACCCTTGCACCGGCCCTGCATACAGCCGTGCAGGGCCTAACTCCAACCTAGTGTCACACCCCTATACTAACTACAACGGCAGAGCCCTCAAACTAGCTCTGTGGGTGTGGTGCAACAAAACTAAACACAGACTTAACAAGCTCACACTTTGCCCCGCACGGTAACAACTTACATCACGATACACAGTGCAAGCAACTACCACGGTGCTGTCCCTTTAAGTACCTGAATCAGAACACCAGGTAGTGGGGGCCGCACAGCTCACCTACCTCCCGTACGCTTTCTTTCCAGGGGCTCAGGCCGAGCGGGCCTGCCTACCTATACACCTTGGGGGAACCACTTATTTATTGGGCCTAGCGCCCCCTATTTGCGCACGGGCCCGAGGCCCGACATTACCCACGGGCGAGCGCCCGCCTAACTTGTCACTCGTTGGGTGACCTGGGCCTAGTACCCAGTGTCACCTTGTATTCACCTAATCTCCAAAATACACTAGGGCCTAATGCCCTCTAATGTCCCACAGGCCTATTGCCTGAATTGCCCCTCGGGCCTAATGCCCGCCTATCATGTACCACAGGCCTGTGGCCTGACTATTCCTATGGGCCTAGTGCCCAAACTGTGCCCCCAGGCCTAGTGCCTGCCTATCAGGGCCACGGGCCTAGTGCCTGGTTGACAGGGCCATGGGCCGGGGCCCGACTACACGTGCCCACGGGCCAGGAGGGACCAAGTGCCCACAGGTTGGAAGGGCCTGACTGTGCTAACGGGCCTAATGCCCGATCACCCGGTGGTCTAGGGAGGAGAGAGGGGCACCTTAGAAGGGCCTACCTGCAGTGCAGAAGGCTGCAGTGAGGAAATGCACAGCTCAATTGCTTCCCACCACTGCAGCGCTTCTCGGCCTGGATGGGCTTTTCTGCCGCTGGCCCGTCCTGGCCTGCGGCGCCGCCGTCTCCTCTCCGCATCCAGCCGCTGCTGGACATCTTATTCCAGGAGCCTGGCGTCTTCTGGCCTCTTCCGCGGCCACCGGAGCTCTTCTCCCCACGGTCGCCGTCTTCTTCCTCGTCCACGCCGCCTCGGCTCCCCGTCCGACTCTTCTGCGCTCTTCCGCGCGCCCCGGGTCTTCTCCTTAGGCTTCCACCAGACGTCAGACGGTGGGGGGGCGGGGCCTATGGAGCGGCAATCGCCGATTGGCTCGCCGCGCCCGCCTCTGATTGGCCGGCGCCCAGCGAGCCGCGATTGGCTCGCGGACGGCACCGGGTTTGAAAAGAAGCTGGCGGCGCTTCTCATTGGCGGCCAAAGTGGCGCCAAGTTTGAAACGCCGCCGTGCCGCTGCCCGTTGCCTTTGACCATCTGGTGCAGGGAAACGTCTGATCTCTGCACCAGACACCCGCCGCTGCTGCACACCCAGCGCTGGTGACAGACAAGCTGCCCCAGCGCTATCCACCCGTGCGCTCTGCAGGGGACACAGATCCCCTGCACTCTGCCAGTCCGATGTGCCCTGGGACACGGGGCACATCTCCACACTGTCACATGCAGCCCTGTCCTCACTGACACATCACTCATCTCCTGATATACTCTGTGCTGCTGGGGGACCCTGCTCCTCCCACTATATAACTCTCAGTCTGTGGCTTCCTGCTGCCTCCATCCCCCTCCTCACATCATGTCACTGCCCCTGTCACATGCAGCCCTGTCCTCACTGACACATCACTCATCTCCTGATATACTCTGTGCTGCTGGGGGACCCTGCTCCTCCCACTATATAACTCTAAGTCTGTGGCTTCCTGCTGCCTCCATCCCCCTCCTCACATCATGTCACTGCCCCTGTCACATGCAGCCCTGTCCTCACTGACACATCACTCATCTCCTGATATACTCTGTGCTGCTGGGGACCCTACTCCTCCCACTATATAACTCTCAGTCTGTGACTTCCTGCTGCCTCCATTCCCCTCCTCACATCATGTCACTGCCCCTGTCACATGCAGCTCTGTCCTCACTGACACATCACTCATCTCCTGATATACTCTGTGCTGCTGGGGAACCTGCTCCTCCCACTATATAACTCTGTCTGTGACTTCCTGCTGCCTCCATTCCCCTCCTCACATCATGTCACTGCCCCTGTCACATGCAGCCCTGTCCTCACTGACACATCACTCATCTACTGATATACTCTGTGCTGCTGGGGACCCTGCTCCTCCCACTATATAACTCTCAGTCTGTGGCTTCCTGCTGCCTCCATTCCCCTCCTCACATCCTGTCACTGCCCCTGTCACATGCAGCCCTGTCCTCACTGACACATCACTCATCTCCTGATATACTCTGTGCTGCTGGGGACCCTGCTCCTCCCACTGTATAACTCTCAGTCTGTGGCTTCCTGCTGCCTCCATTCCCCTCCTCACATCATGTCACTGCCCCTGTCACATGCAGCCCTGTCCTCACTGACACATCACTTATCTCCTGATATACTCTGTGCTGCTGGGGACCCTGCTCCTCCCACTATATAACTCTGTCTGTGACTCCCTGCTGCCTCCATTCCCCTCTTCACATCATGTCACTACCCCTGTCACATGCAGCCCTGTCCTCACTGACACATCACTTATCTCCTGATATACTCTGTGCTGCTGGGGACCCTGCTCCTCCCACTATATAACTCTGTCTGTGACTCCCTGCTGCCTCCATTCCCCTCCTCACATCATGTCACTACCCCTGTCACATGCAGCCCTGTCCTCACTGACACATCATTCATCTCCTGATATACTCTGTGCTGCTGGGGACCCTGCTCCTCCCACTATATAACTCTCAGTCTGTGACTTCCTGCTGCCTCCATTCCCCTCCTCACATCATGTCACTGCCCCTGTCACATGCAGCCCTGTCCTCACTGACACATCACTCATCTCCTGATATACTCTGTGCTGCTGGGGACCCTGCTCCTCCCACTATATAACTCTCAGTCTGTGGCTTCCTGCTGCCTCCATTCCCCTCCTCACATCATGTCACTGCCCCTGTCACATGCAGCCCTGTCCTCACTGACACATCACTCATCTCCTGATATGCTCTGTGCTGCTGGGGACCCGGATCCTCCCACTGTATAACTCTCAGTCTGTGGCTTCCTGCTGCCTCCATTCCCCTCCTCACATCATGTCACTGCCCCTGTCACATGCAGCCCTGTCCTCACTGACACATCACTCATCTCCTGATATACTCTGTGCTGCTGGGGACCCTGCTCCACCCACTATATAACTCTCAGTCTGTGGCTTCCTGCTGCCTCCATTCCCCTCCTCACATCATGTCACTGCCCCTGTCATATGCAGCCCTGTCCTCACTGACACATCACGTATCTCCTGATATACTCTGTGCTGCTAGGAGACCCTGCTCCTCCCACTATTTGGTTCCACTAAAGAAGTGTTCCTACAAATGATTTTCAGCCTTGGGTTCCATGCCTCGGATCTGTATGCCTGCATCCATCCAGTTAAGACGCCAGATTTTGATGTGAGCTTCCTGTCCTATCAGGGACTGCAGACGTTTTGGACGAAGTGGCAGGCATGCAGATCCGTGGCACCCTACAGTAGCTACAAAACAAACTTGGTTACTAAACAGGATAAAGTTAAACTGACAATCTTGGTTAGGAACGAGTCAATTCCTGCCCAGGATATATTGTTCTGGTTATCCAGATTCTGTACTGTACAGTCCAACTTGATCAAGGTTGGTTTTACAATGGGAGTTTGGGGGGGGAGCGTGGTCAGCCATGGTCCAATTAAAAAGTACAGACAGAGGTGCCTTCTGCTGCGTATATAGGCCGAGACCGTGTTCAATGTTTTTATTCAGGGCAAATCTGCTTCAAATGCGGGGATTTTCGACACATGAGCAGTGATTGTAATGTTACCATTTGTACATTATGTGGGAAAATCGGACATGTTTCCAGGGATTGCAGTAATGTCAAATGTAATTTGTGTGGTGAGGATGGCCATCCTTACAGCAGGTGCCCCTGGGCAAGTCACAATATGGAAAGTGAGAGAGCAGAGTGAGGAAACAACTAGGAATGAGAAAGAAGGTCAGGGAAAAGAACAGGGACCAGTTTTTGTGGGAGTAAGGACAAGGAGTTCTGTAGACAGGGAAGATGCCTTTCAAATGGTGAAAAACGGTAACAATAAAAAAAAGAGGAAAGGTGATGATGAACAGGTAATTCTTACTAACAGATTTGATGTGCTTTCCACTGATGAGGAAGAAGAGGGTGAGGTGGCAAGGAATGGTGGGGAAACAATTTTTGTACCCAGAGTGAGTAAAAGAAAAGCAAAACAGAATAAAAAAACATCTGAAGGGGTAACTATTGAAAAGGGTAAAAGTAAAAGAAGGAAAAAGAAAGAACAAGTACTGGTAGAAGATGATAGTGGAGAAAGCGGAGGGGAGGAGGTACAGGAGGGTCTAGAATGGGACCCCATGGGCACATAGTTGGTGGAAAAAGAGGTGGCCAGAGATTCAGAGGTTGGAAACGGGCATACTCCTATTGATGAAATGGTAATAGAGGAGACTCAAGAGGTGGAGGAAGAAGAGATTAACATGGACTCTTCTGGTTCAATAATTAAACCAAGTGGGGCACCTGCATGTGATTCACTGGGGGTTCCAGGCTTGACACACAGGTCTGAGCGTAAACCACCAGATCCTGGACCCTCACAGAGTAAGGATGGCCTGTCCCAAGGGTTAGGCAAGGGGGATGACATGTTGGGTGTCATTGGGGAGAGGGAAACCCCTCCCAAAGGGAAAGAGACACAAGGATCCGGGTCTTCAAATATGGGGTCAGGGAAAGATGTAAAGGAAAAGTGAGCAAGGTTCTGCTTCTATAACCAAAAGAAACATGGATCCCCAACCCCTACGATGTGCCACCATTAATGTGGCTTCCGTAATTTCCGAACGTGCTCGTTTTCTGGCCTTTGATTTTTTCAATACGATTGAGATTGACTTTTTATTTTTGAAAGAGACTAGAATTACTAAGTTGGACACCCTCCACAAGGTGAAGCGTGAGTGGAAGCATGGGCCTTCTTACTGGTCTCTTGCGGCCGAGCCGTACGGTGGGGTGGCAGTACTTTTACTGGTATGGTAACCGTGCACAAGGTTATAGAATTACAGACAGGTAGGTGTATGATTTTGGATGTCAACCTGAGGGGACATGACCTGAGACTCATTAACATTTATGGGCCACAGTCTTCATGGGACAGGAAATGTCTCTTCAGGGAGATAAAACCGTTCCTTTTTACGGCCCAGCAGATTGTCTTTGGAGGTGATTTCAACACTATTATCAGGCCAAAAGACAGGGGAGGTTCAAGGACAACACTGGGTCCTGATTCCAATTTTTTAGTTAGCATGGTTAGTAGAGATGAGCGGGTTCGGTTTCTCTGAATCCGAACCCGCCAGAACTTCATGTTTTTTTTCACGGGTCCGAGCGACTCAGATCTTCCCGCCTTGCTCGGTTAACTCGAGCGCGCCCGAACGTCATCATGACGCTGTCGGATTCTCGCGAGGCTCGGATTCTATCGCGAGACTCGGATTCTATATAAGGAGCCGCGCGTCGCCGCCATTTTCACACGTGCATTGAGATTGATAGGGAGAGGACGTGGCTGGCGTCCTCTCCGTTTAGACACTTGATTTACTAATTTTGGGGAGCATTAGGAGTACTCAGTAGTGTACAGTGCAGAGTTTTGCTGATAGTGACCAGTGACCACCACTTTTATTTATAATCCGTTCTCTGCCTGAAAAAAGCGATACACAGCACACAGTGACTCAGTCACATACATACCATATCTGTGTGCACTGCTCAGGCTCAGGCCAGTGTGCTGCATCATCTATATATATTATATATCTGTCTGACTGCTCAGCTCACACAGCTTATAATTGTGGGGGAGACTGGGGAGCACTACTGCAGTGCCAGTTATAGGTTATAGCAGGAGCCAGGAGTACATAATATTATATTAAAATTAAACAGTGCACACTTTTGCTGCAGGAGTGCCACTGCCAGTGTGACTAGTGACCAGTGACCTGACCACCAGTATATAATATTAGTAGTATACTATCTCTTTATCAACCAGTCTATATTAGCAGCAGACACAGTACAGTGCGGTAGTTCACGGCTGTGGCTACCTCTGTGTCGGCACTCGGCAGCCCGTCCATAATTGTATATACCAGTGACCTAACCGTGGTTTTTTTTTCTTTCTTTATACATACATACTAGTTACGAGTATACTATCTCTTTATCAACCAGTCTATATATTAGCAGCAGACACAGTACAGTGCGGTAGTTCACGGCTGTGGCTACCTCTGTGTCGGCACTCGGCAGCCCGTCCATAATTGTATATACCACCTAACCGTGGTTTTTTTTTCTTTCTTTATACATACATACTAGTTACGAGTATACTATCTCTTTATCAACCAGTCTATATATTAGCAGCAGACACAGTACAGTGCGGTAGTTCACGGCTGTGGCTACCTCTGTGTCGGCACTCGGCAGCCCGTCCATAATTGTATATACCACCTAACCGTGGTTTTTTTTTCTTTCTTTATACATACATACTAGTTACGAGTATACTATCTCTTTATCAACCAGTCTATATATTAGCAGCAGACACAGTACAGTGCGGTAGTTCACGGCTGTGGCTACCTCTGTGTCGGCACTCGGCAGCCCGTCCATAATTGTATATACCACCTAACCGTGGTTTTTTTTTCTTTCTTTATACATACATACTAGTTACGAGTATACTATCTCTTTATCAACCAGTCTATATATTAGCAGCAGACACAGTACAGTGCGGTAGTTCACGGCTGTGGCTACCTCTGTGTCGGCACTCGGCAGCCCGTCCATAATTGTATACTAGTATCCAATCCATCCATCTCCATTGTTTACCTGAGGTGCCTTTTAGTTGTGCCTATTAAAATATGGAGAACAAAAATGTTGAGGTTCCAAAATTAGGGAAAGATCAAGATCCACTTCCACCTCGTGCTGAAGCTGCTGCCACTAGTCATGGCCGAGACGATGAAATGCCAGCAACGTCGTCTGCCAAGGCCGATGCCCAATGGCATAGTACAGAGCATGTCAAAACCAAAACACCAAATATCAGTAAAAAAAGGACTCCAAAACCTAAAATAAAATTGTCGGAGGAGAAGCGTAAACTTGCCAATATGCCATTTACCACACGGAGTGGCAAGGAACGGCTGAGGCCCTGGCCTATGTTCATGGCTAGTGGTTCAGCTTCACATGAGGATGGAAGCACTCAGCCTCTCGCTAGAAAACTGAAAAGACTCAAGCTGGCAAAAGCACCGCAAAGAACTGTGCGTTCTTTGAAATCCCAAATCCACAAGGAGAGTCCAATTGTGTCGGTTGCGATGCCTGACCTTCCCAACACTGGACGTGAAGAGCATGCGCCTTCCACCATTTGCACGCCCCCTGCAAGTGCTGGAAGGAGCACCCGCAGTCCAGTTCCTGATAGTCAGATTGAAGATGTCAGTGTTGAAGTACACCAGGATGAGGAGGATATGGGTGTTGCTGGCGCTGGGGAGGAAATTGACCAGGAGGATTCTGATGGTGAGGTGGTTTGTTTAAGTCAGGCACCCGGGGAGACACCTGTTGTCCGTGGGAGGAATATGGCCGTTGACATGCCAGGTGAAAATACCAAAAAAATCAGCTCTTCGGTGTGGAGGTATTTCACCAGAAATGCGGACAACAGGTGTCAAGCCGTGTGTTCCCTTTGTCAAGCTGTAATAATTAGGGGTAAGGACGTTAACCACCTCGGAACATCCTCCCTTATACGTCACCTGCAGCGCATTCATAATAAGTCAGTGACAAGTTCAAAAACTTTGGGTGACAGCGGAAGCAGTCCACTGACCAGTAAATCCCTTCCTCTTGTAACCAAGCTCACGCAAACCACCCCACCAACTCCCTCAGTGTCAATTTCCTCCTTCCCCAGGAATGCCAATAGTCCTGCAGGCCATGTCACTGGCAAGTCTGACGAGTCCTCTCCTGCCTGGGATTCCTCCGATGCATCCTTGCGTGTAACGCCTACTGCTGCTGGCGCTGCTGTTGTTGCCGCTGGGAGTCGATGGTCATCCCAGAGGGGAAGTCGTAAGCCCACTTGTACTACTTCCAGTAAGCAATTGACTGTTCAACAGTCCTTTGCGAGGAAGATGAAATATCACAGCAGTCATCCTACTGCAAAGCGGATAACTGAGGCCTTGGCATCCTGGGTGGTGAGAAACGTGGTTCCGGTATCCATCATTACTGCAGAGCCAACTAGAGACTTGTTGGAGGTACTGTGTCCCCGGTACCAAATACCATCTAGGTTCCATTTCTCTAGGCAGGCGATACCGAAAATGTACACAGACCTCAGAAAAAGAGTCACCAGTGTCCTAAAAAATGCAGCTGTACCCAATGTCCACTTAACCACGGACATGTGGACAAGTGGAGCAGGGCAGGGTCAGGACTATATGACTGTGACAGCCCACTGGGTAGATGTATGGACTCCCGCCGCAAGAACAGCAGCGGCGGCACCAGTAGCAGCATCTCGCAAACGCCAACTCTTTCCTAGGCAGGCTACGCTTTGTATCACCGCTTTCCAGAATACGCACACAGCTGAAAACCTCTTACGGCAACTGAGGAAGATCATCGCGGAATGGCTTACCCCAATTGGACTCTCCTGTGGATTTGTGGCATCGGACAACGCCAGCAATATTGTGTGTGCATTAAATCTGGGCCAATTCCAGCACGTCCCATGTTTTGCACATACCTTGAATTTGGTGGTGCAGAATTTTTTAAAAAACGACAGGGGCGTGCAAGAGATGCTGTCGGTGGCCAGAAGAATTGCGGGACACTTTCGGCGTACAGGCACCACGTACAGAAAACTGGAGCACCACCAAAAACTACTGAACCTGCCCTGCCATCATCTGAAGCAAGAAGTGGTAACGAGGTGGAATTCAACCCTCTATATGCTTCAGAGGTTGGAGGAGCAGCAAAAGGCCATTCAAGCCTATACAATTGAGCACGATATAGTAGGTGGAATGCACCTGTCTCAAGTGCAGTGGAGAATGATTTCAACGTTGTGCAAGGTTCTGATGCCCTTTGAACTTGCCACACGTGAAGTCAGTTCAGACACTGCCAGCCTGAGTCAGGTCATTCCCCTCATCAGGCTTTTGCAGAAGAAGCTGGAGGCATTGAAGGAGGAGCTAACACGGAGCGATTCCGCTAGGCATGTGGGACTTGTGGATGCAGCCCTTAATTCGCTTAACAAGGATTCACGGGTGGTCAATCTGTTGAAATCAGAGCACTACATTTTGGCCACCGTGCTCGATCCTATATTTAAAGCCTACCTTGGATCTCTCTTTCCGGCAGACACAGGTCTGCTGGGGTTGAAAGACCTGCTGGTGACAAAATTGTCAAGTCAAGCGGAACGCGACCTGTCAACATCTCCTCCTTCACATTCTCCCGCAACTGGGGGTGCGAGGAAAAGGCTCAGAATTCCGAGCCCACCCGCTGGCGGTGATGCAGGGCAGTCTGGAGCGACTGCTGATGCTGACATCTGGTCCGGACTGAAGGACCTGACAACGATTACGGACATGTCGTCTACTGTCACTGCATATGATTCTCTCAACATTGATAGAATGGTGGAGGATTATATGAGTGACCGCATCCAAGTAGGCACGTCACACAGTCCGTACTTATACTGGCAGGAAAAAGAGGCAATTTGGAGGCCCTTGCACAAACTGGCTTTATTCTACCTAAGTTGCCCTCCCACAAGTGTGTACTCCGAAAGAGTGTTTAGTGCCGCCGCTCACCTTGTCAGCAATCGGCGTACGAGGTTACATCCAGAAAATGTGGAGAAGATGATGTTCATTAAAATGAATTATAATAAATTCCTCCGCGGAGACATTGTCCAACAGCAATTGCCTCCACAAAGTACACAGGGAGCTGAGATGGTGGATTCCAGTGGGGACGAATTGATAATCTGTGAGGAGGGGGATGTACACGGTGATATATCGGAGGGTGAAGATGAGGTGGACATCTTGCCTCTGTAGAGCCAGTTTGTGCAAGGAGAGATTAATTGCTTCTTTTTTTGGGGGGGTCCAAACCAACCCGTCATATCAGTCACAGTCGTGTGGCAGACCCTGTCACTGAAATGATGGGTTGGTTAAAGTGTGCATGTCCTGTTTTGTTTATACAACATAAGGGTGGGTGGGAGGGCCCAAGGACAATTCCATCTTGCACCTCTTTTTTCTTTTCTTTTTCTTTGCGTCATGTGCTGTTTGGGGAGGGTTTTTTGGAAGGGACATCCTGCGTGACACTGCAGTGCCACTCCTAGATGGGCCCGGTGTTTGTGTCGGCCACTAGGGTCGCTAATCTTACTCACACAGCTACCTCATTGCGCCTCTTTTTTTCTTTGCGTCATGTGCTGTTTGGGGAGGGTTTTTTGGAAGGGACATCCTGCGTGACACTGCAGTGCCACTCCTAGATGGGCCCGGTGTTTGTGTCGGCCACTAGGGTCGCTAATCTTACTCACACAGCTACCTCATTGCGCCTCTTTTTTTCTTTGCGTCATGTGCTGTTTGGGGAGGGTTTTTTGGAAGGGACATCCTGCGTGACACTGCAGTGCCACTCCTAGATGGGCCCGGTGTTTGTGTCGGCCACTAGGGTCGCTAATCTTACTCACACAGCTACCTCATTGCGCCTCTTTTTTTCTTTGCGTCATGTGCTGTTTGGGGAGGGTTTTTTGGAAGGGACATCCTGCGTGACACTGCAGTGCCACTCCTAGATGGGCCCGGTGTTTGTGTCGGCCACTAGGGTCGCTAATCTTACTCACACAGCTACCTCATTGCGCCTCTTTTTTTCTTTGCGTCATGTGCTGTTTGGGGAGGGTTTTTTGGAAGGGACATCCTGCGTGACACTGCAGTGCCACTCCTAGATGGGCCCGGTGTTTGTGTCGGCCACTAGGGTCGCTTATCTTACTCACACAGCGACCTCGGTGCAAATTTTAGGACTAAAAATAATATTGTGAGGTGTGAGGTATTCAGAATAGACTGAAAATGAGTGTAAATTATGGTTTTTGAGGTTAATAATACTTTGGGATCAAAATGACCCCCAAATTCTATGATTTAAGCTGTTTTTTAGTGTTTTTGGAAAAAAACACCCGAATCCAAAACACACCCGAATCCGACAAAAATAATTCGGTGAGGTTTTGCCAAAACGCGTTCGAACCCAAAACACGGCCGCGGAACCGAACCCAAAACCAAAACACAAAACCCGAAAAATTTCAGGCGCTCATCTCTAATGGTTAGACAGGCCGGTCTGGTGGATGTGCATGTTCGCTATTTCCCAGACCTCACGGGTTACACCTATTTTAGTGGTAGTCGTAGGTCTAGGATAGATAGGTTTTTTGTTAAGGGAACTTCGAAAACTTTGCCTCCAGAGGTAAAGCTAGTAGAGTTCTCTGATCACGCTTTTCTCTCTATTACTTTGAATGCTTCAAAAGCTACTCAGAAAGGATGGGGCCTATGGCGCTTGAGCTCTGAGCTCCTAAAGGAAGAAAGGGTTAGACAATCCTTTAGAGACTTCTTTCAATCCCAGGAAACACTTTTTGAGGCGGATTGGAGTAGATCTGAGTGGTGGGAAGAAACTAAAAAGAGAATTCGGAGACTCTTCCGTAGGCTGGTAGCAAAAAAGAACTTGATAAGACGGAATATCTATCAGAACCTGAGAAGGAAATTAGATTTCTTAATCTCTGAGTGTGGCGATAGTGGGGAAATCTCCCGGGTGAAGGCTCAGATAAAGGAATATCAGTATAACCGGCTGGATTCCTTGGTTCTGGAGAGGAATTTTGGAAAGTACCACTCACCTGATCCCTTCCAGAGCTGTAGGAAATCAGTTGAGGTGAAGAAGGTGAGGGGTCTGTATGACAGACAGGGTGTCCTTCAAGGACAAGGAAGGCATCCTGAATGTTATTGGATCCTATTACTCTGATCTTTTGTCTGAGCAGCCACTTATCAGAGAGAGGATGGAAACATTTCTAAGGGAGACTCCTGGTCTTCGTAACCCAGATGCCTCTTTTGAAACTTTGGGTAATAATGTGACAGCAGAGGAAATCAGGAAGGCGATTGATGGGTTAAATTTAAAGAAAGCTCCAGGCCCAGATGGGTTAACATCTGAGTTTTATATAGCTTTTGCAGACCTCTTGATTCCCCGCCTTGTAGAAGTATATAATGAGTGCCTGGACGAGGGAATTCTCCCTCCTTCTATGAGGTTATCTGCTCTCATATTGTTGTCCAAAGGTAAGGATCCATCTCGCATTGAGAACTGGCGCCCCATCGCCCTTCTCAATACAGATAGGAAGATTTTGGCAAAAGTACTTTTTAATAGGTTGTTGGAATTTTCTGAACAACTGCTTTCTCCATCTCAGCACTGTACTGTGAAGGGCCGCAGCACCTTTAGTGCAGTCCTTGGCGTCCGGGAGGCCATAGAACAGTGCCGTGCTGAGAAATGGGGAAAGTACTTGCTGGCATTAGATCAGTCTAAGGCTTTTGACCGAGTAAATCATGAGTACCTGTGGCATACCTACCTACTTTTGAAAAAGCATTTCAGGGAGATTGTGAAAGTAACACCTATCAGCGGGGATGTGTACTGTTACATCTGAGAGGCGTGTCATGAAAATAACTTACATCCACACGTAAATGAGCCCCAAAGTTAGTAAGATCTACTTGTTGAAGAAAAGACTGATATTTTGCAGGATTTGTTTGTGTATTGTGTTTTACAAGAGGTTCCATATACTGTAAGTGGCCACAAGAAACCTTTACAATGCATGTAGCCATAGGGATCATTGTTCCTTATAACCAATACAGGGAAATGGCACTAATGAGCCCATTTGAATGTATGTAACTCTGATTTCTCTTTTATTTCAGGGAGATTGAGGGACTATTCAGGGAGTGAGGGAGATTGCTACTATTTCAGGGAGTCTCCTGCAGAATGAGGGGGGGTAGGCAACTATGACCTGTGGGCCTTGCTTGAAAGGTATGGTTTTCCAGCCAGGGTGGTGAATTGGCTAAGAACAATATACAGTCAGGCCGAGAGCTTCCCACTTATTAATGGTTGGGTAGGTCCTACCTTTGGCGTGAGCTCTGGTGTTCATCAGGGATGCCCCCTGAGCCCCCTTCTATATGTATTCGCGATCGATCCCTTCATCAGAAGGGTAGAGAATGGTGCAGTGGGAGGAGTGCAGCTGGGACCGGAGTTCCCTCTGAAGGTAGCGGCTTACGCAGATGATGTCACAGTGGTTCTGTCATCAGTGGCAGAGGCACGTGAAGTCGAAAATCTCATCTGTGAATACTCTAAAGCTTCATGCTCCAGAATAAACCATGAGAAGTGTGACGTTTTCTGGATGGGGGAGGAAGGCGAGGAATTCTGCCTTCCGGACAGCCTCCCCCCGGCCAGTTCACAGATAAAGATTTTAGGCATCTGTTTCGACCATGGTGACTATGCCACTCTAAATTGGGAGAGAACTCTGGAAAATGCTGCCCGGAAAGTAGAGAGCTGGAAGAGATGGAAATTCTCTTACAGGGAAAAGGTTGACTTGTGCAAAACCTACCTGATCCCGATCTTTCTGTACGTCAGCTATGTGTGCTTCTTGCCTCAATCTTTATGGACCAAATTGAACTCTCTGTTCTTTATGTTACTTTGGGGGAACAGAATAAATATAGTCAAGAGGGGCATCACTTATAAGTCGAGGAAAGACGGGGGTTTGAGTATGGTCAACCCTGTGGTCTTTTTTGTTACAACCTTTGTAAAACTTAATTTTGGGAGCCTACTGTTAGAGACTCCCCCTCGATGGGTAAGTGGCTTTGAGATCTGGGTGTCTCCCTTCCTCAGGTTTTGGTTAGAAGGGGGCCAAGTGAAGAGTCCCCAAATTCGGCATGGGTATCTCCCGATCTACGTTATCCAGTGTTTGAAAGTGATAAAGCGTTGGGGACTGGAAGTGGGGGAAGTCAAAAGTCTTTCCAGGAAGGAGTTGGGGGAGAGGATTTTGCGAACCCACTTTCATGTTCCGCTGTCACTAAGGGATTGCCCGAGTGATGTCGCTTCAGCAGGGTTGGCCCTGATTAATTCGGAGAGAATACAGCTGAAGTTCAGAGATATTGCTTGGCTTTCTTTCCACGGGAAGCTTTACGTAAAGGGGAACATGATGTGGAGAAATGCCAGTGATCGTGGTTGTCCACGGGAGGAATGTCTAGGGGAGGTGGAGACAATGGACCATTTCTTGATCAGGTGCCCCTTTAACGTAGAAATTTACAAAAGAGTTTCAAGAGCTTTACGTATCCCGTGCCTTTCGGGGCTTAGTTACCCTGAGTGGGCTTATGGAGCATTCAAAAGATATGGTAGATTTAATTTGACCACCATTTTTTTAGTCAGTTTAGCAGTTAGATATCACACTTGGATGGCACGGTGTCAGGTGTCCATAAGAAATAAAGTCCTTCCCTGTGAAGTGGTGGTGGATTTAATGCTGCACGAGGTGGAAAGGATGATGGTTCTGGATAAGGAGAGGATGGATGCTGTCAGGTGGTCTCGTTGGTGGGGCCACCTGAAACCCCCTTGAGTGGGTGGTAAGTCCTCTCTAAATCTAGCTTTAGGGTCTTTTCTTCATTTCACATCCCATAGATTTTGAGTACTTTCATGTTTTATGGAATAGGTTTGCATACATTTAACTAGCTTTGCTCAGTTTTTCTTAAACATAAGTGTGTAGATTTGGGTGGAGTGTAGGTGAGGGTGGTGGTTGGTTTGGAGTATTATTTCTGAATATTTATATATATAGTGTATATTATTTATTCAAGGAATGTAAATTTGAGTTCTGTTTGTTAATCATCATTATTATTATTATTATTTTTATATATATAATGTATTTATATATTTATTTGTTCTGTATATATTGTAAATTTTGATGCAAGTTTTAAATAAATGAAACATTTCCTGATATACTCTGTGCTGCTGGGGACACTGCTCCTCCCACTGTATAACTCTGTCTGTGACTCCCTGCTGCCTCCATTCCCCTCCTCACATCATGTCACTGCCCCTGTCACATGCAGCCCTGTCCTCACTGACACATCACTCATCTCCTGATATACTCTGTGCTGCTGGGGACCCTGCTCCTCCCACTATATAACTCTCAGTCTGTGACTTCCTGCTGCCTCCATTCCCCTCCTCACATCATGTCACTGCCCCTGTCACATGCAGCCCTGTCCTCACTGACACATCACTCATCTCCTGATATACTCTGTGCTGCTGGGGACCCGGATCCTCCCACTGTATAACTCAAAGTCTGTGGCTTCCTGCTGCCTTCATTCCCCTCCTCACATCATGTCACTGCCCCTGTCACATGCAGCCCTGTCCTCACTAACACATCACTCATCTCCTGATATACTCTGTGCTGCTGGGGACCCTGCTCCACCCACTATATAACTCTCAGTCTGTGGCTTCCTGCTGCCTCCATTCCCCTCCTCACATCATGTCACTACCCCAGTCACAAGCAGCCCTGTCCTCACTGACACATCACTCATCTCCTGATATACTCTGTGCTGCTAGTAGACCCTGCTCCTCCCACTATTTAACTCTCAGTCTGTGGCTTCCTGCTGCCTCCATTCCCCTCCTCACATCCTGTCACATGCAGCCCTGTCCTCACTGACACATCACTCATCTCCTGATATACTCTGTGCTGCTGGGGACCCTGCTCCTCCCACTATATATCTCTGTCTGCGGCTTCCTGCTGCCTCCATTCCCCTCCTCGCATCATGTCACTGCCCCTGTCACATGCAGCCCTGTCCTCACTGACACATCACTTATCTCCTGATATGCTCTGTGCTGCTGGGGTAACCTGCTCCTCCCACTATATAGCTCTCAGTCTGTGACTTCCTGCTGCCTCCATTCCCCTCCTCACATCATGTTACTGCCCCTGTCACATGCAGTCCTGTCCTCACTGATACACCACTCATCTCCTGATATACTCTGTGCTGCTGGGGACACTGCTCCTCCCACTATATAACTCTCAGTCTGTGGCTTCCTGCTGCCTCCATTCCCTCCTCACATCATGTCACTGCCCCTGTCACATGCAGCTCTGTCCTCACTGACACATCACTCATCTCCTGATATACTCTGTGCTGCTGGGGACACTGCTCCTTCCACTATATATCTCTCAGTCTGTGGCTTCCTGCTGCCTCCATTCCCTCCTCACATCATGTCACTGCCCCTGTCACACGCAGCCCTGTCCTCACTGACACATCACTAATCTCCTGATATACTCTGTGCTGCTGGGGACTCTCCTCCCACTATATAACTCTCGGTCTGTGGCTTCCTGCTGCCTCCATTCCCCTCCTCACATCATGTCACTGCCCCTGTCACATGCAGTCCTGTCCTCACCCTCTCCTGATATACTCTGTGCTGCTGGGGACACTCCTCCCACTACATAACTCTCAGTCTGTGGCTTCGTGCTGCCTCCATTCCCCTCCTCACATCATGTCACTGCCCCTGGCACATGCAGCCCTGTCCTCGCTGACACATCACTCATCTCCTGTTATACTCTGTGCTGCTGGGGACCCTGCTCCTCCCACTATATAACTCTCAGTCTGTGGCTTCCTGCTGCCTCCATTCCCCTCCTCACATCATGTCATTGCCCCTGTCACATGCAGCCCTGTCCTCACTGACACTTCACTCATCTCCTGATATACTCTGTGCTGCAGGGGACACTCCTCCCACTATATAACTCTCAGTCTGTGGCTTCCTGCTGCCTCCATTCCTCTCCTCACATCATGTCACTGCCCCTGTCACATGCAGCCCTGTCCTCACTGACACGTCACTCATCTACTGATATACTCTGTGCTGCTGTCCCACCCCTAGGGGTGCTCGGGGTGTCTGACCCCCACAGTATTTGCTCCCAGAGTGTAAGTCATATGTGTAGCAAGTTTGGTGTAAATTGCTGCAGGCATTCCAAAGTTATGCTGTCTGCTGAAATACTATGTGCTGCTGTACCTACCCTAGAGGTGTTAGGGGTGTCTAACCCCCACAAAGTTTGTTCCCAGAGTGTAAGGCATATGTGTTTTTTTAGTACATTGCTCCAGCAATTCCAGAGTTATGCTTTCTCCTGATATACTCTGTGCTGCTGTCTCCCCCACCCTCAGGGGTGCTAGGGATTTCTAATTGTTTTAGTTGCCTCCGCCATGTTTTTATTAGAGATGAGCGCCTGAAATTTTTCGGGTTTTGTGTTTTGGTTTTGGGTTCGGTTCCGCGGCCGTGTTTTGGGTTCGAACGCGTTTTGGCAAAACCTCACCGAATTTTTTTTGTCGGATTCGGGTGTGTTTTGGATTCGGGTGTTTTTTTCAAAAAACACTAAAAAACAGCTTAAATCATAGAATTTGGGGGTCATTTTGATCCCAAAGTATTATTAACCTCAAAAACCATAATTTACACTCATTTTCAGTCTATTCTGAATACCTCACACCTCACAATATTATTTTTAGTCCTAAAATTTGCACCGAGGTCGCTGTGTGAGTAAGATAAGCGACCCTAGTGGCCGACACAAACACCGGGCCCATCTAGGAGTGGCACTGCAGTGTCACGCAGGATGTCCCTTCCAAAAAACCCTCCCCAAACAGCACATGACGCAAAGAAAAAAAGAGGCGCAATGAGGTAGCTGTGTGAGTAAGATTAGCGACCCTAGTGGCCGACACAAACACCGGGCCCATCTAGGAGTGGCACTGCAGTGTCACGCAGGATGTCCCTTCCAAAAAACCCTCCCCAAACAGCACATGACGCAAAGAAAAAAAGAGGCGCAATGAGGTAGCTGTGTGAGTAAGATTAGCGACCCTAGTGGCCGACACAAACACCGGGCCCATCTAGGAGTGGCACTGCAGTGTCACGCAGGATGTCCCTTCCAAAAAAACCTCCCCAAACAGCACATGACGCAAAGAAAAAAAGAGGCGCAATGAGGTAGCTGTGTGAGTAAGATTAGCGACCCTAGTGGCCGACACAAACACCGGGCCCATCTAGGAGTGGCACTGCAGTGTCACGCAGGATGTCCCTTCCAAAAAACCCTCCCCAAACAGCACATGACGCAAAGAAAAAAAGAGGCGCAATGAGGTAGCTGACTGTGTGAGTAAGATTAGCGACCCTAGTGGCCGACACAAACACCGGGCCCATCTAGGAGTGGCACTGCAGTGTCACGCAGGATGTCCCTTCCAAAAAACCCTCCCCAATCAGCACATGATGCAAAGAAAAAGAAAAGAAAAAAGAGGTGCAAGATGGAATTGTCCTTGGGCCCTCCCACCCACCCTTATGTTGTATAAACAAAACAGGACATGCACACTTTAACCAACCCATCATTTCAGTGACAGGGTCTGCCACACGACTGTGACTGATATGATGGGTTGGTTTGGACCCCCCCCCAAAAAAGAAGCAATTAATCTCTCCTTGCACAAACTGGCTCTACAGAGGCAAGATGTCCACCTCATCTTCACCCTCCGATATATCACCGTGTACATCCCCCTCCTCACAGATTATCAATTCGTCCCCACTGGAATCCACCATCTCAGCTCCCTGTGTACTTTGTGGAGGCAATTGCTGCTGGTCAATGTCTCCGCGGAGGAATTGATTATAATTCATTTTAATGAACATCATCTTCTCCACATTTTCTGGATGTAACCTCGTACGCCGATTGCTGACAAGGTGAGCGGCGGCACTAAACACTCTTTCGGAGTACACACTTGTGGGAGGGCAACTTAGGTAGAATAAAGCCAGTTTGTGCAAGGGCCTCCAAATTGCCTCTTTTTCCTGCCAGTATAAGTACGGACTGTGTGACGTGCCTACTTGGATGCGGTCACTCATATAATCCTCCACCATTCTATCAATGTTGAGAGAATCATATGCAGTGACAGTAGACGACATGTCCGTAATCGTTGTCAGGTCCTTCAGTCCGGACCAGATGTCAGCATCAGCAGTCGCTCCAGACTGCCCTGCATCACCGCCAGCGGGTGGGCTCGGAATTCTGAGCCTTTTCCTCGCACCCCCAGTTGCGGGAGAATGTGAAGGAGGAGATGTTGACAGGTCGCGTTCCGCTTGACTTGACAATTTTGTCACCAGCAGGTCTTTCAACCCCAGCAGACCTGTGTCTGCCGGAAAGAGAGATCCAAGGTAGGCTTTAAATCTAGGATCGAGCACGGTGGCCAAAATGTAGTGCTCTGATTTCAACAGATTGACCACCCGTGAATCCTTGTTAAGCGAATTAAGGGCTGCATCCACAAGTCCCACATGCCTAGCGGAATCGCTCCCATTTAGCTCCTTCTTCAATGCCTCCAGCTTCTTCTGCAAAAGCCTGATGAGGGGAATGACCTGACTCAGGCTGGCAGTGTCTGAACTGACTTCACGTGTGGCAAGTTCAAAGGGCATCAGAACCTTGCACAACGTTGAAATCATTCTCCACTGCACTTGAGACAGGTGCATTCCACCTACTATATCGTGCTCAATTGTATAGGCTTGAATGGCCTTTTGCTGCTCCTCCAACCTCTGAAGCATATAGAGGGTTGAATTCCACCTCGTTACCACTTCTTGCTTCAGATGATGGCAGGGCAGGTTCAGTAGTTTTTGGTGGTGCTCCAGTCTTCTGTACGTGGTGCCTGTACGCCGAAAGTGTCCCGCAATTTTTCTGGCCACCGACAGCATCTCTTGCACGCCCCTGTCGTTTTTTAAAAAATTCTGCACCACCAAATTCAAGGTATGTGCAAAACATGGGACGTGCTGGAATTTGCCCATATTTAATGCACACACAATATTGCTGGCGTTGTCCGATGCCACAAATCCACAGGAGAGTCCAATTGGGGTAAGCCATTCCGCGATGATCTTCCTCAGTTGCCGTAAGAGGTTTTCAGCTGTGTGCGTATTCTGGAAAGCGGTGATACAAAGCGTAGCCTGCCTAGGAAAGAGTTGGCGTTTGCGAGATGCTGCTACTGGTGCCGCCGCTGCTGTTCTTGCGGCGGGAGTCCATACATCTACCCAGTGGGCTGTCACAGTCATATAGTCCTGACCCTGCCCTGCTCCACTTGTCCACATGTCCGTGGTTAAGTGGACATTGGGTACAACTGCATTTTTTAGGACACTGGTGAGTCTTTTTCTGACGTCCGTGTACATTCTCGGTATCGCCTGCCTACAGAAGTGGAACCTAGATGGTATTTGGTAACGGGGGCACACTGCCTCAATAAATTGTCTAGTTCCCTGTGAACTAACGGCGGATACCGGACGCACGTCTAACACCAACATAGTTGTCAAGGACTCAGTTATCCGCTTTGCAGTAGGATGACTGCTGTGATATTTCATCTTCCTCGCAAAGGACTGTTGAACAGTCAATTGCTTACTGGAAGTAGTACAAGTGGGCTTACGACTTCCCCTCTGGGATGACCATCGACTCCCAGCGGCAACAACAGCAGCGCCAGCAGCAGTAGGCGTTACACGCAAGGATGCATCGGAGGAATCCCAGGCAGGAGAGGACTCGTCAGAATTGCCAGTGACATGGCCTGCAGGACTATTGGCATTCCTGGGGAAGGAGGAAATTGACACTGAGGGAGTTGGTGGGGTGGTTTGCGTGAGCTTGGTTACAAGAGGAAGGGATTTACTGGTCAGTGGACTGCTTCCGCTGTCACCCAAAGTTTTTGAACTTGTCACTGACTTATTATGAATGCGCTGCAGGTGACGTATAAGGGAGGATGTTCCGAGGTGGTTAACGTCCTTACCCCTACTTATTACAGCTTGACAAAGGGAACACACGGCTTGACACCTGTTGTCCGCATTTCTGGTGAAATACCTCCACACCGAAGAGCTGATTTTTTTGGTATTTTCACCTGGCATGTCAACGGCCATATTCCTCCCACGGACAACAGGTGTCTCCCCGGGTGCCTGACTTAAACAAACCACCTCACCATCAGAATCCTCCTGGTCAATTTCCTCCCCAGCGCCAGCAACACCCATATCCTCCTCATCCTGGTGTACTTCAACACTGACATCTTCAATCTGACTATCAGGAACTGGACTGCGGGTGCTCCTTCCAGCACTTGCAGGGGGCGTGCAAATGGTGGAAGGCGCATGCTCTTCACGTCCAGTGTTGGGAAGGTCAGGCATCGCAACCGACACAATTGGACTCTCCTTGTGGATTTGGGATTTCAAAGAACGCACAGTTCTTTGCGGTGCTTTTGCCAGCTTGAGTCTTTTCAGTTTTCTAGCGAGAGGCTGAGTGCTTCCATCCTCATGTGAAGCTGAACCACTAGCCATGAACATAGGCCAGGGCCTCAGCCGTTCCTTGCCACTCCGTGTGGTAAATGGCATATTGGCAAGTTTACGCTTCTCCTCCGACAATTTTATTTTAGGTTTTGGAGTCCTTTTTTTACTGATATTTGGTGTTTTGGTTTTGACATGCTCTGTACTATGCCATTGGGCATCGGCCTTGGCAGACGACGTTGCTGGCATTTCATCGTCTCGGCCATGACTAGTGGCAGCAGCTTCAGCACGAGGTGGAAGTGGATCTTGATCTTTCCCTAATTTTGGAACCTCAACATTTTTGTTCTCCATATTTTAATAGGCACAACTAAAAGGCACCTCAGGTAAACAATGGAGATGGATGGATTGGATACTAGTATACAATTATGGACGGGCTGCCGAGTGCCGACACAGAGGTAGCCACAGCCGTGAACTACCGCACTGTACTGTGTCTGCTGCTAATATATAGACTGGTTGATAAAGAGATAGTATACTCGTAACTAGTATGTATGTATAAAGAAAGAAAAAAAAACCACGGTTAGGTGGTATATACAATTATGGACGGGCTGCCGAGTGCCGACACAGAGGTAGCCACAGCCGTGAACTACCGCACTGTACTGTGTCTGCTGCTAATATATAGACTGGTTGATAAAGAGATAGTATACTCGTAACTAGTATGTATGTATAAAGAAAGAAAAAAAAACCACGGTTAGGTGGTATATACAATTATGGACGGGCTGCCGAGTGCCGACACAGAGGTAGCCACAGCCGTGAACTACCGCACTGTACTGTGTCTGCTGCTAATATATAGACTGGTTGATAAAGAGATAGTATACTCGTAACTAGTATGTATGTATAAAGAAAGAAAAAAAAACCACGGTTAGGTGGTATATACAATTATGGACGGGCTGCCGAGTGCCGACACAGAGGTAGCCACAGCCGTGAACTACCGCACTGTACTGTGTCTGCTGCTAATATATAGACTGGTTGATAAAGAGATAGTATACTCGTAACTAGTATGTATGTATAAAGAAAGAAAAAAAAACCACGGTTAGGTGGTATATACAATTATGGACGGGCTGCCGAGTGCCGACACAGAGGTAGCCACAGCCGTGAACTACCGCACTGTACTGTGTCTGCTGCTAATATATAGACTGGTTGATAAAGAGATAGTATACTCGTAACTAGTATGTATGTATAAAGAAAGAAAAAAAAACCACGGTTAGGTGGTATATACAATTATGGACGGGCTGCCGAGTGCCGACACAGAGGTAGCCACAGCCGTGAACTACCGCACTGTACTGTGTCTGCTGCTAATATATAGACTGGTTGATAAAGAGATAGTATACTCGTAACTAGTATGTATGTATAAAGAAAGAAAAAAAAACCACGGTTAGGTGGTATATACAATTATGGACGGGCTGCCGAGTGCCGACACAGAGGTAGCCACAGCCGTGAACTACCGCACTGTACTGTGTCTGCTGCTAATATATAGACTGGTTGATAAAGAGATAGTATACTCGTAACTAGTATGTATGTATAAAGAAAGAAAAAAAAACCACGGTTAGGTGGTATATACAATTATGGACGGGCTGCCGAGTGCCGACACAGAGGTAGCCACAGCCGTGAACTACCGCACTGTACTGTGTCTGCTGCTAATATATAGACTGGTTGATAAAGAGATAGTATACTACTAATATTATATATACTGGTGGTCAGGTCACTGGTCACTAGTCACACTGGCAGTGGCACTCCTGCAGCAAAAGTGTGCACTGTTTTAATATAATATTATGTACTCCTGGCTCCTGCTATAACCTATAACTGGCACTGCAGTAGTGCTCCCCAGTCTCCCCCACAATTATAAGCTGTGTGAGCTGAGCAGTCAGACAGATATATAATATATATAGATGATGCAGCACACTGGCCTGAGCCTGAGCAGTGCACACAGATATGGTATGTGACTGACTGAGTCACTGTGTGTATCGCTTTTTTCAGGCAGAGAACGGATATATTAAATAAACTGCACTGTGTGTCTGGTGGTCACTCACTATATAATATATTATGTACTCCTGGCTCCTGCTATAACCTATAACTGGCACTGCAGTAGTGCTCCCCAGTCTCCCCCACAATTATAAGCTGTGTGAGCTGAGCAGTCAGACAGATAATCATATATATATAATATTATATATAGATAATAGATGATGCAGCACACTGGCCTGAGCCTGAGCAGTGCACACAGATATGGTATGTGACTGAGTCACTGTGTGCTGTGTATCGCTTTTTTCAGGCAGAGAACGGATTATAAATAAAACTGGTGGTCACTATCAGCAAAACTCTGCACTGTACTGAGTACTCCTAATGCTCCCCAAAATTAGTAAATCAAGAGTCTCTCTAATCTATTCTAAACGGAGAGGACGCCAGCCACGTCCTCTCCCTATCAATCTCAATGCACGTGTGAAAATGGCGGCGACGCGCGGCTCCTTATATAGAATCCGAGTCTCGCAATAGAATCCGAGCCTCGCGAGAATCCGACAGCGTCATGATGACGTTCGGGCGCGCTCGGGTTAACCGAGCAAGGCGGGAAGATCCGAGTCGCTCGGACCCGTGAAAAAAAACATGAAGTTCGTGCGGGTTCGGATTCAGAGAAACCGAACCCGCTCATCTCTAGTTTTTATCTGCTTGTATGTGAAATTTCATAATCTTCGCTTGTAAACTGTGGATTTGTATAGAAAGACAAGGACAGGTTTTCACTTTTATATAGTAGATGTTTTTCAAGTAGTATACAGTATGAATTTACATACAGATATGTCCGCATACATTGTGGCTAAAGTGGCGCCAAACAGGTCCTCTCGGCACGCCAGGTCACAGGAGACTCAGGTGCTCTGGTTCTTTCTTACTCAAAATGTGCATCTTATTCATACAAATAACACAACTGGGAGCGGCAGAACCTCTCTGCCGGCTTGCAGGGATCAATTTGACGTTTGTGCATTTGTGTACGTCTGAGTCTGAATCAGTGTACAAAGGGGGTCATTCCGATCCAATCGCTCGCTACAGTTCGCAGCGCAGTGATCGGGTCGGAACTGCGCATGCACCGGCGCCGCAGTTCGCCGGGTGCACGTCGGACGGCCGAAGGCAGTCGTGCCCTAGTGATCGCCTCTGCCTGATTGACAGGGGGCGCGGTCCGGCCAACGCAGACGTGGCCGAACCAAGCGCGGGGCGGGCCGCAGAAGCTGCGTGACGTCACATGCAGCCACTGCGACCAGGGGCAGCGACGAGCAACTCCCAGCCAGACGTAGGAGCTACGCTGGCCGGGAGTTGCTCAACAAATACAAAAGCATCGCCGCTGTGCGATGCTTTTGTACTTGTGTGGGCAGGGGGTGGGTGGACAGACATGCGGGGTGGGCTAGCCCTGTGCTGGGCATCCCCCCGCATGTATGGGAACATGATCGTAGCTGTGCTAAATTTAGCACAGCTACGATCAACTCGGAATGACCCCCAAAGTGCTACAATGCAGTGTCCACGGATTTTACTTGCACCAAGTTCCATTGTGCTTCATCTGCGACTTTGGGGGTCATTCAGACCTGATCTCTCGCTAGCGTTTTTTGCAGAGCTGCGATCAGGTCAGAACTGCGCATGCGTATGCACCGCAATGTGCAGGTGCATCGCACGGGTACAAAGTGGATAGTTGCTGTGCGATGGGTTTTACGAAGAATCCATACGCACAGCCGATCGCAAGGAGATTGACAGGAAGAAGGCGTTTGTGTGTGTCAACTGACCGTTTTCTGGGAGTGGTTGGAAAAACGCAGGTGTGTCCAAGCGTTTGCAGGGCGGGTGTCTGATGTCAATTACGGCCCCGGACAGGCTGACGTGATCGCAGCGGCTGAGTAAGTCCTGGGCAACTCAGAAACTGCACACGTTTTTTTGTACCGCTCGGATGCACATGCAATCGCACATTTGCCAGCTAAAATACACTCCCCTTTGGGCGGCGACTATGCGAACGCAGGACTGCAAAATACAGCTAGCAAGCGATCAGGTCTGAATGACCCCCTTTGTACTTGTGTAAAACCTTGCAATAGAACCAACAAATTCCTATGCGCTATTAGGTGGGATACAAAGTCCCAAATATGTAGTATTATAATAGCTAGGAATAATTTTAAAGCTATTGGGGGTCATTCCGAGTTGTTCGCTCGCAAGCTGCTTTTAGCAGCTTTGCACACGCTAAGCCGCCGCCTACTGGGAGTGAATCTTAGCTTATCAAAATTGCAAACGAAAGATTCGCAATATTGCGAATAGACACTTCTTAGCAGTTTCTGAGTAGCTCCAGACTTACTCGGCATCTGCGATCAGTTCAGTGCTTGTCGTTCCTGGTTTGACGTCACAAACACACCCAGCGTTCGCCCAGACACTCCTCCGTTTCTCCAGCCACTCCCGCGTTTTTCCCAGAAACGGTAGCGTTTTTTCACACACACCCATAAAACGGCCAGTTTCCGCCCAGAAACACCCACTTCCTGTCAATCACATTACGATCACCAGAACGAAGAAAAAACCTCGTAATGCCGTGAGTAAAAAACCTAACTGCATAGCAAATTTACTTGGCGCAGTCGCACTGCAGACATTGCGCATGCGCATTAGCGACTAATCGCTCCGTTGCGAGAAAAAAATAACGAGCGAACAACTCGGAATGACCACCATTACTCATAACCCGCTAGTAACTAAATGTTGAATTTGTGACACAATTCATCCACAATATTCTAGCCAATCTTCATCCAATGCAACAGCGCTAATAATATAACAATAAGAAATGTATGTGTAGACCACAGGTATGGCAGGTAAGCCGAGACACAATAAATAGAATTATTTTAATTCATAAAATAAATATAACTTCTATAAAAAACATCAATATTATAATAAAACTTTGTATTGAGCTTAATGCATTGATTGCATATAAATATATACTGTGTGAGGGTAGCAATACCAAGTGGAATCAGCCTAGTGGAACTAGAAGTCTCAGGATAGATAAGTGATGCACTGGATCTATGTGCAAATGGGGGGTTTTATCCCACGTTCTCCCAAGCGACCAGCTGTATAGGGGCTAATCGGAAGGCGGATGTTTTATCTCTGGAATGACGTGAGTGGTGTTTTCGCTGTATCTGCGACATGAATAAAGTGCACAATTTAAAGTAAAACACAGTACATGACACCTCTCGGAGTGGCTCAGGCGTACCGGGATTCTCACGCCGTATGGCGTATCGACGTTAGGTTCTGAGGACACATCTGTAACTAAATTGCACATTGGGTTACCTTTAGCCAGGACCCACCTGATTTGATTATTACTTCTGTCCTCCTTGGAACAATAATAACCACAAAACCTCAATATTTACAAATTATCGGCTGCCGCGGTCTTATCGCCAAATCCTTTAAATTCCATTTGTGAAAGGAAATTCGAGGATTATAGCTTAAGTAACCGCATGAAATTATAAGATCAGTTTCATAACCAGGTCCAAATCCTAAACTTCATCTGAAACTCGCTAACCCTAGAAACTATTTCAAGCTTGTTGTAATCAGAGAAGATGTACTGCGGCCGGGGGCTGGCCACGCCGGCCGCTAAGTCCTTGAGCCACCCTTCCTGCAGCATCTGAAAAATTAATTTCTTCTCAGAAATATTCTCATGTTTCTGCTAAAGAGAGAAAAGCCTCCTGATGCGAGTGACGGGATTAGCAAGTCACCGCTTAGGGCAGGGGAAGACTTTTCATTTCTCATCAAGGAAATCAATTTTTTAAGTCCAAGTCTCTTAAAATAATATATTCTTGTGGCACGTGGTCTGCGTGTTGTCGTTTTATTCCTTTCTTTTATCTGCGACGGAAAAGAAAAGGAGGTAAAGAGGATCAGAGGTGGCGATGGAATATTATAATCTTGCACACTCACACATGAGTATGTCACTCAGTAATTCCAGATAAATGGGGGATTTACATATTTAAGATTAAAGGGGGAGGGGGGTTGTACCGGGGCATAAACACTGCAATAAAATAATGTAGGAGGAATTTATGCTGTAGGGTTAGTGTCCGGCATTGTATATTATAACTACAACTATATATATAGTAAGGAAAACACACATTATAATGTTATACTAGGAATTATGAACAAATCTATCTATCTGTCTATCTATCTCACATCTATCTGTCTATCTCATATCTATATCTCATATCTATCATCTATCTATCTATCTATCTATCTATCTCATATCTATCTAACTATCTCATATCTATCTATCTATCTATCTATCTCATATCTATCTATCTATCTATCTATCTATCTATCTATCTATCTTATATCTATCTATCTCATATCTATCTATCTATCTCATATCTATCTATCTATCTATCTATGTATCTCATATCCATTTATCTATCTATCTCATATCTATCTATCTAATATCTATCTATCTCATATCTATCTATCTATTATCTATCTATCTCATATCTATCTATCTATCTATCTATTAACTATCTCCTATCTGTCTGTCTATCTATATATATAATATCTATTGATCTATCTATCTATCTAGCTATCTCATATTTATCTATCTATCTATCTATCTCATATCTATCTAACTATCTCATATCTATCTATCTATCTATCTTATATCTATCTATCTCATAACTATCTATCTATCTATCTATCTATCTATCTAATATCTATCTATCTATCTATCTATCTATCTATCTATCTATCTATTTCATATCTATCTATCTATGTATCTCATATCCATCTATCTATCTATCTCATATCTATCTATCTCATATCTATCTATCTCATATCTATCTATTATCTATCTATCTATCTATCTATCTATCTATCTATCTATCTATCTATTTATTAACTATCTCCTATCTGTCTGTCTATCTATATATATATATATAATATCTATTGATCTATCTATCTATCTATCTATCTAGCTATCTCATATCTATCTATCTATCTATCTATCTATCTATCTATCTATCTATCTATCTATCTGTGAGAAAATGGGGTCTGTGACAATTAAGATAGCTATGAATCATTTCCTGTGTCAAATATGTACTTTTTCTACCCATATCCATATTCATCCAATTTTTTTGTTCATTCTCCATAACATGTCCATTGCTGCTCACCCAATACTGTGTTTAAATCAACCTAAATATTGTTAATATATGCAATTGTGTAATGTCGTCTGTTACCCTTTAGATAATGTATTTATGTTAGACCTAGTTTCCTATTGTTTTCATACACCACAGTGGACACTCAAAGATTGAGTCATAGAAGGTACCATTGTCCATGTTTGTATACTCCCTATTGTCCAAAAGTGAGCTGACCAGACAGGGTGGCTCTCTGGCTGATGTAATCACCTTGATTAGAATATGTATTGTATTCCAATGCTGTAAGATCCTAAGACACAGAGGTCACACACACCCCAGCAATATGAAGCTTCTGGAGGTATAAGTAGAGCTGCCCAGAGGTCTGAAGAGAGATTCTTTGATCCCAGGGTAAGAAGTGATGTTCTGTCAGGAGATTGTGGTGGGAATTGTCATGTGGAATTGGATTACAGAAGTGTGCTGAACTGTGTTATAACCTATTCTGTCAATAAACCACGGTTGCTTTTTCATCTACTACCAAGCTTGAGTGATTTTGAACCCGGTATCCTCACACTATCTCATATCTATCTATCTATCTTCTATCTATCTATCTATCTATCTATCTATCTATCTATCTATCTATCTATCTATCTATCTATCTATCTCATATCTATCTATCTATCTATCTATCTGTCATCTCTATGACTCATATCTATCTACAGTATCTACCTATCTATCTCATATCTATCTGTCTATCTCATATCTATCTATCTATCTATCTATCTATCTATCTATCTCATATCTATCTGTCTATATCTCATATCTATCTATCTATCTATCTATCTAATATTTATCTATCTATCATCTCTATGTCTCATATCTACCTACAGTATCTATCTATCTATCTATCTATCTATCTATCTGTCTATCTATCTATCTATCTGTCTCATATCTATCTATCTATCTATTATCTATCTATCATCTCTATGTCTCTTCTATCTATCTATCTATCTATCTATCTATCTATCTCAAATCTATCTCTCTAACTCAAATGTATCTATTTCATATCTATCTATTTATCTCTCTCTCAAATCTCTATCTATCTATCAATCATCTCTATGTCTCTTCTATCTATCTATCTATCTATCTCATATCTATCTCCTATCTATCTCATATCTACAGTATCTATCTATCTATCTATCTATCTATCTATCTATCTATCTATCTATCTCAAATCTATCTCTCTCTCAAATGTATCTATTTCATATCTATATATTTATCTCTCAAATCTACCTATGTATCATCTCTATGTCTCTTCTATCTATCTATCTATCTATCTATCTATCTATCTATCTATCTATCTATCTATCTATCTATCTATCTATCATCTCTATGTCTCTTCTATCTATCTATCTATCTATCTATCTCATATCTATCGAACTATCTATCTCATATCTACATTATCTATCTCAAATCTATCTCTCTCAATTTTATCTATCTATTTCATATCTATCTATTTATCTCTCTCAAATCTATCTATCTATCTATCTATCTATCTATCTATCTATCTATCTATCTGGGATGTGCACCTGAAATTTTTCGGGTTTTGTGTTTTGGTTTTGGGTTCGGTTCCGTGTCCGTGTTTTTGGTTCGAACGCGTTTTGGCAAAACCTCACCGATTTTTTTTTTTGTCGGATTCGGGTGTGTTTTGGATTCAGGTGTTTTTTTCAAAAAACCCTAAAAAACAGCTTAAATCATAGAATTTGGGGGTCATTTTGATCCCATAGTATTATTAACCTCAATAACCATAATTTCCACTCATTTTCAGTCTATTCTGAACACCTCACACCTCACAATATTATTTTTAGTCCTAAAATTTGCACCGAGGTCGCTGGATGGCTAAGCTAAGCGACACAAGTGGCCGACACAAACACCTGGCCCATCTAGGAGTGGCACTGCAGTGTCACGCAGGATGGCCCTTCCAAAAAACACTCCCCAAACAGCACATGACGCAAAGAAAAAAAGAGGCGCAATGAGGTAGCTGTGTGACTAAGCTCAGCGACCCAAGTGGCCGACACAAACACCTGGCCCATCTAGGAGTGGCACTGCAGTGTCACGCAGGATGGCCCTTCCAAAAAACACTCCCCAAACAGCACATGACGCAAAGAAAAAAAGAGGCGCAATGAGGTAGCTGTGTGAGTAAGCTAAGCGACCCTAGTGGCCGACACAAACACCTGGCCCATCAAGGAGTGTCACTGCAGTGTCACGCAGGATGGCCCTTCAAAAAAATACTCCCCAAACAGCACATGACGCATAGAAAAAAAGAGGCGCAATGAGGTAGCTGTGTGACTAAGCTAAGCGACCCTAGTGGCCGACACAAACACCTGGCCCATCTAGGAGTGGCACTGCAGTGTCACGCAGGATGGCCCTTCCAAAAAACACTCCCCAAACAGCACATGACGCAAAGAAAAAAAGAGGCGCAATGAGGTAGCTGTGTGACTAAGCTCAGCGACCCAAGTGGCCGACACAAACACCTGGCCCATCTAGGAGTGGCACTGCAGTGTCACGCAGGATGGCCCTTCCAAAAAACACTCCCCAAACAGCACATGACGCAAAGAAAAAAAGAGGCGCAATGAGGTAGCTGTGTGAGTAAGCTAAGCGACCCTAGTGGCCGACACAAACACCTGGCCCATCTAGGAGTGTCACTGCAGTGTCACGCAGGATGGCCCTTCAAAAAAATACTCCCCAAACAGCACATGACGCATAGAAAAAAGAGGCGCAATGAGGTAGCTGTGTGACTAAGCTAAGCGACCCTAGTGGCCGACACAAACACCTGGCCCATCTAGGAGTGGCACTGCAGTGTCACGCAGGATGGCCCTTCAAAAAAATACTCCCCAAACAGCACATGACGCAAAGAAAAAAAGAGGCGCAATGAGGTAGCTGTGTGACTAAGCTAAGCGACCCTAGTGGCCGACACAAACACCTGGCCCATCTAGGAGTGGCACTGCAGTGTCACGCAGGATGGCCCTTCCAAAAACTACTCCCCAAACAGCACATGACGCAAAGAAAAAAAAAAAGAGGCGCAATGAGGTAGCTGTGTGAGTAAGCTAAGCGACCCTTGTGGCCGATACAAACACCTGGCCCATCTAGGAGTGGCACTGCAGTGTCACGCAGGATGGCCCTTCCAAAAAATACTCCCCAAACAGCACATGACGCAAAGAAGAAAAAAAGAAAAAAGAGGTGCAAGATGGAATTGTCCTTGGGCCCTCCCACCCACCCTTATGTTGTATAAACAGGACATGCACACTTTAACCAACCCATCATTTCAGCGACAGGGTCTGCCACACGACTGTGACTGAAATGACTGGTTGGTTTGGGCCCCCACCAAAAAAGAAGCAATCAATCTCTCCTTGCACAAACTGGCTCTACAGAGGCAAGATGTCCACCTCATCATCATCGTCCGATTCATCACCCCTTTCACTGTGTACATCCCCCTCCTCACAGATTATTAATTCGTCCCCACTGGAATCCACCATCTCAGATCCCCGTATACTTTCTGGAGGCAATTGCTGCTGGTGAATGTCTCCAAGGAGTAATTGATTATAATTCATTTTGATGAACATCATCTTCTCCACATTTTCTGGAAGTAGCCTCGTACGCCGATTGCTGACAAGGTGAGCGGCGGCACTAAACACTCTTTCGGAGTACACACTGGAGGGAGGGCAACTTAGGTAAAATAAAGCCAGTTTGTGCAAGGGCCTCCAAATTGCCTCTTTTCCCTGGTGAGAGAATCATATGCAGTGACAGTAGACGACATGTCAGTAATCGTTGGCAGGTCCTTCAGTCCGGACCAGATGTCAGCATCAGCAGTCGCTCCAGACTGCCCTGCATCACCGCAAGCGGGTGGGCTCGGAATTCGTAGCCTTTTCCTCGCACCCCCAGTTGCGGGAGAATGTGAAGGAGGAGATGTTGACAGGTCGCGTTCCGCTTGACTTGACAATTTTCTCACCAGCAGTTCTTTGAACCCCTGCAGACTTGTGTCTGCCGGAAAGAGAGATCCAACGTAGGTTTTAAATCTAGGATCGAGCACGGTGGCCAAAATGTAGTGCTCTGATTTCAACAGATTGACCACACGTGAATCCTGGTTAAGCGAATGAAGGGCTCCATCCACAAGTCCCACATGCCTAGCGGAATCGCTCTGTTTTAGCTCCTCCTTCAATGCCTCCAGCTTCTTCTGCAAAAGCCTGATGAGGGGAATGACCTGACTCAGGCTGGCAGTGTCTGAACTGACTTCACGTGTGGCAAGTTCAAAGGGCAGCAGAACCTTGCACAACGTTGAAATCATTCTCCACTGCGCTTGAGACAGGTGCATTCCACCTCCTTTGCCTATATCGTGGGCAGATGTATAGGCTTGAATGGCCTTTTGCTGCTCCTCCATCCTCTGAAGCATATAGAGGGTTGAATTCCACCTCGTTACCACCTCTTGCTTCAGATGATGGCAGGGCAGGTTCAGGAATGTTTGGTGGTGCTCCAGTCTTCTGTACGCGGTGCCTGAATGCCGAAAGTGGCCCGCAATTCTTCGGGCCACCGACAGCATCTCTTGCACGCCCCTATCGTTTTTTAAATAATTCTGCACCACCAAATTCAAGGTATGTGCAAAACATGGGACGTGCTGGAATTTGCCCAGATGTAATGTGCGCACAATATTGCTGGCGTTGTCCGATGTCACAAATCCCCAGGAGAGTCCAATTGGGGTAAGCCATTCTGCGATGATCTTCCTCAGTTGCCGTAAGAGGTTTTCAGCTGTGTGCGTATTCTGGAAAGCGGTGATACAAAGCGTAGCCTGCCTAGGAACGAGTTGGCGTTTGCGAGATCCTGCTACTGGTGCCGCCGCTGCTGTTCTTGCAGCGGGAGGCAATACATCTACCCAGTGGGCTGTCACAGTCATGTAGTCCTGAGTCTGCCCTGCTCCACTTGTCCACATGTCCGTGGTTAAGTGGACATTGGGTACAACTGCATTTTTTAGGACACTGGTGAGTCTTTTTCTGACGTCCGTGTACATTCTCTGTATTGCCTGCCTAGAGAAGTGGAAACTAGATGGTATTTGGTAACGGGGGCACACTGCCTCAATAAATTGTCTAGTTCCCTGTGAACTAACGGCGGATACCGGACGCACGTCTAACACCAACATAGTTGTCAAGGCCTGTTATCCGCTTTGCAGCAGGATGACTGCTGTGATATTTCATCTTCCTCGCAAAGGACTGTTGGACAGTCAATTGCTTACTGGAAGTAGTACAAGTGGTCTTCCGACTTCCCCTCTGGGATGACGATCGACTCCCAGCAGCAACAACAGCAACGCCAACAGCAGTAGGCATTACACTCAAGGATGCATCGGAGGAATCCCAGACAGGAGAGGACTCGTCAGACTTGCCAGTGACATGGCCTGCAGGACTATTGGCTTTCCTGGGTAAGGAGGAAATTGACACTGAGGGAGTTGGTGGTGTGGTTTGCGCGAGCTTGGTTTCAAGAGGAAGGGATTTACTGGTCAGTGGACTGCTTCCGCTGTCGCCTAAAGTTTTTGAACTTGTCACTGACTTATTATGAATGCGCTGCAGGTGACGTATAAGGGAGGATGTTCCGAGGTGGTTAACGTCCTTACCCCTACTTATTACAGCTTGACAAAGGCAACACACGGCTTGACACCTGTTGTCCGCATTTCTGTTGAAATACTTCCACACTGAAGAGCTGATTTTTTGGGTATTTTCACCAGGCATGTCAATGGCCATATTCCTCCCACGGACAACAGGTGTCTCCCCGGGTGCCTGACTTAAACAAACCACCTCACCATCAGAATCCTCCTTGTCAATTTCCTCCCCAGCGCCAGCAACACCCATATCCTCATCCTGGTGTACTTCAACACTGACATCTTCAATTTCACTATTAGGAACTGGACTGCGGGTGCTCCTTTCAACACTTGCAGGGGGCGTGCAAATGGTGGAAGGCGCAAGCTCTTCCCGTCCAGTGTTGGGAAGGTCAGGCATCGCAACCGACACAATTGGACTCTCCTTTGGGATTTGGGATTTCGAAGAACGCACAGTTCTTTGCTGTGCTTTTGCCGCAAGTCTTTTCTTTTTTCTAGCGAGAGGATAAGTGCTTCCATCCTCATGTGAAGCTGAACCACTAGCCATGAACATAGGCCAGGGCCTCAGCCGTTCCTTGCCACTCCGTGTCGTAAATGACATATTGGCAAGTTTACGCTTCTCCTCAGACGCTTTTAATTTGGATTTTTGGGTCATTTTTTTACTGATCTTTTGTGTTTTGGATTTTACATGCTCTGTACTATGACATTGGGCATCGGCCTTGGCAGACGACGTTGATGGCATTTCATCGTCTCGGCCATGACTAGTGGCAGCAGCTTCAGCACGAGGTGGAAGTGGATCTTGATCTTTCCCTATTTTTTTAACCTCCACATTTTTGTTCTCCATATTTTGCGCACAAGTAAAAGCCACCACAGGTATACAATGTAGATGGATGGATAGTATTACTTATACTTATGGACGACGAGTCGACACAGAGGTAGGTACAGCCGTGGCCTACCGTACTGCTGCTTAGTGCTTATATATAAATATAATATACTGTATAACGGACCTGGTGGACAGTGTCAGCAGACTGCTAAACTAGTATAAAGAAAGAAAAAAAAACACCACAGGTATACAATGTAGATGGATGGATAGTATTACTTATACTTATGGACGACGAGTGACGAGTCGACACAGAGGTAGGTACAGCCGTGGCCTACCGTACTGCTGCTTAGTGCTTATATATAAATATAATATACTGTATAACGGACCTGGTGGACAGTGTCAGCAGACTGCTAAACTAGTATGAAGAAAGAAAAAAAAACACCACAGGTATAATGTAGATGGATGGATAGTATTACTTATACTTATGGACGACGAGTGACGAGTCGACACAGAGGTAGGTACAACCGTGGCCTACCGTACTGCTGCTTAGTGCTTATATATAAATATAATATACTGTATAACGGACCTGGTGGACAGTGTCAGCAGACTGCTAAACTAGTATGAAGAAAGAAAAAAAAACACCACAGGTATACAATGTAGATGGATGGATAGTATTACTTATACTTATGGACGACGAGTGACGAGTCGACACAGAGGTAGGTACAGCCGTGGCCTACCGTACTGCTGCTTAGTGCTTATATATAAATATAATATACTGTATAACGGACCTGGTGGACAGTGTCAGCAGACTGCTAAACTACTAAACTAGTATGAAGAAAGAAAAAAAAACACCACAGGTATACAATGTAGATGGATGGATAGTATTACTTATACTTATGGACGACGAGTGACGAGTCGACACAGAGGTAGGTACAGCCGTGGCCTACCGTACTGCTGCTTAGTGCTTATATATAAATATAATATACTGTATAACGGACCTGGTGGACAGTGTCAGCAGACTGCTAAACTAGTATGAAGAAAGAAAAAAAAAACACCACAGGTATACAATGTAGATGGATGGATAGTATTACTTATACTTATGGACGACGAGTGACGAGTCGACACAGAGGTAGGTACAGCCGTGGCCTACCGTACTGCTGCTTAGTGCTTAAATATAAATATAATATACTGTATAACGGACCTGGTGGACAGTGTCAGCAGACTACTAAACTAGTATGAAGAAAGAAAAAAAAACACCACAGGTATACAATGTAGATGGATGGATAGTATTACTTATACTTATGGATGACGAGTGACGAGTCGACACAGAGGTAGGTACAGCCGTGGCCTACCGTACTGCTGCTTAGTGCTTAATTATATATATAATATACTGTATAACGGACCTGGTGGACACTAGTGTCAGCAGACTGCTACACAAACTAGCATGAAGAAAGAAAAAAAAAAACACCACAGTGTTTTTCAGGCAGACAAACGTATACTGGACTGGTGGTCACTGTCAGCAAAACTGTGCACTGTACTCCTGCTATAACTGCTCCCCAGTCCCCACAATTAGGCAGTGTGAGCAGTGCACTCAGCACAGATATATCATGCAGCAGTGCAGCACACTGAGTGAGCACAGATATGGTGGAGCGTTTTTTTTCAGGCAGAGAAACAACGGATTAATTAAACTCAAAACCCTGCACTGTACTCCCTAACAGCTGCTCCCCGTCCCCAATCCTCCCCACAATTTATAACTAACTAAATTCTACTATAGTTCTACTATAACGGAGAGGACGCCAGTCACGTCCTCTCCCTATCAATATCAATGCACGTGTGAAAATGGCTCGCGAGAATCCGACAGCGGGATGATGACGTTCGGGCGCGCTCGGGTTAACCGAGCAAGGCGGGAGGATCCGAGTCTGCTCGGACCCGTGCAATAAAGGGTGAAGTTCGGGTGGGTTCGGATTCCGAGGAACCGAACCCGCTCATCACTACTATCTATCAATCTATCTATCTATCATCTCTTTGTCTCTTATATAGTTACATAGTTACATAGTTACATAGTCAGTGAGGTTGAAAAGAGGCAAAATGCCCATCGGGTTCAACCTGTATTCTGCGTTAATCTGTTCATTTTATAATGTGCATGCTGCAGTAATGGTTTAGTACCGATTTACAGCAATGATTCTTACCACTCCCAGATAATTTTAATGTCAATATGCTAAATGCTAAAGCCCTTGATACGTTTTCCTGTTGGAAATTTGTCCAATCCGTTTTTAAATGCGTCTACCATTACTACTTCCTCCGGCAGTGAGTTCCAGATCTTTATTCCCCTTACGGAGAAGACCCCTTTCCTATGTTGCGTACGGAATTTTCTCTCTTCTAGCCTCAGTGAGTGCCCACGCGTCTTATACAGAGTTCTTTTAATAAACAAATCCGTTGCTGGCTCCGTGTAATGCCCCTTTACATATTTGAAGATATTAATAATGTCTCCTCTTAGTCTCCTCTTTTCTAGTGAATACATATTTAATTTAGTAAGCCTCTCCTCGTATTCCAGTGTCTCTAACCCTTTAATCAATTTAGTAGCTCGTCTTTGAACTCTTTCTAGTTCCGCGATATCCTTTTTGTAATATGGGGCCCAGAACTGAACGCAATATTCCAGGTGCGGGCGTACCAATGATTTGTACAACGGCAGGATTACATCTTCATCCTTGGTCTCAATGCCCCGTTTAATGCACGCAAGCACTTTACTTGCCTTTTTTGCTGCAGTTTGGCATTGTGTACAGTTACTAAGACTATTATCTATGAGCACCCCCAAATCTTTTTCCACCATAGTTTCCCCTATAATTTCTCCATCTAGAGTGTAGGATGCAAGTGTGTTTTTTGTCCCAAAATGCATAACTTTGCATTTTTCTATGTTGAACCTCATTTTCCATTTAGACGCCCAGAATTCCAGTTTAACTAAGTCATTCTGTAGAGACTCCACATCGGTTTCTGAGTTAATTACCTTACACAGTTTCGTGTCGTCTGGAAAGATTGTCACTGTGCTTTCCAGGCCTATTCCTAGATCATTGATAAATATAATGAACAGTAGCGGGCCAAGAACAGACCCTTGTGGTATTCCGCTGACTACTGGTGCCCAGCTGGAGAAGATCCCATTGACCACTCCTCGTTGTTCCCTGTTATCCAACCAATTACCTATCCAAGTACAAATAGTATTTCCTAGGCCAAGTTCACTTAATTTGTTGATCAGTCTCCTGTGAGGCACTGTATCGCAGGCTTTTGCAAAATCTAAGTAAACTACGTCCACTGCTTTTCCATGGTCAAGATTCTTGCTCACTTCCTCGTAGAAGCTAATTAAGTTGATTTGACATGATCTGTTACTTACAAACCCATGTTGACTTTTAGTAATAAACTTAGTTGCATGTAGGTGATCCCCTATGCTATCTCTCAAAATGCCTTCTAATATTTTACCCACTATAGAGGTTAAACTAACTGGTCTGTAGTTTCCAGGATTATTTTTAGTTCCCTTTTTTATAAAGGCACTACCTCAGCTATGCGCCAATCCTTTGGAACCAGTGGCGTAAGTTTGTCCAAGATGCCCGGAGGCAAGATAAATATTGGTTCCCCCCCCCCAACCCTGTATTTACACCAAAAAAAAAATAAAAAAAATATATATATATATATAGCAAGAGAGAGTGAGAGAGCAAGAGAATAGTTATCTTGTCAACTATAACTATGTCTGCCATTCTTTGCAAGCATATCGGCGTATGCTTGAAGAAAATTCCAAAGGACAGCTCTTGTGGTAAGAGCTGTTCTTTGTCATGATAGGACTTCGAGTTTACTGACCCGGAATCCTATCTGCGCATGCGTGGGCTGACGTGTGCTGCTGGGGGGGTGCTGGGAGGGATCCAATTGGGCAGAAGGACTTAGCAAAGGGGAAACGGGGGGAGATGAAGCAAGGGAGGTCTGACAGCAGGGGGGCAGACCAGAGCGAATCTGAGGCAAGCACGGTTTTGCCTCTTCTAATCACAACACCGCCTTGCAGGGGCAAATGCAGGATTTTTATGGGGGAGTTAAGTTTTCCATGTGTGTGTGTGTGCAGTAATAGACACACAAATACACATATATGTGTGTCTCTAAATATGTATATATGTGTGTGTGTGTGTGTGTATATATATATATATATATATATACACATACACACACACACAGTATATATAGCACACATGCATATGCCGCCCCACACACATATGCACTACAGAAAATATAGGCTGCTGCAATCATAATAGCCCACCACCCCTGCAAATATTGACTGTTGCAATAATTATAGATGCCCCCACCCCCAGTAATACCATCCCAGCAAATATAGACAACAGTCGTCTATTGTAGATCCCATCTCTGCACCCACACATATACATACTTCCACCAATCCCCCTCCCTCATCTAGCAAATATAAGCTGCCACAATAATTTATAATAGACACATCCCCCCTTCACATACACAAGCAACCTGCCCGGGCTCCAGCACCACTGCATGCACCATACAGTTTGAGCGCTGTCTTTCCTGCGGACCAGTACGGAGAAAGAGCCCCATAGGAAGTTACTGCAGGAGAAGAGGTGCTCGCTGTGGCTGCGGCTCCCCCTGCATTAGATTCAGGCAGACGTCTCAGTCGAGCTCCACCGAGCTCCACTTGATCAGCTGCGCCAATGCTTCGGCGGATGGGGGAGGGGGGTGTTTCAAGGTACTCAGAAACCCCTGTGGGCGCGTATGCGGTGCCTCGCACGTGTCCCCCCCTCATGCAGCAGCCGCAGCAGCAACTCCTCTTCCTAGTCAACCACTGCAACCGCACAGAAGAGGTGAGCGCTGGAGGGACATCGTGGCCGACGGGCATACAGGCATGAGACAACGGAGGCGAGATGCCCCCTTCAGGCCAGGAGCCCGGCGGCAGCCGACTCCGTTGCCTCCCGGAGTTCCGCCTCTGTTTGGTACCATGCCTGATCTAATCGAACTATTGAAAATCAGGTATAGGGGTTTTGCTAGCTGTGTCCTAAGCTCCATAATAACCCTCGGATGAAAACCGTCTGGGCCTGGTGATTTATTAATCTTTATTTTGCTTATTCTCTCCAGGACTACTTCCTCACTTAAACAGGTATCTAGCCAAGAGTAATTACATTCACTGTCGTTAAGCAATACTGTCACCTGTGCATCCTCCTTGGCAGGTTCGGACTGGCCCACAGGGGTACCAGGGAAACCACCGGTAGGCCCCACTGCCTGAGTGCCCACTCCTTCCTCTAGGGATCAGGTTCCAGACTGTGCACTTGTATTATACATGGTAGATATGTTGCATTACACTGCAGTAGACTATTGTGTATTTCAAGCCTCTGTGGATGCTGGCCACACCCCCTTTGTAGGCTGGCCACACCCCTAAGTATGGGCCCCTAACACTGCATTTCCCCGGTGGGCCCTTCATGCCCCAGTCCGACACTGCTCCTTGGTGAATACTGCCAGAAAAAAATTGTTAAATATTTCCGCTTTGAATTTGTCATCGTTTGTCAAGGATCCCAATTCATCCTCTAATGGGCCCACGTTCTCCTTCTTTAACCTTTTACTGTTTATATATTTATAAAACTTTTTAGGATTGGTTTTACTCTCAATAGCGACTTGCTTTTCGTTGGCAATTTTAGCTGCTCTTATTACTTTTTTGCATCTTTTATTGCATTCCTTGTAAAACCGGAATGACTCCTTCCCTCCATTAGATTTCAATGTTTTAAAAGCACGCCGCTTATTAGCCATTGCTTCTTTGACCTCCTTATTAAGCCACATTGGTTCGTGCTTAATACTCCTGCGTTTACTGCTGATGGGAATGAATTTGTGAATATTGTTTTCAAGCAACCCTTTTAAAGTATCCCACATTTCCGAAGTGTCCTTGCCATGAAACAACTCATCCCAGTCAATGCCGTTTAGTGCCCGTCTCAGCATATTGAAGTTAGCTTTTCTAAAGTTTAATGTTTTGGTTGATCCCTTATAGCTATTTTTCTTGAAACTGATGTCAAAAGTGATCATATAATGATCGCTGTTTCCCAAGGTCTCCCCAACTTTAATGTTTGATATAATGTCCACGTTATTGGTAATAACTAGGTCCAGAATAGTTTTACCTCTAGTTGGGTCCTCGACTAATTGAGTCAGGAATTGATCCTTCAATGTATTTAAAAACCTGCTGCTCCTAGTTTTTAAACACGAATCGTTCCTCCAATTTATATCAGGATAGTTAAAGTCTCCTAACACTAGGATGTCCCCCATTCCTGCTGCTTTTTCTATTTGCTGTAAGAGTTGTTCCTCCTCATGTATGCTGATATCCGGTTGCTTGTAACACGTGCCAATGACTAGTTTATTTGCCTCAGTGCCCTCACTTGTGATCTCAACCCATAGCGACTTCACGTTATCTCCAATCCCCTTGCAGATAGTATCTATTACGCATGGTTTAAGAGATGGTTTAACAAAGAGACATATCCCTCCTCCCCTTTTGGTAGCCCTATCCCTCCTAAAAAGAGAATAACCCTCCAAAAACGCAACCCAGTTGTGAGAGTCGTCCCACCATGTTTCCGTAATATGTATAATATCGTATTGGAATTTTGATGCAAGACATTCCAATTCTCCCATTTTACCCGATAGGCTTCTTGCATTCGCAAGCATACATCTTAGCATAGTGTTTCCCTTGACGGTTTGTTTTAATGGTATCTTATCTGTATTTACAAGTGTCTTTCTGGAATTACTCTTACCTATTGTTAATCTCCTCCCTCCATTTCCACCCCCATCATATTTAATACCTCCTTCCTCACTACTAGCACTATTTGACGTAATAAGTCTTTCTATGTCCTGCCCCCTGATGTTAGTATCTTCCCTTTGGACATCCTTTTCTATATTCTGTATTGTTGTGGAATACTCATCCGTAGGTAATAATTTTGGAATATCTCGGACAATACCAGTGTCCGTAAATCCGGTGTCAATACCCATGCAGATACCCTTGCCTACTGATCTTTCGCTCCCCCCTTCTCCTCCCCCAAATTGTTCCTTACCCCGATCTTTACTGTTCTCCCTCTTTGTCCTGTAGATACTAGCTAAACCCTCCCCCCAGGCTCCTAGTTTAAAAGCTCCTTCAACCTTCTAACCATCCTACCCCCCCAGCACCGCAGCACCCTCCTCATTCAGGTGCAATCCATCACGACAAAAAAGATGGCGCCTGACTGAGAAGTCCACCCAATGGGGGTCATTCCGAGTTGTACGCTCGTTAGATTTTTTCGCAACGGAGCGATTAGTTGCAAACTGCGCATGCGCAATGTTCGCAGTGCGCCTGCGCCAAGTAAATTAGCACAAAAGTTTGTTATTTTACTCACGGCCTAACTAAGTTTTTTCATCGTTCTGGTGATCGTAGTGTGATTGACAGGAAGTGGGTGTTTCTGGGCGGAAACTGGACGTTTTATGTGAGTGTGCAAAAAAACCGCTGGCGTTTCTGGGAAAAACGCAGAAGTGTCTGAAGAAACGGGGGAGTGTCTGGGCGAACGCTGGGTGTGTTTGTGACGTCAAACCAGGAACGAAACTAACTGAATGGATCGCAGTGTAGGAGTAAGTCTCGAGCTACTCAGAAACTGCTAAGAAGTGTCTATTCGCAATTCTGCTAATCTTTCGTTCGCAATTTTACTATGCTAAGATACACTCCCAGTAGGCGGCGGCTTAGCGTGTGCAATGCTGCTAAAAGCAGCTAGCGAGCGAACAACTCGGAATGAGGGCCAGTGTTCCAAGAAACCAAACCCCTCCTTCCTACACCAGTATCTAATCTATCTATCTATCTATCTATCTATCTATCTATCTATCTATCTGTCTGTCTATCTATCTATCTATCTATCTATCTATCTATCTATCATCTATCTATCGCATATCTACAGTATCTATCTATCTATCTATCTATCTATCTATCTATCTATCTATCTATCTATCTATCTCAAATCTATCTCTCTCTCTCAAATTTTTCGGGTTTTGGTTTTGGATTCGGTTCCGCGGCCGTGTTTTGGATTCGGACGCGTTTTGGCAAAACCTCCCTGAAAATTTTTTGTCGGATTCGGGTGTGTTTTGGATTCGGGTGTTTTTTTACAAAAAGCCCTCAAAAACAGCTTAAATCATAGAATTTGGGGGTCATTTTGATCCCATAGTATTATTAACCTCAATAACCATAATTTCCACTCATTTCCAGTCCATTCTGAACACCTCACAATATTATTTTTAGTCCTAAAATTTGCACCGAGGTCGCTGGATGACTAAGCTAAGCGACCCAAGTGGCCGACACAAACACCTGGGCCATTTAGGAGTGGCACTGCAGTGTCAGACAGGATGGCAGATTTAAAAAATTGTCCCCAAACAGCACATGATGCAAAGAAAAAAAAGAGGCGCAATGAGGTAGCTGTGTGACTAAGCTAAGCGACCCAAGTGGCCGACACAAACACCTGGCCCATCTAGGAGTGGCACTGCAGTGTCAGACAGGATGGCAGATTTAAAAAATAGTCCCCAAACAGCACATGATGCAAAGAAAAAAAGAGGTGCAATGAGGTAGCTGTGTGACTAAGCTAAGCGACCCAAGTGGCCGACACAAACACCTGGCCCATCTAGGAGTGGCACTGCAGTGTCAGACAGGATGGCAGATTTAAAAAATAGTCCCCAAACAGCACATGATGCAAAGAAAAAAAGAGGTGCACCAAGGTCACTGGATGGCTAAGCTAAGCGACCCAAGTGGCCGACACAAACATCTGGCCCATCTAGGAGTGGCACTGCAGTGTCAGACAGGATGGCAGATTAAAAAAATTGTCCCCAAACAGCACATGATGCAAAGAAAAAAAGAGGTGCAATGAGGTAGCTGTGTGACTAAGCTAAGCGACCCAAGTGGCCGACACAAACACCTGGCCCATCTAGGAGTGGCACTGCAGTTTTCTAGCGAGAGGATGAGTGCTTCCATCCTCATGTGAATCTGAACCACTAGCCATGAACATAGGCCAGGGCCTCAGCCGTTCCTTGCCACTCCGTGTCATAAATGGCATATTGGCAAGTTTACGGTTCTCATCAGACGCTTTTAATTTTGATTTTTGGGTAATTTTACTGAACTTTTGTAGTATACTGGACGACACAAAGGTAGAGCAGTGGCCTACTGTACCGTACTGCTATATATTATTTACTGGTGGTCAGCAAAATTATGCACTGTCCTACTACTATATATATACTGCGCACAAAAACTTAAATGCACCACAGGTATGGATGGATAGTATACTTGATGACACAGAGGTAGGTAGAGCAGTGGCCTACTGTACCGTACTGCTATATATTATATACTGGTGGTCAGCAAAATTATGCACTGTCCTCCTACTATAGATATACTGCGCAAAACTTAAATGCGCCACAGGTATGGATGGGATAGTATACTTGATGACACAGAGGTAGGTAGAGCAGTGGCCTACTGTACCGTACTGCTATATATTATATACTGGTGGTCAGCAAAATTATGCACTGTCCTCCTACTATATATTTACTGCGCAAAACTTAAATGCACCACAGGTATGGATGGGATAGTATACTTGACGACACAGAGGTAGGTAGAGCAGTGGCCTATTGTACCGTACTGCTATATATTATATACTGGTGGTCAGCAAAATTATGCACTGTCCTCCTACTATATATATACTGTGCAAAACTTAAATGCACCACAGGTATGGATGGGATAGTATTCTTGACAACACAGAGGTAGGTAGAGCAGTGGCCTACTGTACCATACTGCTATATATTATATACTGGTGGTCAGCAAAATTATGCACTGTCCTCCTACTATATATATATACTGTGCAAAACTTAAATGCACCACAGGTATGGATGGGATAGTGTACTTGACGACACAGAGGTAGGTAGAGCAGTGGCCTACTGTGCCGTACTGCTATATATTATATACTGGTGATCAGCAAAATTATGCACTGTCCTCCTACTATATATAACCTGCGCAAAACTTAAATGCACCACAGGTATGGATAGGATAGTATACTTGACGACACAGAGGTAGGTAGAGCAGTGGACTACTGTACCGTACTGCTATATATTATATACTGGTGGTCAGCAAAATTATGCACTGTCCTCCTACTATATATATACTGCGCAAAACTTAAATGCACCACAGGTATGGATGGATAGTATACTTGACGACACAGAGGTAGGTTGAGCAGTGGACTACTGTACCGTATTGCTATATATTATATACTGGTGGTCAGCAAAATTATGCATTGTCCTCCTACTACATATATAGTTACTGTGCAAAACTTAAATGCACCACAGGTATGGATGGATAGTATACTTGACGACACAGAGGTAGAGCAGTGGACTACTGTACCGTACTGCTATATATATACTGGTGGTCAGCAAAATTCTGCACTGTCCTCCTACTATATACTACAATGCAGCACAGATATGGAGCGTTTTTCAGGCAGTGAACGTATAATACTGGTGGTCACTGGTCAGCAAAACTCTGCACTGTCCTCCTACTATATAATACTGGTGGTCCCCAGTCCCCACAATAAAGCAATTAGCACACTGAGCACAGATATTTGCAGCACACTGAGCACAGATATTTGCAGCACACTGAGCACAGATATTTGCAGCACACTGAACACAGAAACTGAGAGAATGCCAGTCACGTCCTCTCACGATCATCTCCAATGCACGAGTGAAAAATGGCGGCGACGCGCGGCTCCTTATATAGAATACGAATCTCGCGAGAATCCGACCGGGCGCGCTCGGGTTAACCGCGCAAGGCAGGAGGATCCGAGTCTGCTCGGAACCGTGCAAAAAAGGGTGAAGTTCGGGGGGGTTCGGATTCCGAGGAACCGAACCTGCTCATCACTAATCTCATATCTATCTATATATCTCTCTCAAATCTATCTATTTCATATATATCTATCTATTTGATATCTATATATCTGTCTGTCTGTCTGTCTCTGTCTATTTGTCTGTCTGTCTGCCTGTCTATCTATCGCATGTCTGTCTGTCTATCTCATGTCTGTCTGTCTGTCTGTCTGTCTGTCTATCCAGCATGTCTATGTCTCATCTATCTGTCGATATATCAGTCTATCAACATCAGGGATGTAACACGTCCCACCACTTATAGAGTATAACGGTAGGGGTGGAGTGGCCATAAGGCTCACAGTGAAGTTTCCTGGTGTGCCGATAAACGTGTGGCCTGTTTTGTTTGTTGACATGTGAGGGGTGGTGCTGTCACTATGGTTACACGGTATACCTCTGGTGCCGGCCACGTGAGTCCACTTCTACAAATTTTTACAGAGCCACCTATAGTTTCCAATCCGTCCATGTATACCTGCATTAATAATGCTGCATATAACAGGATGTACCTGCATTAATAACGCTGTATATAACAGGATGTACCTGCATTAATAACGCTGTATATAACAGGATGTACCTGCATTAATAACGCTGTATATAACAGGACGTACCTGCATTAATAATGCTGTATATAACAGGATGTACCTGCATTAATAATGCTGTATATAACAGGATGTACCTGCATTAATAACGCTGTATATAACAGGGTGTACCTGCATTAATAACGCTGTATATAACAGGGTGTACCTGCATTAATAACGCTGTATATAACAGGGTGTACCTGCATTAATAATGCTGTATATAACAGGATGTACCTGCATTAATAACGCTGTATATAACAGGACGTACCTGCATTAATAATGCTGTATATAACAGGATGTACCTGCATTAATAACGCTGTATATGACAGGATGTACCTGCATTAATAACGCTGTATATAACAGGGTGTACCTGCATTAATAACGCTGTATATGACAGGATGTACCTGCATTAATAACGCTGTATATAACAGGATGTACCTGCATTAATAACGCTGTATATAACAGGGTGTACCTGCATTAATAATGCTGTATATAACAGGATGTACCTGCATTAATAACGCTGTATATAACAGGATGTACCTGCATTAATAACGCTGTATATAACAGGACGTACCTGCATTAATAACGCTGTATATAACAGGATGTACCTGCATTAATAACGCTGTATATAACAGGACGTACCTGCATTAATAACGCTGTATATAACAGGGTGTACCTGCATTAATAACGCTGTATATAACAGGACGTACCTGCATTAATAATGCTGTATATAACAGGACGTACCTGCATTAATAACGCTGTATATAACAGGATGTACCTGCATTAATAATGCTGTATATAACAGGACGTACCTGCATTAATAATGCTGTATATAACAGGATGTACCTGCATTAATAACGCTGTATATAACAGGATGTACCTGCATTAATAACGCTGTATATAACAGGATGTACCTGCATTAATAACGCTGTATATAACAGGACGTACCTGCATTAATAATGCTGTATATAACAGGATGTACCTGCATTAATAATGCTGTATATAACAGGATGTACCTGCATTAATAACGCTGTATATGACAGGATGTACCTGCATTAATAACGCTGTATATAACAGGATGTACCTGCATTAATAACGCTGTATATAACAGGATGTACCTGCATTAATAACGCTGTATATAACAGGATGTACCTGCATTAATAACGCTGTATATGACAGGATGTACCTGCATTAATAACGCTGTATATAACAGGATGTACCTGCATTAATAACGCTGTATATAACAGGATGTACCTGCATTAATAACGCTGTATGTATATAACAGGACGTACCTGCATTAATAACGCTGTATATAACAGGATGTACCTGCATTAATAACGCTGTATATAACAGGATGTACCTGCATTAATAACGCTGTATATAACAGGACGTACCTGCATTAATAACGCTGTATATAACAGGGTGTACCTGCATTAATAACGCTGTATATAACAGGATGTACCTGCATTAATAACGCTGTATATAACAGGACGTACCTGCATTAATAATGCTGTATATAACAGGACGTACCTGCATTAATAATGCTGTATATAACAGGACGTACCTGCATTAATAATGCTGTATATAACAGGATGTACCTGCATTAATAACGCTGTATATAACAGGATGTACCTGCATTAATAACGCTGTATATAACAGGATGTACCTGCATTAATAACGCTGTATATGACAGGATGTACCTGCATTAATAACGCTGTATATAACAGGACGTACCTGCATTAATAACGCTGTATATAACAGGGTGTACCTGCATTAATAATGCTGTATATAACAGGATGTACCTGCATTAATAACGCTGTATATAACAGGATGTACCTGCATTAATAACGCTGTATATGACAGGATGTACCTGCATTAATAACGCTGTATATAACAGGATGTACCTGCATTAATAACGCTGTATATAACAGGGTGTACCTGCATTAATAATGCTGTATATAACAGGATGTACCTGCATTAATAACGCTGTATATAACAGGACGTACCTGCATTAATAACGCTGTATATGACAGGATGTACCTGCATTAATAACGCTGTATATGACAGGATGTACCTGCATTAATAACGCTGTATATGACAGGATGTACCTGCATTAATAACGCTGTATATAACAGGATGTACCTGCATTAATAACGCTGTATATGACAGGATGTACCTGCATTAATAACGCTGTATATGACAGGATGTACCTGCATTAATAATGCTGTATATAACAGGACGTACCTGCATTAATAACGCTGTATATAACAGGATGTACCTGCATTAATAACGCTGTATATAACAGGGTGTACCTGCATTAATAACGCTGTATATAACAGGGTGTACCTGCATTAATAACGCTGTATATAACAGGATGTACCTGCATTAATAACGCTGTATATAACAGGGTGTACCTGCATTAATAACGCTGTTTATAACAGGGTGTACCTGCATTAATAACGCTGTATATAACAGGATGTACCTGCATTAATAACGCTGTATATAACAGGATGTACCTGCATTAATAACGCTGTATATAACAGGATGTACCTGCATTAATAACGCTGTATATAACAGGATGTACCTGCATTAATAACGCTGTATATAACAGGATGTACCTGCATTAATAACGCTGTATATAACAGGATGTACCTGCATTAATAACGCTGTATATAACAGGATGTACCTGCATTAATAACGCTGTATATAACAGGACGTACCTGCATTAATAACGCTGTATATAACAGGATGTACATAACAGGATGTACCTGCATTAATAACGCTGTATATAACAGGATGTACCTGCATTAATAACGCTGTTTATAACAGGGTGTACCTGCATTAATAACGCTGTATATAACAGGATGTACCTGCATTAATAACGCTGTATATAACAGGATGTACCTGCATTAATAACGCTGTATATAACAGGGTGTACCTGCATTAATAACGCTGTATATAACAGGATGTACCTGCATTAATAACGCTGTATATAACAGGATGTACCTGCATTAATAACGCTGTATATAACAGGATGTACCTGCATTAACGCTGTATATAACAGGATGTACATAACAGGATGTACCTGCGTTAATAGCGCTGTATATAACAGGATGTTCCTGCATTAATAACGCTGTATATAACAGGACGTACCTGCATTAATAACGCTGTATATAACAGGATGTACATAACAGGATGTACCTGCGTTAATAGCGCTGTATATAACAGGGTGTACCTGCATTAATAACGCTGTATATAACAGGGTGTACCTGCATTAATAACGCTGTATATAACAGGACGTACCTGCATTAATAACGCTGTATATAACAGGACGTACCTGCATTAATAACGCTGTATATAACAGGATGTACATAACAGGATGTACCTGCGTTAATAGCGCTGTATATAACAGGATGTACCTGCATTAATAACGCTGTATATAACAGGGTGTACCTGCATTAATAACGCTGTATATGACAGGATGTACCTGCATTAATAACGCTGTATATAACAGGGTGTACCTGCATTAATAATGCTGTATATAACAGGATGTACCTGCATTAATAACGCTGTATATAACAGGATGTACCTGCATTAATAACGCTGTATATAACAGGGCGTACCTGCATTAATAACGCTGTATATAACAGGACGTACCTGCATTAATAACGCTGTATATATAACAGGATGTTCCTGCATTAATAACGCTGTATATAACAGGACGTACCTGCATTAATAACGCTGTATATAACAGGGTGTACCTGCATTAATAATGCTGTATATAACAGGATGTACCTGCATTAATAACGCTGTATATAACAGGATGTACCTGCATTAATAACGCTGTATATAACAGGACGTACCTGCATTAATAACGCTGTATATAACAGGATGTACATAACAGGATGTACCTGCGTTAATAGCGCTGTATATAACAGGATAGCAAAGGACAGCTCTTCCAAAAACAGCTGTCCAAGATATGACCTTCTGCGCATGCAGCCAAAACTTTTCTTTTTTGACACATTCCTTTTAGTTTATCCCACTCAATGGTGGTCATTCTGATTTGATCGCTAGCTGTATTTGTTTGCAGCACAGCGATCAGGCTAAAAAACGGCAGTTCTGCGTATGCGGCACAATGCGCACTCGCAACGTATGGGCACAACGAACAATGTAGTTTCACACAGGGTCTAGCGATGCATTTCAGTCGCACTGGTTGCCGCAGAGTGATTGACATGAAGTGTGCGTTTCTGGGTGGCAACTGACCGTTTTCAGGGAATGTTTGGAAAAACGCAGGCGTGCCAGGAAAAACGCAGGCGTGGCAGGAAAAACGCAGGCGTGCCAGGGAAAACGCAGGCGTGGCTGGGCGAGCGCAGGGCGTGTTTGTGATGTCAAATCCAGAACTGAATAGTCTGAAGTGATCGCAAGCGCTGAGTAGGTATTGAGCTACTCTAAAACTACACAAAAAATGTTTGCAGCCGTTCTGCGATCCTTTCGTTCGCACTTCTGCTAAGCTAAAATACACTCCCAGAGGTCGGCGGCATGGCGTTTGCACGGCTGCTAAAAACAGCTAGCGAGCGATCAATTCGGAATGAGGGCCAATATCTCTAATGGTTAGATCTATTAAAGCTGAGAGGTACAGTGGGGTCTATTTACTAAGCCTTGGATGAAGATAAAGTGGACAGACCCAGCCTGTGACATGGCAGTTAGGAGCTGATTGGCTGCTACTTTACCTCCGTCCAGTTCTCTTGGGCTCGTGGGCGCCCAAAGCTCATTGGTTCACGCTGACAGAAGAGCCGCTGTTGCAGAAACACTTACTGCCGGCTATTATACACAATGACCTCACTCACATTTGTGCGCAATTGCCTACGCAGCTGGGAATTGTTATGCTACAGAATTGGTAATCATTTCAAAATGAAGCTGTAGGCCAGAAAAAGACAGACGCCCACCGGATCCAGCGCGAACTCATTCGCAACTGCGTACACGTATGCAGCCTATACACAATAACGAGGAACACTGACTGCTTGGATGGCTATATGTCTACGCAGACTGGCCGCGCCAGTAGTGGCATAGCCGCAGACTGGTCAGAGTGCCCGTGCTGACCGCAGTCCACGGCCAAAGCACCTATCATGGGCACATGAGCGTCAGAACTGGAGCATTGGAAGAAGACGGCCTGGCCTGATGAATACCATTGTCTTTCACATCGTGTGGATGGCTGGGTGTTGGTGTGTCGTTTACCTGGAGACAAGATGGCACCAGGATGCACTACGGGAAGCCGGAGGAGGCAGTGTGATACACATGCCACCTACCTAAACATTAATGCAGACCAAGTACACACCTTCACACACTTCATAACAACGGTGTTCCCTGAAGGCAGCGGCCTCTCTCAGCAGGATAAAGAGCCCGGCCACAATGCAAACATCGCTCATGAATGGATTGAGGAACATGATGATCAGATCAAGGTGTTCACTTGGCCTCTAAATTCCCTCGATCTCAATCCAATCAAGAATCAGTGGACAGGCCTTTTAGCTCCCTTCCTGTCAGGGGAAATGCAGAAAACATACTTTGCACAAAAGTGTCAGAGCCGGGGACCCTAAGATGGCAGATTGCCTGATAGAAATGGTAGAGTGGTGTGTGGCAGAGCAAGGATGATCTCCAGTAGCAACTGGTAAGATTGTTCCAGGAGACGGAGGGCTGGGTGGTGGGCGGTGGAGTGGATGTAAACATCCTGGAACTTTAGGCTTGGAACCTGGAGATTGGCCTGCTGTGCCAAGAAGGTTCTCGCCTCATATAAAACGTGATAAAAATGCAATCAGATGTTTTAGATGTGTTGACAAGGGTCATGTTACTGCCAATTGTCCACTTACCTATGAACCTACGTATGTACTGTGATGTTGCTTGAGTAGGTTTCATGGCTCACTTAGCCTGCACTGCAGACCAACATGCTGAGCCAGATAAACCACTGTGTACAATCATGGTAGAGGCTCTGTAAGATTCTGGTAGCTTGGTTACTCTTATACAACACACAAACTGCAACCAGGCGCTTAATAGATAATTAAATTCAATTAATATATCATCAATTAATTGTTTTCAAGCTGCAATACAGAGCTACTGACTTGGGGTCTTCAAGTCAGAATAATTAGCACAGGTGGTCCCTGTGCTGATTCTCAAAGCTACTTTACCAATTAGCTCTCTGCGCTATTTATTATGGTATGGCTGATATTCAAATGATCAAACTACAAAATTTTACTGTATTTCATATGTTTTAATACACATAAAAAATTAGACCGGTCTAAAATATCATGAACAATGTAAAACAATAACAATCAGTATAAAAAAATACTATAGACTTAACACAAGGAGGTGGAGCCAAGCTACTCTACGCCCAGTTATGGACAAATTGTATTAACTATATTTCAGTCCGCATAATAAACTTATTAGAATGCACATTCATTTGTTTCTGTAACCCATATAGGGATATAAGTTCCTTAGATGCTTTTTATAGGTAAACAATGTTCCATATTCAACTGCTCGTCAGCAAAGATAGAAATAAAGCATGACAATGCGCTCCTGGACAGAGCCTTACGTGTAGTAACCGTCCGTGCTGTGTATCGCAAACTGAAGCCCCAAAGGTCTGTGTCGCGGTCCCGGTTTCAGGGAAACAAGCGTCTGCAATGACGCCCGCTGATGACGAGGATATCCAGCCACAGGGATCAACGAGACCGCACCGTTTTGGTGCTGCTTGCAAGCACCCAGGTCCCAGTCTCTCTCCTCTCAATTGCTGATGTTGCTGGCGATGAACAGCAGTATTGGTAGGTTCAAAAGAGAATATATGGGTCCAAAATCCACACTTCTGACGCGTTTCGCTCCTTTTACAGAAGCTTTTTAATACTGATTGTTATTATTTTACATTGTTCATGATATTTTAGACCGGTCTAATTTTTTATGTGTATTAAAACATATGAAATACAGTAAAATTTTGTAGTTTGATCATTTGAATATTACTCTTATACAAGCCAAGTTGCTGAAGTCCTGCAAACATCAGGGGAAAACTGTTGGTGTAACCTGCTTACATGGAGGTACTCGGAATTACGTTACTGCTGAAGTGAGCATGGAAACACAATGCGGTCACTGTGAGATTAGTAACTTTTTGGATGTTTGATACTATATTGGGAAGAGATTTTTCCCACTTCTGTACACTGTGGGAAACACAACTTGCTCTATTATAGCAGTAAACAACCATGACCTGTGTGATAATGTTACTGAGACGTGGCAGTGGGAGCGTTCCCTGAGTTTAGCGAGCATGGGTAGGGAGTCAGAGAATGACTGAACCAGGTGATGTTAGGCCTGACCTTGCAGTAAAAAGAGTTCTTTGTCTCAGAGCAATCAAGCGACCCTACTCTAGTAAAGACTAGCGAGACTATAACAGTGGTTGACGGAAACCAGCAGTGCCTTATAGTAAGCGGTTATAGCCGCAAATAGCAGCAATTCATGATTTTTTATACCAAGTGTCCAAGAAAGGAGAGGATATTGTGGAACAATTAATAGTTTCAAAGTTATATAGAACGGTGCTAGACCTGGCTCATGGTCACATAACTGCAGGACAACTAGGGATAGTAAAAACTTCTGAGATAATTGTAAGATGGTTTTTCTGTCCAGGTTTCCATAAAGATATACTGGAATATTGTGTATCCTGCCCATATCATAGATGTTCACTTGCACCATTACCCTTTATTGAGGCCCCATTTGTGAGATTAGCTATGGATTTGGTTGGACCTCTAATAATCTCTGCCCGGGGTCATCATTATATTTAAGTGGTAATGGATTAGAGTGGGACTATGCTAACTGACCAGTTGGTGAGTAATCAGGAGGAGGAGGGGCTGACTAAAGCAGCTGGCTGAGCCTATATAATCAGTGATCAGACTCATTGGAGCTTGCTCATTGTAAGGGAGCTTGTATTTCAAAGTGTAGCTTGGATTTGTAAGTGTATGTGAGTTGGAATTCAGCAGAAGGTGAGTTCTGATTATTCTCTGTCTATCCATATAGGGATAGTAATATTGTGGGAGAAAGTTTATCTGAATCTGATTGTTTGTATCTGTACTGTTTTGTTTTTGTTTGTTTTTTGTATCTGTACTGTTTGTTTTTTTGTTTTTTTTGGAGGGAAAAAAAAGTGTGAGGAGAAAACCAGAGGGAGGGGGATGAATCAGGTGTGAGTAATCAGGAGGAGGAGGGGCTGACTAAAGCAGCTGGCTGAGCCTATATAATCAGTGATCAGACTCATTGGAGCTTGCTCATTGTAAGGGAGCTTGTATTTCAAAGTGTAGCTTGGATTTGTAAGTGTATGTGAGTTGGAATTCAGCAGAAGGTGAGTTAGAATACAGAAAAAGGTGAGTTTTATAATACGCAATCAGGAACACACATATTTGCAGTACCATTAAACTTCTGGTGAGCCTGCAAGGGGCTGACCTTGTGAGCGAGTGAGAGGGTCTCTTAATTGGAGTAGCAGAGGGGCTTTGTGCGTGTGTGAGGGGCATTTTTTTTTTTTTGCAGGAGCTGTAAGCCGAGTGAAAAGGAGGTGCAGTGAGCTGGGACAACTGCAACTGCTAAGTGGAGTATCGGTACCGCAGGAGAGGTCCCACTCAGAGGGGGCACTGGAGTACTACGGCTGCATAAAAGCGAAGGACCAAGGACCGCACAAAGATAGATAAGTATAAGCCAGCTTAATTATTGTATAAGTGTTTGCCCAGATTGTTTGTCTTCTACTTTTTCTTTTTGCTTCTTTTTCTTTGAGAGTAACAGGGAGTTAGACCTTACAAACAATATGGGAGGGGCTGTGATTGGGGACCTCACTCAGTGCATGTCGTGCAAGATGTATGCACACCTGGAGCTACCGGCCCAGTGTGATTACATCTGCACGAGGTGTGTGCGAACGGTTGCCCTGGAAGCCCAGGTAACTGATCTAGAGCAAACCGTTACGCGACTGAGGGAGATTCACAATCTCGAGCGATGTTTAGACAGAACGGTGGAGGAGTTGCGGGAGGGGTCACTGGCAGAAGAGGATGATGATCAGGTAGCCAGCTGGTTCACAGTTAGAAGGAAGAAAAAGAGGGGGAGGCTCGACATCTCCGAACTATCAAACCCGAAAAAATTTGCCCGACTGGACGAGGAATCGGAGGATGATAGTGAAGAAATGACGGTGCCGGAGGAGACTGCTCCCTCTAGCATCCAGAGGAGCGGTCCCTCTGGCGCAGTTGGGATAAAAGATAGTGAGGTACCTAGTCAGATGGTGGTGGTAGGGGATTCTATCATCAGGAAGGCAGATAGGGCAATCTGCTACCGGGACCATGATCGCCGTACAGTCTGTTGCAGTGGCGGAACTAGCAAGCGGTGGGCCCAGGTGCGACAAAATGCTTTGGGCCCCCCCCCCCCATCCCATCCAAGTCCACCCCCTCACCCCTTGAGAGGATCTGGTGAGGTGGACCTGCTCAGGGCCAGAGAAATGGATACCTAGCAACAGTGCCGTGACTAGACATTTTAGCACTGTGTGCAAGAAACGGCATCGGAGCCCCACCCCTGCATGTAAAACAGGGGCAGTGCGCGCCGTAGGAGCGCGCAAAAATACATAGTGGCGTGGCTTCGCGGGGAAGGGGTGTGGCCACAAAATAATACCAATTCCTAAAACGGTGCACAGTAGTCTCCATTCTTCAAATTACGCCGCACAGTAGCACCACTAGACCAGGTACAGACCCTTTTACACCTTACAGCGAACAGATTCCTCTTTTTACACATTACGGCAGACAGCGTCCCCTTTTTACACATTACGGCAGACAGCGTGCCCTTGTTACACATAGCGGCAGACAGCGTGCACTTTTTACACATTACGGCAGACAGCGTACACTTTTTACACATAACGGCAGACAGCGTGCCCTTGTTAAAGATAGCGGCAGACAGCGTACACTTTTTACACATAACGGCAGACAGCGTCCCCCTTTTTACACATTACGGCAGACAGCGTCCCCTTTTTACACATTACGGCAGACAGCGTACACTTTTTACACATAACGGCAGACAACGTACACTTTTTACACATAGCGGCAGACAGCGTGCCCTTGTTACACATTACGGCAGACAGCGTGCCCTTGTTACACATTACGGCAGACAGCGTGCCCTTGTTACACATTACGGCAGACAGCGTGCCCTTGTTACACATTACGGCAGGCAGATTCCCCCTTTTTACACGTTGCGGCAGGCAGTCCCCCGTTTTTACACATTGCGGCAGGCAGATTCCCCATTTTTACACATTACGGCAGGCAGATTCTCCCTTTTTACACATAGCGGCAGGCAGATTCCCCATTTTTACACATTGCGGCAGGCAGTCCCCCCTTTTTACACATTGCGGCAGGCAGTCCCCCATTTTTACACATAGCGGCAGGCAGTCCACCCTTTTTACACATTGCGGTAGGCAGTCCCCCATTTTTACACATAGCGGCAGGCAGTCCCAACAAATAAAGAAAGAAAGAGACAGAAAGAAATAAAGAAAGAAAGAGACAGAAAGAAATAAAGAAAGAAAGAGACAGAAAGAAAGTAGAATCATACTTACCCTCTCCGCTGGCTCAGGCTCCTCGTGCAGTTTGACGATTCCCGGGCAGTAGACGAGGTGGAGGAGGGAGCCGCAGCACCAATAACATAACGCAGTCAGTTTGACTCATTACATGCTTGGGCCCCTGGACAGAGGCGGGCCCCAGTGCAACGCACTGCTTGCCCTGCTGGTAGTTCCGCCTCTGGTCTGTTGTCTCCCGGGTGCTCGGGTACGGCACATCGCGGTCCGGGTAGATAGATTGTTGGGAGGGGCTGGGAAAGACCCGGCGGTCTTGGTGCATGTTGGCACCAATGACAAAGTTAGCAGAAGGTGGGATGTCCTTAAGAAAGACTATAGGGACTTAGGAAAGAAACTGAAGGCAAGGACATCTAAGGTAATATTCTCGGAATTATTACCTGTGCCACGCGCTAGTCCAGGGAGGCAGAGGGAGATTAGGGAGGTAAATGTGTGGCTTAGGGATTGGTGCAGGAAAAAGGGGTTTGTGTTCCTGGAACACTGGGCGGACTTCTCAGTCAGGTGCCATCTCTTTTGTCATGACGGATTGCACCTGACTGAGGAGGGGGCAGCGGTGCTGGGGGGAAGGATGGTTAGACGGTTGGAGGAGATTTTAAACTAAGAGCCTGGGGGGAGGGTTTAGCTAGAAACTACGGGTCATGCAGTGAGAATAGTGGGGATGGCGGTAGTAAACGAAATGGGGGAGAAGTTGGGGGGAGGGTAAGAGCAGGCGGTAAGGTTACTAACATGGGTACTAAAAGAGCTTTTACCAAAGCACTAACCAATGACGATTACAGGTCATCATTGCTACATAAGGTGAAAGATGTCCCTAACGCAAGGGAAAATACTTATCTTAGTTGTATGTATGTAAACGCTAGAAGCATTACTGGTAAAAAGGGCGAACTAGAAATACTTGCAGCAAGCAAACAGTATGATATTATAGGCATTACTGAAACTTGGTGGGACGAATCTCATGATTGGACAGTCAATCTAGAGGGCTATACACTGTTTAGGAGAGACAGACTAAATAAAAAGGGTGGAGGGGTGTGTCTTTACGTAAAGCCGTTTAAAACCTGATATACGGGAAGATGGCCCTCATTCCGAGTCGTTCGCTCGGTAATTTTCATCGCATCGCAGTGAAATTCCGCTTAGTACGCATGCGCAATATTCGCACTGCGACTGCGCCAAGTAATTTAACAATGAAGATAGTATTTTTACTCACGGCTTTTTCTTCGCTCCGGCGATCGTAGTGTGATTGACAGGAAATGGGTGTTACTGGGCGGAAACACGGCGTTTTATGGGCGTGTGGATAAAAACGCTACCGTTTCCGGAAAAAACGCAGGAGTGGCCGGAGAAACGGGGGAGTGTCTGGGCGAACGCTGGGTGTGTTTGTGACGTCAAACCAGGAACGACAAGCACTGAACTGATCGCAGATGCCGAGTAAGTCTGAAGCTACTCTGAAACTGCTAAGTAGTTTGTAATCGCAATATTGCGATTACATCATTCGCAATTTTAAGAAGCTAAGATTCACTCCCAGTAGGCGGCGGCTTAGCGTGTGTAACTCTGCTAAAATCGCCTTGCGAGCGATCAACTCGGAATGAGGGCCGATATTCAGGAGGGGACTGTAGACACTGTCGAGACATTATGGGTAGAAATTGCATGCGGGGAAAAAGGAATAAAAAAGTTAGTATTGGGTGTATGCTAAAGGCCGTCTGGTATTAACGTATCTGATGAGGAATTGTTACTAAAGCAAATTGAAAGAGCAGCAGGAGTAGGAGACTAATGCTAGCCATACATCAGACCAACTTTTCTCCAACACTCCAAACTTCCAACCATCCAACTTGTCTGTTCAACTAAAACAGTGCCCCACACATCTCACCAACTTTTTACCAGTGCTCCACACATCTAACCAACTTTTCATCAGACCAACCAACCTTCCAACTTCTGTCCAACTTGTGATGTCACCGAAGTAGGCGGACAGTGCCTGCCTACAGTTCTTCAGTTTTGTTTTGTTTTTTTCATTTCAAAACATGCAGAAGTGTCTTTTTTTTCAGTGAAACTGGGCTTTTCTTTCACCACCATACATTTATTAGATTTACTTATTTTTATACTGAACTATGGATACCAGCATGGTTGGGCTGCCAAGGCATATATATATATATATATATATATATATATATATATATAGAAGAGGAAGTCAGCGGCACTCAGCAGACGAGATGATGAATTAAAATGGCTTTATTTAAGTCCTACGCCGTTTCGGGGACTAACCCCCGTCTTCAGGGACAAATCATACACAAGTGATAACATACCAAAAACCATATATATACCCTCCCAGACAAGCACTCATTAATGGAATCCTACTCACCTGTCCAGGCGCCGGCGGCTACAGCATAACACACTGTGCGGCATCCAGGTCGCGGAGTGGTGACGTCAGCCTGCTGCGTTGAGCGGGGAGTCTATCGCGGGAACGAGAATCCCGTTGCCAAGCAACCCTAAACTCAAGACGTCATTGAAGACGCTTCCCTCTGCTTGTCCTAGCCACTCACAGGGCTCTGTCTGCCGGCGGGAGCACTGGACAGGGATTACGTCTCCATTTCACACCGTTGCTGGGCAACCACTAAACAGAAAAAAACTGAAAAAAACATAATATAATATGTTGTGCAACGCAAAATACAAAAAACAAAAAATACCCAGCTAATCTAATTGGACAATCGTCCACAGCTACTAATACTCACAGTGTCTATAAAAAATACACAACAAAAGATATAATAATAAAGAAATAAAACTAAAAAACAAACAGATATCCACACATAAAATACTATAAAAAATACTGAACCTAACAATATACGTGAAAAATATACGAAAAAAGATACGAAAAAAGAACACTAAGGGAAATACTAATCCCCAGCTTATAACTAATGGACCTTTTGTCTAGTATGCTTGTCTTAATACGGCCAATTGACATATAAATTAAGAGCAACAAATGTACCTAAGGAAAATATATCATGTAATTAATGCCCAATAAATGACATAACTGGATTCATAGAAAGCATTGGAGACCTAACGTCTCGTTAAGGCCTCGTGGTGATAAGGTGTTAAGAACATAAATCCACCTACTCTCACGTTGTAAGAGGATCTTGTTCCGATCCCCACCACGGTGTGAGGGAGGGACGTGATCTATTATAATGGCCCGCATGCTAGCCACCGTATGCCTCGCCTGTATGCAATGGCGGGCAACCGGTTGTTCACTGGAGCCCTTCTCCAGTGCCTGTTTGATGGCACTGCGATGAAGTGCCATCCGTTCACGGAATTGCCTCTGTGTTTTGCCTATATAGGCCAACCCACAGGGGCACTTGAGCATGTATATTACGTGGGTGGTTGTACATGTTACCCGATGCTGTATCTTAAACTGCTTACCCGTCTGTGGGTGACTAAAGTGTGATCCCGTCAATAGTGTATTACAAGTTGAGCACCCCAAACACCGGTAACATCCAACCTTAGGACGCAAAAAGTGAGATTGTTCCACTTTGGTTAAAGGGAAAACATCCAATTTTACAACACTATCCGCTATACTTTTCCCCTTTGTATAGCTTGGAAGTAACTTAGACCCCAATAAAGCTGGTAATGTGGGGTCAGAGTTCACAATCGGCCACAATTTTCTAGCCTGTTTAACTAAAGTAGGGGTGGCCGTAGTGTATTTGTTAACCCACGGGATCCTAGGAGTCTGTTGTGTAACTCCTCCTTCAGAGTCACTAAATAATAGTGATTCTCTCGTGTGGCTTAAAGCTTTTGTTTTATTGGCCTCAAGTTCTAATAACGGGTACCCACGTGCCACAAATTTATTAACCATCTGGTCCATGGTCTCTATTGTTTGTTGTGGATCAGATATAATCCTCCTAGCTCGCAAGAGTTGGGAGTATGGTAGGCCCTTACGTGTAGTAAGCGGATGGAAACTTTCATTGTGTAACACCGAATTCCTGTCAGTGGGTTTTACATACAAATTAGTGCATATAGCACCTTCTTGTACTGATATCACCACATCAAGGAAATGTATCTGAAGTGCAGAAATCTGGAACGTGAACTTAATCACACTATTGGAGGCATTATGTGCTTCCAATAACTTACTCAATGTCTGTTCAGGGCCTGACCAAAGAATCAATAAGTCATCTATGTACCTCTTGTAGAGGCACACAGATGACTCAATGCTAGGGCCAAAAAGTTGTGTTTCCACTGAATACATGTATGCGTTCGCGTACGATGGGGCCACCGGGGACCCCATCGCACAACCCGCCAACTGTAAATATATGCGCCCATTGAATGAGAAATAATTACGGGTCAACACCAGGGTTAATAATTGCAAAAATACCTCCACAGGTGGCCCTAAATATAATGGGTTATCTGTTATTAGGGCCACCTGTGGAGGTATTTTTGCAATTATTAACCCTACATGTATTCAGTGGAAACACACATATATATATACACACATACATACATACATATATCCCAATAATTATAGTGGCTTATATGGACTTCAGCAGTTAAACAGCTCTGCTAAATATTAGATAATAATTTATATTCCTTCAGCTGCTTATCTGGACTGCATTTGAATGAGGAAAATGGATACATGCACAGACTGAGTTGCAACATATGTAGCAGAATCAGCTACTCTGGATTTTCTGCAATGGTACAAATGCGGCAATTCGACAAAAGTATATTCAATTGAAGTTTGTAAATTCGACAGCAGTGCTTTTAGACAGTAAATTCGTCATTTTCAATCCGCCACACTTTGGTGGCGGAATCTAATAAAAAAATGTAAAAACATGTTTTTTGCGTTTTTTTTTTTTTTTTTTGGTAATAGCCTATCTATTTATATTAGAAGGGATTAGGTAGTTGGTTTGTCTTTTTTGGAGGCACAAGTATTATTTATATATTTTTAAAAAGATTATTATTATATTATTATTTTTTTTTAAATGGAATGGGAAAAACCCGAAAAAAAATTGCGTGGGGTCCCCCCTCCAAAGCATAACCAGCCTCGGGCTCTTCGAGCCGATCCTGGTTCTAAAAATCCGGGGGGAAAACGGACTGGGGATCCCCCGTATTTTTAAAACCAGCACCGGGCTCTGCGCCTGGTGCTGGTGCAAAAAATACGGGGGACAAAAAGAGTAGGGGTCCCCCATATTTTTTACACCAGCATCGGGCTACACTAGCTGGACAGATAATGCCACAGCCGGGGGTCACTTTTATACAGTGCCATGCGGCCGTGGCATTAAATATCCAACTAGTCACCCCTGGACGGGGTACCCTGGGGGAGTGGGGACCCCTTCAATCAAGGGGTCCCCCCCAGCCACCCAAGGGCCAGGGGTGAAGCCCGAGGCTGTCCCCCCCATCCAAAGGCTGCGGATGGGGGGCTGATAGCCTTGAGAAAATTGAAAGAATATTGTTTTTTCCAGTAGTACTACAAGTCCCAGCAAGCCTCCCCCGCAAGCTGGTACTTGGAGAACCACAAGTACCAGTATGTGGGAGAAAAACGGGCCCGCTGGTACCTGTAGTTCTAATGTCAAAAAAATACCCAAATAAAAACAGGAAACACACACCGTGACAGTAAAACTTTATTTCACACATGTCGACACACACATACTTACCTATGTTGACACGAAGCAGTCGGTCCTCTTCTCCAAGTAGAATCCACGGGTACCTGAAAATAAAAGATAATTATACTCACCTGATCCAGGGTCCAGAGTATAATCCACGTACTTGGCAAAACAACAAACCGAACACCCGGACCAAACGGACTGAAAGGGGTCCCATGTTTACACATGGGACCCCTTTCCACGAATGCAGAGACACCCCCGTGACCCCGTGCGTGCGTGTCACGGTGTGTGTGCGTGCGTGTCACAGTATGTGTGCGTGCGTGTCACAGTATGTGTGTGCACGTGCGTGTCTGTGTGTGCGTGTCACAGTGTGCGTGCATGTCAGTGTGTGTGCGTGCGTGTCAGTGTGTGTGTGCGTGTCACAGTGTGTGCGTGTGTGTCACAGTGTGTGTGTGTGTGCGTGCGTGTCACAGTGTGTGTGCGTGCGTGTCACAGTATGTGTGTGCACGTGCGTGTCAGTGTGTGCGTGTCACAGTGAGTGTGCGTGCGTGTCACAGTGTGTGTGCGTGTCACAGTGTGTCTGTGCGTGCATGCCAGTGTGTGTCTTATACCATGTGTATATACAGCTGCCGCTGCCGGGTTGACAGGGGCAGCTTGTTTGTTTGCTTGTGACCTCTAATGGGGTATATGCTGCAGCCTGGTGGGAAGGCTGACATGCAGCAGCGCCGGGTGTCCGCTGCTGATGGGGCGCGGACAGGGGATCACTGCTGCGGATAGTGATCGCGGGCGGGGTGACAGGCGCCGGGTGTCCGCTGCTGATGGGGTCCGGGTAGGGGAACACCACTGCTGGGTTTGGTAATGCGGGGGTTTGTAGGGTAGGTGCCGGGTGACCTCTGACAAGGGTGCAGGCAGGGGGACACAGCTGCTGCAGGCGGTGAACACTGTTGAGGTGCGCCAGTGCAGCAGGGGCACTGAATTCTCTCCTCCCGCTCAGCCGCTGCGTCTGACAGGGATTCCGATGAAGAAGTAGGTGTCCGCCTACTTATCGTTCAGTTCCCCCTACGCCTGAACGATGAGTTGGGAAAATCAAACAGGTTTGATTTTCCCAACTAGTTGGACAGACCGTTTCTGGCCGTTTTTTAGCGTGTGGGAGCAAACGGCTGATAATCGTTTGCTCCCACACACTGCCAGATTATCTTTACAACCAGCCAACTAGTTGGCTGGTTGGAAAGATATTGTCCTGATGTATGGCCAGCAATAGTAGTGATGGGAGATTTTAACTATCCAGAGATAAAGTGGAAAAACGATTCATGTGATACTGCTAGGGGCAATATGTTTTTAAACACACTTAATGATAAATACTTAGTTCAACGAATTGAGGAACCAACTAGGTACAATGCAATCTTAGACCTGGTATTAACAAACAATGGGGATTTGGTATCAGGTATTATAGTAGGGGAACCCATAGGAAACAGCGACCACAATATGGTCACATTCAATATCAGTTTTCATAAACAGCCCTATACTGGCTCAACTAGGACTCTAAATTTTAGCAAAGCGAATTTTGAAAAGATGAGGGTATTTTTCAGGGATATTGAATGGGAAGGTTTGTTTGTAGGAAAAAATACTACGGAGAAATGGGAGGTACTAAAATTCCTGCTAGCTAAAAATACTCTCAAATTTATTCCTACGAGCAGCAAAAAAAGGAATAAAAATCATAAACCGATGTGTCTTAACAAAAAGATAAAGGAACTTATGGGCAAGAAAAGGCGAGCATTTAAAAAATACAAATCTGACGGGAAGCAGAGTCACTTCAGCACTATACGGAATGTAACAAAATATGCAAAAAGGAAATAAGAGCGGCTAAAGTAGAAACTGAAAAACTAGTAGCAAAGGAAAGCAAAGGGAATCCCCCAAAAAATCTTTAAATACATTAATAGCAAGAGATTAAAGAAGGACAGTATAGGCCCTTTAAAAGACAAGTTGGGAGTCTTAAGCAAAAATTATAATGACATAGCGGACACACTAAATTTTTTTCAACAGTATTCACTAGAGAGGACCCAATTCAGGGACTAACACATAATCTCAATAATGAGAATATCCCACTGATAGGTACTTATTTAAGCGAGGAAGTAGTCTGTGACCGATTAAAACATTTAAAGATTAATAAGTCACCAGGTCCCGATGGTATTCACCCAAGGGTTCTAATGGAGCTTCACTCTGAACTTGCAAAACCGCTATTTTTGATCTTTAAGGATTCAGTAATATCAGGTATGGTTCCCAAAGACTGGCTTATAGCGGAAGTAGTGCCTATATTCAAAAAGGGAAGTAAAGCTGAACCAGGTAATTATAGACCAGTTAGTCTTACATGTATAGTGGGGAAAGTATTGGAAGGTATTCTAAGAGATAGTATTCAGAAGTTCCTTGAAGTCAATAAGGTCATTAAAAGGAATCAACATGGGTTTATGAAGGACAGATCCTGTCAAACCAACTTACTTGGCTTTTATGAAACAGTAAGCGCAAACCTAGATCAGGGTAAAGAGGTGGATGTAATCTTTTTAGATTTTGCCAAAGCATTCGACTCTGTACCATACATGAGACTTATCTACAAGCTACAAGAAACAGGGCTAGGAATAACAATATGCACTTGGGTCAAAAACTGGTTAGATAATAGGGAGCAGCGCGTTGTGGTTTATGGATCTTTTTCAAATTGGACTGAAGTGCTAAGTGGTGTGCCGCAAGGCTCAGTATTAGGACCGCTATTGTTCAATATTTTCATTAATGACCTAACAGAAGGTCTAGAGAGCATGGTGTCAATTTTTGCAGATGATACCAAATTGTATAAAGTTATAAATGCGGAGGGGGATGCTGAGTCGCTTCAGAACAACTTAGTTAAATTAGAAGCTTGGGCAGCGAAATGGAGAATGCGCTTCAATACAGACAAGTGTAAGGTAATGCACTGTGGTAACAAGAACAAAAATAACACCTACCTACTAAATGGGGTAAAATTAGGGGATTCTGTACTGGAAAAGGACTTAGGTGTCCTCATAGATAGCAAACTAAGCAGTAGTACCCAAAGTAGGACTGCAGCAAAGAAGGCTAATAAGATATTAGCATGCATAAAACGGGGAATTGATGCTAGTGACGAGAGTATTATACTCCCGTTATATAAATCACTTGTAAGGCCACACCTTGAATTCTGTGTACAATTCTGGGCACCATACTACAAAAAGGATATCCTGGAGCTAGAAAAGGTTCAGAGGCGGGCGACCAAACTAATTAAGGGTATGGAGACGCTGGAATACGAGGAAAGGCTTGCAAGACTAGGCATGTTTACACTGGAAAAGAGGAGATTAAGAGGGGACATGATCAACATCTACAAATATATAAGGGGACAATATACAGATCTTGCGCAGGACCTGTTTTTGGTTAGATCAACACAGAGGACTCGTGGACACTCGCTCAGGTTAGAGGAGAGGAGATTCCGCACAATACGACGTAAAGGCTTTTTTAAGGTAAGGACGATCCGTGTTTGGATTTCCTTGCCTGAGGGAGTTGTAATGGCCGACTCAGTCAACACCTTTAAGAATGGGTTAGATAAATTCCTAATGGATAAGGATATCCAGGGTTACGGGGCATAGTCACGCACTATGGTTATTATAAAAAAGAGGGGTAAAACGTAACGGCAGTCATCAACATCAGTCAAAATTTTATACAAAATAATCCTTCATAGGAGACCACAAATAGGTTGAACTCGACGGACAATTGTCTTTTTTCAACCTTGGATACTATGTTACTATGTTACCATGGCACACCATTGATGTAAAAAATCATTTAAGAGTTATACACCTGTATAAAGATACTTAGCCAATGACCTCTGTGTATCACCTTCAGATTGATGGTTTAGTGGGTTCAACAAAACTTTAAAGAATATGCTGAAGTGGTGGATTAAATGTGGGAAAGTTGGGATTATTTGATACCTTAGTTATTGCTGTCCATAAGAGAGGTTCCATAACCCTCCTGCGGGTTCTTGCCGTTTGATTTGTGGTATGGGAGACACCCAAGGATATTGCTGGATATTGCATGGGAGGGGCAGCCCAGTCCTTATATTACTGTTATTGAAGATGTCTCTCTGATGCCGGAAAGAATGGTCGCAATGGTGCCAATAGTGAGAAAACATATGGGACAGGCCCAACAGAATGTGTACAATTGTATTTTCCAATTTTGCACTTTTACTCCTGGCAACAGAGTGCTTGTTTGGTTCCCAAAGTATAAAGAACTATTTTGGCCAAGCGGCAAGGGCTATTTAAAGTCATAGAAATAGTGGGTGAGGGTAATTATAAAGTGTATTAACCTGGGAAAATAAAGCTTTGGAAGGATAGAGTAGCTCTATCGGCAATCCCGGTCCCTCCGGTAACTACAATACTCTTGCCCACCTTTAAAAGGATGATGGATAGAATTCTAAGGCCTCATAGGCAGTATGCTGCTGCTTATCTGATGTAGTCATCTACAGTGCTGATTGACAGCCATGGTACAAGCACTGTTGGACTCCATCCAGGAGGCAGGATTGTCAGCCATCCCAAAAAAGTGTTGCTTACGGAAAGCAGGTGAAGTATCTTGGATACACCCAAGCAGAGGTTTGATGGAACCCCAATTTCATACAATTGAGGCAATACAGAGTCTACGTCCCCTGAATAAGTAGCAGGTGAGACCTTTCTTAGGAATCACAGGGCAATATAGAAGGTTTATGCACATTTTTGCCACCATTGCTTTTCCTTTGACCTTACTAAGGGCAAACAGAAAGTTATGGTTAAATTAAAAGAAAAGTCTTTTCAGGAGTTGAAGGTAAAATTGTGTAACCAACCAGTTCTGATGACATCTGACTTTTCTAAGAGTGAATCTGTGGTGCAAATTGGTGCATCAGATGAAGATATAGGTGAGGCTCTGTCTCAGAGCAAAGAGGGTGAAGAACATCTTATTTAAGAAGAAAATTAAATGTACATGATAGAACCTATGTCACTATCAGTTACTACCTTTTATGTAGAACATTCAGATGAATCACTGATCATGTTCCCTTGAAATTGATGTCTGAAAATAAGAGTTATGGGAGAATAATAAAATAGTTCTGGGTATTGAAAAATTTAAATTTTCAGTAGAACATAGGCCCAGTTGCCTTGTCCCGTATGTTTTGTTTAAGTACCACAGGTATTCCGTTCCACAGGTCAAAAGGAGAATATATTTCTCTGATTTTAAATTTCTGTGCAGGAATCATGCAGGTTCAAGCAGCCTTTGTTGTTTCAATCTGTGCACTTGTGTCAGGGCAATACAAGGTGTGTCAGCTAGACTAGCCGTCTCTCACTACCTGGGGAGCAGGCAGCAGACCTGATCAGAGACACTGGTCCTGATTCAGAGGTAGACAGAGGTGCGCACGATTATCTTTTGTATATTCCCTAATGCTACCATGTCACATATATGTTGGCGCACAGGCAGAGCCGGCCCTAACCAATATGATGCCCTAGGCAATTTTTAGCTGGTGCCCCCTAGCACCGCCGCTGGTTCTGCAGGAGATGCCTGGCATGAGTCAGCTGGCAGCTCTGCTAACGTTGGGCGCCTTTTGTTTATGAAAATGCATCTTATTTGCATTACTATGTGGCTAGGATACACAAGCAGCTTCTGCTGATTAAAATGGTATGCAGCATGCCTATATTCTGTGTGACTGCGGCTGTATCTGCACCCAAAATGATACATTACAGTGATATCCAGGAATACACTGCAATATAGCATTTCGTATGCAGATACAGCCGCAGTCACACACAGAATATAGGCATGCCGCATATCATTTTAATCAGCAGAAGCTGCTGGTGCCCCTAACCATACCAAATGCCCTAGGCATTTGTCTAGTTTGCCTATGCCTAAGGCCGGCTCTGCGCACAGGGGACATTTGACCACACTTCCCACAACTGTCACGATATTGGTACATCAGCCCTATACACACCCTTTGAAGAGCTTTCACAGAAGTGGAGAAGCGTCATCAGTAAGTGGGCGTGGGGAGGTGAATATCACCTATATTTGGGATGATCAGGGTGTCTTTTACCCCAATTCTACATCTGCAATGTGTGGCAAGCAAGGGAAAAGGTGGAAATACACCTCTGTAGTAAATATTTTACTGTGCTCAGTATCCCTGTACAACATAATCCAACAGCTGGGGGAATTGCGTTTGCAATGTATGATGAGCACTTGGATGTTTTCTGTGCAATATATAGTTGATAGAGGGGCTTATTCTTTGCAATATACTGTTACTAATGAGGGGTTTCACTGTCAGGAGGCAGATACTTGCCACCAGGTATGATCACAACAAAAGAGCATTAAATGTATTAATGTAATTATGCCACCCTCTTTATAATGCCACGCATGCTGCATTAACAGGTTAAGCTTATGTTTATAGCTGGCATTATAAAGAAGGAGCAGCATAGCGATATTTCTAGTCTGGGATCATCATGATGTACTTTGCTTTTGTTCTATAGTACAGAAAGCATCAGTGACAGACATACAATACAGAGAGCATCAGTAACAGACATACAATACAGAGAGCATCAGTGGCAACCATATAATACAAAGAGCATTAGTGACTGACATACAATATATAGAGCATCAGGGGCCACTGTATAATACAGAGAGCATCAGTGACAGACATACTCTACAGAGAGCATCAGTGACGGACATACAATACAGAGAGCATCAGTGGCCACCGTATAATACAGAGCGCATCAGTCACGCCATATAATACAGAGAGCATCAGTGACAGATATACAATACAGAGAGCATCAGTAACAGACATACAATTCAGAAAGCATTAGTGGCAACCATATAATACAAAGAGCATTAGTGACTGACATACATACAGAGAGCATCAGGGGCCACTGTATAATACAGAGAGCAACAGTCATGCCATATAATACGTAGAGCATCATTGGTTGCCATATAGCACAAAGAGCATTGGTGATTGCCATATAATACAGAGAGCATCAGTGACAGATATACAATACAGAGACATCAGTGAGAGACATACAATATAGAGAGCATCAGTGGCCACCGTATAATACAGAGAGCATCAGTTGCTGCCATATAGTACAAAGAGCATTGGTGACTGCCATATACTACAGAGAGCATCAGTTGCTGCCATATAGCACAGAGAGCATTAGTGACCACCATATACTACAGAGAGCATCAGTGACCATCATATAATACAGAGAGCATTAGAGACCGCCATATACTACAGAGAGCATCAGTTGCTGCCATATAGCACAGAGAGCATTAGTGACCACCATATACTACAGAGAGCATCAGTGACCATCATATACTACAGAGAGCATTAGAGACCGCCATATACTACAGAGAGCATCAGTTGCTGCTTTATAGCACAGAGAGCATTAGTGACCACCATATACTACAGAGAGCATCAATGACCATCATATAATACGGAGAGCATAATTAATCTTTTAGCATAATTTCTCCCCATGATTAATGATTAATTAGCCCCCGACATCATCAAATAATTAAATTTACGTACAATAAACCCCTTATTACCTCCCACAGGCTCATAAAAACCCTATTCACCTTAATTAACCCCTTACCCCCTTATTGTTAATAATATTGCCATCAACTATAGCCTTCCCACCTTATACCCCAACTATACGGCCCCTGGGAGGGGTTAGCTGGATGACCTCCCTTCTCTGCGGGCGCTTACTCTTTCCTGCACCTGGTGCACTTGCCTTGCCAGCCCCCCCTAGCTGTGTCCCTGGTTATAGGAATTAGAAACTACACACAAAAAAGATACTGTGCGCCCCTGAGTACTGTCAGAAAAAAAGCACTAGTTCTACGTGCCTAAGTACATAACTACATGCCATATCTCCCAACTGTCCCTATTTCAGCGTGACAGTCCTGATTTTTGGGCGCTGTCCAATATGCGGAGTGTAGTGTCTTGAGGAGTAGCTCCCCACCAGCGCAGCTCCGTAACGCAGCCGCCACGGCCCGCCCCCCCCCCCCCCCCCCCCCCCAACGGTCTGGGCACTCCTGCGTTGTACGGACTGGACCCCCTAAACGGCGACCAAACGCCGCCGGCCCGCCCCCTCCTACCCAGCGACCGCCTCTGCCTGTCAATCAGGAAAAGGTGATCGCAGGGCTGAGACAGCCGTCGGCTGTCTGGCATGCGCCGGCGCACTGCGGCGCATGCGCAGTTCAGACCTGATCGCTGCTATGCAAAAACACACAGCAGCGATCAGGTCTGAATTAGGCCCCCTGTTGTAGCGCAGCCTCCTGAGACCTAGCATGCACTGACACCTGGGACTTGTGCAGCTCCCAGCTGGCAGGATACAACAGCTGGCGGCCCGCAGATTATTAACCTCTGCTCTGGTGACTGAAATCCTGCAGCGCGAATCCGCATGAAACAGGTCATTCAGTTTTTCTGACGTTGACAAAATATAAACCATAAAACCTCTCTCGTCTTCCGCCTCCTGGGGTTTTTATAAGTATACGTACACGTCTGTTCTTCCAGGAGCCACGGTACTTATCCAGGTAACTAGACCTAGAGGCTTTTAAGCGTCTTACTCAAAGCAAGTTTTCCGGTTGGGGACTGCGGCGCCGTTGTTGCAGATAAGCGCACTTATACGGGTAAATCACAGGAGTGTTCACTTGAACCTATCAGCGGTTACACTTCATACGGAGAATTAGCTTCTGATAATAAGTAACAATCACTGCGCAAAGATGCAGAAAGGGAGCAGATGGAAAACAGGAGGAAACCAGCTGGAAGTATGTTTGTCTTCGAACTGTTGTAGCAGCCGGCACACAAATACAGCTCCGACGCAGAGAGAAATAAAACATAAATATTTAAGAGGTTACTGGTAGAAGAGACGCCGCACACTGAACGATCTATAAACCACAAAGGTAGAATTAACTACAATTATCTGCTAACGTAGTCAGAAGGCGGCTTTTTTTTTTTTATTACTTTTATGTTTCTCTCTTTTTGTCAGTGTTTGTACATAAGCAACGCTGTGAGATCAGGACTATGGACTTGTGTGTCAGTGGTTGGTTCTCTATCGCTGTCCCCCATCCCCAGGGTCTCGGCAGATACAGGCCAGTCCATTGAGAGTCTGCCTTACCTATATGTGGTTCCTCTGTAACCTCTGAAGAAAGTGTTCCTCCCTGGGCAGATGGTGACTTCAGTCAGTATTCACTATTCATGTAGGAGATCATATGGTCTGGAAGACGCCTGTTTGCGAAGGAATATATAATAATGTTATCGTCATATATCAGAGGTTCAACCAGATAACACATAGTAACAGAAGTTTTGGTGTAGGACAAGATGTGTCCTTCCCTGATCAAACAAAATTGTTATATTATTAAACTGTATTTGCTAATTTGGGGACATTTGTATCAGAAAAGTTTCAATAGAATGAAGATCACTGTCTCCGAGACTTTCCTTCTAATCCTGCCAATTGTGGATCATCTTCAGCCACTTTCCCCCAGATCTCTTCAGCCTCAGTCCCCCGTGTGTCTCCAGCTAACCTGTTTATATCCAGCCCTAGCTCACTTCTGTCTCTCCAACCCCACAGTGTCCCCCCAGCCCTCACTGTGTCCCCCCAGCCCCCACTGTGTCCCTCCAGCCCCCACTATGTCCCCCCAGCCCCCGCTGTGTCCCCCCAACCCCCACTGTGTCCCTCCAGCCCCCACAGTGTCCCCCCAGCCCCCACAGTATCCCCCCAGCCCTCGCTGTGTCCTCCCAGCCCCCACAGTGTCCCCCCAGACCTCGCTGTGTCCTCCCAGCCCCCACAGTGTCCCTCCAGCCCCCACAGTGTTCCCCCAGCCCTCACTGTGTCCCGCCAGCCCCCACAGTGTCCCCCCAGCCCTCGCTGTGTCCTCCCAGCCCCCACAGTGTTCCTCCAGCCCCCACAGTGTCCCCCCAGCCCCCAGTGTCCCTCCAGCCCCCACAGTGTCCCTCCAGCCCTCGCTGTGTCCTCCCAGCCCCCACAGTGTCCTTCCAGCCCCCACAGTGTTCCTCCAGCCCCCACAGTGTCCCCCCAGCCCCCACAGTGTCCCCCCAGCCCTCGCTGTGTCCTCCCAGCCCCCACAGTGTCCCCCCAGACCTCGCTGTGTCCTCCAAGCCCCCAGAGTGTCCCTCCAGCCCCCACAGTGTCCCTCCAGCCCCCACAGTGTCCCTCCAGCCCTCACTGTGTCCCGCCAGCCCCCACAGTGTCCCCCCAGCCCTCGCTGTGTCCTCCCAGCCCCCACAGTGTCCCTCCAGCCCTCACAGTGTCCCTCCGGCCCTCACAGTGTCCTTCCGGCCCTCACAGTGTCCCTCCAGCCCCCACTGTGTCTCTACAGCCCCCAGTGTCCCTCCACCCCCCACAGTGTCCCCCCAGCCCCCGCTGTGTCCCCCCAGCCCCCTGTGTCCCTCCAGCCCCCACAGTGTCCCCCCAGCCCCCAGTGTCCCCCTAGCTAGAGATGAGCGCCTGAAATTTTTCGGGTTTTGTGTTTTGGTTTTGGGTTCGGTTCCGCGGCCGTGTTTTGGGTTCGAACGCGTTTTGGCAAAACCTCACCGAATTATTTTTGTCGGATTCGGGTGTGTTTTGGATTCGGGTGTTTTTTTCCAAAAACACTAAAAAACAGCTTAAATCATAGAATTTGGGGGTCATTTTGATCCCAAAGTATTATTAACCTCAAAAACCATAATTTACACTCATTTTCAGTCTATTCTGAATACCTCACACCTCACAATATTATTTTTAGTCCTAAAATTTGCACCGAGGTCGCTGTGTGAGTAAGATAAGCGACCCTAGTGGCCGACACAAACACCGGGCCCATCTAGGAGTGGCACTGCAGTGTCACGCAGGATGTCCCTTCCAAAAAACCCTCCCCAAACAGCACATGACGCAAAGAAAAAAAGAGGCGCAATGAGGTAGCTGTGTGAGTAAGATTAGCGACCCTAGTGGCCGACACAAACACCGGGCCCATCTAGGAGTGGCACTGCAGTGTCACGTAGGATGTCCCTTCCAAAAAACCCTCCCCAAACAGCACATGACGCAAAGAAAAAAAGAGGCGCAATGAGGTAGCTGTGTGAGTAAGATTAGCGACCGTAGTGGCCGACACAAACACCGGGCCCATTTAGGAGTGGCACTGCAGTGTCACGTAGGATGTCCCTTCCAAAAAACCCTCCCCAAACAGCACATGACGCAAAGAAAAAGAGATAGTATACTCGTAACTAGTATGTATGTATAAAGAAAGAAAAAAAAACCACGGTTAGGTGGTATATACAATTATGGACGGGCTGCCGAGTGCCGACACAGAGGTAGCCACAGCCGTGAACTACCGCACTGTACTGTGTCTGCTGCTAATATATAGACTGGTTGATAAAGAGATAGTATACTCGTAACTAGTATGTATGTATAAAGAAAGAAAAAAAAACCACGGTTAGGTGGTATATACAATTATGGACGGGCTGCCGAGTGCCGACACAGAGGTAGCCACAGCCGTGAACTACCGCACTGTACTGTGTCTGCTGCTAATATATAGACTGGTTGATAAAGAGATAGTATACTCGTAACTAGTATGTATGTATAAAGAAAGAAAAAAAAACCACGGTTAGGTGGTATATACAATTATGGACGGGCTGCCGAGTGCCGACACAGAGGTAGCCACAGCCGTGCACTACCGCACTGTACTGTGTCTGCTGCTAATATATAGACTGGTTGATAAAGAGATAGTATACTCGTAACTAGTATGTATGTATAAAGAAAGAAAAAAAAACCACGGTTAGGTCACTGGTATATACAATTATGGACGGGCTGCGGAGTGCCGACACAGAGGTAGCCACAGCCGTGAACTACCGCACTGTACTGTGTCTGCTGCTAATATATAGACTGGTTGATAAAGAGATAGTATACTCGTAACTAGTATGTATGTATAAAGAAAGAAAAAAAAACCACGGTTAGGTGGTATATACAATTATGGACGGGCTGCCGAGTGCCGACACAGAGGTAGCCACAGCCGTGAACTACCGCACTGTACTGTGTCTGCTGCTAATATATAGACTGGTTGATAAAGAGATAGTATACTCGTAACTAGTATGTATGTATAAAGAAAGAAAAAAAAACCACGGTTAGGTCACTGGTATATACAATTATGGACGGGCTGCCGAGTGCCGACACAGAGGTAGCCACAGCCGTGAACTACCGCACTGTACTGTGTCTGCTGCTAATATATAGACTGGTTGATAAAGAGATAGTATACTCGTAACTAGTATGTATGTATAAAGAAAGAAAAAAAAACCACGGTTAGGTCACTGGTATATACAATTATGGACGGGCTGCCGAGTGCCGACACAGAGGTAGCCACAGCCGTGAACTACCGCACTGTACTGTGTCTGCTGCTAATATATAGACTGGTTGATAAAGAGATAGTATACTCGTAACTAGTATGTATGTATAAAGAAAGAAAAAAAAACCACGGTTAGGTCACTGGTATATACAATTATGGACGGGCTGCCGAGTGCCGACACAGAGGTAGCCACAGCCGTGAACTACCGCACTGTACTGTGTCTGCTGCTAATATATAGACTGGTTGATAAAGAGATAGTATACTCGTAACTAGTATGTATGTATAAAGAAAGAAAAAAAAAACACGGTTAGGTCACTGGTATATACAATTATGGACGGGCTGCCGAGTGCCGACACAGAGGTAGCCACAGCCGTGAACTACCGCACTGTACTGTGTCTGCTGCTAATATATAGACTGGTTGATAAAGAGATAGTATACTCGTAACTAGTATGTATGTATAAAGAAAGAAAAAAAAACCACGGTTAGGTCACTGGTATATACAATTATGGACGGGCTGCCGAGTGCCGACACAGAGGTAGCCACAGCCGTGAACTACCGCACTGTACTGTGTCTGCTGCTAATATAGACTGGTTGATAAAGAGATAGTATACTACTAATATTATATACTGGTGGTCAGGTCACTGGTCACTAGTCACACTGGCAGTGGCACTCCTGCAGCAAAAGTGTGCACTGTTTAATTTTAATATAATATTATGTACTCCTGGCTCCTGCTATAACCTATAACTGGCACTGCAGTAGTGCTCCCCAGTCTCCCCCACAATTATAAGCTGTGTGAGCTGAGCAGTCAGACAGATATATAATATATATAGATGATGCAGCACACTGGCCTGAGCCTGAGCAGTGCACACAGATATGGTATGTATGTGACTGAGTCACTGTGTGCTGTGTATCGCTTTTTTCAGGCAGAGAACGGATTATAAATAAAAGTGGTGGTCACTGGTCACTATCAGCAAAACTCTGCACTGTACACTACTGAGTACTCCTAATGCTCCCCAAAATTAGTAAATCAAGTGTCTAAACGGAGAGGACGCCAGCCACGTCCTCTCCCTATCAATCTCAATGCACGTGTGAAAATGGCGGCGACGCGCGGCTCCTTATATAGAATCCGAGTCTCGCGATAGAATCCGAGCCTCGCGAGAATCCGACAGCGTCATGATGACGTTCGGGCGCGCTCGGGTTAACCGAGCAAGGCGGGAAGATCCGAGTCGCTCGGACTCGTGAAAAAAAACATGAAGTTCTGGCGGGTTCGGATTCAGAGAAACCGAACCCGCTCATCTCTACCCCTAGCCCGCACTGTGTCCCTCTAGCCCCCACAGTGTCTTCTGACTGCCCACCACGGCTCCTCTCCTCTGTCCTCAGTGTTTCTCCAACCCCACAGTGTCCCTCCAGCCCCCACAGTGTCCCTCCAGCCCTCACAGTGTCCCTCCGGCCCTCACAGTGTCCCTCCGGCCCTCACAGTGTCCCTCCAGCCCCCACTGTGTCTCTACAGCCCCCACTATGTCCCCCCAGCCCCCACAGTGTCTACTGGCTGCCCACCGCGGCTCCTCTCCTCTGTCCTCAGTGTTTCTCCATCCCCACAGTGTCCCTCCGGCCCCCACAGAGTCCCTCCGGCCCCCACAGTGTTCCCCCAGCCCTCACTGTGTCCCTCCAGCCCCCACAGTGTCCCTCCAGCCCTCGCTGTGTCCTCCCAGCCCCCACAGTGTTCCTCTAGCCCCCACAGTGTCCCCCCAGCCCCCAGTGTCCCTCCAGCCCCCACAGTGTCCCTCCAGCCCTCGCTGTGTCCTCCCAGCCCCCACAGTGTCCCCCCAGACCTCGCTGTGTCCTCCCAGCCCCCAGAGTGTCCCTCCAGCCCCCACAGTGTCCCTCCAGCCCCCACAGTGTCCCTCCAGCCCTCACTGTGTCCCGCCAGCCCCCACAGTGTCCCCCCAGCCCTCGCTGTGTCCTCCCAGCCCCCACAGTGTTCCTCCAGCCCCCACAGTGTCCCCCCAGCCCTCGCTGTGTCCTCCCAGCCCCCACAGTGTCCCTCCAGCCCCCAGTGTCCCCCCAGCCCCCACAGTGTCCCCCTAGCCCCCACTGTGTCCCTCTAGCCCCCACAGTGTCCCCCCAGCCCCCAGTGTCCCTCCAGCCCCCACAGTGTCCCCCAGCCCTCGCTGTGTCCCCCCAGCCCCCACTGTGTTCCTCCAGCCCCCACAGTGTCCCCCCAGCCCCCACAGTGTCCCCCTAGCCCCCACTGTGTCCCTCTAGCCCCCACAGTGTCTTCTGACTGCCCACCACGGCTCCTCTCCTCTGTCCTCAGTGTTTCTCCAACCCCACAGTGTCCCTCCAGCCCCCACAGTGTCCCTCCAGCCCTCACAGTGTCCCTCCGGCCCTCACAGTGTCCCTCCGGCCCTCACAGTGTCCCTCCGGCCCTCACAGTGTCCCTCCAGCCCCCACTGTGTCTCTACAGCCCCCACTTTGTCCCCCCAGCCCCCACAGTGTCTACTGGCTGCCCACCGCGGCTCCTCTCCTCTGTCCTCAGTGTTTCTCCATCCCCACAGTGTCCCTCCAGCCCCCACAGTGTCCATCCGGCCCTCACAGTGTCCCTCCAGCCCCGACTGTGTCTCTACAGCCCCCACAGTGTCTTCTGGCTGCCCACCGCGGCTCCTCTTCTCTGTCTTTCAGCGGTGCGGCGATGAAATAAACATTTCTTTATGTGACTTTTTGTCAGCATAAAGAGGGACAGCTGCTAAAAGTGAAGGGGCGTGCCCTCATGGATAAAGGGTGTGGCTTTGCTGGAAATGGCGACCCCCATTTTCCGCCACTGTGGCAGCATGCCCAGCGCTTTGGGAGCTGCTGGCCTGCCCCCAATCCCTCTCTGCCGTGAATAGATGACATGCGCATGTGCATAGCATCTATTCATAGAGCAGCTAGTGAGAGAGTCCTCCCAACTTAACCCCCCCTCACATGTGGGACACCGAGTCCCGCAGGTGGGACAGTGTCTGAAAGACGGGAGTGTACAGCCAGAAAGACTGCGTAGGGAACATAATGTGACCATAGCAGCATAAACGCACCGTCTGGGCTTCTGCAGCGCCGCTCTATGCGTCACCTTGGCTTGGAAGGGGTTAATGTTTTGTGGTGGGAGGAACGTGGAGAGAGGGTCCGAGGGGCTGATTGGCTGGATCATGTATAGGGGCTGGCCTGTCATGCATATAGGCTGCTGACATGGTACTTCCTCCCTCTTTTCAGCTCTTCTCGTGCAACTGCTAAGTAACCCTCTTTTTATTATCACTTATATTGCTTACACTATTTCCTTTTCCTATCACTTTATTCCTTTTTCTCTGACGTCCTAGTGGATGCTGGGTACTCCGTAAGGACCATGGGGAATAGACGGGCTCCGCAGTAGACTGGGCACTCTTAAAAGAAAGATTAGGTACTATATCTGGTGTGCACTGGCTCCTCCCTCTATGCCCCTCCTCCAGACCTCAGTTAGAATCTGTGCCCGGCCAGAGCTGGATGCACTCTAGGGGCTCTCCTGAGCTTCCTAGAAAGAAAGTATTTGTTAGGTTTTTTATTTTCAGTGAGATCTGCTGGCAACAGACTCACTGCTACGTGGGACTTAGGGGAGAGAAGCGAACCTACCTGCTTGCAGCTAGCTTGGGCTTCTTAGGCTACTGGACACCATTAGCTCCAGAGGGATCGAACACAGGCCCAGTCCTCGTTCGTCCGGTCCCGGAGCCGCGCCGCCGTCCCCCTTGCAGAGCCAGAAGAACCGAAGAGAAGTTGAAAATTGGCGGCTGAAGACTCCGGTCTTCATTAAGGTAGCGCACAGCACTGCAGCTGTGCGCCATTGCTCCCTCTGCACACCACACACTCCGGTCACTGAAGGGTGCAGGGCGCTGGGGGGGGCGCCCTGGGCAGCAAATAGAGTACCTTACATGGCTAAATAGCACATAATACAGCTAATATACTGTATATGTGCATAATCCCCCGCCATAAAGCATATAAAAAAGCGGGAGAAGTCCGCCGAGAAAGGGGCGGGGCTATCTTCCTCAGCACACGGGCGCCATTTTCTCTTCACAGCTCCGCTGGAAGGCAGCTCCCCAGGCTCTCCCCTGCAGTTTCCAGGCTTCAAGGGTAAAAAAGAGAGGGGGGGCACTAAATTTAGGCGCAAACTGTGTATAATAAGCTGCTATAGGGAAAAATCACTCACTTTAGTGTAAATCCCTGGTTATATAGCGCTCTGGTGTGTGCTGGCATACTCTCTCTCTGTCTCCCCAAAGGACTTTGTGGGGTTCTGTCCTCAGTCAGAGCATTCCCTGTGTGTGTGTGTGTGTGTGTGTGTGTGTGTGTGTGTGTGTGTGTGTGTGTGTGTGTGTGTGTGCGCGGTGTGTCGGTACGGCTGTGTCGACATGTTTGATGAGGACGCTTACGTGGAGGCGGAGCAGGAGCCGATAAGTGTGATGTCGCCCCCTGCGGGGCCGACACCAGAGTGGATGGATATGTGGAAGGTATTAACCGACAGTGTCAACTCCTTGCATAAAAGGTTCGATGACGTAACAGCTTTGGGACAGCCGGCATCTCAGCCCGCGCCTGCCCAAACGTCTCAGAGGCCATCAGGGGCTCAAAAACGCCCGCTACCTCAGATGGCAGACACAGATGTCGACACGGAGTCTGACTCCAGTGTCGACGAGGATGAGACAAATGTACAATCCACAAGGGCCATCCGATGTATGATTACGGCAATGAAAAATGTGTTGCACATTTCTGACATTAACCCGGTTACCACAAAAAAGGGTATTATGTTTGGGGAGAAAAAGCATCCAGTGACTTTTCCCCCATCTGATGAGTTAAATGAATTGTGTGAAGAAGCGTGCTGTTCCCCAGATAAGAAACTAGTGATTTCTAAGCGGTTACTAATGGCGTACCCTTTCCCGCCAACGGATAGGTTACGCTGGGAGACATCCCCTAGGGTGGACAAGGCGCTCACACGCTTATCAAAAAAGGTGGCACTGCCGTCTCAGGATACGGCCGCCTTAAAGGAGCCTGCAGATAGAAAGCAGGAGGCTATCCTGAAGTCTGTGTATACACACTCAGGTACTATACTGAGACCTGCTATTGCTTCAGCATGGATGTGTAGTGCTGCAGCAGCATGGTCTGTTCCCTGTCAGATAACATTGATTCCCTTGACAGGGATACTATTTTGCTAACTATAGAGCATATTAAAGACGTAGTCTTATATATGAGAGATGCACAGAGGGACATTTGCCGGCTGGCATCTAGAATTAATGCAATGTCCATTTCTGCCAGGAGAGTATTATGGACTCGGCAGTGGACAGGTGATGCTGATTCTAAAAGGCACATGGAAGTTTTGCCTTATAAGGGTGAGGAATTGTTTGGGGACGGTCTCTCGGACCTCGTGTCCACAGCAACAGCTGGGAAATCGACTTTTTTACCTCAGGTTCTCTCACAGCCTAAGAAAGCACCGTATTATCAAGTACAGTCCTTTCGGCCTCAGAAAGGCAAGCGGGTCAGAGGCGCGTCCTTTCTGCCCAGAGGCAGGGGTAGAGGGAAAAAGCTGCACCAGACAGCCAGTTCCCAGGAACAAATATCCTCCCCTGCTTCCACTAAGTCCACCGCATGACGCTGGGGCTCCACAGGTGGAGCCAGGTGCGGTGGGGGCCCGTCTCCGGAACTTCAGCGACCAGTGGGTTCGCTCACAGGTGGATCTCTGGGTTCTACAGGTATCTCAGGGATACAAGCTGGAGTTCGAGACGTCTCCCCCTCGCCGTTACCTCAAATCAGCCTTGCCTTCTACTCCCAAGGAAAGGGAGGTAGTACTGGCGGCAATTCACAAGCTGTACCTCCAACAGGTGATAATCAAAGTTCCTCTCCTTCAACAGGGACGAGGTTACTATTCCACAATGTTTGTGATACCGAAACCAGACGGTTCGGTGAGACCCATTCTAAACTTAAAATCCTTGAACACTTATATAAGGAAGTTCAAGTTCAAAATAGAATCGCTCAGGGCGGTTATTGCAAGCCTGGAAGAGGGGGATTTTATGGTGTCACTGGACATCATGGATGCTTACCTACATGTCCCCATTTACCCACCTCACCAGGAGTACCTCAAGGTTGTGGTACAAAACTGCCATTACCAATTCCAGACGTTGCCGTTGGGTCTGTCCACGGCACCGAGGGTGTGTACCAAGGTAATGGCCGAAATGATGATACTAATTCGAAAGAAGGGAGTTATAATTATCCTGTACTTGGACGATCTCCTTATAAAGGCGAGGTCCAAGGAGCAGTTGTTGATCGGTGTAGCACTATCTCAGGAAGTGCTACAACAGCACGGCTGGATTCTGAATATCCCAAAGTCGCAGCTGGTTCCTACGACGCGTCTGCTGATATTGGGCATGTTTCTGGACACAGAACAGAAGAAGGTGTTTCTCCCGGAGGAGAAGGCCAAGGAGTTGTCATCTCTGGTCAGAGACCTCCTGAAACCAAAACAGGTGTCGGTGCATCATTGCACGCGAGTCCTGGGAAAGATGATAGCTTCTTACGAAGCAATTCCCTTCGGCAGGTTCCATGCAAGGAACTTTCAGTGGGACCTGTTAGTCAAGTGAGGATCGCATCTTCAGATGCATCGGCTGATCACCCTGTCTCCGAGGGCCAGGGTGTCTCTGCTGTGGTGGCTGCAGAGTGCTCATCTTCTCGAGTGCCGCAGATTCGGCATTCAGGACTGGGTCCTGGTGACCACGGATGCAAGCCTCCGAGGTTGGGGAGCAGTCACTCAGGGAAGAAACTTCTAAGGACAATGGTCGAGTCAGGAGACTTCCCTACACATAAATATTCTGGACCTAAGGGCCATTTACAATGCCCTAAGTCAAGCAGAACCCCTGCTTCAAAACCAGCCGGTGCTGATTCAGTCAGACAACATCACGGCTGTCGCCCATGTAAACCGACAAGGCGGCACAAGAAGCAGGATGGCGTTGGCAGAAGCCACAAGGATTCTCCGATGGGCGGAGAATCACGTGCTAACACTGTCAGCAGTGTTCATTCCGGGTGTGGAAAACTAGGAAGCAGACTTCCTCAGCAGGCACGACCTCCACCCGGGAGAGTGGGGACTTCATCCAGAAGTCCTCACGCAGATTGTAGACCGTTGGGAACGGCCACAGGTGGACATGATGGCGTCCCGCCTCAACAAAAAGCTAAAAAAGTATTGCGCCAGGTCAAGAGACCATCAGGCGATAGCTGTGGACGCACTAGTGACACCGTGGGTGTACCAGTCAGTTTATGTGTTCCCTCCTCTTCCTCTCATACCCACGGTACGGAGGATAGTAAGTAAGAAAGGAGTAAGAACTATACTCGTAGTTCCGGTTTGGCCAAGAAGAACTTGGTACCCAGAACTACAATGAATGTTCTCGGAGGACCCATGGCCTCTGTCTCTCTGACAGGACCTGTTACTGCAGGGGCCCTGTCTGTTCCAAGACTTACCGCGGCTGCGTTTGAAGGCTTGGCGGTTGAACGTTGTATCCTAACGGAAAAGGGCGTTCCAGATGAAGTGATTCCTACGCTGTTAAAGGCTAGGAAAGACGCTGCCTGAAGTTCAGACGTTGTTAAGGGAGTGCTGCATATTCATCCCCTTTTTTGTGCCTCCAGTGGCACCTTGGGATCTCAACGTAGTGTTGGATTTCCTAAAATCACATTGTTTTGAGCCACTTCAGACCGTGGAGTTGAAGTATCTCACGTGGAAAGTGGTCATGCTTTTGGCCTTGGCTTCGGCTAGGCGTGTGTCAGAAGTGGCGGCTTTGTCTTGTAAAAGCCCTTATCTGATCTTCCATATGGACAGGGCAGAATTGAGGACTCGTACCCAATTTCTCCCTAAGGTGGTATCAGCGTTTCATTTGAACCAACCTATTGTGGTGCCTGCGGCTACTCGGGACTTGGAGGATTCCAAGTTGCTGGACGTAGTCCGGGCCCTGAAAATCTATGTTTCCAGGACGGCTAGAGTCAGAAAAACTGACTCGCTGTTTATCCTGCATGCACCCAACAAGCTGGGTGCTCCTGCTTCTAAAAGCAGACTATTGCTCGCTGGATCTGTAGCACGATTCAACTTGCACATTCTGCGGCTGGACTGCTGCATCCTAAATCAGTCAAAGCCCATTACACGAGGAAGGTGGGCTCTTCTTGGGCGGCTGCCCGAGGGGTCTCGGCTTTACAACTTTGCCGAGCTGCTACCTGGTCGGGGTCAAACACGTTTGCAAAATTCTACAAGTTTGATACCCTGGCTGAGGAGGACCGTGAGTTTGCTCATTCGGTGCTGCAGAGTCATCCGCACTCTCCCGCCCGTTTGGGAGCTTTGGTATAATCCCCATGGTCCTTACGGAGTACCCAGCATCCACTAGGACGTCAGAGAAAATAAGAATTTACTCACCGGTAATTCTATTTCTCGTAGTCCGTAGTGGTTGCTGGGAGCCCGTCCCAAGTGCGGACTCTCTGCAATACATGTATATAGTTATTGCTTAACTAAAGGGTTATTGTTATGAGCCATCTGTTCAGTGAGGCTCAGTTGTTATTCATACTGTTAACTGGGTATAGTTATCACAAGTTGTACGGTGTGATTGGTGTGGCTGGTATGAGTCTTACCCTGGATTCCAAATCCTTTCCTAGTAATGTCAGCTCTTCCGGGCACAGTTTCCCTAACTGAGGTCTGGAGGAGGGGCATAGAGGAAGGAGCAAGTGCACACCAGATATAGTACCTAATCTTTCTTTTAAGAGTGCCCAGTCTCCTGCGGAGCCCGTCTATTCCCCATGGTCCTTACGGAGTACCCAGCATCCACTACGGACTACGAGAAATAGAATTACCGGTGAGTAAATTCTTATTTTTCTCCCCTTATTATCTTCTACACTCTCTCTGCTGTCCCTTTATCCTACCTTCTCCTAACTATTCCTATCTTCATGCTGCAGTTAGTATTTAATAGGCCTTCTCACCTCCTCCCCTCCTTTCTCCTTACATCTATCGGTGCGGAAGAGGTTAATGTTCAGGTCTCGACCAAGGCGCAGCGCAGGGCTCCCCGCACGGCTTATGGACTCTGATGGTGTCCGGCCGTCACGGGGTAGACCCGTTGCGCCCGCTGCGCTGGAGACTCCGGCCGCGCGCCCGTGAAGCCCGCCCGCTCTCCCCTTCGGCATCAGTCCCCGTCTCCGTCACCGCCGCGGGCTGCGGCGCTAGACGGAGTGAAGGTGTCCTGCCGTCCCTGGATCCGCCGCTCGGGGCTGCTGCTGGACGGGCTGGCCGCGTGGGGACGGGAACAGTCTCCCGCCCTGCGCATCGGCCGCCCGGGGGGGGGAGCCTCATATTCTATATTGTTTTCAGCAGGAGGGAGGGGGTTCGCGCGGCTGCCAGACGCCAGGGGTCTGGCCAGCGTGCGCGTGCCTCTACTGCCACGACTACAGGGGCCCATATGAGGCATGTTTCTGCGCCCGGGGACACGCTCGCCGGCAGGCTCCCTCCTGTGGCAGGGCGGGGCAACACACCCGCTCTGCGGCTGCGCTGCTGCCGGCGATGGCCGTTATAAAAAAAAACTGTCGGCCTGGGGCGTGCCGCGTCCGCCCGCGGTGGGATGGGCCACCTGGCCTCTCCTGCCGTGGCTGGACCCGTGGTGCCAGCCCCTTCCGGGTCTGCTCGCAGGCCGCTTCGTACTGCCGCCAGCCGTGACCGTGTGGCCCCTACCGGTCTCATACGGGGCCGGCGTGCGACGGCGGGAGGCGAGCATTCTGTCCCGCCCCATGTCCGGATGTCGGCTTCCGTCACTGCAACGGATAGCCCTCAGTCCGATGTGGAGCTGCCTCTTTCTAGTTCTGGCGATTCTCCGGTTTCTCCTCCTGGGGCTACTGCTCGGGATGGGAGGAGGTCGCGGCGCGGGCGTTTCGGTCGGGGGGTATCGCAGCGGAGCGGACGTGCCATTGTACCTTACAGTGAGGGATCATCGGAGTCCTTGCTCCCGACGGGAGGTTTGCGAACCTCCTGTGGGGTGCGCAACTCGCGTTTCGGGTCTGATCTTAGAGCCATTTGTGCCTCTGTCGTGTCGGCGGTGGCTCCCTTGTTATCCTCCATACCCGGGGGTCCGTGTCTGGCCACCGCTTCTTTGGAGGATAGCATTGCGCAATCTCTTATCCCGCTCCTGTCCTCTGGCTCGACGGTCGCCCCGCCTGCCCCACTCCCGACGGCTGCTGGTTCGATAGGGGAACAGGGGAACATTGTCTCTCTTTTGTTTCCCCAGCCGCGGACGTTGGGCCAGGAATGTAGTCAGTCAGCGCATCCACAAGTCGTACGGCGGCTGCTGGGACGGATGGAGTTCCCCCTCGTACTGGTGAGTCTTCATCGGACCCTGACTGGTCCAAGGGGAGCGCACTTTCCCCCCATAAGTGGGGGGGATCTAGTACTCAGCCCGCTCCTCTAGCAGCGGCAGCAGTGCGCGTAAGGTTACCGGCAAGCGCGATAGGCGCAGGCGTCGGGGCACGGACTCTTCCCTTGCCTCCACGTCCTCAGAGGGTGTCCTCCTACGACGGCAGTTGGGACAGGGTCAAGCGTCGAAAACGGCGGCAGCAACGGCATTCCACCTCTTCCGCCTCGCACGTGTCAGTGGAGTCGGACTCCGTTTACTGCGCCAACACGGCAGTGCACCGTGGTCTCCGGCCCCGGGTCCGAGACTGGATCCGTAAGGGCCTATCTGTCTATATTTTGCTCTTACTAGCGATGCTCGTATAGCCTTGCTTTCAGCTAAGCAAAAGGGCCGGGGCAGCGAGGACGCTTTGCGCTCCTACCCGACTTGAGCTAGATCATGTTGATCTTTGCGGCGTGTTACTCAGAGACGCGCCCGGACGAACACATGAACATCGTGCGCCATCAATTCCTTATACACATGCTGTACCATACTTGGCGGCGTTACTACTAGGACTTCCGGCGCAAACAGCATGGGCGGCAGATCTATACCTTCGGTTAAAAGGATGTGGTAATGTGCTCGGAGCTGCCGCAGAGCCAGCCGGTACAGCAGGAACGACGGGTTCCACGGCCTGCCTCTCATTCTGCCGGCTTTTGAGGGGGTTCATTGCGCGCGGGGCATGGTTAATGCTTCGTTTTCAATCCTGCCCAATGTGGTTTGGGGCGGCGGTGTCGTATTCGTCACTCCTGCATCAGCTGTGGCGGGGGCCACGGGATCAAGGATTGCCCCAGTACACGGCACAGGGGTAATTCCGGCCCGCAGAGCCGCGCTCCCGCGGCCCCAAGCGCTGGCCACAGCCCCCACCCCAATTAGACTTCGGGGGCTCATACCCTGGCTGCGACGGTTCCCGCGGCCGGTGGACGCCCTATTCCTACACTCGGGTTTTCGCACCTGGTTTCCTCTTGCCGATACATGGACTGGCGGGTCCCGGGGCTAGTACGAACTTGCATTCGGCTCGGGAGTTTCCGGGCGTGCTCCGGCAGAAGGTTGCGGCTGCATTGTCGTTGGGCGGGATGATAGGTTTTTTCCGGGAAACCCCTCCCCCCCCTTACAAGATTTGGTCTTGTCCCCCGTAGGCATGGTGCCCAAGCAGTCCGCAGGCGAATTTCGTCTCATCCATCTTTCCTGTCCTCTCGGGTCATCGGTTAATGAGGCTATCCCTATTATCAGGTAGGGTCGTTTACATATCTGTAAGTTTGATTCGGCCATAGATGCCATTCGGTCGTTTGGTCCGGGGGTGGTGATGTGTGAATTGGACATCGCGTCAGCGTTTCGCTCCTCCCGCTGCACCCTTTCGCCTTTCGATTTATGGGTTTTTCAACTGGATGATGGCTACTACATCGATCGCTGCCTCCCTGTGGGTTTTTCTCTCTCATGCGCTGACTTTGCAAGGTGCAGTTCTTTCCTCCGCTGGGGTCTGCAGCAGGCGACGGGCGAGCGGGGTATGTCGCACTACTTGGATGATTTTTTTTTGCTCGGCCCACCTGGCTCTGTTCGCTGCGTCGTCTTGCTGCGGTGGCCAGTGGCAGGGTCCCTCCGCCTCCTTGTTTACCTCGGGATTCAGATGGATACGGTCGGTGGTATATGAAGGCTCCTTGGGGACAAGGTGTTGCGTCTTCACGATGGTATCCTCTATGGGCTCGCCGCGGGCAAGCTTACTCTACAACAGGCTCAATCCTTCTTGGGCCTGTTTCTTTTTGCTTGTAAGGTTATCCCAATAGGTAGAGTTTTTCTGCGGGAAATTGGAACGGGCGACAGTTGGGATTAGACACCCTCATCATTTTCTTAGTTTAGCACTCGAGGGATTTACGTATTTGGGACGGATTTCTAGTTCGTTTCACCTCCTCTCTGGAGCTTTTCACGGACGCCTCTGGTGCTTGCGATTCTTGCTGTTGCTGGATATTTTTCCCATACTGGTCGCAGTGGCGCTCTGGCGCTATGCCCTGCGTAACAAACAGGTGGTCTTCTGGTGCTACAATTTGGGCGTGGTTTTTGCCATCATTAGGCAGGAGTCCACATCCTTGCTGGACTGCGGGTCTTCGCGCAGATAGTCTTGCTATGCTGGCTGACCAACATTACGTTGCGAGACAAGCATGTCCCGGCCGAGCGCAACGAGATTGATGATACCCTTTCTCGCGGCGCCTGGCAGTGGTTTCGGCAGTTAGCTCCTGCAGCTCTAATCCAAGGGGACTTCTGTCCTGCTTCTGTGTGCGGATTGGAGGATTTAGCCCACAGGTCTTTGGCTCCTGCAACTTTTACGGCTTATCTGGCCGCTTGGGAGCGGTGAAATCGCTACCTTCTGGAGAGGGGCCATAGTGGGTAAGACCCCACACAAGACAGATGGCCCATAGTTGCATTGGATTCGGGATGTCTGGGATGGTGGCAGAAGGCCGATCCCATAACATCTGGGTAGCAGGCCCTCAGGGATGGTGGCAGAAGGCCGATCCCATAACATCTGGGTAGCAGGCCCTCAGGGATGGTGGCAGAAGGCCGATCCCATAACATCTGGGTAGCAGGCCCTCAGGGATGGTGGCAGAAGGCCGATCCCATAACATCTGGGTAGCAGGCCCTCAAAAAAAAGGGATGGTGGCAGAAGGCCGATCCCATAACATCTGGGTAGCAGGCCCTCAGGGATGGTGGCAGAAGGCCGATCCCATAACATCTGGGTAGCAGGCCCTCAAAAATCAGGGATGGTGGCAGACGGCCGATACCAGAACATCGGGGCAGAAGGCCCTCCAACATTTAGGTTATTATTTCAATTATAATTTTGAGATATTTTATTTTCATGAGCTGTCTGCTTTCTGCTATATGTGATAAATATTTCAACCGTCCCTTAGTTAGACAGGGAGTTTTTTCATCCAAGTTTAGATTTAATAGGCCTTCCTTTCAGTCAATAAAAGCCTTTGACGTACGCCCCGAAGGTTTGGGGTGTAGGATTCAGCGCTCACGATACGGGGATACGATATGGGGACACGAGGTTCACCTCTTCATGGCGGCCTTTACGATGGCCTTCCACGGTGCGCTCAGGGTGGGTGAGCTGGGGTCCGTCTCTCGGACTTCTGCCTCGCCCATGCTGGCGGCCCGCGTCGTCGTATGCCCCGACGGTTTGTGGTGTTGGATCCAGCGCTCCAAGACGGACGTGGTCGGCTGGGGGCAGTGGGTTCGAATGGGTCAGGCTCGTGCACGGGGCATTTGTCCAGTTGCCGCGGCCTGGGCTTATTCGTCCCTTCGGCCTCCAACGCCCACCGGGTGGCTCGTCCTTTGTGACGGTTCCCCGTTGTCCAGATATTGCTCCTGGTTGGTTTTGGGACGTTGTCTTTTGTACCTGGGTCTATCTCCGGCCGACTCTGGGACTCACTCTTTCCGCAACGGCGCTGCGTCAGCAGCCGCTGCGGCGGGTTGGTCCGAAGTCGAAGTCCGGGCACTGGGTAGGTGGAGGTCTGGTGCAGTCATACGCTATATCAGGCTTTTTCCTCCCAGTGCGCCCCTTTGAGGACTAGCCGCTCGTCGCAGTTGCACTTTGCGACTGTGGTGGCCTTGAGGAATTTTTGTTTTATCGTTGGTTTTAATTACGGCTTTTGCCGGCTAACGAAGTTTTGTGTTTTTGCCTCAAGTCAAATTGGGCGACCCTTCCCCCCACAACCCCCTCCCCGTTAGGGACGCAGTTAGGTTGCCCATCTACTACTCATACTATCTTTATTTTGTTTATTAACCTGTGTCACACCCTTCTTTTGCAGGACGGCGGTTAGATCCGCACTTTATATGATTTGTCGGCCATTCATACATCTACTGGCTGTCCGTGTCTGCTCTGGCCTGCGACACAACCCGGCCGGAGCGGCAGGCTGTGCGCTGGTTGGGGCGTAGAGGCCTCCGCTGGGGACAGCCTGCGGGACTGGCTTCGGGCGGCAGTTGGCCGATTTGGGTACCCGCGGTTTCTGGTCTTGCATCTGGGTGGCAATGCTCTGGTGCGCCGCACTGGGCTCGACATTCGCCTCGAGATCAGACGTCAGCTGTTGGAACTTATGGCTGACTGGCCGTTTTGCCTGATCCTCTGGTCAGACATCGTCCCTCGGCGGCCTTGGCGTGGAGCCTTTAACCCCGGGGCGATTGACCTAGTTCGGAGGTGGGTCAATTCGGTTGTCGGTCGTGCTGTCCTCCAGCATGGCGGCCTGGTCGTGCCGCACGGTGGTATCTCCTTCTGTGATCCGACACAGGACTGGTCTGGTGCATTTGTCGCCGGCTGGCATGCTGATCTTCTTGGAGGACATTATTCACATTCTTAGGCCCCTTTAGGTAGTTTTTCTTGGGTTCCGTTGCGTTAGTCCGTGTTCTACTTTTAGGTCTCTTTAGTTAGTTTTGTTCTGCTTTTTAGGTCCCTTTAGTAAGTCTTTTCGGAGTAGGTGGCGGTGGCAGGTTGGTAACCTGGCAGTTGGCCGGTTTCTGAACGGTTACTTAATTTTAATTATGAGTTCAAGGTTAGTAAGTTTGGGTGTACTTTTAGGTAAATTTTATAGTTTTATAATTAGTTTACGGGCATCGCTTTACCAAGTGGGTCCATATAACTGGTATAAACATATGTGGATGGCGGGGCCGGTGGCCCAATTTTTACCATGTAGGGGCGGAGCGTACCTCCGTCCCTGCAACTGTCGGTGGGCAGGGGTAGTGGCAGAAGGTCGACCCCTGTCCTTGGATTTTTGATTTTCGATGTCTGGGATGGAGGCAGGAGGCCGATCCCGGAACATCTGGGGCAGAAGGCTCCCTCACACATGTTTTTTATTGCTTGTTTTTCTGTATTATAACATTGATCACCCATGTTACGTTTATCATGCTTAACCGTTCTTCTCCCCGCCACCTTAGTTAGAGAGGGAAGTCTGCATTTTAGTTTTAGTATTTAATAGGCCTTCCTCTCAGTCAGAAAATAAAAGCTGACCCCTTTCACGCCAATTACAGTTGTTGTGTCTTTATTTTATAAGATAAGTGTGCTTGAGTGGCGCGTGGATGCATCTGACGTGTGAGGTTTATCGGGACAGTAGGGAGGTATGTACTGTAAATAAGACTTCGTAATATGAAGTTTGCTGATTAGTGATATTATAGGCAGTTGATTGTTGGATTGCTAAATAATCTCTCCTTTATTGCCCAAAGACTGTGACATCACGGGGTCTGTTTCTGACAAAACATGATAACAGTACTGCATGTTATTGCAGACTATTTCCAACTATTACCATGCTATTTAACGGAGATAGATAGATAGATAGATAGATAGATAGATAGATAGATAGATAGATAGATAGATAGATAGATAGATAGATAGATAGATACTGTACAGGTGTTCGGCTGCCCCCTCCCTGTCACCCGGGGCAAGGCAGTAATTTGATGCCACCCACCCCAGAAAAAAAAAATAACCACACAAAACAAAAAAAGCAAACACTATCAGACTAAAATAATCAGATTATCAAAAATTTTGAAAAAAGGTGATACTACTGGACAATATTCCCCTATGTGCCTCAGATGCCCTATGTGTCACATGCCCCGCCAGCGTGTTCAACTACATGCCCCCCTGTGCATCCCCATACATTGCACTATATCATAACACTTTATCACTCCACTACATTCCCCTATCCACTGCACTACATCACTATACTACATCCCCTACATGCTGAACTACATCACTACACTACATGCCCCTATGCACTGCACTACATACCCTATATGCTACACTACATCACTACACTACATCCCCTTATATGCTACACCACATCAGTGCACTACATGCCCCTATATACTGCAATACATGACCACACTATTAACCCTATATGGTACACTACATCACTGCACTACACTCCCCTATAAGCTACACCAAATCCCCCCAACTGGGAGGCAAAGCGGAGGTTTATACTGCTAACTGGGTGCACAGTGTGCTTCTATAGCTTGTATGGTGCACCGCATGCTAGTCGCAGCACTGCATAGCAAAGAAGAGAGTTTAAGACCGAAGCCGACATGGGAGAGATCCCAGGTACTTCGCTCACCCGCACAGTGTCGCAGCCAGCTGCGGGCAGACAGGTGGGTCAGATACACTGCCCCGGGAGCTGTCTGCTGTCTCATTGGAGCAGCACAGCACTGCCAGTTAAAAAAAAAACCTGCGCCTCTGTAACTCCTTAGTGCCCCCTCAAATCCTGCACCCGGGGCACATGCCCCCTTAGCGCCCCCCCCCCCCCCGTTACAGCCCTGCCCTTATACACATAATGCCCACAGTAGTAGTGCCACTTATATACATAATGCCCCTTATACACATAATGTCCACAGTTGTAGTGCCCTTTATACACATAATGCCCACAGTAGTGCCCCTTGTACACATAATGCCCACAGTAGTAGTGCCCCTTATAAACATAATTCCCACAATAGTAGTGCCCCTTATATACATATGCCCACAGTAGTGGTGCCCCTTATACACATAATGTCCACTGTCCACAGTAGTAGTGCCCCTTATACACATAATGCACATAGTAGTGCCCCTTACACATAATGCCCACAGTAATGCCGCTTACACATTATGCCACACAGACACAGCAGTGTACTTACCTGAAGCCCCTCTCTCCATCCGACAGCTCCTAGCGCTCACCACTGTGGGAGAGACGTCTTGACATCTTTCCCTACACACACCGCAAGAGCCAGAAGGTGGAACTCAGTAGTAGGAAGGAGATGCCCAGCACCCTCTGGTAACAAAATCTCAGTGAACGTCCAGCAAATGGAAAAGGTGGCAGCACCTCTGCAGCCTGGCGCCTCCCTGCATTGCAGAGCTCCCTTAACTCATCAAGCTGACCCTGTGTGTGTATATATATTGTGATAAAAGCACTAGTAAAGTGATAAACGAGAGATACTGCACGTTTGTCCCAGGTTTGTGGCCCATGTATTTTAAAGCCCCAGGAAAATATTTGTGGTTGCTCAGCTGAGAACATTTGGGCTTTTTCTATAAGCCAGATAAAGGTTCCAGGGGTAAGGATGTGAGAGAGAAGGGAGGGCTCCCTCCACAAGGCCCATTTTGGGACTTTAGGCTGTTAACAGACAAAGAGGAAGGGGGGTGCAAATCCTCTTCCTCTTTGTCTGTTGTTTGTCTGTGACCCCTCCCCCTTCCAGCACCTGATATATAATTACCTCCAGGTATGATTGAGCAGCTTCCAAATTGTTTGTCTACTTTAGGCTGTTAGCCTGAGAGCAAGCTAATTAATGCCTGCATCTGTAAGAGGTTGATAAACAGCAGTATACAAATATCAAATTATAGAAAGAATATCCAATAGTAAAACAGTACTTTATTTGGAAGACAGTGTCACTTTATACAGCATTTGTATAGAAAGGTAGGCTGGATCTTTGTGTCGTCCCTCATAGCCACCATGTATACTATGTAATCGAGTGGATCATATATTTCCAGCATCTACTCTCCTGATCTAGGTCCTTATTCAGCTTCAGGTGCTAATTTAGCAAAACTGCAACTGGCTGCGATCGCATGCTAGGGGCCGCGTAGCACAAGGCAAGGCCACTCAGCATGCAAATACACTGCAGCAATGCGATCGCAATGTAATTACAAATGCATTGCTGACTTGCGAAGGCAAATGTAGAGCATCCATTTTTCGGGTCACAGCGGCCGCGTGTGACGTCACATGGACCCACCCCCATTTCCATCAACACACCCACCCAACGCCGTGCCACCACCCCTTGCAATGCCAAGGCGCATCCCTGTACCACCCCGCGAACACTTTCGCGTAACTGAGATGCAACCGCATCTCCCTGCCCGAGCATGCGCACTGCGGGTCCTGCGCATGTGCACTGTGAGGGCGGACCGGGGGGGTGCGATCGTATCTTTGAACCGCCTGAAGCTGAATACACCCTCGTCTCCTATATAACGAGTTTGTGAAAAGAACATGCTGACGTCTTCGGTGTGCAGTGTTGCTTTGTTATCACTAATCTAGTACATTCTATAAAATGATAGCTAGACACTGATTGGCCGATACAGGTAACACCTGCCTGCGGTTTGAAAAATCTCCCCCTTGCAGAGACGCCGTATATATTTTTGCAGCCTCATTCCTGCAGAAGTGATGCATGTAAATCCGCACAGGGCCAGATTAAGGTATGTGGGGGCCCCAGGGCAACTAACTTGTGGGGGCCCTACCAGTAATACTGTTACCAGACTGGTGATATTATTACAAAGTATAATGTGTTAATATTCCAGCGCAACAAATGTGTTGAATATACTATAGTGCCCCCAGTACATATTTTGCCCCAGTGCCCGCAAGCTGGTACTGTAGCTATGGGTGGGGGACCCCAGTGTGTGTGGGGGCCCTGGGGTCCTGTTGTTAGTCCACCCCTGAACCTGCGGAATTTGCGGTATAATAAAATAATGGTGGATTTAAGCTGAATGTATCCTGTGTGCCAGGTTCCGTACAGTGCGCTAATGTGTATTTGGTTTTTCTTCACTCATACAATAGAATAAAATGGTTTATATCCTATTGCATACTACACACTTATCTCAAGATTTCCACACAGACTTTAATGGAGTTTTTGGGAGATAAAACCTTGGGATCAATATATCTAATGTAATAGAACCAGTCGCAGTTGAGGGAAGCTTGCTACCTATATCAGTAGAAAGCTTTTTCGTTAAATTGTTTCCTCTCCATTATCATACAATGGAGGGAACCGATTATTTCCTACTGAGGAACTCGCTCAGTCCCGTTCCCCAGCCCGTGTCACATTACAATGTCTGGGGAGAAAAACAATATTTTGGGGGAGGAAAATCAAATGAGGTCACTAGTGACACATAAACCAGAGGTTATGGAAGTGACAAATAAATTTATCTTATTCCTATCAGCAAAGTCCCTGCAACACTTTACTGAGAATGGAAAAGCAAAGAGTGAAAAACATTTAGGCTGAAATTCTCCAGTGAGGCTTTGTACGGGTATGGTATACCATGCCGGCGTCAGCAGTGAGGGTGCCGACAGTACTATTTTACCCTAATCAAGGCCTAACCCTAACGACATACTGCTTTGTACACTAAGAGGCGGATTCTGGGTTGGAATCAACCAGCAGCTCCTACCTTGTCGGAGGAGGAGAGATGTCAGCTGGATGGTCCCCACCGCCACCTGTACTATATAGATCATGGACGCCAGTATCTGGGGCATGCGCAGTAGCGGCGACGTACTGACCATTCACAAAACCACGGCTTCTATGGACTGCATCGGCTGCAGCCCATAGAAGCCGGCTAGGGCTGACGAGACAGGGAGTGGCTTCCTACAGGAAACCAGGGGGTATATTTACAAAGATTCGTGTTTATGCCGTTTTTAAGGGTGTTTGATCTCGAATGGTATCGGGTGCATTTTACTGCAACTTTTTGAATCCTGATACGGTCATTCACTAAGCTGCCGAGTTTTCCACATTCGTTTTTTCCGATGTCGATGTGATTCGTAATGTCAGGCAGTGTTTTACGGGAGTGATGAGTAAAACACTGCCTGACAAAACACAAGGAATCCCGGCCGGATCTGTGAGATCCGTGCAGGGCTTCATTGTGTACCTTAAAAAGGTGTTTAAAGTGTTAAAAATTCAGAAAAAAATTGTGTGGGGTCCCCCCTCCTAAGCATAACCAGCCTCGGGCTCTTTGAGCCGGTCCTGGTTGAAAAAATATGGGGGAAGAAATGACAGGGGTTCCCCCATATTTGATCAACCAGCACCGGGCTCTGCGCCTGGTCCTGGTGCAAAAAATACGGGGGACAAAAAGCGTAGGGGTACCCCGTATTTTTTGGACCAGCACCGGGCTCCACTAGTCAGAGAGATAATGCCACAGCCGGGGGACACTTTTATATCGGTCCCTGCGGCCGTGGCATTAAAACCCCAACTACTCACCCCTGGCCGGGGTACCCTGGAGGAGTGGGAGCCCCTTAATCAAGTGGTCCCCCCCTCCAGCCACCCAAGGGCCAGGGGTGAAGCCCGAGGCTGTCCCCCCCATCCAAGGGCGGCGGATGGGGGGCTGATAGCCTTGTGAAAAAATTCAGAATATTGTTTTTAGTAGCAGTACTACAAGTCCCAGCAAGCCTCCCCCACAAGCTGGTACTTGGAGAACCACAAGTACCAGCATGCGGTGGAAAACCGGGCCCGCTGGTACCTGTAGTACTACTACTAAAAAAATACCCAACAAAAAACAGGACACACACACCGTGACAGTAAAAGTTTATTACATACATGCACACCTCCATACATACATACTTACCTATGTTCACACGAGGCTCGGTCCTCTTCTCCATGTAGAATCCTCGGGGTACCTGTGAAAAAAATTATACTCACATAATCCAGTGTAGCTTCTGTTCTTTGTATAATCCATGTACTTGGCAAAAAAACAAACCGGAAACCCGACCACGCACTGAAAGGGGTCCCATGTTTACACATGGGACCCCTTTCCCTGACAGCCAGGACCCCCCCTGACTCCTGTCAAAGAGGGTCCCTTCAGCCAATCAGGGAGCGCCACGTCGTGGCACTCTCCTGATTGGCTGTGTGCTCCTGTAGTGTATGTGAGGCTGCACACGGCAGAGATACAATGTAGCGCCTATGCGCTCCATTGTATCCAATGGTGGGAACTTTGCGGTCAGCGGTTGACCGCGAGTAACTTCACCACTGACCGCAAAGTTCCCACCATTGGATACAATGGAGCGCATAGGCGCTACATTGTATCTCTGCCGTGCGCTGCCTGACTGACAGCTCAGGAGCGCACAGCCAATCAGGAGAGTGCCACAACGTGGCGCTCCCTGATTGGCTGAAGGGACCCTCTTTGACAGGAGTCAGAGGGGGTCCTGGCAGTCGGGGAAAGGGGTCCCATGTGTAAACATGGGACCCCTTTCAGTGCGTGGTCGGGTTTCCGGTTTGTTTTTTTGCCAAGTACATGGATTATACAAAGAACAGAAGCTACACTGGTACAGGTACCAGCGGGCCCGGTTTTCCACCGCATGCTGGTACTTGTGGTTCTCCAAGTACCAGCTTGCGGGGAGGCTTGCTGGGACTTGTAGTACTGCTACTAAAAACAATATTCTGATTTTTTCACAAGGCTATCAGCCCCCCATCCGCCGCCCTTGGATGGGGGGAACAGCCTCGGGCTTCACACCTGGCCCTTGGGTGGCTGGAGGGGGGGGACCCCTTGATTTAAGGGGTTCCCACTCCTCCAGGGTACCCCGGCCAGGGGTGACTAGTTAGTGATTTAATGCCAGGGCCGCAGGGACCTATATAAAAGTGTCCCCTGGCTGGGGCATTATCTCTCTGACTAGTGGAGCCCGGTGCTGGTCCAAAAAATACGGGGGACCCCTACGCTTTTTGTCCCCCGTATTTTTTGCACCAGGACCAGGCGCAGAGCCCGGTGCTGGTTGTTCAAATATGGGGGAACCCCTGTCAAATTTTCCCCCATATTTTTACAACCAGGACCGGCTCAAAGAGCCAGAGGCTGGTTATGCTTAGGAGGGGGGACCCCACGCAATTTTTTTTCTGTTTTTACACTAAACAGACCCTTTCCCATAGATAACCATGCACAGATCTCACTGATCCGTGCATGATTATCCAAACTCGCCTGGAAAAAGCAGGTCTATTTTTTTGCTGCTTTTTTTAACGAATCGCAAAAAAATATACCCGCACTTGAGCCCTCAGAGACTAACACCCAAATACGAATGAATAGTGAATACCCGTATTGTATGAAATAACAGGCGCGTTTGACCGATGGTCAAAGTCTATTCATTCGTATTTCTGTACTTTGCCGGTAAAACCATTATGAATAGACCCAAACACTGCCGAGATTTGTGCTTAGTGAATTCCCGTGTTGGGACTTAGAAAAATAAACACAAATCGGGCAAACTCGGATTATTAGTAAATACTGGCCTAGCTCTCTACCTATTGCAGTCCGGTCTGGCAGTCCCGGAGGGAGGAAATACCTCCCAATGGGACTGCCCTGTGTGTCTGTGACTGGCAGGTAGGACTTTCAATAGGAAGTCACTGCCAGTCACAGTGTAGCCAGTTCAGTCTCACGGACTGCATCTGGTTTCACTGACAGTGAGCTGGGTAGCAGATTTTACCGGGGAGGCTGCATTTCCTGCAGCCCAAAGGTAAAAACGGCCATTGGCAGCAACCCAAGAAAAAGAGCAACTTTGCACAAGGAACAAACCATGCTGCACTGCAACGGAGGCAAGTACATGTATTATGTTTGCATGTAGGGTAAATACTGTCTGCTTTTGCATGTTGCTCCCAAATGCTGGGCAGCTTACACTGCAATGTAGCTCTGAGCTACCACACTCTCCTCCCACACCTAACTCTCTGCACATGTTACATATGCCCCCCTGCAGTGCAGCATGGTGTTACCCAGGTGCACAGTTACTGGGTGCTTCTGCATGTAGCCCACACATGCTGGCCAGCTTTATTCTCACACTGCAATGTAGATCTGAGCTAGGACAAGCCCCTCCCACACCTAACTCTCTGCACATGTTACATCTGCCCCTCTGCAGCGCAGCATGGTGTTACCCAGGTGCTCAGTTACTGGCTGCTTCTGCATGTAGCCCACACATGCTGGACAGCTTTATTCTCACACTGCAATGTAGATCTGAGCTAGGACATGCCCCTCCCACACCGAACTCTCTGCACATGTTACATCTGCCCCCCTGCAGCGCAGCATGGTGTTACCCAGGTGCACAGTTACTGGCTGCTTCTGCATGTAGCCCACACATGCTGGCCAGCTTTATTCTCACACTGCAATGTAGATCTGAGCTAGGACATGGCCCTCCCACACCTAACTCTCTGCACATGTTACATCTGCCCCACTGCAGTGCAGCATGGTATCATCAAGGTACAAAGTTACTGCTTGTTTATGTTTTGATATTATACATTCTTATGAGAAACTGTTACAAAAAATTGCTGCACAAATTAAGTATAAAAATATTAAAGGCCAGCAACAATGATACTCTACCTCTTTGTTTCTTCATTTACCCCGAAAATAAAGGCTATTGATATGAATTATTGGTGCAGAACCTTGGTGTTACAATAAGCACCATCGGAATGTGAAATGGAGCTTAGAACACAGTGTGGGTCCTTAAGCTGGCTTGTAGGTTTATAGGTAACAGCGGTAACACAGTGGTGACAGCGCAGGCTATAATAGCAGTAATGCAGGTAATCACAGTGATAATCGGTCTGACATCCGAGGAGCCGTGCAATACTGTGACGCTCAACACAGTGCCGCACTACAGTTCGTGATTGCTCCGTGATGTCATCCCACCCAGGTCACATGACAGAGGAGAAGGAAACAGCGCATTAGCAAACTTTTCTCTAATGAAGACCACCCGTAACGCAGGAAGGAGTGATGCAGAGTTGGTTTTCCAGACGTATCTTGCGTATATTCATACTGCGAATACTGCAGACTCAATGTATGGGCAATGCAGAGTCTTACTCACCTAGGCCGCAGCGCGCAGGCAAATTTGTGGCCGAAAGGGTGCAACTCAGCTCTAACCAGGTTCTCTCACGTCTCCAAAATTTAGCGAGGACGCCAAGATGTCAGGTTGTATGTAAAATCACAAACAAACAGACGGCTTGGCGCTATCAGCTGGATAAAATTAGTGTGCATACAACATTAACACATAAGAACACATAGATTTGAGCGCAGCTGTTAAAATAAAGGGAGAGTACTCTACCCTTCAAAAACACACAAATATATATACACACAAATAACAGCGCTGATTCAAAATATATGTGTACTTTTTATTTTTCACAATTAAAAACAAAAATAAAAACACAATTAAGAATAACTATATCCTAGATACCGGTCCCCTGCAAAGCATAACATTAAGTAGCATAGTGCGATTATCAGCCTTCATGCAAGGATCAATGCACAGCCTATTTCAAACAGATCTAGTTGGTTAGTCTCTCAACTCTTTTCAACATAGCAATAAGTTGTAAAGCAGTGATTAGTTAATGGCAAAAGCTGGTCAGTTAGTAACAGCAGATAGTACAGTCACTTGTAGTTCTCTTTAGGACAAGCTTGTCAGTTAGTTGCAGAAGATGTTCAAAGCAATATTTAGTATTTGCTGCAGCATGCTGTTCTATTATGTTAATTGAACTAAAGCAAAAGTCTGCGTTAGTAAGCCAATACAACCTGCTTCAAGGATCTGGCAGTTAACCCTTTTGGTCCAATATGTTGGTATCTCCCGGCTCCTGGTGCTTTTAGTTTACCCATTTTTTGGGGCCTTATCCGGAGTGTCCCAACAGCGGTCCAAACATGAGCAAGTGAAGGCAGAATGTAGCAATCGGTAACGGACAACTGGTGAAACTCTTACGCGTTTCTCCACCTATCAGTAATTCAGCGGCTTCCTCAGAGAAGTGTCGTGTATTGGCTTACTAACGCGGACTTTTGCTTTAGTTCAATTAACATAATAGAACACCATGCTGCAGCAAATGCTAAATATTGCTTTGAACATCTTCTGCAACTGACTGACAAGCTTGTCTTAAAGAGAACTACAAGTGACTGTACTATCTGCTGTTACTAACTGACCAGCTTTTGCCATTAACTAATCACTGCTTTACAACTTATTGCTATGTTGAAAAGAGTTGAGAGACTAACCAACTAGATCTGCTTGAAATAGGCTGTGCATTGATCCTTGCATGAAGGCTGATAATCGCACTATGCTACTTAATGTTATGCTTTGCAGGGGACCGGTATCTAGGATATAGTTATTCTTAATTGTGTTTTTATTTTTGTTTTTAATTGTGAAAAATAAAAAGTACACATATATTTTGAATCAGCGCTGTTATTTGTGTGTGTATATATAGGTTGTATGTAAAGCTGAGTACGCACTGTGCTGACTTGACGGCAGATCCATTGTCATGCCGACCGAGTGGCTGGTTCATGTAAAAATATACACTTACCGATCGGCCGATCGATATATCGGTCCAGACATCCAGCCGGACAGGCATTTGAATTTGCCCACCCAGCTGTGTCGGCTGTGCTGCAGGGCCGACACAATATGTCTAAATCACATCGTTTACAGACATATTGTTTGCATACACCCGCCGACCCGCTTGCGATATATTTAGTTGAACGCCCGATATATCGCCCAGTGTGTACCCTGCATATGTCAGTAATTACGGGAGAACACGGAAATCATGAAAATAGAAAACATTTCACTTTTTAAGTGGGGAACAGGCAATTCTATTTATCTGAGCGTAGTTGTATCTTCTACCTGTAACATTTATTGCCCTCCGAATCTATGAGCTACATAATTAAACGTCATATATTCCTCAAAGTCTTGATAAAGAGACCATTGGCCTTTGTGTTCCTTCTACCTGCCTTGGCTGAAAGGGTAAAGCGTTCCTGCCACAACGTGAGGCCGGCTCATTTACAGGAAAGGAAATGACCATATGCGTTTTCTTGAGGCCCTTTGGCGGCTACTTACTGTTTAACAGGTTCCCCAATTAAAGAAAATGCTTTGATAGCCCCCAATAGAACGGACGGAGCAAGCCCTACGTTCCGGCCACATCTAAGGATTCAAAGAGCACAGAACACAAAAAAAAGCCAACCTTCATTTCTAAACATGCCCCACGGCGGACCTGACCCACTGTTTAACTTTAAAGTGCCCCCTTATTCCAGCAAGTGCAAATACATTGTCTCTTTATTAAATCTGACATTCGTTTCAGAAATCTGGGAGATAAAAGCCGTAAGGGGGGGGTGTTCAAGAAATACCAACACATCTTAAAGCACCTTGCAGCGTCAGGAGCCTGACCTCACCAAGGTGGGGACGGTGTTTCTGCAGCACGCCATGTCCCCGTGATTGATAATCGGCCCTATTGTGTACTGCCGCAAAATACTGAAGCACAACAGGGCACTGAAATCACACAATTACATTTCTCAGATGTGACGACAAGCAGGAAATCGATGGATGTTCAATTTGAGGGTAATAACGCACTCCCTAGAGCTCATTGTTACTTCCATAATATTATGTTTTTTTTTAATCTGTCTTTCACCTCCTATCCTGAAAGCTTTTCCAAGCTGAAATTCAATCACGGAATGACTTGATTGGGGGGATTGTATACAATGTTATTGCAGTCTAATGGGCTCTTTTTATTTATTTTTTCGGTTTCTTTTCATCATTATTTCAAAATAAATTATGATGCACGCTGGAGATAGAGTTTCCTAATGGATAAAGGGAATACATTGGTAGAAGGAGCAGATGACTTCAAATCTATTACAAATTGTTTTAGAGATTTGCTGCCGTCTAATCTTTCAGAATGTGTAAATAACACATTTATCTCCGAACGCGTTGTCCTTAGAGCCGATCTTTTACTAAAAAAGTAAAGACTTCAGTGAGCTGGAGACCTTGTTAGGCGACTGTTTACTCCAGTAAGGGTTACACTTTGTGCGCACACAGGAAACAGCGTTTTCATTTGCAGATCCCGGAGTAGGATGAGTGAGAATTAGTAAATTGGATAATCAGAAATAAAAGTTGGGTGACCGCTGTTGACCTGTGCGTGAGGTCCAGGGCAATAGAGAGACGGGATGGGCCCCAGGTACTTTTCAGGGGGCGTGGCCTAATCACAGGAGGTGTGGTCATGCACCCTTAGCAAAAAATACAGAAAAAAACAGTACTTTCTGTTTCTTTCTGTGCCTCTATGGCCACTTCGCAGCCCATCAAATAGCAGCGTATGCTGAGAAGAGTTGCAGGAGAGGGGGGGGGGGGGGGGGGGAGGGCAACCTGGGCCAGGGTAATTAGTACCCTCTTCCCCACCTCGGGGCCACTAGTGAGATCACCCAACGGTGCCTCGTGTGATCTAGACGCTTTGTCAACCTAGTTTGGTCACACACGCGGAAAGACACAGGTCAAGTGATAGGGTTCACTGTGTGTGCAGCCAGAGAATCCCAGGTTAGCAGGAGACCTCCCAGACTCCCAAGAGGACAGACAATTCCCCGACATGGCACTTGAATGGCAAAATTATTAATAAGCCACGTCCACCATAGTGAGCACTGAGGGAACCAATTATCACAGGCTTTGCTGCTCCTGAATGACGAAGACATTTGCGTCATTAAGCCCCACCTTCTCCCCTGCGCAACTCCAGGTCAGCAGATAAGGTTGCTATGCAGACAAAAAAAAAAATGATAATGGAATAGACATAACGAGCAAGTAATAAAACAGTAGCAGAAGACGATGCTGGCAACATGGATTATTGATGCGAGTCAGCGACTCAGGGTGCAGGATGGGGGGGTTCATAAAACATGGCAGCGTGCATAAAAGATACTTATAAATTATTTTCTCTATAATCAGAGCTTTGCTGACATCCAAGAAAAGGTAAGACAATATGGACAATACTTCTCTGTTACTTTTCTGTTTGATACAGTTGTGAAGAGAAACTATATTAAGTATAAATACTGAGCATCCTGAATATCCATATGACAGTAGCAGACCCTCCAACATGACCCGCCCCACTAGGTACAAAATGCTCTGTTCCTGGACTTCACTCTTAATTTTTGATTTCCATCACCTGTGTTGAACTAGTTGAATGATAAGAAAGCTGTTTCTTCCCAGGTGATGGCAATAATAAATTAAGAGGGAAGTCCAGAAACAGAGCATTTTGTACCTAGTGGGGCGGGTCATGTTGGAGGGTATGCAGTAGTGTTGCACAATATGATGTTTCTCCGTTCAAGTATCAAACACATGGGGAAAGATTGTGGGATAAAAATTTTCTGTGACCAGAACGTGAAATCTGTATAATCTGGAGGATTAGCATGAAGATTGTAGGCGAGAGTACACCATTACAATATAGAGAGACTGCACATTGATAGCCAAAGATACAGCGCCACCTACTGTTCTTCCAGTGTAGTCACTCAAGTATTAGCCTTTATACTATATACTCCAACAAACAGACTGATACTGAACTGATGAAAACAATTTTGTTGCCCAGGGATGGCAACCCTCAACATATGAAATGACCTACTGTAAGAGATACACATTAGATTAAAAATATATAAATTTTTATTTTCTGCCATCAACATTTATATGTCTATGGGGCCTATTCATATGTTTTAAGTAATGGGTCCATTCATTATTAACGACCCAATGGGGCTACCTAGTATTCAGCAAACTCAAAAAAGTGAAAGTTCCCAGAGTTTGCTTACCGTCTTCAGACGATGCTGGTTCCCATAGCCCCAGTCCTTCCTATGTTTCACAGCCAATCCAGGCACTGTCAGAAACTCTTTGCAGAGTTTCCGGGCTCCGCTGCTGTGGCTGCTTGCTTTCTGTCTCCTCGCCGGCAACTGCAAACTGGAGATGCAGGCGGATCCAGCATCTGCCATGCTCAGGTTGCCGCCGGCTACAGAGTATGGGTGCAGCCATGTTTGCCTGGGTCAGCAGACTGCTGTGCCGCCAATGAGGGCTCAGTTCCTGGTTCCCTGACATCCTCGGCTATTACACAACTAGCAATCCCTATAAAGGGACTTTTATGGAAGCGCAGGCTGATTGCCAGTGCAATGCCTTTCACAGCCTGCAGTGTGAGCAGATTCTCTGTGCTCCCCAAGTATGGTCTCTCTGAGTCTTCTACTGCAGTATACTGTCTCAGCCTTGTGTCAAGCCCAGTGTGCAGTACCGCCGGTTCTAGCACGGTGTTCAGGTCACATACCACTGGTTCCAACCCAGTGTCCAGTACCACCAGTTCCAGCCCGGTGTCTAGTGCAAGTACCACTGGTCCCAAACCAGTGTCCAGTGCCACTGGTTTGGTACGGTGTTCAGCTCAAGCACTACTGGTCCCTGCCCAGAATACAGTACAACCGGTTCCAGACCTGTGTACAGCTCAAGTATTACTGTTCTCAACCCAGTATCCCGTACCACCAGTTCCAGCCCAGTGTCTAGCGCAAGTACCACTGATCCCAGCCCAGTATCCAGTACCACCAGTTCCAGCCCGGTGTCTAGCGCAAGTATCACTGATCCCAACCCAGTATCCAGTACCACCAGTTCCAGCCCAGTGTCTAGCGCAAGTACCACTGATTCCAGCCCAGTGTCCAGTACCACCAGTTCCAGCCCAGTGTCTAGCGCAAGTACCACTGATCCCAGCCCAGTGTCCAGTACCACCAATTCCAGCCCGGTGTCTAGCGCAAGTATCACTGGTCCCAACCCAGTATCCAGTACCACTGGTTTGGTACAGTGTTCAACTCAAGTTCTACTGGTCCCTGCCCAGAATACAGTACCACCGGTTCCAGACAAGGGTACAGCTCAAGTACCACTGGTCTCAACCAGAGATGAACGGGTTCGGTTCTCAGAGAACCGAACCGTACCAAACTTCACGCTCTGAGCCCGGTTCCGAGCCCGGCTCGGGTTTTCCCGCCGGACTCGGAAAACCTGCACGAGGCAAAACGTAATCATCCCGCTGTCTGATTCTCGCGGGATTTGGATTCCATATAAGGAGCCACGCATCACGGTCATTTTCACTCCAGTCTCGGAGAGTGTAGTGAGAGGACGTGTCTACGTCCTCAGTGTCTGTGTGGGGGCGGGAAAGTGGGGTGGCGAGTCTTGTGCTGTGTTGTGCTGCTCAGTCCAGTGTAGTCAGTGTATTGTGCTGCATCAGTCCAGCCAGTCACAGTGTTGGTGTCCTCTGCTGCTATATGTCCCCAGTGCTGCTGGATACTGTATAAGTCCCTTGCAGTTTGGCTGTGTTGTCTTGCATCAGACCAGGGGTAGTGTCTCTCTTGTGCAGCATCAGTCCAGTGACCAGTCACAGTGTTGGTGTCCTCTGCTGCCATATATCCAGTGTAGCTGTATAAGTCCCTTTCAGTGGTGTTGTGTTGTCCTGCATTAGACCATGGGAAGTCTCTTGTGCATCAGTCCAGTGACCAGTCACAGTGGTGGTGTCCTCTGCTGCCATATATCCAGTTGTCAAAGTCGATAAATATTGCAGCACACACATCAAGTACCAACCACACACATGCCCGCTGCGCGTGCACTTGTTCTGCCGTGCGTGCACATATCCGCAATTTGCGTATGGTCGCTCTCGCGGTCCTGCGCGTGGTATGGGTATTTACGGCAGAGTTTGTGAACGCATGGAGAGCTATCAAAACATTACATATTTAATCCAAATAGTGCACATTGTACACATAGCCCCCCTGCACCACATCAGCAAGTAACAACAGTTTAAATGATACCAGAACAAAGGGATTCACCTTTACAGGATAAGAGGGGACAGAATAAGGTTATAAGGTGGTGTTTGGTATCCAGCCGTAGGGTATTTTAAGGGTAACATTCTGGTGTTGGTTTGGTGAAGATCGCATGTTCCTGTGGATAGTTATGTGCAGAAGCAGAATATAGATATAAACTGTATTTACTGTACATTATGTATGCGGCGGGAATCCAGAGGAGACCACCCACAAGAGCAGTTGGGAAAGACATCGCCTACCTTTTCAAATAGACCTATGATCTCTCCTGTACTGTAAATGACCATCCCTGTGTCCAATGGACAAAGAGATTACAGTATCCATTGTGTTATGTTTTGGATGAAGTGAATAAAGAAAGCCTGCAGCAGGCTTGGTCAGACAGAAGGCTCACAACGTTATCTAACAGATGGCGGAGGACTGGACCGGGTAGCGCAAGCGAATCCACTCACGTATGTACATTGACTGTAGCCATTTACTCTGTTGTATTGTAGTGCATAATTTGTATTGTTAACCCCCTTTCAGAAATATTACTCTGTGGTGTCGGAACCCAGTGATTAACTACAAATCGGTGTTGTGTCCTCATTTCCCTGCTAAGGTTTAAAGTGTATTCATTATTGCATTGCTTAGCTGTATAAGGTTTAAAGTGTAATAGCATCACACTGCATTACTGTGAAGGTTTAAAGTGTATCTCTGGGTGTGTGCGCGCTGTGTGTACTTTGTACCCCCAATGCGGCGTTTGTACGCTAAGTCCGTACAGTGATACGGGACTCCATACGCAAACAGTGTATAAAGTACGTTGCGTGTGTATTAAGTAAAGCGGCCGCAGCGGCTAAAGGTTTAAAGTGTATTTAAGGTGTGTTTAAGGTATAGCTTTCATTCCTGTAAGATAATCAACATTATCAATTGGGGGCATCATCCGGTTTTCTACATTTTCACTGCTTAACAGGTCACAAGCAGACTTAATCTATCAGCATAAGGGTGGACAGGGATCCTACGTATCCTTTTCTTGGTCGGTGGATGCACTGAAAACCCTACTCAATTGCTGATTAGATGGTGTCTGCTCTGTATGGTTTGTAGGGATGCTGGTAGAACTCGTACTGTAAGCAGGAAAAAAGCTATTTAAAATCTGTGAATTTTTTGGGGGGGGCGAAAAAAAGCGTACACAGCACCCATACTCTTTGCATACTCTCTCACATTGTTGCAAAACAAGGGGGGTAATTCCAAGTTGATCGCAGAGGGATTTTTGATAGCAATTGGGCAAAACCATGTGCACTGCAGGGGGGGGGCAGATATAACATTTGCAGAGAGAGTTAGATTTGGGTGGGTTATTTTATTTCTGTGCAGGGTAAATACTGGCTGCTTTATTTTTACACTGCAACTTAGATTTCAGTGTGAACACACCCCACCCAAATCTAACTCTCTCTGCACATGTTATATCTGCCTTCCCTGCAGTGCACATGGTTTTGTCCAATTGCTAACAAAAATCCTGCTGCGATCAACTTGGAATTACCCCCAAGGTTCAAATAAGTCATGTTGTGTTTGATTCAGATTGGATTGCTTATCTGTTAAGTAGGGTTAAAAGTACATTTAAAAATTGCTGCATGGCATTGATATAGTTTTATGTTTAACTCAGGCCTAAAATAACTTCAGGGGCTTGTATGATGTGTGATTTCTTTGTGACAAAGGAAGCCGCATGGTCTGTCCTCCATTTTGGACTAACCACATGGCCTGTCCACCATTGTGTGTAACCCTCATGGATGTGGAAGGGGGAGGAGCAGCGGCCATTTTGGGAAGGTCATTTTTCTAAATGGCTGATTTCAGTCTGCTCAAGAATAATCAGCTCTCCTTGGTCACATGAATCACCATCTATGAGTTACCAATGCATTTATATAACCCATGCCATAGTCAATTACAAATAGTTTCAGCTGGGCCTAGTGAAAGTTAATAGTAAGATGAATACTTGATGTAAGAATGACACAGATATAAACAAAGTTTTTTTTCTCTTTACCTCTAGGATTTAGTAAGAATCTGCTTGTTATAGGATAGCCATTGAAATGCAAATTAACCTGTGTAACTGCTTTTACAGACAGGCAAAAGCACGTAGCTTTCATATGCAAATTAGAAGCACTGAATGGGTAAAAGAGTCTCAGGAGACCAGTGAATGGTATATATATAATTATTATAATTATGTGTATATTTATATCAGTGTGTGTTCTGCAAGATAGCTATCCAATCTGAATCATATCATTTAAATTATTGATTATTGCTCACATTTATAGAAATTGTGTGAGTTGTTTTATTGCGTACGCACATTGGTACACGTGTCTCGGACAAAGTAAGGGACACGCACGGTCGCGTGTTTGCGCAAAGTGCGTAAGAATGCGGGCGCTGAGTACAAATTATACAGTAGTGTCGTTTAGTTTAAAGGTGGGATAGTAGCCACACTACAATAACACAAGATTGCCCAGTTTCCAAATTTTAGTAAAAAACCTTTTTTACTGTATTACCTCTGGGAATAAGGCTGTTTATCTGAATGAAAGAATTTTCTGTACAGAAAAACCAAAGTGTTTGAGTGAGCGAACATAACAGTGAACATAGTGAACCCCGGGAATTCGGGATCCCGTCGAGTGGTACATCAAGTGAGTGGAGACTTGGTGGCGTGAGGCAGCTGACTCATGTTAATAAAGTGCAAAGTCGAGAGGACTTACAAGTCGAGAGGACTTACAAAGGAGCTAGGTAGGCAATTGTGTTCGAGTACCGCGGCCCAGGAGGTCAGCGAGGTTTAGAGTACCGCGGCCCAGGGGGTCAGCGAGGTTTACCCATATAGTTTTTGATACTCTCCGGCTGAGGTTTCGCAGCTTGTGATTCGATTCCAGTGGTCGTACGGCGGATAAGTAACAAGTACCTATACGCTGTGCGATTGGACCGCGCGTTTGTGGGTGCGATATTTAGCGCAATGTGATACCCTTTTTACGAGCTTTGCGTATAATCACGGTATCATTAGCGCTGTATAGAGCATACGCAAGCGTGATTTGTGTATAATAAAGGTTTAGGGAGTTTTCGCTGGCCTCTCTCAGGAATTCTCCAACGGCCTATATTTACTGGAAAGGGTAAGTTATTCCCAGAAACTTCCAGTGAATAGAGGTTACATAGGGGCCCTAAGTTGGGTACATTGCCTTCGCTATCAACAGTGTATGGTAGTAATGGCCAACGAGGGCGTGAGTGGGTGAAAGCACTCGGAGAACTTTCACCGTTGCCTTATATTGAGTATTTTGGTTTTTTGTGGGATTAGCCGAGAGGGCAATACCTGCAAATTATGGGGGCCAGTTGCTTAAGTAAGGGACGTTCAACCAGGGTTCAGGTTGACATTCCGCGGCCCAGGGGGTCGGCGAGGTTCATTATGTGTGAGAAGCATGGACCACACACCGAAGTTTTTTTGCAATGAATGGGAACGTATGACTGCGGAAGATAGGGAACCATTCCCTAAGGTAGGCAGTTTTGAACCAGAGGTATTGCAGAATTTAAGGATTAGGATATGTCTAATAAAATCCAGAAAACAAAGGATTAGACATACAGATTGTTTAAATTTATGGCAACAAGAGGGGGATATGCAAGGGAAATTAACATACGCAGCAGGTTCCAAACCTAGCGGGAATGAGAACACAAACACACCATTGTCGACACAGGTCGAAGGGGAACAGAAGGCTACAGTCAATGATACATCCGTAAATGATAGTAATATGAAAGAGCAATGTATTAACCCTAACTTTTGCAAAATGTATCCTGTTTTGAAGTCTCTCCAAGGTTTTAGGTCACAGGAAGATGAAGGATTCAGCCAAATCGCAGCTCTCCTCCAAGCAGTCACCTTGCAGGAAACTCAGGTGGGGCCTGTCCAACCAGGTAGTGCAGTAACAATATTCCCCAATGAAAGAACGGGTGAGGTCACAGCTACCGGTAAGTGTGAGACAGTTCATTGCACAGAGACAACAACACCTCACTGTAAACAGATTAGGAACGGAATGGTAGAATTACACCCTGTCTTGGAAATAGTAACTCCCAATGGGGGAACCGATAGTCAGGGAGTAATCCTCACCAGGAATAATGCAATATATTGCTCGTGGCCCAGAGATGAGCTGCGGTCAATCATTTCAGAATTCCCCGACCCTCGGAAGCATTTAGCCAGATGTCAAAAGTTTATCAGAGATCTGGGTAATGCGTATGAACCGACAAACCAACATTGGCGGACATTTTTGAAAGCGTACCTACCCCCTAATATTGACACCCAAAAATACATCACTGATTGTAGATTAGAGTCGGATAGTCGTATGACTGACAAACTCAATCAGGAGAACTTAGAGCAAATTAACAGGCAACTAGAGTTGTATTTCCCCACAACTGCTAAGTGGAGAAGAATTTTCTCCATAAAGCAGAGGGAAAATGAAATGGCATCTGAATATTTCCATCGGGCCCTGCAAATAATGGATAGATACATAGGTGTATCAGATACAGAGAACGATGAAAATTACAGAGAGGTGGCTGTCTCTGTGCTAATGGACGGACTCGATCAGACAGTGAGGGACAGAGTACAAACTAGAGATGAGCGGGTTCGGTTTCTCTGAATCCGAACCCGCACGAACTTCATGTTTTTTTTCACGGGTCCGAGCGACTCGGATCTTCCCGCCTTGCTCGGTTAACCCGAGCGCGCCCGAACGTCATCATGACGCTGTCGGATTCTCGCGAGACTCGGATTCTATATAAGGAGCCGCGCGTCGCCGCCATTTTCACACGTGCATTGAGATTGATAGGGAGAGGACGTGGCTGGCGTCCTCTCCATTTAGATTAGAAGAGAGAGAGAGAGAGAGATTGACCTGATTTACTGGAGCTTAGGAGTACTGTAGAAGTGTAGAGAGTGCAGAGTTTACTAGTGACTGACCACAGTGACCACCAGACAGTGCAGTTTTATTTAATATATCCGTTCTCTGCCTGAAAAAAACGATACACACAGTGACTCAGTCACATACATACCATATCTGTGTGCACTGCTCAGCCCAGTGTGCTGCATCATCTATGTATATATATCTGACTGTGCTCAGCTCACACAGCTTATAATTGTGGGGGAGACTGGGGAGCACTGCAGTGCCAGTTATAGGTTATAGCAGGAGCCAGGAGTACATATTATATTAAAATTAAACAGTGCACACTTTTGCTGCAGGAGTGCCACTGCCAGTGTGACTGACAAGTGACCTGACCACACTGACCACCAGTATAGTTAGTAGTATACTATATTGTGTGATTGCCTGAAAAAGTTAAACACTCGTCGTGTGACTTCACTTGTGTGGTGTTTTTTTTTTTATTCTATAAAAAACTCATTCTGCTGACAGACAGTGTCCAGCAGGTCCGTCATTATATAATATATATACCTGTCCGGCTGCAGTAGTGATATATATATATTTTTTATATCATTATTTATCATCCAGTCGCAGCAGACACAGTACGGTAGTTCACGGCTGTAGCTACCTCTGTGTCGGCACTCGGCAGTCCGTCCATAATTGTATACCACCTACCCGAGGTTTTTTTTTCTTTCTTCTTTATACATACATACTACTACATCTCTTTATCAACCAGTCTATATTAGCAGCAGACACAGTACGGTAGTTCACGGCTGTAGCTACCTCTGTGTCGGCACTCGGCAGTCCGTCCATAATTGTATACCACCTACCCGTGGTTTTTTTTTCTTTCTTCTTTATACATACATACTACTACATCTCTTTATCAACCAGTCTATATTAGCAGCAGACACAGTACAGTACGGTAGTTCACGGCTGTAGCTACCTCTGTGTCGGCACTCGGCAGTCCGTCCATAATTGTATACCACCTACCCGTGGTTTTTTTTTCTTTCTTCTTTATACATACTACATCTCATTATCATCCAGTCTATATTAGCAGCAGACACAGTACAGTACGGTAGTCCACGGCTGTAGCTACCTCTGAGTCGGCACTCGGCAGTCCATCCATAATTGTATACCACCTACCCGTGGTTTTTTTTTCTTTCTTCTTTATACATACTACATCTCATTATCATCCAGTCTATATTAGCAGCAGACACAGTACAGTACGGTAGTCCACGGCTGTAGCTACCTCTGTGTCGGCACTCGGCAGTCCATCCATAATTGTATACCACCTACCCGTGGTTTTTTTTTCTTCTTTATACATACTACATCTCATTATCATCCAGTCTATATTAGCAGCAGACACAGTACAGTACGGTAGTCCACGGCTGTAGCTACCTCTGTGTCGGCACTCGGCAGTCCATCCATAATTGTATACTAGTATCCATCCATCTCCATTGTTTACCTGAGGTGCCTTTTAGTTGTGCCTATTAAAATATGGAGAACAAAAATGTTGAGGTTCCAAAATTAGGGAAAGATCAAGATCCACTTCCACCTCGTGCTGAAGCTGCTGCCACTAGTCATGGCCGAGACGATGAAATGCCAGCAACGTCGTCTGCCAAGGCCGATGCCCAATGTCATAGTACAGAGCATGTCAAATCCAAAACGCCAAATATCAGTAAAAAAAGGACTCCAAAACCTAAAATAAAATTGTCGGAGGAGAAGCGTAAACTTGCCAATATGCCATTTACCACACGGAGTGGCAAGGAACGGCTGAGGCCCTGGCCTATGTTCATGGCTAGTGGTTCAGCTTCACATGAGGATGGAAGCACTCAGCCTCTCGCTAGAAAACTGAAAAGACTCAAGCTGGCAAAAGCACCGCAAAGAACTGTGCGTTCTTCGAAATCCCAAATCCACAAGGAGAGTCCAATTGTGTCGGTTGCGATGCCTGACCTTCCCAACACTGGACGTGAAGAGCATGCGCCTTCCACCATTTGCACGCCCCCTGCAAGTGCTGGAAGGAGCACCCGCAGTCCAGTTCCTGATAGTCAGATTGAAGATGTCAGTGTTGAAGTACACCAGGATGAGGAGGATATGGGTGTTGCTGGCGCTGGGGAGGAAATTGACCAGGAGGATTCTGATGGTGAGGTGGTTTGTTTAAGTCAGGCACCCGGGGAGACACCTGTTGTCCGTGGGAGGAATATGGCCGTTGACATGCCTGGTGAAAATACCAAAAAAATCAGCTCTTCGGTGTGGAGGTATTTCACCATAAATGCGGACAACATTTGTCAAGCCGTGTGTTCCCTTTGTCAAGCTGTAATAAGTAGGGGTAAGGACGTTAACCACCTCGGAACATCCTCCCTTATACGTCACCTGCAGCGCATTCATAATAAGTCAGTGACAAGTTCAAAAACTTTGGGCGACAGCGGAAGCAGTCCACTGACCAGTAAATCCCTTCCTCTTGTAACCAAGCTCACGCAAACCACCCCACCAACTCCCTCAGTGTCAATTTCCTCCTTTCCCAGGAATGCCAATAGTCCTGCAGGCCATGTCACTGGCAATTCTGACGAGTCCTCTCCTGCCTGGGATTCCTCCGATGCATCCTTGCGTGTAACGCCTACTGCTGCTGGCGCTGCTGTTGTTGCTGCTGGGAGTCGATGGTCATCCCAGAGGGGAAGTCGTAAGCCCACTTGTACTACTTCCAGTAAGCAATTGACTGTCCAACAGTCCTTTGCGAGGAAGATGAAATATCACAGCAGTCATCCTGCTGCAAAGCGGATAACTGAGGCCTTGACAACTATGTTGGTGTTAGACGTGCGTCCGGTATCCGCCGTTAGTTCACAGGGAACTAGACAATTTATTGAGGCAGTGTGCCCCCGTTACCAAATACCATCTAGGTTCCACTTCTGTAGGCAGGCGATACCGAGAATGTACACGGACGTCAGAAAAAGACTCACCAGTGTCCTAAAAAATGCAGTTGTACCCAATGTCCACTTAACCACGGACATGTGGACAAGTGGAGCAGGGCAGGCTCAGGACTATATGACTGTGACAGCCCACTGGGTAGATGTATGGACTCCCGCCGCAAGAACAGCAGCGGCGGCACCAGTAGCAGCATCTCGCAAACGCCAACTCTTTCCTAGGCAGGCTACGCTTTGTATCACCGGTTTCCAGAATACGCACACAGCTGAAAACCTCTTACGGCAACTGAGGAAGATAATCGCGGAATGGCTTACCCCAATTGGACTCTCCTGTGGATTTGTGGCATCGGACAACGCCAGCAATATTGTGTGTGCATTAAATATGGGCAAATTCCAGCACGTCCCATGTTTTGCACATACCTTGAATTTGGTGGTGTAGAATTTTTTAAAAAACGACAGGGGCGTGCAAGAGATGCTGTCGGTGGCCAGAAGAATTGCGGGACACTTTCGGCGTACAGGCACCACGTACAGAAGGCTGGAGCACCACCAAAAACTACTGAACCTGCCCTGCCATCATCTGAAGCAAGAAGTGGTAACGAGGTGGAATTCAACCCTCTATATGCTTCAGAGGTTGGAGGAGCAGCAAAAGGCCATTCAAGCCTATACAATTGAGCACGATATAGGAGGTGGAATGCACCTGTCTCAAGTGCAGTGGAGAATGATTTCAACGTTGTGCAAGGTTCTGATGCCCTTTGAACTTGCCACACGTGAAGTCAGTTCAGACACTGCCAGCCTGAGTCAGGTCATTCCCCTCATCAGGCTTTTGCAGAAGAAGCTGGAGACATTGAAGGAGGAGCTAACACGGAGCGATTCCGCTAGGCATGTGGGACTTGTGGATGGAGCCCTTAATTCGCTTAACAAGGATTCACGGGTGGTCAATCTGTTGAAATCAGAGCACTACATTTTGGCCACCGTGCTCGATCCTAGATTTAAAGCCTACCTTGGATCTCTCTTTCCGGCAGACACAAGTCTGCTGGGGTTGAAAGACCTGCTGGTGAGAAAATTGTCAAGTCAAGCGGAACGCGACCTGTCAACATCTCCTCCTTCACATTCTCCCGCAACTGGGGGTGCGAGGAAAAGGCTCAGAATTCCGAGCCCACCCGCTGGCGGTGATGCAGGGCAGTCTGGAGCGACTGCTGATGCTGACATCTGGTCCGGACTGAAGGACCTGACAACGATTACGGACATGTCGTCTACTGTCACTGCATATGATTCTCTCCCCATTGAAAGAATGGTGGAGGATTATATGAGTGACCGCATCCAAGTAGGCACGTCACACAGTCCGTACTTATACTGGCAGGAAAAAGAGGCAATTTGGAGGCCCTTGCACAAACTGGCTTTATTCTACCTAAGTTGCCCTCCCACAAGTGTGTACTCCGAAAGAGTGTTTAGTGCCGCCGCTCACCTTGTCAGCAATCGGCGTACGAGGTTACATCCAGAAAATGTGGAGAAGATGATGTTCATTAAAATGAATTATAATCAATTCCTCCGCGGAGACATTGACCAGCAGCAATTGCCTCCACAAAGTACACAGGGAGCTGAGATGGTGGATTCCAGTGGGGACGAATTGATAATCTGTGAGGAGGGGGATGTACACGGTGATATATCGGAGGATGATGATGAGGTGGACATCTTGCCTCTGTAGAGCCAGTTTGTGCAAGGAGAGATTAATTGCTTCTTTTTTTGGGGGGGGTCCAAACCAACCCGTCATATCAGTCACAGTCGTGTGGCAGACCCTGTCACTGAAATGATTGGTTGGTTAAAGTGTGCATGTCCTGTTTATACAACATAAGGGTGGGTGGGAGGGCCCAAGGACAATTCCATCTTGCACCTCTTTTTTCTTTTATTTTTCTTTGCGTCATGTGCTGTTTGGGGAGGGTTTTTTGGAAGGGCCATCCTGCGTGACACTGCAGTGCCACTCCTAGATGGGCCCGGTGTTTGTGTCGGCCACTAGGGTCGCTTATCTTGCTCACACAGTCAGCTACCTCATTGCGCCTCTTTTTTTCTTTGCGTCATGTGCTGTTTGGGGAGGGTTTTTTGGAAGGGACATCCTGCGTGACACTGCAGTGCCACTCCTAGATGGGCCCGGTGTTTGTGTCGGCCACTAGGGTCGCTTATCTTACTCACACAGTCAGCTACCTCATTGCGCCTCTTTTTTTCTTTGCGTCATGTGCTGTTTGGGGAGGGTTTTTTGGAAGGGACATCCTGCGTGACACTGCAGTGCCACTCCTAGATGGGCCCGGTGTTTGTGTCGGCCACTAGGGTCGCTTATCTTGCTCACACAGTCAGCTACCTCATTGCGCCTCTTTTTTTCTTTGCGTCATGTGCTGTTTGGGGAGGGTTTTTTGGAAGGGACATCCTGCGTGACACTGCAGTGCCACTCCTAGATGGGCCCGGTGTTTGTGTCGGCCACTAGGGTCGCTTATCTTACTCACACAGCGACCTCGGTGCAAATTTTAGGACTAAAAATAATATTGTGAGGTATTCAGAATAGACTGAAAATGAGTGGAAATTATGGTTTTTGAGGTTAATAATACCTTGGGATCAAAATGACCCCCAAATTCTATGATTTAAGCTGTTTTTTAGGGTTTTTTGAAAAAAACACCCGAATCCAAAACACACCCGAATCCGACAAAAAAAATTCGGTGAGGTTTTGCCAAAACGCGGTCGAACCCAAAACACGGCCGCGGAACCGAACCCAAAACCAAAACACAAAACCCGAAAAATTTCCGGCGCTCATCTCTAGTACAAACCTCTTTGCCTGGTTGGAGAGGGGTCACAGTAGCTTGCCTTAGAGAGTGCGCAATTGAACACCATAGGAATATTGCTAGGCGTAGGAAACTCCAAGAGGAAAGGCTGAGGATTGAAAGTATGCAGGCTCGTACACCAAAGTCTCATCAGCCCAAACCCCAAAACCCCAGTAGTAACAAAAGACAGAGAATATGTTACATTTGTAAAAATAAAGGACATTTTGCTAGAGATTGTAAGAGTAGTACAGCACATAGCCAATATAGACCCCTAGACAGAGTAAACAAGCCATGTTATTAAACACATAGACGGGATCAAGGGACATATATTAAGGAATCACGAGCCATATATAAAACACAGATTCGGTTAATGGGAAGAACAGAATAAATGCAACTTTACCCTTTTGACAGAACTTACTGGGGTTAGGAGGAGGCCTCTAAACTTCTGCTTCTCTCTAGCAGAAGTGACCTCTAAGTAACTTAACAGGAGTTTTGTTAGAGATGGTATACATATAGAGTGCTCCCACCCAGGAAGCACAAAATATGTTAGATACCCACGAAGACTAATGTTGCATTTTACTGTTTTAGATGCATGTCCATCACAGGTAGAGGAAATTATCTCAAGGATACCAGGTTCCCTATGAACTTAGAATGGACAAGACACTGGATTGATGGCTGGGATAGTCCCAGTAGAGATATAACACACATTGAATTTTTTTTAGGGGAACAAACGGATTAGGGAATCATTCCCCATAGTGCCTAATCCAGATGTCAAACTTTGTAAAATTTTCTTTGCCTTTACAAACGTATCTGTTACTAAACTCTGTGATTTGTCTTCAAAGTTTCCTCTTCATCCTCTTACGTTCACCGACAGGATTACAGTTCAAACGTCACATGCCTACTCGGTCTTTTCAGAGTTCTGCCCAAACCCAGTATATCTCACCAGCATAGGGACACCAGTATCAGTGTCAAAGGGTGGAGAATGGGAATACTGGTGAAGGGAGACTGTGCATAGATACCGATATACATGATGGTGTGACAGCCAGATGGTGAACGCAAATCTGACAAATTTTCTTTTTATTATTTCCCCTCTCTTTTCACTTTCCACAGATGGTTTACTTCACACAACTGATAATACACAACAGTTAAACACATTCAAATGCAAGATTTATGTTCCCTACAGAAAGGTCGCTGACCCGGAGAGAACTCGTGACAAAGAGCAGAGTGTAGAGAACATCGTATCACTGGAGTGTCTGTTCCGGGAAAGTTGAGAGGCAGTACTGTTGAGACGGCACCTGAGCGCAGAGAACAACAAGACCAGAGGCGGTTGTCACACCAGTTTTTTTTATTATTATTTTCTCCATCTCCCACTACCCTCCTTCTCTCCTTCTCTTTCTCCCCCTTCTTGTTTCCCTTCTCTTCCCTTAACAAGATGGACTTACCCCAAGAGACTGCGTTCCGGGTTTTCCTGTTAATCCTGTTGTTGACCAGGACAGTCTGTTTCGGTGAGGGTCCCAGAGAGGTCGAGAAAGGATCTGGAATGGGTTCTGATGGCGAGGATGGATTTGTAGAATCTCAAGAGCAACACATTGCTCGAGCAAAGGTGAGTATCAGAAAGCGCTCTGGTAGTCAAGGAGCTCGGAGGCACTGTGAAGGGTTATTGTCTGAGGAAAATTGCATTTGTAAGAATTGTGAGAACATAGTTGAGGATGGGTGCATCCAGAGATGTCAGTCCAGCCTTAATATCGACATGGACCGTCATCCGTTGAGCGATTACCACTCACTAGTGGGTAAGGTCTTAAACCAGACAGAATGCTGGGTGTGCTCACAAGTACCTCAAGGTCAGAGCAAGTCAGGATTAGTGCCATACCCCTTAGCAATAGATGAGGTACTCGAATTATGGGGTGGGAGACCGGTGGACAAGAAATTCAATATTTCTAGGCCCCCTAGTTTAAAGCTCCACCAGTATAACGTAGACAGATCCTTAGTGTGTTTCAACATTTCCAATTACCGAAAACCGGGAAATTGGGAAGTGACCTGGAATAACCAGACAATGACCTTTTCACACAGAGCTGATACGACACCCATAGACTCTGAACTTATACGCCAAATAGCCAACAGTGGAAGGTATTTCCGGTATAGGTATACTCGAGGAAGCAAGACCATGTGGGTTGGAAAAGTATCACCAGGGTACTGTGCTCATATCATCCAGCCTGATACTTGTACTGAGCAGATGGGAGAACTAGGGATTGGGTTTTTCACTTGGAAAGTTTGTAATATGGTAATGTCATATTCTGTCCCATATGTTCTCCCCGATGATGCCTATTTCATATGTGGGAGGAGTGGCTTGCCCCGAGCTCAGAGGGATTGTGTTATATTAGGAGAGTACTGCCAGAGGTCATGACCATAACCCATGATAAGATGAAAGATGTTCACCGCAGTGCTCAGGCTCCTTATACTCATACTCACTATGAACACATCGTCAAGAGACACCTCATAGATAGGACAGAGCACGTAGCCTCTGATTTAATCCACGAATCCACCGGGATTCAATTCCTTCTCGCATTAGACATCACCCGTACTGCCAGAGGAATTATAAATTATAGGTATATCCATGCGCTAGCGAACTTGATAGATAATATCACTGAGATGTATGACGACACCTTCAGGTATACGGGAAGGGAGTTACAAGCTTACAAGACGGAACTGATCCAGCACAGGATGGTCCTTAATCATATCACAGCCGTGACGGGTGGGTACTGTGTCACTTTGGCAACTCAATATGGTGTGAAGTGCTGTACGTATATTACAAACAGCACTGATGACCCAACCGAGATTATCGATCAAAAGATGGACGATATCTTGCAGTTGAAGTGGGAGTTCCGGAGGAGACACAACCTTACCCTGACTGCTGTGGGTAATGAGCTGACCGGCTGGGTCTCATGGTTGAACCCACGAAATTGGTTCTCAGGATTAGGAGAGTGGGCTCAAAATGTTATTATGAGTGTAGGGAAGTTTCTCCTTTGCATCCTGGGAGTCATCATAATTATTGGCTTGATATTTAGGTGTGTTCGAATTCTGACGCGGCGCAAGCACGGCACAAATTTGATGAGTTTAAGGAGCGAGGGCATTGGTATAGCAGCAGATTTAATTTACGACCCATCCATAGAGACAGTGTTATGATAAGGATTGCAAATGAATTCCATGGCCTGTTTCTTTCACCCATTTTTCCTTTGTCTCCCCCTCTGCCCAGATACACCCATCCGGAAAAGACATCAGCCCTACCCAAGAATGTTTATGAAAATGTTATGTGAATGTATTTTAGATATGTGTCTTATCTTCATCTCTACAACCTTCAGTTAATGACACACATAGTCGACAGGTGATATCCACATATACTAGCACTCACATATGTTCCCCCTCCATGTATCATCAACTAAATGTGCACCCCATTTGTTGGAACAAGAAGCCGAAAAGAGCTCGGTAGTGTTTGTTGGCCCACTTACAGACCCTTAATACGGGATAAGAAGGATTTAATGTATACTTCGCAAATACCTCGAAGCTTATTTAGAACATATACGGCACGATGACACATGCCCCTCAGACATGGATTCATACATACATACTTTTTACTGTCCCACTAGGTCATACATTTCCCACCTACAACTCTCCCCCGATCATCATCTTCTGTAGATATTGTGTATATATTTTTCTGTTTAGTGATTAGATAGTGGCAGTTATTTGGTTGCTGCCAAAGGGTGGACTGTCAAAGTCGAAAAATATTGCAGCACACACATCAAGTACCAACCACACACACATGCCCGCTGCGCGTGCACTTGTTCTGCCGTGCGTGCACATGTCCGCAATTTGCGTATGGTCGCTCTCGCGGTCCTGCGCGTGGTATGGGTATTTACAGTAGAGTTTGTGAACGCATGGAGAGCTATCAAAACATTACATATTTAATCCAAATAATGCACATTGTACACATAGTCCCCCTGCACCACATCAGAAAGTAACAACAGTTTAAATGATACCAGAACAAAGAGATTCACCTTTACAGGATAAGAGGGGACAGAATAAGGTTATAAGGTGGTGTTTGGTATCCAGCCGTAGGGTATTTTAAGGGTAACATTCTGGTGTTGGTTTGGTGAAGATGGCATGTTCCTGTGGATAGTTATGTGCAGAAGCAGAATATAGATATAAATTGTATTTACTGTACATTATGTATGCGGCGGGAATCCAGAGGAGACCACCCACAAGAGCAGTTGGGAAAGACATCGCCTACCTATTCAAACCGACCTATGACCTCTCCTGTACTGTAAATGACCATCCCTGTGTCCAATGGACAAAGAGATTACAGTATCCATTGTGTTATGTTTTGGATGAAGTGAATAAAGAGAGCCTGCAGCAGGCTTGGTCAGACAGAAGGCTCACAACGTTATCTATCAGATGGCGGAGGACCGGACCGGGTAGCGCAAGCGAATCCACTCACGTGTGTACATTGACTGTAGCCATTTACTCTGTTGTATTGTAGTGCATAATTTGTATTGTTAACCCCCTTTCAGAAATATTACTCTGTGGTGTCGGAACCCAGTGATTAACTACAAATCGGTGTTGTGTCCTCATTTCCCTGCTAAGGTTTAAAGTGTATTCATTATTGCATTGCTTAGCTGTATAAGGTTTAAAGTGTAATAGCATCACACTGCATTACTGTGAAGGTTTAAAGTGTATCTCTGGGTGTGTGCGCGCTGTGTGTACTTTGTACCTCCAACGCGGCGTTTGTACGCTAAGTCCGTACAGTGATACGGGACTCCGTACGCAAACAGTGTATAGAGTACGTTGCGTGTGTATTAAGTAAAGCGGCCGCAGCGGCTAAAGGTTTAAAGTGTATTTAAGGTGTGTTTAAGGTATAGCTTTCATTCCTGTAAGATAATCAACATTATCACAGTGTTACTGCCGTATAATTCCCGTGATACTGACGTATAATTCCTGTGATATTGCCGTATAATTCCCATGATACTGACGTATAATTCCTGTGACATTGCCGTATAATTCTCGGAATACTGGCGTATAATTCCTGTGACATTGCCGTATAATTCTCGGAATACTGGCGTATAATTCCTGTGACATTGCCGTATAATTCTCGGAATACTGGCATATAATTCCCGTGATACTGGTGTATAATTCCTGTGATATTGCCGTATAATTACCGTGATACTGCCGTATAATTCCAGTTATCCTGCCGTATAATTCCATATAAATCCATATAATTCCGTATAAATCCAGTCCAGTGGTGCTGTCATATAAGTTCAGTGGTGCTGTCCTGTGCTGTATATTATTTACTCCAAATAAAGAGGTTATTAATATTTAATCCAAATAATTTTTACAGGGTTTGCCCTGTGAGGTGTAGGGGTACGCTCTCTTGTGCAGCATATTGTGTTATATAACTCCAGAAAAATAATGGAGAACAAACATTTGGAGGATAAAATAGGGAAAGGTCAAGAGCCACTTCCTCCTAGTGCTGAAGCTGCTGCCACTAGCCATGACATAGATGATGAAATGCCATCAACGTCGTCTGCCAAGGCCGATCCCCATTGTGATAGTAGAGGGCATGTAAAATCCAAAAAGCCAAAGTTCAGTAAAAAGAACCCAAAAAATTAATTTTAAATGGTCTGAGGAGAAATGTAAACTTGCCAATATGCCATTTATGACACGGAGTGGCAAGGAACGGCTGAGGCCCTGGCCTATGTTCATGACTAGTGGTTCAGCTTCACATGACGATGGAAGCCCTCATAACTGAGGCCTTGACACTTATGTTGGTGTTAAACGTGCGTCCGGTATCCGCCATTAGTGCAGTGGGATTTAGACAATTGATGGAGGTATTGTGTCCCTGGTAACAAATCCCATCTAGATTCAACTTCACCGAGATTTTGGCAATTAATTCCAGTGATTTGGACGTATAATTATTAATTCCAGTGATCTTGCCAATTAATTCCAGTGATTTGGATGTATAATTATTAATTACAGTGATCTTGCCAATTAATTCCAGTGATTTGGACGTATAATTATTAATTACAGTGATCTTGCCAATTAATTCCAGTGATTTGGACGTATAATTACAGTGATTTTGCCAATTAATTCCAGTGATTTGGATGTATAATTATTAATTACAGTGATCTTGCCAATTAATTCCAGTGATTTGGACGTATAATTACAGTGATTTTGCCAATTAATTCCAGTGATTTGGACGTATAATTATTAATTACAGTGATCTTGCCAATTAATTACAGTGATTTGGACATATAAATCAGTGATTTTGCCAATTAATTCCAGTGATTTGGATGTATAATTATTAATTACAGTGATCTTGCCAATTAATTCCAGTGATTTGGACATACTGTATAATTACAGTGATTTTGCCAATTAATTCCAGTGATTTGGACGTATAATTATTTACTACAGTGATCATGCCAATTAATTCCAGTGATTTAAACGTATAATTACAGTGATTTTGCCAATTAATTCCAGTGATTTGGAGGTATAATTATTAATTACAGTGATCTTGCCAATTAATTCCAGTGATTTGGACGTATAATTCCAGTGATTTTGCCAATTAATTCCAGTGATTTGGACGTATAATTACAGTGATCTTGCTAATTAATTCCAGTGATTTGGACGTATATTTCCAGTTGGAGTTGTCTGTGTCGCTTGGCTTAGTCATACCTCATTGCACTTCTTCGACATCTATGTATGAGGTGCTGTTTGGGGCCTAGTTTTTGAAAAGTGCCATCCTGTGTGACACTGCCATATGAGTCCACGGGTACTGCTGTATTAGTCCTGGGGTACTGCCGTATAAGTCCACCAATTGCAGATTTTTTTTAAAGTGACTGGAGCGTGCTGGAGATGCTGTCAGTGGACCGAACAATTGCGGCCCACTCTCGACATTCAGCCACTGCGTGACACTACTAGATGGTAGAGATGAGCGGGTTCGGTTTCTCTGAATCCGAACCCGCCAGAACTTAATGTTTTTTTTCACGGGTCCGAGCGACTCGGATCTTCCCGCCTTGCTCGGTTAACCCGAGCGCGCCCGAACGTCATCATGACGCTGTCGGATTCTCGCGAGGCTCGGATTCTATCGCGAGACTCGGATTCTATATAAGGAGCCGCGCGTCGCCGCCATTTTCACACGTGCATTGAGATTGATAGGGAGAGGACGTGGCTGGCGTCCTCTCCGTTTAGAATAGATTAGAGAGACACTTGATTTACTAATTTTGGGGAGCATTAGGAGTACTCAGTACAGTGCAGAGTTTTGCTGATAGTGACCACCAGTTTTATTTATAATCCGTTCTCTGCCTGAAAAAAGCGATACACAGCACACAGTGACTCAGTCACATACCATATCTGTGTGCACTGCTCAGGCTCAGGCCAGTGTGCTGCATCATCTATTATCTATATATAATATTATATATATCTGTCTGACTGCTCAGCTCACACAGCTTATAATTGTGGGGGAGACTGGGGAGCACTACTGCAGTGCCAGTTATAGGTTATAGCAGGAGCCAGGAGTACATAATATATTATATAGTGAGTGACCACCAGACACACAGTGCAGTTTATTTAATATATCCGTTCTCTGCCTGAAAAAAGCGATACACACAGTGACTCAGTCAGTCACATACCATATCTGTGTGCACTGCTCAGGCTCAGGCCAGTGTGCTGCATCATCTATATATATTATATATCTGTCTGACTGCTCAGCTCACACAGCTTATAATTGTGGGGGAGACTGGGGAGCACTACTGCAGTGCCAGTTATAGGTTATAGCAGGAGCCAGGAGTACATAATATTATATTAAAATTAAACAGTGCACACTTTTGCTGCAGGAGTGCCACTGCCAGTGTGACTAGTGACCAGTGACCTGACCACCAGTATATATAATATTAGTAGTATACTATCTCTTTATCAACCAGTCTATATTAGCAGCAGACACAGTACAGTGCGGTAGTTCACGGCTGTGGCTACCTCTGTGTCGGCACTCGGCAGCCCGTCCATAATTGTATATACCACCTAACCGTGGTTTTTTTTTCTTTCTTTATACATACATACTAGTTACGAGTATACTATCTCTTTATCAACCAGTCTATATTAGCAGCAGACACAGTACAGTGCGGTAGTTCACGGCTGTGGCTACCTCTGTGTCGGCACTCGGCAGCCCGTCCATAATTGTATATACCACCTAACCGTGGTTTTTTTTTCTTTCTTTATACATACATACTAGTTACGAGTATACTATCTCTTTATCAACCAGTCTATATATTAGCAGCAGACACAGTACAGTGCGGTAGTTCACGGCTGTGGCTACCTCTGTGTCGGCACTCGGCAGCCCGTCCATAATTGTATATACCACCTAACCGTGGTTTTTTTTTCTTTCTTTATACATACATACTAGTTACGAGTATACTATCTCTTTATCAACCAGTCTATATATTAGCAGCAGACACAGTACAGTGCGGTAGTTCACGGCTGTGGCTACCTCTGTGTCGGCACTCGGCAGCCCGTCCATAATTGTATATACCACCTAACCGTGTTTTTTTTTTCTTTCTTTATACATACATACTAGTTACGAGTATACTATCTCTTTATCAACCAGTCTATATTAGCAGCAGACACAGTACAGTGCGGTAGTTCACGGCTGTGGCTACCTCTGTGTCGGCACTCGGCAGCCCGTCCATAATTGTATATACCACCTAACCGTGGTTTTTTTTTCTTTCTTTATACATACATACTAGTTACGAGTATACTATCTCTTTATCAACCAGTCTATATATTAGCAGCAGACACAGTACAGTGCGGTAGTTCACGGCTGTGGCTACCTCTGTGTCGGCACTCGGCAGCCCGTCCATAATTGTATACTAGTATCCAATCCATCCATCTCCATTGTTTACCTGAGGTGCCTTTTAGTTGTGCCTATTAAAATATGGAGAACAAAAATGTTGAGGTTCCAAAATTAGGGAAAGATCAAGATCCACTTCCACCTCGTGCTGAAGCTGCTGCCACTAGTCATGGCCGAGACGATGAAATGCCAGCAACGTCGTCTGCCAAGGCCGATGCCCAATGTCATAGTACAGAGCATGTCAAATCCAAAACACCAAATATCAGTAAAAAAAGGACTCCAAAACCTAAAATAAAATTGTCGGAGGAGAAGCGTAAACTTGCCAATATGCCATTTACCACACGGAGTGGCAAGGAACGGCTGAGGCCCTGGCCTATGTTCATGGCTAGTGGTTCAGCTTCACATGAGGATGGAAGCACTCAGCCTCTCGCTAGAAAAATGAAAAGACTCAAGCTGGCAAAAGCAGCACAGCAAAGAACTGTGCATTCTTCGAAATCCCAAATCCACAAGGAGAGTCCAATTGTGTCGGTTGCGATGCCTGACCTTCCCAACACTGGACGTGAAGAGCATGCGCCTTCCACCATTTGCACGCCCCCTGCAAGTGCTGGAAGGAGCACCCACAGTCCAGTTCCTGATAGTCAGATTGAAGATGTCAGTGTTGAAGTACACCAGGATGAGGAGGATATGGGTGTTGCTGGCGCTGGGGAGGAAATTGACCAGGAGGATTCTGATGGTGAGGTGGTTTGTTTAAGTCAGGCACCCGGGGAGACACCTGTTGTCCGTGGGAGGAATATGGCCGTTGACATGCCAGGTGAAAATACCAAAAAAATCAGCTCTTCGGTGTGGAGGTATTTCACCAGAAATGCGGACAACAGGTGTCAAGCCGTGTGTTCCCTTTGTCAAGCTGTAATAAGTAGGGGTAAGGACGTTAACCACCTCGGAACATCCTCCCTTATACGTCACCTGCAGCGCATTCATAATAAGTCAGTGACAAGTTCAAAAACTTTGGGTGACAGCGGAAGCAGTCCACTGACCAGTAAATCCCTTCCTCTTGTAACCAAGCTCACGCAAACCACCCCACCAACTCCCTCAGTGTCAATTTCCTCCTTCCCCAGGAATGCCAATAGTCCTGCAGGCCATGTCACTGGCAATTCTGACGAGTCCTCTCCTGCCTGGGATTCCTCCGATGCATCCTTGCGTGTAACGCCTACTGCTGCTGGCGCTGCTGTTGTTGCCGCTGGGAGTCGATGGTCATCCCAGAGGGGAAGTCGTAAGCCCACTTGTACTACTTCCAGTAAGCAATTGACTGTTCAACAGTCCTTTGCGAGGAAGATGAAATATCACAGCAGTCATCCTACTGCAAAGCGGATAACTGAGTCCTTGACAACTATGTTGGTGTTAGACGTGCGTCCGGTATCCGCCGTTAGTTCACAGGGAACTAGACAATGTATTGAGGCAGTGTGCCCCCGTTACCAAATACCATCTAGGTTCCACTTCTCTAGGCAGGCGATACCGAGAATGTACACGGACGTCAGAAAAAGACTCACCAGTGTCCTAAAAAATGCAGTTGTACCCAATGTCCACTTAACCACGGACATGTGGACAAGTGGAGCAGGGCAGGGTCAGGACTATATGACTGTGACAGCCCACTGGGTAGATGTATGGACTCCCGCCGCAAGAACAGCAGCGGCGGCACCAGTAGCAGCATCTCGCAAACGCCAACTCTTTCCTAGGCAGGCTACGCTTTGTATCACCGCTTTCCAGAATACGCACACAGCTGAAAACCTCTTACGGCAACTGAGGAAGATCATCGCGGAATGGCTTACCCCAATTGGACTCTCCTGTGGATTTGTGGCATCGGACAACGCCAGCAATATTGTGTGTGCATTAAATATGGGCAAATTCCAGCACGTCCCATGTTTTGCACATACCTTGAATTTGGTGGTGCAGAATTTTTTAAAAAACGACAGGGGCGTGCAAGAGATGCTGTCGGTGGCCAGAAAAATTGCGGGACACTTTCGGCGTACAGGCACCACGTACAGAAGACTGGAGCACCACCAAAAACTACTGAACCTGCCCTGCCATCATCTGAAGCAAGAAGTGGTAACGAGGTGGAATTCAACCCTCTATATGCTTCAGAGGTTGGAGGAGCAGCAAAAGGCCATTCAAGCCTATACAATTGAGCACGATATAGTAGGTGGAATGCACCTGTCTCAAGTGCAGTGGAGAATGATTTCAACGTTGTGCAAGGTTCTGATGCCCTTTGAACTTGCCACACGTGAAGTCAGTTCAGACACTGCCAGCCTGAGTCAGGTCATTCCCCTCATCGGGCTTTTGCAGAAGAAGCTGGAGGCATTGAAGAAGGAGCTAAAAGGGAGCGATTCCGCTAGGCATGTGGGACTTGTGGATGCAGCCCTTAATTCGCTTAACAAGGATTCACGGGTGGTCAATCTGTTGAAATCAGAGCACTACATTTTGGCCACCGTGCTCGATCCTAGATTTAAAGCCTACCTTGGATCTCTCTTTCCGGCAGACACAAGTCTGCTGGGGTTGAAAGACCTGCTGGTGACAAAATTGTCAAGTCAAGCGGAACGCGACCTGTCAACATCTCCTCCTTCACATTCTCCCGCAACTGGGGGTGCGAGGAAAAGGCTCAGAATTCCGAGCCCACCCGCTGGCGGTGATGCAGGGCAGTCTGGAGCGACTGCTGATGCTGACATCTGGTCCGGACTGAAGGACCTGACAACGATTACGGACATGTCGTCTACTGTCACTGCATATGATTCTCTCAACATTGATAGAATGGTGGAGGATTATATGAGTGACCGCATCCAAGTAGGCACGTCACACAGTCCGTACTTATACTGGCAGGAAAAAGAGGCAATTTGGAGGCCCTTGCACAAACTGGCTTTATTCTACCTAAGTTGCCCTCCCACAAGTGTGTACTCCGAAAGAGTGTTTAGTGCCGCCGCTCACCTTGTCAGCAATCGGCGTACGAGGTTACATCCAGAAAATGTGGAGAAGATGATGTTCATTAAAATGAATTATAATCAATTCCTCCGCGGAGACATTGACCAGCAGCAATTGCCTCCACAAAGTACACAGGGAGCTGAGATGGTGGATTCCAGTGGGGACGAATTGATAATCTGTGAGGAGGGGGATGTACACGGTGATATATCGGAGGGTGAAGATGAGGTGGACATCTTGCCTCTGTAGAGCCAGTTTGTGCAAGGAGAGATTAATTGCTTCTTATTTGGGGGGGGTCCAAACCAACCCGTCATATCAGTCACAGTCGTGTGGCAGACCCTGTCACTGAAATGATGGGTTGGTTAAAGTGTGCATGTCCTGTTTTGTTTATACAACATAAGGGTGGGTGGGAGGGCCCAAGGACAATTCCATCTTGCACCTCTTTTTTCTTTTCTTTTTCTTTGCATCATGTGCTGATTGGGGAGGGTTTTTTGGAAGGGACATCCTGCGTGACACTGCAGTGCCACTCCTAGATGGGCCCGGTGTTTGTGTCGGCCACTAGGGTCGCTAATCTTACTCACACAGTCAGCTACCTCATTGCGCCTCTTTTTTTCTTTGCGTCATGTGCTGTTTGGGGAGGGTTTTTTGGAAGGGACATCCTGCGTGACACTGCAGTGCCACTCCTAGATGGGCCCGGTGTTTGTGTCGGCCACTAGGGTCGCTAATCTTACTCACACAGCTACCTCATTGCGCCTCTTTTTTTCTTTGCGTCATGTGCTGTTTGGGGAGGGTTTTTTGGAAGGGACATCCTGCGTGACACTGCAGTGCCACTCCTAGATGGGCCCGGTGTTTGTGTCGGCCACTAGGGTCGCTTATCTTACTCACACAGCGACCTCGGTGCAAATTTTAGGACTA